>NC_092160.1:16162500-16782500 GCF_045791955.1 Oncorhynchus clarkii lewisi | reverse complement strand
TGGAGGCTATCCCGTACCTGGTCAACATCACCTACCTGGATATCTCCAGCAACAAGTTGACCACTCTGTCTTCGGACCTCGTGGATATCTGGCCGCCGTTCAATGGAATGCCCGTCTCCTCCAGCCTGTCCCAGAAAGTGGTGCTCGGTAAGAGAACTGATAATGAAGTGTGAGTGGGTTATGTGGGGCTGAGGGTTTAAGGTTAGGACTTTGGGCAGGGGTGCACAACCTTTCACCCTCAAGAGCTACAGATGTAGGATCTTATTTTGATCACCCCGATGCTTATTTGATCACCCTGCATTGCAGGAACGCTGCAATGCAGGGTGATCAAATAAGCATCGGGGTGATCAAAATAAGATCCATGTAGATCCAAACTTGTAGTGTATTTGAGTTTTAAAAAGGGTTCTGAAGTTTGTAATTTTCCATTAGAAATCTCTGACTTGATTTTCCTTTACAAAAAAATGATTTACCCCTACAAAATGTAAATTAATAATAATTCACATTACATTTCCTGTTGCTGCAGAATTATTTTCCTGCTGTAGCAAATTGGTTCAAATTAAGATCCTACATCTGTACTGGTTTTGCCGGCTTTTGCCCTGACTACAACACGTGCTTCTACTGATTAGCTACTCTTCAGGAGGACACACCTGAGATTAGCTGACCCACGTGTTAGAGCAGGTCTGGAGCAAAACCCTGAACTCCCAGTGGCTCTCCAGGAGGTGGGTTGGCCACCCCTGCACTAAAGCAGTGTTTGGTGATAACAGAACATGGCACTGGTCTGCGTAGGAGTTTTGGGTTGTTACGTAGCCGTAAAGGGCGTTTGCTGACGAACATTAGGAAGTTGTACATACATGAAATCCATGGCAATTGTTATGACAACACCTCAACGTGATGTCACTTTTTGTCTGGCACCTGGACTGTAACGCAATGTGTTTACTTAGTGACGGTTACATTTAACGCAAAGGCATATTTCCACCTTCACATTGAGGTTCCAAAACATATTTGGGCTGCTCTTTATTTGGAAAATCTATCTATAGATGCTCAGCAAACTACCAATAGACTATCACCTACACGTCCACAACGCTTGGACTTCTATGTGCTGTAGCTGCAGGTTAGCAGGGCAACCTATTTTAGATCCACCTCATAAGCAGCAGGGAGTCAAAGTTATCATGCAATGATAGTCCCTTTCTAAACTTTGGCTTTGACAAATCTAATTAGTTATCTTTCCATGCTTTGATTTGTACAAACATGCCATGTATTTTGGGCTTCACACTGAATCTCACAGAATGTGGGAAGGTGTAAGCAGGCCCTCAGATGTACCCAGGTTTTCATTTGCATGCCAGATGCTGAGTAGAACGCTGATGTACAAACCGACATATACAGTACATTGTAGAGAGCATTCGGATACAAGACAAACAAATACATACATCAATAAATAAACCGGGACTTGTTAAGGGGCATTCCTCAAACAAATCACATGTACAGTGTTCTTGATGAATGAAGTATAGGATTGATTATAAGTGACGATTGTCCATCTTTAAGAAAATACTCTCTCTTTCACTCTTGTCTGAGAACTAGCTTGAGGAGTGAGATAATGTTCATGGGACGTTAAGGACCAGCTAGCTTATCCATGCTGAAAAAGCTTGTTCTATTCACTGGCGTACTGGAAGGAGAAACAAGATCAGCCTATCCCTAAGGAAGACACATAACATCCCATGTACAGAATATAGACTCTTCCCGTACCATCACATGATAGAATTAAACTAAAAGGCATGAGGGGGTGTGTGGTATGTGGCCAATATACCACGGCTATCGGCTGTTGTTATGGATACAGCCCTTAGCCGTGGTATATTGGCCATACATCACAAACCCCCAAGGTGCCTTTTTGCTATTATAAACCGGAGGTTCTGTCAGCCAATCAGCATTCAATCTGCAGTTCAAACAATAACAAAGTGTACACCCCACCACGGTTTTGGTAAAAGCTGAGGAATGGGGCTGGAGAAATGTCAACACTCTCAAATTCATAGACAGAGCTATGGATGGAATGACTGACCATCCATGATGTCACAATATAGTTTTAGGAAAAAGGAAAAAGGAAACCGCACACTGCTCTTGATAGTATCACTGATCTTTAATAAGTTTACGTATCGGCCTCACGGCCTTCGTCAGAGCTTTTGTGAATTTTTTAAAATTTGCACCATTATGTAGACCTAGCCCCACCCACATCCGTTCCACACATTGAAGGGGGTTGGAGGCGAAGGGGAAAAAAACAAGTGCTACCAAATATAGCAATATGCATTTCATAAATATTACAAAAGTGTATAAATAAGACGTATGAAACACGTCTGTAAAACCACAATGAGGACATAGCAAGTTTTCATTAGTCATTGGGTACATCGTACGAACAACAGAGTAATCTTAAATAGGCACATAATTAATGTTCAAATTCACAACATGACATCATTAAGTCCTTGTGGAAATAATGTCTGGAGGGTGAAAATCCCAAAACATTTTATTTTACTCAGAGTATTATGAATATCACCTCCCCTGTCTGATATCTTAACTTTCTCTATGCCACAAAATCTAAAGGTAGAAATGTCATGCTTCAGGTCATTGAAATGTACTGTGACTGGATAATCCCTGTTGTTTCTCCTGATTGAACTTTTATGTTCACTAATTCTCTGTTTGAGAGAACGAGAGGTTTTACCGACATAGCAGAGCCCACATGGACATAGCAGAGCCCACATGGACATAGCAGAGCCCACATGGACATAGCAGAGCCCACATGGACATAGCAGAGCCCACATGGACATAGCAGAGCCCACGTGGACATAGCAGAGCCCACATGGACATAGCAGAGCCCACATGGACATAGCAGAGCCCACATGGACATAGCAGAGCCCACATGGACATAGCAGAGCCCACATGGACATAGCAGAGCCCACGTGGACATAGCACAGCCCACATAGACATAGCAGAGCCCACATGGACATAGCAGAGCCCACATGGACATAGCAGAGCCCACATGGACATAGCAGAGCCCACATGGACATAGCAGAGCCCACATGGACATAGCAGAGCCCACGTGGACATAGCAGAGCCCACATGGACATAGCACAGCCCACATGGACATAGCAGAGCCCACGTGGACATAGCAGAGCCCACATGGACATAGCAGAGCCCACATGGACACAATATAATTTTAACCATGTTGAGGCAATACAGTGTCTGTCTAAAATTAAAGTGTTTACAAACAATTGAGAAAAAAAAGCTTATATTTAGGGGTTTTATGGGGTAAGACAATTGAACTAAGCTCATGGAGTATTTATAAGTAAAATTCTTCAAGAATCAATGGTAGACTGTACATAATTCATTCAGAAGTGCAAAAATATAACAACTAGAAATTGCTCCTTTAAAAGAACAGGATACAACACTTTGGGTATTCTGGGAAGAAAGTCAACACCAGGTTTAGAGTTTGTGTTTGGGTTGTCCCCAGTTAAGTACAACTAATCTGGTTAAGCATAAGGGGTTTCCACAATACACATGCACTTCCACATGCGTGTGTGTGTGTGTGTGTGTGTGTGACTGTGTGACTGTGTGACTGTGTGAGTGTGTGAGTGAGTGAGTGAGTGAGCGAGAGAGAGAGAGCGATTGTATATGTGTTTGAGTGTGTGTTTGTACAGTAGCTGTGCTTCCGTTAGCTTGTGTGTCTGTGTGTGTGTTCTGGGAAAGTGTCTCTACCCTCCTTTCACACACATGTAACATGCTAGTAACTTAATGTTATTTGTAAGAGATGATATGACTCCAAATTTGACACGTCTGACCCTCGGTCTGGGAAATCCCATTATTAGGGTAATAGAAGGATGGCTCAGTTGTAACGACTGTATTCATACCTAGATTTTTTTTTTAAATAGGCAAGTCAGTTAAGAACAAATTCTTATTTGCAATGATGGCCTACACCGGCCAAACCCGGACGATGCTGGGACTCCCAATCACGGCCGGTTGTGATACAGCCTGGATTCAAACCAGGGTGTCTGTACTGACACCTCTAGCACTGGGATGCAGTGGCTTAGACCGCTGCGCCACTCACCACTGAATGAAAACACTAAGTTACACATGCTAGCTGTACAGAAAATTTACGGTGTATAGTTTTTTTTCTATAATTTTGGTCGGGAAAATAGATGAACATGGAATTCATAGCATAAAAGTAAAGATACCTTATTAGAAAATGACTCAAGTAAAAGTGAAAGTCACAAGGTAAAATAATACTTGAGTAAACATCAAATAGAATCTGGTTTTAAATGTACTCAAGTAAATGCTATACATCAAATTTCTTATATTAAGCAAACCAGATAGCAGGATTTTATTTTTGTATTTTTTTTATTGACGGACAGCCAGGGGCACACTCCAACACTCAGATACAATTTACAAATGCAGTATTTGCATTTAGTGAGTCTGCCAGATCAGAGGGAGTAGGGATGACAACGCATTATATTGAGAGGTGCATGAATTGGACCATTTTTCTGTTTGCCTGAGAATTTGAAATGTAGCGAGTACTTTTGGGTGTCAGAGAAAATGTATGGGAGTGATAAGTACATTACGTATTTAGGAATGTAGTGGAGTAAAAGTAAAAGTTGTCAAAAATATGAATAGTAAAGTCAAGTACAGATACCCTAATACTACTTAAGTAGTACTTTAAAGTATTTTTATTGAAGTACTTTACACCACTGTTTATTCATCTTTACTCCCACATTTGTCAACGTCAGTAACCTAGTTATTCACACATTTACAAACAACTATCAAAGTGTTTAATAATGATTCATAAGATAATTTATGACATGTTAAATATAGGTCCTTATAAACCATGTATTAACCATTTAGCAGTCTTTTGCGTGGCCTAATGTGTGTTCTATTTATACTTTATAAATACTTTATACATTTTTTGAGTGACCAGTGGAATTTCTCACAAAAAGACAGGCTGTCTTGGTTGTTTAGCAACAAAACCGATGCGTGTGCAACTATAGGGCAAAGCAGACACCCTTTTTATTTGCCATGCGAAAAGCCTTAACTAATGATTGTTTATATGGGACAATATTAAACATCTTATGAATGGAGTAATGATTAGTAAATTATGAATAAACTTTTTACCAATCAATTATAAATTATTTGTTACATGGAGTTGTAGTAAAGTGCTACCATTTGTATAATTTGTGTATCAGCTAGGAGAGACTGGAATCCACTCTTTGAGTTTGTTTACATTCGCAGCCACATTACTATTAGCATTGATAGCATTTGTTGCATAGCATTGCATAGCATTGTTAGCATGTTCCTCATCTCTGAAGCACTGCATGTTCCTAACCTTTTTACAAATATTCATGTACATTTTATTTAGCATAACTATCACAAACATTTCCTCTCTTGTCCCCTCCAGGTCTTCAGGACAACCCGTGGATCTGCGACTGCAGGATCTCCAAGCTGATCGAGCTCTCCAAAATGTCTGACACATCAGTGGTACTAATGGATCAGTTCCTGTCTTGCAGTGGGCCTGAGAACCTGGCCGGGGTTATGTTCCAAAGGGCAGAGCTGGACCAATGTCTCAAACCGTCTGTCATGATGTCAGCCACCAAGATTACTGCCTCGTTGGGCAGCAATGTGCTTCTGCGCTGTGATGCCACGGGTTACCCCACACCTACCCTAATCTGGACCACTTCAGATGGCTCACCTGTCAACAACACAGGTATCAACAGTGAGACATTTTATTTTAAGAAAAGGAATATAGTGTCTTATTCAACATGGTTATCAAAAATAGTTTTTGATTATTTCGAAATTGATTTGATAGGATTTGCTTTTACTCTACAGTTGATCTTTGTGTTTCATTTAAAGAATGTCTATATCTTGGCGATTACTAAGTCTTGGCATTTTCATGATCTACCTACAGTTGTCCAGGAGTCTCCGGGAGAAGGTGTCCGATGGTCAATCATCAGCCTAAATGGGATCTCGTACAAAGACGACGGGGAGTACAGCTGCAAGGCTAAGAACTTTGCCGGTAATGCAGAGGCTGCCATCAGCCTGTCTGTGGCAGGTTATGTCGCTACAACCATGCCCCCACAGAGGTCCAATGGAGAGGCTGGAGGGAATAGCCCATCCACAACATCCTCTGCTCCGTCAACTGACTTCTCCAACTCCCCTAGCACCCTGATTACCACCACCACCCCAGCCACGACCACACTGCCACCCGTTCCCACCAAGAAGAAACTCATGCCCAGCAATGTGCAGCAGAAAGCCCCACCCAAACCATCCAAGATCCAGCAAGGCAGCGACAGGATGCTGGCGGCGGATCAGAGCAAAAAGAAGGACGCTTCTAAGTCTGTCCAAGATCTCGAGATCGTGGAGGAAACGGCGGACAGCGCAGTTCTACTCTGGACGGCAGACGGTTTGCCGAGCGATGCCCCTCTCACCGTTGTGTACTCTACTTACGACGATGAGGACGACTCCAAAAGGACAATGGATACTGATGCCGGGAGTGGCAAGGTCCTTCTCGAAGGCTTAACTTCTGGAATGAGGTACCAGGTTTGTCTGGTTGCCAAGGGAAGTGCGGCGGGGATAGACCCCTGCATCAACTTCTTCACCCTGGACATTGTTGAGGACGATGCCGAGAACCAGCTGCTGATGCTCATCAGCGGCATTGCCTGCGCCGTGGCTTTACCTGTCATCGGTCTGCTGGTCTACAAGATCCTCTCACTCTACTGCCAGGGCAGTGTGCCAGGTTTGGACGACGAGCTGTCTAAAGACACGTATTTGAAGTTTGAGACGCTGTCGATGAAGCAGAGGACCTTGAACGCTAATCCCAGTGAATTGTGGGCCCACAGGCAGACCGAGGAATCCCAAGAGAGGATGCTCCTCTTCTCCAGGTCCAGCATTGACTCACAAATGACATACAGGAGTGACAGTTCCAGGTCAGAGTTTCTGTGCTAGCACTAGATGAAGACTACATGGCATCACTGATTGCTGAAGCCTTCATGTCTTATTTTTTTAACCACACTTTGAGATTTGGTTTGTCACAATACCAGTATCGCAACATTCAGAAGTATCGTGGTAAGAAAAAAAAACATGTTCTAAATGCTTTAGGAAAACAGCCCTAATACTGGAAACAGACAGCATCATGACAACTCAATTTTAAGATTGCTGTCTTTGCAGCTCAGCACTTATTCACATTTATTATCACATTTATTCTCAGTTTAATGCAATTTTCCATAATACCATAATGAAATCATCTGCCACAGTGTTCACTATGTCTTGCTTCTTTGTCACTATACACCACACCAGGTTTAAACAGACTAGACATTCATTGATCTCAATATGGTATAAATAGACATGCCGACTATCCAACAACACGTTGATTTAAACTGCTAGCAATGGTTCACTCAAAAGTCAAACCTTCAAGCTAATTGTTGCCTTACTTTACTAAAAAGCTTTCTCGAACCCTAGTATATTAGAATATTTGTCTTGCCCGACATACAACGCAACAGTTTCTGTGTAACGTATTGTTTTTACTTGTACATACAATGGTATTGTATTCTTCTTTTTAATAAAACAAATCTTTGTGTATTTCATGTCCTCATATTTCATATAAGCATTTGGTATATATGGCAGTGTTGGTCAATGTGAAATACCCCTTACAGTGCTGTCATCGGCTCTCTGTACAACAACTCCACTATTGTCTATGAGGTTTGATATTTCCCAATGTGATCATCTCTGGTCTTTAGCCATGAGGAATAGGATTCTGTGCTTTTTCCTCACTTGAGCAACAGGTGTATCAGTGGTATAGATAGCGTTCAAACGTTTGGGGTCACTTAGAAATGTCCTTGCTTTCCATGAAAACATACATGAAAAGAGTTGCAAAATGAATATCAAATATAGTCAATACGTTGACAAGGTTATAAATAATGATTTCTAATTAAAATAACAATTGTGTCCTTCAAAATTTTCTTTCGTCAAAGAATCCTCCATTTGCAGTAATTACAGCCTCGCAGACCTTTGGCATTCTAGTTGTCAACTTGTTGAGGTAATCTGAAGAGATTTCACCTTCGCTTCCTGAAGCACCTCCCACAAGTTGGATTGGCTTGATGGGCACTTCTTACGTACCATACGGGCAAGCTGCTCCCACAACAGCTCAATATGGTTGAGATCCGGTGACTGTGCTGGCCACACCATTATAGACAGAATACCAGCTGACTGCTTCTTCTCTAAATAGTTCTTGCATAGTTTGGAGCTGTGTTTTGGATCATTGTCCTGTTGTAGGAGGAAATTGTCTTCAATTAAACACCGTCCACAGGGTATGACATGGCATTGCAAAATGGAGTGATAGCCTTCCTCCTTCAAGATCCCTTTTACCCTGTACAAATCTCCCACTTTACCACCACCAAAGCACCCTCAGACCATCACATTGCCTCCACCATGCTTGACAGATGGCATCAAGCACTCCTCCAGCATCTTTTCATTTTTTTCTGCGTCTCACGGAATGTTCTTCTTTCTGATCCGAACACCTCAAACTTAGATTCTTCTGTCCATAACATTTTTTTCCAATCTTCCTCTGTCCAGTGTCTGCGTCCTTTTGCCCATTTTAATCTTTTATTTTTATTGGCCAGTCTGAGATATGGCTTTTTCTTTGGAAGTCTGCCTAGAAGGCCAGCATCCCAGAGTCACCTCTTCACTGTTGATGTTGAGACTGGTGTTTTGCAGATACTATTTAATGAAGCTGCCAGTTGAGGACTTGTGAGGCGTCTGTTTCTCAAACTAGACACTCTAATATACTTGTCCTCTTGCTCAGTTGTGCACCAGAGCCTCCCACTCCTCTTTCTATTCTGGTTAGAGCTAGTTTACTCTGTTCTGTGAAGAGAGTAGTGGAGAGCGTTGTATGAGATCTTCAGTTACTTGGCAATTTCTTGCATGGAATAGCCTTAATTTCTCAGAACAAGAATAGACTGATGAGTTTCAGAAGAAAGTTCTTTGTTTCTGGCCATTTTGAGCCTGTAATCGAACCCACAAATGCTGATGCTCCAGATACTCAACTAGTCTAAAGAAGGCCAGTTTTGTTGCTTCTTTAATCAGGACAACAGTTTTCAGCTGTGCTAACGTAATTGGTCCCTGTACACCTATGCAGATATTCCAATAAAAATCAGCCTTTTCCAGCTACAATAGTCATTGACAACATTATCAATGTCTACACTGTATTTGTGATCAATTTGATGTTATTTAAATGGACAAAAAATAGCTCTTCTTTAAGAATCAATGACATTTCTAAGTGACCCCAAACTTTTGAACGGTAGTGTATTTCTCAGTATTACAACCCTTCCTCTGTCTTTTCTGTCGATCCCACCCTGATCTCCACTTCCACTGTCTCACAGTTGTTACTTAGTGATTATGTGGATGTCTGTGTGTCCACCAACATGCATGTGGCTGTGTATTTGAGCATGTAAATATTAGAATGTATCCGCTTATGACCCATGGGTGTTCCTCTCCTATCCTTTAGCCCCACTGGCTGGCTGCACAGTGAGAGAGCGGGACCGTAATCAATGGGTCAAGGCCTACTGTGTGCCTGAAAAGGCGTTGCCATAAATCCTGATAACATGTGTGGAGCTAGAAAGCCATTCCCATGGATACCCTGGCCTATGCCACCCTCTGCACGTGTCTGGGCACTAACCGCCATACCAGCTATTCCATTAACATGACAACACCCAAGTTGTTTGACTAACAGATGGGTTGAGTTAGTGGGACCTGCTAGTCTTGAGCCCCCCCCTTGAACACTTTACCGTGTTATTACTTCTGCATTCGTGAAGGATCCGTGTAACATATAATATTTATAGGTAAACACTAGTTATAGTAACACAGTAATAAGGACCCTAGTTCGTTTGTTACCATGTCCCACATACATACTTAAAATCATAGGTAGATGATTAATGTATGATTAATTTGGTCTACATGTCAACATTGTTTAGCATCAGATTGGGCATACCAACAAAACAGTGAACAGTGACGCACTATTCCAAGGTGCACTCCATGACATTTCCCAATACATCATAGTGTTCCGATGACAACGAGAGTTCAATATGTGCAGTATTTGACCTAGACTGACCTAGACTGACCTAGACTGACCTAGAGTGACCTGGAGTGATATATGTCTTTCAAATGCTATCAACAGGGGTGAAATCACGGGGCAAAAGCCATTGAGCAGGCACATTTCTAACTCAACTCAATTACAGCTGGAGACACTGGTTTGGTTGGTGGAGTCTGATGATGGCTCTCCTGAGTAAGCAGAAAACATGTCTTCCCCACTTTTCCGAGTTCCCCCGCTTACTCATCCAGCCTGATTCACTCAGGGAGAGGAAGATGCTTATACAGGATAGAGAGACACACATACCGGGTACACATTCTAATCTGAACACACACACTATCTGGACAACAGGTTACATGACTGTCTCTGGTGGAGGAAATGGAGGGAAGTGGATAACACAACACACCACAATACAACACAACTAGCGTTCATGTTTTGGACCGTTTCACCGGGTGGCAAGACAACGGTTGTCTCAGCTATTCTTTTGCCACTTAAAAATAATATATTGGAATCACCCAGTTAACAGTTTCTCTTCCAAACAACATGACATATTGATATTTTAGTGTAATATAACATTACATGACAAAGAAAAAAATGTAATGTTCTACTATTTCAATCAATATTACTCTGCTTGAAAGATACAAACGATCTCACACATAAGATATCGTACAAGCCAGACTGTCCAAGACTGTCTTCACTGACATATGAGGATGTTCACCATGTGAAAGGAGAGTGTGAACGCACATGTTGCTAAGAGATGACTGTTTAATTGGGAAAGCCAGAGCTGCCTTGAACTCCACCCCATTAGGGCCATATGAAGAAGCTTTTAGCCAGCAACATTGATTCAACAAAGGTATCAACACAATGGTTCACTGTGTTGACATATTCTATTGAGATCATGTTGCATTAGGGCAGCTATCTGTGTTTGGCACTAGAGTAGTTTATAATTAGATATCACTTGTAGATTGGTGTATATCATTGCTAACTTCTCAGTATTCTTCCCATCAGGTGTCAATCTTTTGGGATGTTTGTGTCCCTGGATCAAGTCTACTACACTGATGTGAAATCCTGGACCATAAGTCAAGTCAATTAGTACTCAGGGGGTGAGGCAGAGAACGTCAACCTAAAGTGAATGACCCACAATAATCACATCCTAGATGTCAACGACTCTTCCATTCCAGGCTCCTACTTTTGCACATGTCCCAAGGGTTATGTTCTGCTGTTTGATAGGAAGACCTGCCAAGGTAAGACAGTGCTGCTAAACTACTGATTATCCTATGCTGCTCCTTGACCAAAAGTGGTATTGTCTTGTTGATTTGGAAAGTGTGGTTATTTATACTCATTCACGTAAGCAACAAACACTTTGTTGTACATGTTGTGTTTTTAGACTTTGAGATTGTGTGCAAAGGGAGTTTGTTTTCACATAGAAGTACTCATCACTAGTTCCAACCAACATCAGTAGTTCCCACATCATATGGTGTGGTATTTGTACACATTAATTCTTACACAGCCTTTTGTGGTATTTGGGGCCCCTGTGTGACAGGTATCAAAGCCCTGTTTGGGGCCCCTTTGTGACAGGTATGAGAACCCTGTTTGCTTCCCCTTTGTAATATGTATCAAAGCCCTGTTTGGGTCCCCTTTGTGACAGGTATCAAAGCCCTGTTTGGTGCCCCTTTGTGACAGGTATCAAAGTCCTGTTTGGGTCCCCTTTGTGACAGGTATCAAAGCCCTGTTTGGTGCCCCTTTGTAATATGTATCAAAGCCCTGTTTGGGTCCCCTTTGTAATATGTATCAAAGCCCTGTTTGGTGCCCCTTTGTGACAGGTATCAAAGTCCTGTTTGGGTCCCCTTTGTGACAGGTATTAAAGCCTTGGTTGGGGCCCCTAGACCTTACCTTGACCCCTGAGGCCTAATAAAAGAGAAAAGACAGACAGAGGCTAGGTGCCAACTCTCACTCAGGTTATATAGGTAAAATCACAGAAGTGGAGGAGACTAAGTCTTGTGACTGGCTGTATATAAGAGTATTGGGGGGGCACTGGAGAGTAAGGTGTAAGGTAGACAGAGAAAAGAGAGGAAGAAAGGTCAATGTACAAAATGTTGAATGTAGGCTGTACCATGTTTTTAAGCTGATGCAGAATATGTTTTCAAGAAGACTTTGAGCCAAAGTGGTCTTAATCATCTCGAAGATGACTGATTCCTACGCAGAAATTGAATTCTTATTGTGTGGTAGATGTGTATTTACATGTAGGGTATATGGTAGCTTAATAGCTTTTAAATGCTAGTGAATGTAGGCACTCTGTGTCAATGGCTTTGCAACGCTCAAACCTTCAGCGATGCATTCAATTACTCATGAGAAAATTGCATTACTAGATTACAATCAACCCCAAGTTAATTGGTTTAACCTACATCCTAGAATTATGATGACACAAGAAGGGTACTGTATAGGTACTGTATAAGCACTGCAGTGAGAGTTTGTTTGCAGTCAGCTGCAAAGAGGTTAAGTACCTGGTAACTGTGTCAACCTGCATAGTAGTTACAGTGTTTCACTCTTTGTGTAATTACATTGTAATTACATCGTTTAAGGGTCTTAAAATAACATTTATATATTTTTTCGAGTCCAGGTCCATATCTAAGACTGGGATAATAAAATGACAAATGGGACTGTAACAATTTTCAACATGGTCTCATTAGAATATATAACAATAGCAAAAACTAACCATTAAGCAATAAGGCACAAGAGAGTGCAATAAGCAATAAGGGCCAAGGGGGTGTGGTATATGGCCAATGTACCATGGCTAAGGGCTGTTCTTAAGCGCGACGCAACACCCAGTGCCTGGACACAGCCCTTAGCAGTGGTATATTGGCAGCATATTAGCAGTGCCTTATTGCCATCATAAACTGTTTACCAATGGTTGGTACATTATTGAAGATTTATGTTAAAAACATCCAAAAGATTGATTCTATACACCGTTTGACATGTTTCTCTGGACTGTAACGAAACTTTTTGACATTTTGTCTGCTCCTAGTGAACGCGCTTCGTGAGGTTGGATTTGTTTACATAACACGCTAACAAAAGTAGCTATTTGGACATAAATTATGGACATTATCCAACAAAACAAACATTTATTGTGGAACTGGGATTCCTGGGAGTGCATTCTGATGAAGATCATCAAAGTTAAGTTAATATTTATAATGTTATTTCTGACTTCTGTTGACTACACAATATGGCGGATATCTTTTTGGCTTGTTTGGTCTCTGAGTGCTGTACTCAGATTATTGCATGGTTTGCTTTTTTTTAAAGCTTTTTTTAAATCTGACACAGCGGTTGCATTAACTTCTTGCTCCTACTTGAGATGCAGACGTCTCAAGTAGGCACCTGGAAATGCAAATGTGCTACGCTAAATGCTAAATGTACTCGTTAAAACTCAAACGTTCATTAAAATATACATGCAGGGTATTGAATTAAAGCTACACTCGTTGTGAATCTAGCCAACAAGTCAGATTTTTAAAATGCTTTTCGGCGAAAGCATGAGAAGCTATTATCTGATAGCATGCAACACCCCAAAATGCCTGAAGGCGACGTAAACAAAATAATTAGCGTAGCCGGCGCTACAAAAAAACGCAGAAATAAAATATAAAACATTCATTACCTTTGATGATATTCTTTGTTGGCACTCCTATATGTCCCATAAACATCACAAATTGGTCTTTTTCCCGATTAAATCCGTCCATGAATGCCCAAAATATCCATTTGTATAGCCTGTCTGCATCACGAAAAAAAGCTCTCTTCCAACACGCAACGTCATGTTTAAAAATTATATAAGTTATTATTTGACAAAACACTTCAACCTACTTTTATAACCCAACTTTAGGTATTTGTAAACGTTAATAAGCGATCAAATTGATCACTGGGCGATCTGTATTCAATAGCAGCTACAAAAGAAAACAGTGTCCATTTTTCAATCTTCCAAAATCGATTGAGGTAGGCTGGATGGAATCACGGATCTATTGGTAATGTCTCAAAGGATTTTTGTCAATGAAAATGACGTTTTTGGCGACATCGTGTGGAAGCTGTAGGAATTGCATCCGTCTCCATATTAAATTTGGTTTCCTTTAAATAATCCATGAAAGGGGCGCATGGATACTTTTTTCAGATTTCAGTGACCAGTTTTTCTTGCGCTTTTCGATGAAACACACGCTCTGTTATAGTCACAGCCGTGATTTAACCAGTTTTAGAAACTTCAGAGTGTTTTCTATCCACACATACTAATCATATGCATATACTATATTCCTGGCATGAGTAGCAGGATGCTGAAATGTTGCGCGATTTTTAACAGAATGTTTGAAAAAGGAGGGGGTAGGATAAAGAGGTTAAGGAGAAGTGTATCTAAAGTTCCATGCATAACACTTGTATTTTCATCAACATTTATTATGAGTATTTCTGTTAATTGATGTGGCTCTCTGCAAAATCACCAGACGTTTTTTGGAACTACTGAACATAACGCGTCAATGTATACTGAGATTTTTTTTATATAAATATGAACTGTATCGAACAAAACATACATGTATTGTCCATGTAAGTCCTACGAGTGTCATCTGATGAAGATCATTAAAAGTGAGTGATTAATTCTATCTCTATTTCTGATTTTTGTGACTCCTCTCTTTGGCTGGAAAAATGGCTGTGTTTTTCTGTGACTTGGCTCTGACCTAACATAATCGTTTGTGGTGCTTTCGCCATAAAGCTTATTTGAAATTGGACACTGTGGTGGGATTAACAAGAAGTGTATCTTTAAAATGGTGTGAAATACTTCTATGTTTGAGGAATATTAATTATGGGATTTCCGTTGTTTTGAATTTGGTGCCCTGCACTTTCACTGGCTGTTGTCATATCGATCCCGTTAGCGGGATCTCAGCCCTAAGAAGTTTTAAGGAGATAGAACAAAAATCTTGGATTGCTATCATTCCTTGTCCACCGACTGCTTACAGGGTAAAGAAACCAATTTGTAATTTGTCATTTGGGTGAACTATCCATTCCAGATTGATTACCAGGACGTGTACTCAAAGCATGCGCAGACCAACTGGCAAATGTCTTCATTGACATTTTCAACCTCTCCCTGACAGAGTCTGTAATACCTACATGTTTCAAGCAGACCACCATTGTCCGTGTGCCCAAGAAAGCGAAGGTAACCTGCCTAAATGATTACCGCCCTGTAGCACTCACGGCGGTAGTCATGAAGTGCTCACATCAACACCATCATCCCAGGAAACCCTAGACCCACTCCATTTCGCATACCGCCCCAACAGATCCACAGATGACGCAATCTCAATCGCACTCCACTCGGCCCTTAATTAACCACCTGGACAAAAGGAAATCCTACGTGAGAATGCTGTTCATTGACTACAGCTCAGCGTAGTGTCCACAACACCATAATGCCCACAAAGCTCATCACTATGCTAAGGACACTGGGACTAAACACCTCCCTCTGCAACTGGATCCTGGACTTCCTGACAGGCCATCCCCATGTGGTAGGGGTAGGTAACAACACATCTGCCACGCTGATCCTCAACACTGGGGCCCCCCAGGGGTGCATGCATAGTCCCCTTCTATACTCACTGTTCACCCACAACTGTGCGGCCAAGCACGACTACAACACCATCATTAAGTTTGCTGACGACCTAACAGTGGTAGTCCTGATCACCGACAACGATGATACAGCCTATAGGGAGGAGGTCAGAGACCTGGCAGTGTGGTGTAAGGACAACAACCTCTCTCTCAATGTGAGCAAGACAAAGGAGCTGATCATAGACTACAGAAAAAGTAGAGCTGAACATGGCCAAGCTTCCTGCCATCCAGGACCTATGTACTAGGCGGTGTCAGAGGAAGGACCCCAAAAAATGTCAGACTTCAGTCACCCAAGTCATAGACTGTCCTCTCTGCTACCGCACGGAAAGCGGTGCCATTGTGCCAAGTCTGGGACCAAAAGGCTCCTTAACAACTTCTACCCCCAAGCCATAAGACTGCTGAACAATTAATCAAATGGCCACCTGGACTACTGACCCCTGGACTATTGGTGGTGGTGATGGGCCTTGGTTTTGGAAAGCATTCTAATTACGCTTTCACCCTTTTGGAGGGGATTACAGCTGACTTCAAAAAGGGATTTGAGGTGGGTAGGGGTTAGGAGCATTTTTGTCCACTAACCATCTGGCTTTGTACAGTGAAGACACAGTTGTTGCCAAAAATAGGCAAGAGAGTAATATTGTCATCCACACATTACCCTACTTAGGCCCATAGCTACTCAGGGAACACAGGCCATTGACAGATCCACTCCACTGTCCTGAGCAGTCTTTTCCAACTCACTCCACTGTTCTGGGCAGTCGTTGAGTGGAGGGTTTATCAGTATTATTGAGTGCACGATTTACTGCTGTTACTAAGTGGAGGGTTTAACGCTGTTACTGAGTGGAGGGTTTATTGCTGTTACAATAAGTGCACAGGGCGAGACCCAGATGCAGACACAGGAGGCAGATGGTTCGAGTCTGATATTTATTATAATCCCAGGAGCAGGCAAGAAAGTGGTGGTGGACAGGCAAAAGATCATAAACAAGGTCAGAGTCCAGGAGGTACAGAGTGGCAGGCAGGCTCAAGGTCAGAACAGGCAGTATTGTCAGGCAGGCGGGTTCAGAGTCAAACCAGGCAAGGGTCAAAACCGGGAGGACTATCAAAAGAGAGATAAGAAAAAGCAGGCGCATGAAAAAACATGCTGTGATTTGACAAGATGAACTGGCAACAGACAAGCACCGGAAATAAATACCCAGGGACTAATGCGGAAAACGGGTGACACCTGGAGGTGGGTGGAGATAATCACAAAGACAGGTGAAAACAGATCAGGGTGTGACAGTACTCCCCACCCCCCTTTAGGGGCGCCACCTGGTGTTCTACCTGGGCTCATACCTGGCTGACCAGGGTGCCGGCGGTGAAAGTCAGTGATGAGGGCTGGGTCCAGGATGTCTTTAACGGGAACCCAGCACCTCTCCTCCGGGCCATAACCCTCCCAGTAAACCAGGTACTGGAAACCCCTGCCCCGTGGTCAAACCCTGACAGGTAAGCCTGAAGGATTGAGCCAATTCCAGGACCTAAGGCTGGGCCGAATGAGGAACGAACATCCATTTAGCTGGGCCCCCCCAGCGTTCCCCGCTGGGAACGTTGTGCCTTGCGGACCAGAGCCGTAATAATACCCCAAACAACCGAAGCCGGCAGGGAGGATGGTCTCAGATTCAGGGGGAGTGGCAGTGGAACTGTACAGACGGGAGAGAGCGTCCGGCTTTATATTTTTGGACCCAGGGCGGTAGGAGATGGTGAAAATGAACCTGGTAATTAACAGGGCCCAACGAGCTTGGGTTGAAATGATTGGCATGAAGGCACAGGGATGAAGGCACAGGGATGAAGTTTTGGTCCTGGATGGATCGCTGGGAAAGGACGGTCCCTACTCCCACGTTGAAAGCGTCAACCTCAACCACATACTGAGGAGTCTGGATGGATGAGGATGTGGGCAGTAGTAAATCACTGCTTTAGATTCCCAATATCCTTGTCCACTGCTGGAGACTATGTGAATGGTAACTTGGGAGAGGTGAGTGCAGAGAGGGGGGCCGCCAGGTTGCTGTAGCCCAGAATGAAACAACGGTTTAAATTAGCAAACCCAGACACCGTTGTAGCTGCACCCTGGACGTGGGAGGGGGCCAATCCACCACCGCTCTCACCTTTTCCGGATCCATCTGAACATTCCCTTCAAAGATGATGTATCCCAGAAAGGAGATAGTGGAGTGATGGAACTCGCACTTCTCAGGTTTTACAAACAACTGATTGTCCAGGAGGTGCTGAAGGACCTGTCGAACATGGAGAATGTGTTCCTGGGCAGAAAGAGAGAGAACCAGGATGTCATCGAGGAAGACAAAAACAAAACAATTCAACATGTCCCGGAGCACATTGTTGACCAGTGCCTGGAAGACAGCGGGCACGTTGGTGAGTCCAAACAGCATGACCAGGTACTCAAAGTGTCCACTGGCAGTGTTGAAAGCCGTCTTCTACTCATCTCCTTCTGGTATCCGCACAAGGTGGTAGGCATTCCGAAGGTCCAGTTTGGAAAATATGGTAGCCCCCTGGAGAGGTTTGAAAGCTGAGGAGAGGTAGAGGATACTGATTTTGGATCATAATGCCATTGAGGCCCTGGTAATCAATGCATGGACATAGGGTCTTGTCCTTCTTCCCCACAAAGAAGAATCCTGTGCCAGCAGGAGAGGCAGAAGGACGAACACTCCCAACAGCCAGAGAGTCCTTGATGTGCTCCTCCATGGCCTCGGTCTCAAGACCAGACAGGGAATATAGCCAGCCTCGAGGCAGTGTGGTGCCCAGGAGGAGGTCAATAGCACAATCGTAAGGACTATGTGGAGGAAGGGAGGTCTTGCTGAAAACCTCCAGGAGGTCATGGTACTCTGTGGGACCACAGAGAGATCCGAGGCCGTACTCAACCCTGGAGGCAGACGTTCCCGGGGAAGGCTGCGCCGCCTTCAGGCAATGTAAATGGCAGAACGGGCTCCATCCCCGGATTGAACGCGTGGTCCAGTCAATATCGGGGTTGTGCTTCTAGAGTCAAGAGAATCCTAAAGCAATAGGGATGTGGGGAGACTCAATGAGGAGAAGCTGTATTGACTCACTGTGGTTTCCAGATACCCGCATATTAATGGGAACTGTGCTATGCGTGACTTTCAATGGAACAGCCGTCCAGTGCCCTGGCATCCATGGGAACGGAGAGGAGTTGAGTAGAGATTCTTAGTTCCGATACCAGGGTAGCGTCCATGAAACTCTCATCTCTCCCAGTCAATGAGCACATGGAGAGACTTAGACTGGTCTCCCCACAGCAAGATCACATAAAAAGGAGTTAATGGGAATTAGAGGGTTCCCAGTCAGGCTCACCAATGTACTTGTACCTACTAAGGATTCAGGTCTCTTCACTGGGCCGATGGCTATGTAATGCCCTACAGAACCACAATACAGACAACTACTGGAGCTTAGCCTGTGTGAACATTCCCTAGATGATAATCTAGCCCTTCCCAGTTGCATAGGTTCCAGTGTTTCCGACTCACCCGTCGTTGATGATTCTCAAGGGAGCTCGGGTGGCCTAGGATCCTCTCTGAAAAACAGCTGTTGGGGACTTCCGAATTCTTTCGGAGTTGAGTGAGTGGATGGACGAGTGTGACCTAGGCCAGACCTCCTCTCAGTCCTGTGTTCCCGTAGACGTCCACTCAATCCTATTGGTTAGGGCGATGAGGGAATCGAGGTCCACCAGTAACTCCTGGGCAGCTAGCCCATCTTTTACCACCTCAGATAATCTGTGATGGAAAATATCGAATAGGGGCTCCGGATTCCAAGCACTCTCAGCGGCCAACGTGCGAAAGTCTACAGAGGTGGTGAGCTGCCTATGAGCTAACGTTCTGATTTGCTCCATAATAGCCTTGAACCCTTGGTCGTGGCGTTCCGTCAGGGAACGAAGCCCTTCCAAAAGGTCCAGCAGTAACTCCTCATGCCTCCCAATGGTGGCTCCCTGCAGGGAGACAGCGTGGCAGAGCTGGTCCAAGTCTGCTGGGTCTGTCATGGCCAGTTCATACTATAAGGGCACAGGGCGAGACCCAGATGCAGACACGAGAGGCAGATGGTTCAACAGACAAACAGGGAACCCCAGAATAAATACCCAGGGCCTAATGGGGAAAATGTTACTGATAGGAGGGTTTCTTGCTGTTACTGAGTGAAGGATTAGTCATTGTTACTGATTGCGCCACCTGGGTTTACCTGGCTGACCAGGGTGCCGGCGGTGAAAGTTACTGAGTGAAGGGTTAGTCATTGTTTCTGATTGGAGGGAATATTGCTGTTACTGAGTGGAGAGTTTATTGCTGTTACTTAGTGGAGGGTTAATCATTGTTACTGGGTGAAGGGTTAATCATTGTTACTGAGTGAAGGGTTAATCATTGTTACTGAGTGAAGGGTTAATCATTGTTACTGAGTGGTGTGTTAATCATTGTTACTGAGTGAAGAGTTAGTCATTGTTACTGATTGGAGGGTTTATTACTGTTACTGAGTGGAGGGTTTATTGCTGTTACTGAGTGAAGGGTTTATTGCTGTTACTGAGTGAAGAGTTTATTGCTGTTACTGAGTGAAGGGTTTATTGCTGTTACTGATTGAAGGGTGTATTGCTGTTACTGATTGAAGGGTTTGTTGCTGTTACTGATTGGAGGGTTTATTGCTGTTACTGATTGAAGGGTTTATTGCTGTTACTGAGTGAAAAGTTTATTGTTGTTACTGAGTGAAGAGTTTATTGCTGTTACTGATTGAAGGGTTTATTGCTGTTACTGAGTGGAGAGTTTATTGCTGATACTTAGTGGAGGGTTAATCATTGTTACTGAGTGGTGTGTTAATCATTGTTACTGAGTGAAGGGTTAGTCATTGTTACTGATTGGAGGGTTAATCATTGTTACTGAGTGGTGTGTTAATCATTGTTACTGAGTGAAGGTTTAGTCATTGTTACTGATTGGAGGGTTTATTGTTGTTACTGAGTGGAGAGTTTATTGCTGTTACTTGGTGGAGGGTTTATTGCTGTTATTTGTTGGAGGGTTTATTGCTGTTCCTGATTGGAGGCTGTGCCATTAAATCTCTCCCTGTGTGTGTATGGATCTCCCAGGCTGCTCTTCTTCAGACCGAGGGGGCTGTCGTCACACTCCCACCCTGGTAGTTGGAAGTGTGACACTCTGCCTGTGTGCCAGCTCCACCAAGACGGCAAACGCTGCACAGCCACTGGTAAGTCCCCACTCCTACACACTCACACACACCACATATGCTGCCATGGATAACATACATGTACACACACAATAAATATATCAACACACACAGGCAGTCACACATTACACACGTGCAAGCACACACACAAACACACAAACACATGCAAGCCTACACACACATGGGAAAATATTTATGTTTGCCTTCTTGTTTTTATTTGTCATCACTTATCAATATGTTCCAGCATCTCCGCCTTATCTGCTGCCAAAATGGTAGACAGTAGATGTGGTCATCTGGATGGGACTGGTAACGACAGCCTTGTGGAGGAGCCAAGGGCAATAGTGCTAACTCTGGACTACGATCCTGTACAAAACAAGTAAGGAAATGGTAGAACTAGACTACAACTTCAAAACTGTAATGCAAAATCACTTGACTGCTCTTTATTGACTATGGATCACTTTGGGTCAGCTATATTCAGATCTGCTGCCACCTATATGTCATAACTGGTTACTGTAGGACTGTTGATGATGGGGAAGGGAAACGGTTTGGTCCATGTCAGGCAATGATGCTTACTAGGCATTATGATTTTTTTTTTTTATTAAAAAAAATGTGTGTTTTCCTAGGTGTACTTTGCCAGTACGGTACTGAAGCAGATTGACCGGGCTGATTTGGACTGTTAGTCCTGGGAAGTTCTGCTCACTGAGGGGTTGGATTCACCAAAGGGCCTGGCTGTGGACTGTGTCAACTGCAAGCTCTACTGGACTGACCGAGGGTGGGTGGTGTAAACCAGTGTTTAGTACTGGAGCCAATGCTATTATCAGAATTTAAAACACACAATTACCTTGACATTGACATTCACACTGAACTATTTGAAGTTTAAACTATTAATTATATTATGCGTGGTTTCTTTTATTCCATTCATTCTACTCCATATCTACTGTTTTGTTAATATTGTTTTTAGCCTAGGCCTAGGACATTGCTTTTGTATTCTGTCTTTCAGCCTCTCAACTTTAGATCGCACCACTTTCGATGGTATCAACAGAGAGAACGTTATTAGCAATGGGATACAGAAACCAAGGGGAATTGCCGTTCATCCTTTAGCCAAGTACAATATTTTCAATATGTTTCTTTATCAGTATTTTTGCTACACGTAGTCCTCTGTCCACGTAGCCTGTTAATTGTGGATGGCTGAGTTATCATTTCTGTTGGTTTTTTTAGGAAGTTGTTCTGAACCGATATGGGTACCAGGCCTGTGGTGCAGTGCGTCTTTGGAAGGAAGTGACCATTCGGTCATCGCTGGTGCTGACTTGTTGTCCCCTAGTGGTCTGACCGTAGACTTCACTGAAGACAGGCTGCACTGGTGTGATAGCAAGAGTGGTGTAATGGAGATGGCATCC
This sequence comes from Oncorhynchus clarkii lewisi, assembly GCF_045791955.1. Classification (NCBI taxonomy): domain Eukaryota; kingdom Metazoa; phylum Chordata; class Actinopteri; order Salmoniformes; family Salmonidae; genus Oncorhynchus; species Oncorhynchus clarkii. The sequence goes on along the minus strand of NC_092160.1, from coordinate 16,760,168 downwards.
CTGTATGGCTCCAACCGACGAGTCCTGACAGAGAACAATGTAGATGAGGCTTCTGTGGAACACACACACACACAAATATGCACACATACAGTACACAGATACACACACACACACACACGCATGATTTTTCCTACAGATTCTGGAGATGGTGATTCTGCAGACCAGTTCTCTCTGAAAAACCAAACATTGAATGATGAGAGCATGCTGCTCTTCATGCCTGTTCTCTCCTCTGATGGGGAGGAGGCAGAGGACAACATGGTCAAAGAGAGTGAGCCCACTCTCTTCACTGAAAAGATGGTGTCAGATAAAAACCTCTATAACAACAATACCGGAGATTACATACTGGCACAAAATGGCTGCCACTGATTTTTCCAGATACTGTACATATTAAAGTCCCAGTGAAACTGGTCTTTTGAAAAAGTGTTGGCAACATCCTTGCACTTATAGACCAGGATGACTAATGTCTGCTGGATGGAGGCAACCCCACCTGCCACTGCCTGGAAGGCTTCACTAGGGATAGAGAGCTGTGTGTGGGTGATTGCAGCGCTACCCCATAGTATTCATGCACTCAGCTCGCTTTTCACATTCGTGTGTTCTCATTTTACATTCATCAATATCTAGATAGGAGTGAAAACTCATTTCCACCGGCTGTGTTGACACATGGAGCTCTGGCTACTACACAGGGCCTTCCCTGTGACCACCAGTAGCCATATTGACATCACCAGCCAGTGTCTGAACACCAACACAGTGGAGAGCTGCCTCTCACCTCATGATACTTACTGTCTCTATGAGTGAGTCTGCTTTTACTTAGATAGAGTCCTACACCTGCAACCAAGTCCCCCTATCTACCTCCTTGTACATGGATCAACACTATTGTTGACTGACTATTCTACAACATTAAGGGGGCAAAAATGCTGTTTTTTATTACACTAACTTGGAGTTGGGGTTGAATATTGCTTCTGGATAGGGATTTTGTAGTAAGCCAATCTAGACAACGGCAGTAGGTGGCACTATTGTTCCATGTGTAAAGCCTTTCCTTGGTAGCTATGGTAACAACGTGAGCTGTAGGGTAAATGTCACGAATCCCGCCGAAGATGGTGCCTCTTCCTGTTGGGGCGGCGCTCGGCGGTCTTCGTCAACGGCCCACTAGCTGCCACCGATCCCCTTTCCTGTTTCATTTAGTTGTGTCTGATTAGTTGCACCTGTTTCGTGTTTATGTTTTGGTTGTGGGTTATTTAAACCCAGTAGGCCCGCCGGCTTTTGTGCGGGATTGTTTTTCTGTTAATGGTGTGTGATTATTTCGTGGTATTCATTTTTCCGATCAGTTTCGTCCTGTTTGTTTGGACTGGGTCTTGTGTGTGTGACGTGATCGTCTCCTTGGTTTCTTGGAAAATAAAGATCCACATCTTTTGAACTACCCTGCTCTCTGCGCCTGACTCCTCCACCCACTACTTATAGAAGCCGTGACAGTAAAACAGTAATATTTACGATTCTAAAGTTTAAATCTGCATGGATCTGCAAGATATACAGGACATCCTCGGTAGACTTTTCTCATAAATCAGCCAACACTGATTTTGAACTTCTTGTTTTCAGAAGTTGTGTTATGTTTACACAAGTAGGTGAAACTGTGTGATCTATACTAACAGTGAGTTTTGTGCTGGTGAACCCAGCTGTGTCTCTGGCTACATGTGCGAGCGCTGTCAGTTCAGTTATCAGGAGTGGTGGGAGCTGCAGCAGGCCAAACAGGAGAAGAGGAGGAACATGGCCATCGCCCTGGGCATGCTGGTCCTCATTCCACTACTCGCCATCACTGCCTGCGTCAACTACTGCTACAGGTGAATGGAATGGGGGGGCAGGAGGCTGGAGGCTGGAGGACCGGGGTGAGAGGGGAACGAGGGTGAGAGGGGAAGGGGAGGACGGGGTTGAGAGGGAAACTGGGGTGAGAGGAGAATGGGGGACGGGGGAACAGTGGTGAGAGGGGAACGGGGAAATGGAGGATGAAGGTGAACGGGGATGAAGGTGAGAGTGTAATGGGTTGAAGGGGAAAGAGGAGAGAGAGGAAGAAGAGAGGAAAAGGAGATGGGGTGAAGGGGGTTTGCTGGTTTGGTCACACTTTACATAAGGTGGGTCTTATACCACAGTAACCATCAGTGTAATAAAAACCAATGTACTTACAGGCTATAGTCCTTACCACGTATGCTAGTTTTCTTTATGTATCTTGGTGATGGTGGAGGTGGTCGTGGTGGTGGGGGTGGTGGTGATGGAGGTGGTGATGATGTGTGTGTGTGTCTTTGTGTGTGTGTAAACGTATAAACGTGATGCATCAAATCTTGTTAGATGGAAGCATCTAAAAAACAGTTTAAAGACGTGGACCCTTCGTGGGGTTAACACCACGACAAGTATCCAATCCCTTTGTAGAAACGTGCAGAGGTGTCCATCAAACGCACCTTGTCATGGTACGTGTAATATAGGTGAAGGCACAACAGCAGGGAGTAAACAAGAATTAAGCTAATCACATGGAACAAATAGTGGCTTTTGCTGAGGTGCCTGTAGCATACATAAACTCTATATTCTCGTCCATTTGATGCCACACACAGACACACACACCCTCGCACACGCACACGCACACGCACACGCACACACACACACACACACACACACACACACACACACACACACACACACACACACACACACACACACACACACACACACACACACACACACACACACACACACACACACACACACACACTCCCCTATCTGAGTTAAGTGGCTGATTCTCTTGACAGATGTTCTGGTGGCTTAGAGAGACACATAGGTGGCTCTGTGGTTCTTCTGACTCACAAAGCAAGGCTTTTTCGAGGGTGTTTTCGTTTGGCTTCCTGGTGGAAGAGGCACGCTTTCAATGACATGCTTGGTTTAGCTTGTTCTACAGCAATTACACACGAAAATAGGTAATTTCTCTGCCTCAAGATGGACCCACTGAGCTATAACCCAGTTCAATCTCTGCACAGTTGACAATAGGTAATAGTTCTTCCCCCAAATTGCCTTTCGCACTTGGCTGCATGTGCAGACATACCCTTGCGGTTTAGTTTTTCTAGCTGATGCAACCCACACATACAAGTGTTTGGGGACACACACACAGTTACAGTCACACTCACACACTCGCTCTCTCTCTGCCTGTCTCTTTCTTCACATCTGCTGAAAATGTAGTTTACTTTCAAACATACACACACATACATACACACACCTCTCGTCTCCAGGTGGAAGGACAGGTCACATAGATCAAACATACACCATTGTAAAAGTAATAAAGCCACTTACTCTATCCACTGTAAAATATACTTTATTAACTATACAATGTTGTTTTCACCATCTTTTCCTTTGAGTCATGTCTGTTTGCATGTAATATTATCTAGGGAGTCTGTAGGCCGTGGGGACAGGTTTTACTGTGGAACCGATATGGTCTGTAAAAATGATGTCAAAATGATACCACCAGTCACCAGGTCACCATTTACATAGATAGGAGCAACCATATTTACATGACGGTATTTACACATCTTATATCCGTAGTGACACTGGTGTGGAGTTGTCATGTGAAATGTATTGAAGAGAACTGAACATAACGCCATTCCCTTGACCTTTGACCTGTGATTCAGACTCACTATGTTGCAATGGTTGTCAACATTATGATGTGAAGGGAAGTATCTTCTATCATTCTATGCTTGTTAACAGCTCATGGTAGCTAACAGCAGCCTATATAAATCATGTTTATTATGCATTATGGACAGATGGATCACATGTTACTTTATTCTTTGTCTACCAGAATTATTTGAGACATATTACATAGGACACAATGATATACAGACTCGTGGCTGAAGGACAACATTAAGAACATACAGCTGGTGGGTAATACACTCTATCAGCAGGACAGAACAGCAGCCTCTGGTAAGACACGGGGCGGAGGCCTATGCATATTTGTAAACAATAGCTGGTGCACGAAGGAAGTCTCAGGGTTTTCCTCGCCTGAGGAATCTCATCAAGAGCTATAGACCACACTATCTACTATCTAGTCCTAGGGACTTTAATGCAGGAAAACTTAAATCAGTTTTACCTAATTTCTATCAGCATGTTAAATATGCAACCAGAGGGAAACAAATTCTAGACCACCTTTACTCTACACACAGAGACGCGTACAAAGCTCTTCCTCGCCCTCCAATTGACAAATCTGACCATAACTCCATCCTCCTGATTACTGCTGACAACAAAAATTAAAGCAGGAAGCACCAGTGACTCAGTCTATAAAAAAGTGGTCAGATGAAGCAGATGCTAAACTACAGGACTATTTTGCTAGCACAGACTGGAATATGTTCCGGGATCCTTCCGATGGCATTGAGGAGTACATCACATCAGTCACTGTGTTCATCAATAAGTGCATTGAGGATGTAGTTCTCACAGTGATTGTACGTACATACCCCAACCAGAAGCCATTGATTACAGGCAACATTGGCACTGAGCTAAAGGGTAGAGCTGCTGCTTTAAAGGAGCAGGACTCTAACCCGGAAGCTTGCCCACTGGCAAGTGAAATCCTGCTATGCCCTCCGACGAACCATCAAATGGCTCACATCAAAACCATTAACCCAGAAACCCTAGACCCCCTCCAATTTGCATACCACACCAACAGATCCACAGACGATGCAATCTCTATTGCACTCCACACTGCCCTTTCCCATCTGGACAAAAGGAACACCTATGTGAGAATGTTATTCATTGAGTACAGCTCAGCATTCAACACCATAGTGCCCTCAAAGCTCATCACTAAGCTAAGGACTCTGAGACTAAACACCTCACTCTGCAACTGGATCCGGGACATCCTGACGGGCCTCCCCCAGGTGGTAAGGGAAGGTAACAACACATCTGCCACGCTGATCCTCAACACGGGGGCCCCTCAGGGGTGCGTGCTCAGTCCCCTCCTGTACTCCCTGTTCACTCATGACTGCACGGCCAGGCACGACTCCAACACCATCATTACATTCACATCCACCACGCTGTTCACCGACAACGATGATACAGCCTATAGGTAGGAGGTCAGAGACCTGACCGTGTGATGCCAGGACATCAACCTCTTCCTCAACGTGATCAAGACAAAGGAGATGATTGTGGACTACAGGGAAAGGAGGACCGAGCACGCCCCCATTCTCATCGACGGGGCAGTAGTGGAGCAGGTTGAGAGCTTCAAGTTCCTTGGCGTCCATATCACCAACAAACTAACATGGTTCAAGCACACCAAGACAGTCGTGAAGAGGGCATGACAAAACCTATTCCCCCTCAGGAGACTTTGCATGAGTCCTCAGATCCTCAAAAGGTTCTTCAGCTGCACAATCGAGAGCATCCTGACTGGTTGCATCACTGCCTGGTGTGGCAACTGCTCGGCCTCTGACTGCAAGGCACAACAGAGGGTAGGTTCAAATTTACAATGACGGCCTACTTGTAAAATTTGTCTGTCCTTCATTCCACTGGGGTTTCAACTAGGATATTTGTTTATAGTCACTTTTTCTTGATGCTGGTTTAAAACAACGTTGTTTTGTCTGGAAGGTTCCATTGGAGATGCTGGGGGTGTCTGAATAAAAAAAGAAAGAAGAAAGAGAATGCATCCCAAATAGCACCCCACTTCCTATGTAATGCAGAGGGCCCATAGGGCTATGCAGGAAGCACTTTGTAGGTGGTGCCATTTGGGACGTAACCATAGCGACACACTATCTGTGAGTACTGGTGTAGAACGCTACTAATAGGAAAGTGGAGACTTGTTATGCAGCTGATTTCTGCTTTTTCACTGCTTCAATATGACTTGGTCTATACCCGGTCAAGTTATTGACAGTGAGTGTGATTTTCAAGAACTTGATAACAACTGGTTTCCTTTTCTATTCGGTTTTGCTGTATTTTTGTTGTTCATCATACACATTCTCCATTTAACTGGACTGACCTGTTGAAACTTACATATGGGTCAGTGCTTGTGTATTTTTGTGGGTGATAAAATACTTCTAAACATACAAAACTGTCTGATTGGGAGACGGATATCTTTTCAACAGTACCAGAAAATACAATTTCAATCCAAGTGTGATATGGGTTTGTCTCAGTGCAATAAAAAAAATAAAAAAATGTAATACAAAGTCAGTAGTCAATGATCAATGGTAACAACCATAATACCTGACCTTAGTTCTTTAAAAAGGAAAAGCATGTACCACCATCTCAAGATCATACCACAAGCATGCCAACTATGGCTACGAGTAAGATGTTAAAAGATGTTAAGAAGAATAGTTCAAAAGCCTTGGGGGGAGATGACCCTTATCAGCCTAATGCCTCTAGCCATAAGAAGAGCTAACAACGAGGAGAGAACCATTGGCAGTGACTTCTTTGAACAGTCATTGTGAAACTTCTAAATAACCTTTTCGAGAAAGGCTATTGGTGATTGTTTCATGGAATACCTCATGGATTGCATGAGCCTCTCTGGCTACAATTCAAGAATAACAGATTATCTCTCTGTCTGTCTGCTTGTCTCTCTCTCTCTCTATCTGTCTGCCTGCCTTCCCGTCTGGCAATATTTTTCTCTCTCTTTCCCTGCCTCTCACCTCACCCAGGTAAACGGTTGTGCTCCAGCGATGATGCTTTCCCGTCAAGGGACCAAATGATTCTATCTGTAACACTCTGGCAACTTTGGTGCCCAATGCACACGCTTTTCTCTCAAGCCTCACTGGGGATGGTTAATGGCGGGCCAACGTATCTTCTTTGTTTCGAGCTGATAGGGGAAAACAAAATCCTTCAAAAACTATTAGAGGCCACATCGATATTGATTTCCTGGCAAGGGAACACATCTATATATTGCCCTCCATTGTAGCCTTTTTAGCTCTCTACTCTAAAATAGTGGTAGATCGGCCGTGAAATAAAGATGAAATTGGACCCGTGTCAATTTATTTTGTATTAGGGGCAATAGAGTCAATGGTAAGTAAAAGGCGTTTTCTCTCACAATATTATCCTCTCATTTTCAAGGATGTTTTTATATACTCACCATCTAAACTTTTGTGTTTAAAGAAATGGTATTTGTTTGACGATGAGGTGCTAGTTGTTTGACCTTGAGGGATACATATTTAATCTAATGAATACATGACCTGGGTTGAGCTACAATTACTACTACTGCTACTGCTACAACTACTGCTGCTGCTACTACTACTACTACTAATACTACTACTACTACCGCTACTACTAGTACTACAGCCACTACAGCTACTACTGCTGACAACTAATATGACTACTACTACTGCTACAACTACTGGTACTACTACTACTACTGCAACTACTACTACTAATATTACTACTACCACTGTTGCTACTACTTCTACTACTACTACTACTAATGCTACTACTACTACTACTACTCCCTGATGTTGTGAACTGTGTTTACCATTACCAAGGGCTATTACTACTACTACTTCTACTACTACTACTGCTGCTGCTACTACTACTACTACTACTACTACTACTACTACTACTACTACTACTACTACTACTACTACTACTACTACTAACACTACTAATAGTGCTATGGCAACTAATATGACCACCACTACTGCTACTACTACTGCTACTACTACTACTGCTACTACTACTGTTGCTACTACTGCTACTACTAATAACACTGCTACTACTACTGCTACTACTACTACTGCTACTACTACTGCTACTACTACCACTGCTACTACTAGTTTTACTACTAATGCTACTACTACTGTTACAACTACTGCTACTAATAATACTGCTACTACTTCTACTACTGCTGCTACTACTACCACTGGTGCTGCCACTACTACTACTGATACTGCTACTCATACTACTGCTACTACTACTAATACTAATACTGCTATGACTACTACTACTACTAATGCTACTGCTGCTACTACTACTAATACTGCTACAACTACTACTACTACTAACACTGCTACTACTGCTACTTATACTACTACTACTGCTACTTATACTACTACTACTACTACTGCTACTACTACTACCACTGATGCTGCCACTACTACTACTGCTACTAATACAACTACTACCAGTGATGCTGCTACTGCTACTACTACTACTACTATTACGAGTACTAAATAATAATACTACTACTACTAATACTGCTATGACTACTAATACTATTACTACTGCTTCTACTTCTACTACTAATGCTACTACTACTACTACTTCTACTACTACTGCTACTAATGATACTGCTACTGCTACTACTACTGCTGATACTATTACTACTACTACTACTACTGCTAATACTGATACTGCTTCTACTACTCCTACTACTACTACTGATACTACTGCTACTACTACTCCAACTGCTACTACTACTAATGCTGCTACTACAACTAATACTGCTACTACTACTAATGTTACTACTACTACTAATGCTGCTACTATTACTGATACTACTTCTACTACTACTACTCCAAATACTGCTACTACTACTACTGATATTACTACTACTGCTGCTGCTGCTGCTGCTGCTATTACTACTGCTACTAATACTACTAATACTACTACTACTACTACTACAAATACTGCTTCTACTGCTACTGCTGTTGCTACTGCTGCTACTACTGATACCACTGCTACTACTACTACTACAACTGCCATTACTACTACTAAGACTACTACTGCTACTACTTCATTCAGTGTGTGTGTCCAGTCCCATTTTCGCTTCAGCTGTTGGGAATTTAGAATGAGGGATCAAGGGATGAGGAGATTATCCACCTGAGAGAGGAAGGGAGAGACAGAGAGGGAGGGAGAGAGCGAGATAAGGGAGAGACAGAGAGAGGGAGGGAGAGACAGAGAGGGAGGGAGAGAGAGGGAGAGAGAGAGCGAGATAAGGGAGAGACAGAGAGAGGGAGGGAGAGAGAGAGAGAGAGAGAGAGAGAGAGAGGGAGGGAGAGAGAGAGAGAGAGAGGGAGAGAGAGAGAGAGAGGGAGGGAGAGACAGAGAGCGTGGGAGAGACGGAGGGAGCGGGAGAGAGACAGGGGCGGGGGAGAGAGGGAGGGAGGGAGAGAAAGACAGGGGGAGAGAGAGGGAGAGAGAGACAGAGAGAGAGGGAAGGAGAGAGAGAAGGAGGGAGAGAGAGATAGAGAGAGCTACAAAGAGAATGGGAGAGGGAGAGGAGAGAAAGAGGAGAGCAAGACCGGGAGAGTAAGAGAAAAAGCAAGAGAGCGAGAACGACAGAGAGAGAGAAAACAACAAACCTTACCTTCCCAGAAAAAAATATTACTGTATCTTATTCTTACCCCCTAATTTCCCAGTCATATGGTAGATAGAAGCAGTTGGCCCAAGATGGCCATCGTCTATTCACTCTGCTAGGTCCACAGATGAGAGTGGCTAAACACAGTATTAGCTGTCCACTCAAAGGCTTTACCCTGATCCTTCAGGTCACTTCTTTGTCCCCCTGGCGTCTAAACTGGGCACTTTAGGTCTGTTTTGCAAGCCTTTGGGCAGATTTAGAAAGAATGGGGGATAATGTTTATTTAGTGTATTTTGGCATGAACACTTGTGCCCAAAAGCTGAGTGAGTGAGTTACTTGTTACTCCCTTGATTGAGTTGTCGAGAGGTTAGAGGTGGTAGAGGGAGTCCAATAGAGATGGAGGGGAGGAGGGATTGGTGGTGTGAACTGTGTTTACCCATACCAAGGACTAAGCCATGCAAGATGGTACGCTGGTAACCTATATCAGCCTTTCTGCAGCAGTATGTCTTCAAGTGGTGGTTCCATAGTGCAAAGAAGCATATATTCACAGAATATCAAGCAACTTGATCTATCCAAGAAAAGTAAACTGACTAAATATATGATAGCATTTCCAACTATGTCTAAATGTACGTTTGCTATTTTTGAAAATATGTACATAAACACACATAAATCCAACAGATGCAGAATCAGAGGAAGAGATCATAATATGATAGGAGAGCTGTGACAGAGATTCAAATGTCAGTGAAGCATGCAGTGCTCCAGGCCATGAAGTAGATTGACACCTAAATCTGAGTTGTATGCGTCTTTTGTCCAGAAGATGGCGATAGAGGACTGAATAAACCTTGACAATAGTTCTTGCTCTGAGTCAGCTCTATTCCACCACTAGGGACAATCCAATGCTGAGTCACACTTTCACAATTACAGTTTTTGACAACTGCTTACACATGATTTCTGAAACTATGGCTCCTTTTCTCTGGACTCTACACACAAACCCCCACAGACACAACATGCAAAACGTCACACAATTCTTGTAAAACCAAACGATTCATTCGAAACTATTTAAACTCTTCTCAAAATTGTGTTTTTGCGTCAAAACTCTACACACAAACCATCAAATGATTAGCTCTTATACACGCCAACTAGACACGGATGTGACAAATGTAAAACAAGACTATCTTGTGACTTTTGCATGCTCAGTGCGCAGTGGAGTCCACGGCAGTTTGTCATAGCTTTCACACGTACATGTATGTGCACAAATATATACAGTATGTATGCATATTCAGTATATATTTACACTAGAAACAGAAATGGAAGGTGGGGGGATTAAATGTATTTCCTTCTGAAAACATTGTATTTTCATCCAGATTTCAGGATGAACAGTAACAGACAAAACACATACTGTAGATAATAAACAAACAGGCTTGTTACTATAAAGAAAAAAACAATTAGGGTGCATCCTGTCTCCTATTTGGGTCTGGCCACAGCACCTCAACATCACAAGCGATGTTCCCTCTGGCTTAACAGCGGGGGAAGTAACATCTGGAGCGGCGTATCCAGCCCTGGCATGCCCCCTCGTCTGTGTCACCACAGGCCTCCTCCGTCACCTGGAGAAGGGGTATGCGTTGGTGGGGTTGGCGATCGTACACCTTCCAACGCCACACTGAAAAGATCTCTTCTATTGGGTTTAGAAATTGAGAATATGGTGGCAGGTTGAGCATCAACTTGCGGATGGTCAATGAACCAATTGCGGACCACAGCAGCCCGTGGAAACTGACGTTGTCCCAGATGACAACAAACCTGGACGGCTCTGGCCCATTCCTCTGGTCATTGGGAATGAGGATATTATGCAGGGTGTCAAGGAAGGTGATAATGTGGGCAGTATTATAAGAACCAAGAGTGGCATGTTGATGAAGGACACCGTTCTGACTAATGGCTGCACACATTGTGACGTTACCACCACACTCTCCAGGGATATTGACGATGGTGTGGTGTCCTATGAGGTTTCTTCCCCTGCGTCTTGTTTTGGCTAGGTTAAAGCCGACCTCATCAACGTAGACCAAATCATGATGCTCTGCAGCAGCATCTAGATCCAGAACTCTCTGAAACAGACAAGACAAAACAATATTGTATGACAGTATGAATAGACATAGAGCAGTCAATATGTAGCACAATACACTGGAATACAGTACCAATGACAGGATAGTGATAGTATAGCTTACTTGTACGTATTAATAGCGCAGTTGTTTCAGTCTGTCAGAATTTCTCTCAAATGGTATCTGATGGCGTTTCAGGAGACTGCCAAGTGCGGATAAACTCACCATATTTATGTTACTGAATGTTGTGTTGTCCGTGATGATGTTGTGTTGCAGATGTTGTAAACGTATGCTGTTGTTTGAAATGACCATATTCGCTATGTGTTGCTCCTGCTCTAATGTGAACAGCCGGTTTCTTCGTCTAGCAATTCTGCAAAAACATGGTGTGAATGGTTAGGGTACAAGATTTCTTTCCGTGTGAAATGAAATGTTACTGTAGTGCTATAAGGGCTACAGTGCTGTAAGTACAGCAGCATGGTATAGAGCAGTGGTTCCCAAACTGTTTATAGTCCCGTACCACTTCAAACATTCAACCTCCAGCTCCGTACCCCCTCTAGCACCAGGGTCAGCGCACTCTCAAATGTTGTTTTTTTGCCATTATTGTAAGCCTGCCATACACATACAATATATTTATTAAACATAAGAATGAGTGTGAGTTTTTGTCACAACCCGGTTCGTGGCACACACATTACCACTCCACTATGTCTCCCCGTCATGGCTTTTGCGCCATCAGTACAGATAACAACATTAGCAGCAGCTACATTTGGCTACAAACGGTTAATGTAATTGGATGTTAATTATTTGACTAGGCTACCTAAATTTGACATTGTGTTGTTATTTTGCTGAACACTAGATGGTTTCATTTTATTTTTGACAGTTAAACTAGGCTACTCAGTCAAGAAAAAAAACTCACCCAAGTGTATAGCCCCGTTGGAAAATATAAATGGACTGTATGAAAATGTGAAGAAAAAAAATATAGAGAAAAATCTTTAAAAAAAACAAAATCTTAAAAAATGTTTTTATGTGAATTACATTTTTATTTAGCATACCCCCAAAAGCATTGCACGTACCCCTGTCATAATGAATATTGTTTTTATTATATTATGTGAACTAAACATAACATTTTTCAATAAAAACATATTTCTAAACATATTCATGAATGGGGCAAACTGCAGTTGCTGCATACATTTTTGGACTTATAAATTAAAGGGCGACTGCATTTTTTTTTTTTTTAAGTGAATCACATTTTTATTGCATTGGAACTTTAAAGTATTTTTTAAAGATATTACTAATGTTACTGTCCTCACTACAACAACAAACATACTTAAATACATTTTGTCCTTGAAACATTAAATTGAAATACTGCAGAATTCCATTAATTCCTATGGGGAATGCTCCAACTGGGGAGTACCAATTTGTCCGCCAGTGACTTTAAAGCCTCTCATTGGGCAATACATACCATGAGCAATCCAGGGTTATATAAACACTGAACAAAAATATAAACACAACACGTAAATTGTTGGTCCCATGTTTCATAAGCTGAAATAAATCATGTAAAACAGAAAGGAAAACACTGCACACTGCTGCTTATGCTCCCAGGTGATTTTATTTATAACAAAGTTTTGACCCTTAGGGCTTCATCAGGCGTCCATATCCTAGGGGGGGTGGAAAGTCCTGTATATAGGGGCAGTACTCAGTGAAATAAATAATAAATGATGCTATAAATGTTCCATACGCACAAAAAGCTTATTTCTCTCAGATATTGTGAACAAATGTGTTTACATTCCTGGTAGTGAGCATTTATCCTTTGCCAAGATAATCCATCTACTTGACAGGTGTGGCATATAATTTGATTAAACACGATCATTACAAAGGTGTGCCTTGTGCTGGGGACAATGAAAGTTAGTTTTGTCACAACACAGTGTGCAGTTTTGTCACACAATGCCACAGATGATGTCTCAAGTTATGAGGGAATGTCCGATTGGCATGCTGACTGCAGGAATGTCCACAAGAGCTGTTGCCAGAGAATTTAATGTTTGTTTCTCTACCATAAACCGCCTCCAACATCGTTTTAGAGAATTTGGCAGTACGTTCAACCGGCCTCACAACCGCAGACCACGTGTAACCGCGCTAGCCCAGGACCTCCACATCCGGCTTCTTCACCTGTGGGCTCGTCTGAGACTAGCCACCCAGACAGCTGATGAAATTGAGGAACATATTTGTAATAAAGTCCTTTTGTGGGGAAAAATTTATTCATATTGACTGGGCCTGGCTCCCCAGTAGGTGGGTATGTCTTCCAAGTGTGTGGGCCTATGCCCTCCTGGGCCCACCCATGGCTGCGCCCCTGCCCAGCCTTGTGAAATTCCTATATTAAGGCCTAAATAATTTATTTAAATTGACTGATTTCCTTATATGAACTGAAACTCAGTGAAATATTTGAAATTGTTGCATGTTGCATTCATATTTTTGTACAGTCTACATTATTGGTCTCTCCTCATTGTTCATAGTAAGTATCGGTAATGTAATCCATTTCTAATGTATCTCGGGTGAAATGGTGAATTCATTCTAACTCAGTTCATAACTTTGTCAAGTCCCATTTCTTTCTCCTATGCCGGTCTTTTAGCCTAAATATTTTCCTTTAGATTTCCTATTTTTAATGGAATTGATTGTGCCAGTAGCACGGTAACATGCTCGACAAGTACTCATCTCCTGCATTTCATTTGATGAAATGTTGTCTTATATCCAGTCTTTATATCTTCCAGTTACTGCTATGTTGAAGATGCAACCCCCCCAGAGCCTCATTGTGAATATTTAATGAGAGTAGTGTGAAAGGGCTCAAAATGGTTCATCGGTTTCATGATGTGTATGAGCTTGAATCACTTGACATTGTGTGGGTTGGGGAACTTGCATTGGTGCAAGGTTTAACCATTTGTTAGACAAGCGTAAGTATACATTGAGCAGTCTGGCTGAACATACATTGACTTGATTGAATTGTTATGGTTTCATATTCCTCACCTTACTTGAGCCTTCTCCCCAATCAAATTAGCCAATGTAGAGTAGTCTTATGCAGAGTAGGCCTATATATGAAAAGGCTGCACTGTATGATACTGTAGGAGTGCCAGAAATGCACACCTGTACACACAACGACACACACACACACACACACACACACACACACACACACACACACACACACACACACACACACACACACACACACACACACACACACACACACACACACACACAATACCCTTATCTCAACATTGACCAACTCTCTAAAATGCAGTGTTTATGATAACACCAGAGATATGGCGGAATAGAAAGGATATTGAGCTTATCTGACATGAATTTGCTTATCTTAATCTCTATGATGATAGCAGCCTAATTCCACATGTATGGTATGACTGCTTATCACCCACCTACAGCTACTGACCATAATTGCAGGTTGATTCACATGTGACTATAATTGAACCAATAGCAGGGTTGATACACATGTGACTATAATTGAACCAATAGCAGGGTTGATACATAGGTGACTATAATTAAACCAATAGCAGGGTTCATACATGTGATGGCCAAAGGTTACAGTGTTATGGCACCTATACAGTACCTGATTGTTGCTTGTGACACCAGTGCAGACAGATATGCTTGTTGCCATCAAGTGTTTTCATTCTCTTCAGCTGTAATGAGCAATGAAATGTTCTCACTTAGGATATAATTACATGTTTATTTTGTTATAGAATAATGCATGTTTTCAATTACTTCCATTGACATTTGTGAGAGATGCAGTTACTTCCCGATGTGATTAACAATGTTTCCTTAACCTTAGGTCATTTAGTTCCGTCTAAACTTTAAACAACCTCTTTTGTTTTGTACCTATGATGCATGTTTCAAGGTATGTTCTGTGTGTGAAGCTGTTTTCAGTATCCAACAAACACTAGAACCATAATCTATTATGATGTTGTGGCTTTGGATTCTCAGCCTAAACTAGCTGGTGGAATCTCTGCAATTTTTTGGTCAGACCATGCTCCAGGTATGCAACTTAACCAGTTTAGCTCTTGGTTAAAGGCCCAGTGCAGTCAAAAACATGATTTTTCTGTGTTCTATATATATTGCCACACATTGAGTTTGGAATAATACTGTGAAATTGAGAAAATGATGATAATGCAATTTGTTAATAGACTAATAAGAGAGTACCAAACCTCTCTGCCAATAACAGCTAGTTTTCAGACAGTTCTAGCAAAATTATTGTTTGAGAAATTGCTCTTTGCTAAGAAGCTATTTTTGACCATTTAAATTGAAAACAATCCCAGTAAGGTACTTAATTGTTACCCAGAAATGATGCGATATGAGGATAAAAACGGCTGCAATGGACCTTTAAGATGTTATGCAAAATAGATGAGGTGCAAAAGCTCTCTTTCTCACACTCTCATACACATGCAGCTCTCACACACATGTGCATGCACACACACACCTTCTCTGCATGCTGTGAATAAACCCCAATGAAATACAAGCTGCTAAGGGCTGAGGCATGATTTCCCCTTGATTTGTACTCTTCACTTTTACTGACATACAACTAAACCACAATGACTAATTGATATGGAGTAAATGGTATATGTGATGGCAATGCCAAGACAGTCGTTGCAGAGATTAAAATAAGCAGACATGACACTGTAGGCATAATGACGCTCCTTGTTTGCACTCTTGGTTCTTTAGCGACAATGACTTACATTGATACAGTGTGAATGCACAATAACATGACAGACACCATTAAAAGATACAGGTTACTTAAAGTTATAACATTGAATTTTGACAATTGCATGTTTTTTTTTTAACATAAATATGTTTTAAATTCAATACACTTCAATGTCCACTGGTCTTGAGGCATTTTTCCGTTACCGTTTCTTTCATTAAAGTCTTTGGAAATGTATAGCGTCTCGCTTTCAAATGTGGTCTGCGACTTTGTGAGGTCATTACTGGCAGGTGAACAGATCACTGTCAGACTCCGTTTCCCATCATGCCACACATTGAATCAGTGTGGTCACAAGATTCATTTTCTCCAATGGGCCTTCAGATCAGATGTTTGTATGTAACTAAGCAACCTTCCCCTTTGATGCCTTTTGGCATTGTTTAAGCCCATATCTGACCTTTATCAAGATCTTTATCAAGATGATATGCATATAATATGAAAAAATTGAGGGAAACCTAAAACCTGAGAAAATATTGTGTTGCAATGATGGGTACAGAAGTTACAGTGTCATTCGCTCCATCGGCACACAAAAGTCACACAAAAGTCTACCTCTCACACACTCCCAGTGTCTAAAACGATTCAACAAAAAACAGAAAAGCAAAGGACAATGAAGAAATGACAAAAAACACCTAGATGGTTTCAATCGTACATTTAAGTCCCCGCATTCTTCATAAGTACCAATAGATTTCCTATTTATCAAGTAACACCTTTTCAAGTAGATGTACTTCCTTTATCAGGTAAAAAATTAACTGTCCCATTAATATGGAGAATCAAGTGGGAGCCAAAGAAACATCAGATAAAGGACACACTGACTGTTTATCGCCTTGGTAGGTAGTGCTTCCTTCCTCAGTGCAGCTCTCTTGAGATGGCACCTCCGTCAAAGTGAAGGATTTTACATCTGCGCGTTAGTAGTATGCTCAAGCACAAATAGACAGCAGTCCCACCTTTTGTTCCCTCGTGTTCTACCCCCCCCTCCCCAACCTCCCTCTTTCATTCCTCCACCCATCCGTCAAATCATTCATCCATCCATTTGCCGATAATTCTCCCCATCTCCTCAGTCCTTGGTCCTCGCGTTTCGTGTCCATCAGTCTCCCTTCTATCTTTCCCTCTCAAATCGCGTCTACTGGGCCTTCCTGGCGGCTGCGGCAGCGGCTTCTGCTCTAGCTGCGGCGGCCTTCTTGGTCTTGTCAATGTAGGCCTCGTGGAAGAACTGGCAGAAGAGCACAAAGTAGCTGAGGTACATAAGCGAGGACCACACAATGTTCTGCACGTGAGACGGGCACTCCTGACCCTGCTGCATCCACGAGTACACCAGGTAGTTCACCACGCAGCCAACCAGCATCTGGGTGATCTGCGTGAGTGTGATGAACATGGCGAATTTCCTTGAGACCTTGAAGCCAGCCGCCCTCAGGGCGTAGTAAGAGTACATGACGGAGTGGACGAGGTAGTTCATGGTCATGAACCAGCCGCCGCCAGCCACCATGTCCTTGTAGGAGTACCAGGAGTAGAGCAGAACAGTGATGTGATGGTACCAGTGGAGGAAGATGAGCTTCTGCTTCCGCAGCACGATGAACAGGGTGTCACCTGCATGGTGGGTGTGGAGAGAGAGAGCAAGAGAGAGAGAGCATGTCAGTTACAAATGGAAAGGAACCAAAGCGCACACCTTTACATAGCAAGTCATCAATTTCAGGTAACACTTATTTCTAGCATTAAGTGCTATTTAAGCGTCATCTTCTAATACCCTCATGTTCTTGGTAAATCAATGTTAAAAGATCATGATGGCAACATTTAGGAGCGATAAGACAAAGCAAGGACCCGAATAAATATTTTCAATGCTCATGTTTAATCAAATTTAATCACAGATAAATGCACTGTGGGTTCTCAGCATTGTTATGCTGTAGGTGTCAACATACAATAACAATATGTGTGAGCAGAGCAGTCTCCAGGGTGTATCTGTTTTAAAGCAGAGCAGTCTCCAGGGCGTATCTGTTCTAAAGCAGAGCAGTCTCCAGGGTATATCTGTTTTAAAGCAGAGCAGTCTCCAGGGTGTATCTGTTTTAAAGCAGAGCAGTCTCCAGGGTGTATCTGTTTTGAAGCAGAGCAGTCTCCAGGGTGTATCTGTTTTAAAGCAGAGCAGTCTCCAGGGTATATCTGTTTAAAAGCAGAGCAGTCTCCAGGGTGTGTCTGTTTTAAAGCAGAGCAGTCTCCAGGGTGTATCTGTTTTAAAGCAGAGCAGTCTCCAGGGTGTATCTGTTCTAAAGCAGAGCAGTCTCCAGGGTGTATCTGTTTTAAAGCAGAGCAGTCTCCAGGGTGTATCTGTTTTAAAGCAGAGCAGTCTCCAGGGTGTATCTGTTTAAAAGCAGAGCAGTCTCCAGGGTGTATCTGTTTAAAAGCAGAGCAGTCTCCAGGGTGTATCTGTTTTGAAGCAGAGCAGTCTCCAGGGTGTATCTGTTTAAAAGCAGAGCAGTCTCCGGGGTGTATCTGTTCTAAAGCAGAGCAGTCTCCAGGGTGTATCTGTTTTGAAGCAGAGCAGTCTCCAGGGTGTATCTGTTTAAAAGCAGAGCAGTCTCCAGGGTGTATCTGTTTTAAAGCAGAGCAGTCTCCAGGGTATATCTGTTCTAAAGCAGAGCAGTCTCCAGTGTGTATCTGTTTTAAAGCAGAGCAGTCTTCAGGGTGTATCTGTTTTAAAGCAGAGCAGTCTCCAGGGTGTATCTGTTTTAAAGCAGAGCAGTCTCCAGGGTGTTTCTGTTTAAAAGTTTGCAGTTGTAAATGAGAACTTGTTCTCAACTGGCCTACCTTGTTAAATAAAGGTGAAATATATTTGTTTCGTTGTAAAATAGAGCAGTCTCCAGGGTGTATCTGTTTAAAAGCTTTGGGAACATTTTTCAGCTTTGCTCTGTGAAATGGGGCCCACAGAGTACACTTACATCTGACGTCTCAGCTACAGGTTATACAGGAAAACCACCTAACATATAAATGCAATGCATTCAAGGTGACCTTACCTCTTATCATACCATACCTGACTAATTGGTGAATCCACTGCTCGACAGTGGAACACCACCAGAGAATTCAGTCTGTGTGTGAGAGTGCGTTTGTACAGCATCATTCTCTCTATCAGTCTTTCTCTCTAACTCACTCTCTCTCTATCTCTCTCTAAAATCTCTCTCTCTCTCTCTCTCGCTCTCTCTCTCTCTAACTCTCTCTCTCCCATATGTCTCTGTGACAAAGATCAGTGTCTGGGCCAGCAGGTCTGTACTCCACCCCCCAACCAGAGAGCCAGAGCCAGGCAAGGGGTAGGGGCTTCTATCCCCCTCCCTGTGCCCCTGAGAGGGGGCTCCTGCTCTGGGCATCGTACTCAGAACTGACAGGGTGTGGAGCCCCAGTGACGGCAGGACTGGGCAATAACAAAAGGGCCAAACAGGCAGAAAATGGATTCCCAGACACAAAAAGGCCAGACTCTGGGTACGAGGGAAAGGTCACTAAAACTAGGACCGGTTGGGGTGAGATGACACGCATGTCTCTGACGTCATTGGAGGACAGAAAAGACAGATTCATGCCTAAAGATCTGTGTGCCGATCCTTTCAGCCAACGGGAGCAGTGATATTTCATGGGTATTATCTCAACATACTATATGGCCAATGCCACAGTCTCATAAACCTTTCTAACCACAATGGACACTATGGACAGAAAATAGCACATGTAAAACATATTGATATATTATAGATAAGGATAGTAGTAGTAGCAGCAGTAGTAGTAGTAATAATAGTCGTAATAGTAGTAGTAGCAGTAGTAGCAGTATTAGTAGTAGTAGTAGTAGTAGTAATAATAGTCGTAATAGTAGTAGTAGCAGTAGTAGCAGCAGTAGTAGCAGTAGTAGCTGTGTTAGTAGTTGTAGTAATAGTAGCAGTGTTAGTAGTAGAAGTAGTAGCAGCAGTAGTCGTAGTAGTAGTAGCAGCAGTAGTAGTAGTAGCAGCAGTAGAAGCAGTAGTAGTAGCAGCAGCAGCAGCAGCAGTAGCAGCAGCAGTAGTAGCAGTAGTAGCAGTAGTAGCTGTGTTAGTAGTAGTAGTAGTAGCAGTGTTAATAGTAGTAGTTGCAGTAGTAGTAGTAGCAGCAGCAGCAGTAGTAGTAGTAATAGTAGTAGCAGCAGCAGCATTAGTAATAGTAGTAGTAGTAGCTGTGTTAGTAAAAGTAGCAGTAGCAGTGTTAATAGTAGTAGTTGCAGTAGTAGTAGTAGCAGCAGCAGCAGTAGTAGTAGTAGTAGCAGCAGCAGCATTAGTAATAGTAGTAGTAGCAGCAGCAGTAGTAGCAGCAGCAGCAGTAGTAGTAGTAGTAGCATCAGCAGTAGCAGTAGTAGAAATAATAACAGTCAACTTACCCAATTCTGGTGCTTTACTGAGCACAAAGGCGTAGGCCCAAAACTTGCTGACAGGCCCGTTGTAGAAGCTCTGATCACACACTGACTGCTTGAGCCCTTTAGTCATCAGAATGTATGTCATGTAGCTTCCAGTGCGAACAGCACCAAATATACTGGACAAGAAAGAAAGAGAAAGAGAAGGAAAGAGAGAGAGAGTGAGAGAGAGAGAATGGTGTAAGTGAAGCCCCAGGACTCTGGTATACATTCAAGCCCCGGGACTCTGGTATAAAGTCTCTCTCCAGTCTCTCCTGCCACAGCAAAGTTTGTGCAGCATTGTTGTTTGGCTGTGTCATTCTGAAAAGTGGCAGCATGACTTCTTTATTCCAAACTACCCTGACTGTTCCTTTAAGAGGAACCTAAGGCCACAAGATGCTTACAGTATGTGCATTGACTGGACCAGTGTTGTAAATGTCTGCCCTCTTACCTGAACACGGCGAGGGTGAGGGACCATAACACCAGCGGTTTCCTCAGATTAAATTTCTCCCTCTGTTTCATTACATGACGGCCGCCTAGAATGCAGGCAGCATAGAGGGCTGAGAAGAGGAAGGACTTCTTCCTGTAAAGGAAGGATGGAGTTTGGTGAACATAATCAGCACTTACAAGCGTAAAATAGTGTAAGAACAGATGGCCTAAAATATACAGTATAAAGTACACAGTATAAAATATACAGCAGCGCAACATTAGATCACTTTTGGGGTAATACGAAAGCTTCTGACAAACTTTGATTTTGGAGCAGACTACTCCATTACTTCCACACTGATCACCAGCTGATACACCGCCTGGCCAGTTGAGCTACATACTGAAGTGCTCAGCATTATCATCTGAGGGGTTGGATGCTGAGAGGCCCAAAATAAAGTGACGTTTCAAAGTTTTTGTTTGGTCCCAGTGGGCTCAGAACGAGACTTGAGGTCTAATCAATCAAATTTGGGTTGCTGATGACGCAGCTTATGCAATACATTACTATATATAACAAAGTGATGTTAACTATAAACCAAGAGGTACCCAGAATTTGGGCTCCCATATGTTATAACCCAAACCCTAAAGATAACTCCCCTTTTCCATTCTGCAACCTCAGCTTCATATGGTGACAACGGCACTATTTCTTGCTCTTTTCAGCTGACTAGGTGGGTCTACAAGAACTTAAAACCAAGAGGTGCTTTTTTTTTAACGTTGCTTCCCTGTGAAAAATGAAGAGAGGCAAAAAGAGAGCTTATTTAGGGTGATGATGATATATTGAGGAAGAAAATGTGGTTTGTCATTATGCTTGAGTTTTTTAACTCTATGATAGCATAGAGTTTGCCTCTCAGCCTCTGCCATTCCCTTTGGCCAGATTGGAGTTGTCTTTTCATTTGTCATCGCAATGCAGCAATATTACCTAAAATCCCATTCATACCTCTACCTACTTTGCCCTGGCCATCCTTATAAAACTGTTTAAGACCTAATTCTCAGAAGCAATATAGGGCTAAGCAAGATCATGCCCCATTTCTTGTCAAGGCACTTCACCCCACATAACCCCTATCATCTTTCCCTGAACCAGAGGTACCTAGCATATTGGAAGTAGGGAAGTTTACATTTGGGTACTATATCTGATTCTGGTTAGATCTACTGAAAAAAATACGCAACATGCAACAATATCAACGATTTACCTCAGTTACAGTTCATATAAGGAAATCAGTCAATTGAAATAAATTAATTAGGCCCTAATCTATGGATTTCACATGACTGGGCAGGGACGTAGCCCTGGGTTGGCCTGGGAGGGCATAGACCCAACCTCTGGGGAGCCAGGCCCACCCACTGGGGAGCCAGGCCCAGCCAATCAGAAAAAAAAATTCCCCACAAAAGAGCATTATTACAGACAGAAACACTGCTCAGTTTCATCATCTGTCCTGGTGGCTGGTCTCAGACAATCCCGCAGGTAAAGAAGCCGGATGTGGAGGTCCTGGGCTGACGTGGTTACACGTGGTCTGCGGTTATGAGGCCGGTTGGATGTATTTCCAAATTCTCTAAAATGACGTCGGAGGCGGCTTATGGTAGAGAAATTAACATTAAAATATTACGTAACAGCTCTGGTAGACATTCCTGTGGTCAGTATGCCAATTGCAAGCTCCCTCAAAACTTGAGACATCTGTGGCATTGTGTTGTGTGACAAAACTGCACATTTTAGCATGGCCTTTAATTGTCCCCAGCACAAGGTGTAATGATCATGCTGTTTAATAAGCTTCTTGATATGCCACACCTTTGAGGTAGATGGATTATCTTGGCAAAGGAGAAATGCTAATATGGACGTAAACAAATTTGTGCACAGAATTTGCGAGAAATAAGCTTTTTGTGGGTATGGAAACTTTCTGGGATATTTTATTTTAGCTCATGAGACATGTGACCAACACTTTACATGTTGCGTTTATATTTTTGCTCCGAATATTTTCCTTGAAGAAACGGAAGAAATCTTCAAAAAAGGGTCTGCAAACAAAGTAAATCTAACATTATAGAAAAGTTATAAATCCTAACTTCCTATAGGGAAACTCACTAGCTTGTGTTGACCAGAACTAACACTTCTGAACAACCTCACCAAGAACAATATCCTGAAAGAACATTACTGTTGTTGACAACGAGTATCCCCTTTGTGCAAAATGCAAATAATCAAACAGCTAGTGTGTTTGCTTGCAGGCTTGATAACTGATTGAACAAAGGACAAAGCAGTGCAGTGAAAATCCAAAGAAGCTGCTGTCACACAATGATAGCACAGTTCAGAGCGCAGAATGACATCTTTGTTCCAAAGAAAATAAACAAGGGTGAAGAATGGAGAGAGTCAGAGTAAGCACCTTATAGTGAGGCAGAGCGAATTCCAGACGAGCAACAAGCCCACATTCCTCAGACAGTCTTCACAGCCAAAAAGGTTAAAGGTCACAATGATAAACAGATTCCTCAGAACAGTACAGTTAAAGCTTCAGAGATGTAGATACTAGGAAGTAGAGGACCAAGTACTTTACAAGCGGTCCTATTCAGCACAGTTCCCAGAAACTATGATGAATGCTCAACCAGGTCAGCACAGTAAAACTTGGTTTTGTTCAGCTTGGTTTGTCTCAGTAGTGTGTAAAGCCCTACAGAGTACAGTCTGAATGAGGTACAATAACATGGACCAAAACCCACTAAGGTCAGAGAAAACCTGGGGCATGGTCAAAGTTGACAAATGGGTTCGAGGGCTGTCTCTCTCCTTGCTCAATTGGGCCAGCTGTAGCTAAGCAATGCCTCCAGGAATGGGAATTAATTTGAGACGTCAGTGTGAATTCACATCATGCCTCCGTGCCTCATAGTACCTGCATGTGGCAAGAGCATTCACGTCGGAGCTTCAGTTAGGGGCTGGGGGCTGAAAGTGTCTCTTGCTGCCTCGCTATACGTAGGTCTAGGGGTCAGAGGTCATCACCTAGATGCTGATCTATGGTCAGTTTTGCATATTAAAGATTGACTGCCTTTAAAAAGCAATGAAACCCTTTGAAAACGGCCTATGTGGCATCAATATGAGTCAAAAACAGTTATTCTAGTGTCGAAACAGAAAAACAAACGAGCGAATCGGCGAGTTGAGTGGCTCTTTAATAGTTACGGTCATGATTGGCGGAGTATAAATTAATCCTAGATCTGTGCCTCTAAGCGACTTTTAAAAGAGAAGCTCTGTCAGGGAGGGTTATAGTCAGAGATATGCAATCGTCTCTGAATGACGGCATCAGGGATGGTGGACTAATCCAAGAGATTAATCTTCACCTGAAACAAGATTTATACACAGCACTTCAATCAACTCCAAGACATTAGACTCTTGGCACTGGACTCATTTCTTCACATCTGATTTATTTGTTCTTTACTCCCATCCAACAATAATGAACCACAAAGTGACCTGAGACAGGATATATTTAGATGACAACTCAGTTTGGAGTCAGAAACCCCAGCACTGAGTGTCTGCTAAAATGTAAATGCAATGCTATTTGGAAAACCCTAACAGGAAACTCTACACTATGAATGCTGTTCCTGACTAATTACGATGGCACTATGTATCAGTGGATGGAGTACTACTGTTGCAAGTACAGTTGAGCAATCAGAAGAGACTTCTAACACTGTGCACTTTCTGAAACCTTACATTATTCTTCCAGCTGAGATTTGTTCAAAATACCTTTACAATTCAACTCAGCTTCAAAGGCAGTTTAAAGCACAGCCTAACAGTGATTCCAAATGAATAATAACTGTGAAAATAGTAAACGTCACATACAGCAAAGGTCGAACATTGAGTGGGGACATATTTGGGACATATTTACTGACGTTTTCCTATGCTTTAAAATGGAGTTGTGTTTTCTTTTTCTTCATTATTATATTGTACCTCTCACATCCCTGAGAGCTATCCAACAGAGCTGCAGACTGCTCCATTTTGCCAGTCATCATCAGCATTCATGGAGAGCAAGCCACCTCCCATGCATTCCCTTATCACTGAGTGAGGCTTGCTGGGCGGTGGCCGAGTCTGTACCAGAGCCTTTGCTGGAGCTAAGCAAACATTAGGGGCTGATCTAATGCGTTCTGATAGAGCAAGCAAAGCAGTGGCGGCCTTCCGGGGGATCTCATTCCCTCCTATGTCTGCACAATGTATCAGGTCATCCTGCCAAACAGAGCTAGCTAGTGGCTTGAACCTTAAATATTATATTTAATATGGAGGTCACAGAACTAATGACTGAGCCTGGTTATAATCATAATGTAGGATTGCACAATATTGTACCTGTGTGCATTTACTTTTGGAATAATATGTCCCCTGGTTTAGGGCTTGTTTGAAAAATCATTGCAATAGGTATCTCGCTCTGTAAATATTTAACAGTGTAAGTGGCCTATTTCAGAGAGAGATTAGATAGGGAATGTGTGGACAGATCTCTAAACAAATCTTACCTGAAGGCATAAATCACACCTGATCATGAAATTGGACCATGGCAGGAACTATTTGACTCAACTTTTCTAATGCAAAAGGAGTCTTTCAATACTGATGGCTAGATCTGCATGCACCTTCTAATGGTTGGGCTAACCTAGTGTTAGCAGTTCACAATAACTAGGCTAGTCACACTTGTGGCCATTTCCCTTCCCCTAGCTGTTTTGGTCAAAGCTGCTGGCTAACCTGATGTGTAACTTGGATCTGTATTAGCTGGAGCAGGAGATTTCACTCCTTACGTAACACTGACTATAAGGATGAGTGTGTGTGTGTTCGGTCTGAAAGCTGCCTTCACAGTAAAGCAACTCAGTTCAGGGTGAATGGCCTTGTCCTTTGGCTTGCTTTAGTTGTTTGTAGGTTGCACAGTAGCAGTGGAATCAGTTGTGGCGTCAAGGCATACCCTTGAAGTACACCAAACTTTCGGTTCTGTAACAAAGTGCTACATAAGGCCAAGATATAAATAGGCCCTGGATATAACAGATTAGACAGTCCGGTAAGAACCACCCTGATGCCCGATGTCCACCAGATGCATATGCGTTTTGTTTTGCTGGATGTCTATCCCGCATTTTCCGTGTTTGATGCACACATGCTTCTCTTTTCAACTCGCTAAAAGCTAGCTAGTTGGAGTCTGAACAGAACTCACCGCCGCCTAGTACGGCACCCCCAATGTAGAGCTGCAGACGGCTCCATTGACAATTAATGACTTCCGCCGGGAATGCAAAGAGTTTGATGCATCTGGTGGCCTTGAGGCGGGAGTCGAATTCAGTGGTGAACAGAGAACTATAAATCTAGAACTGGACATACAGTAAGAAACATAATTGTTACATCATACAAAGCCTAACACAAAAAAGTGTTACCTCTGGCGCTAGTGTTATGATACAGTTTAAAACATTTACGCCAGTGTATTCAATGGGAAGAATGAGTTTGATAATGATACATTAAAATGTGCACTGTTAGTTACACTGCCTATTTCAGTTGAGCTGATAATAACTGTACAACTAGGCAAATTATTTTGTTTGGCTCTGGCAGATAATCGTTTCAGCTTGTTAAGGGATTAAAGTGTAATGGTGAGTGGCTGGTTTATTTATAGTAGGAAGAGAATGAAAGCTTTAGAAGGTTTGAATGAGACTTATTGCATTTTGCCAAGTGTAGATCATTAGCGAATACAAAGATGCAAGGTGAGCAGTGCAAATTAGATGTATTTTTGACCTCATGGCCACTTGAGCAAATGCAAAAACACATTTCATTTGATACACTGGCAGGTTGAAAATGAATATCTGCCTCTGCAAAAGCTGTTTGATGAAATACAATGGAATGACTGCTCTTTCCTCTGTCTGCATCCTGACTCTCAGCTGACACTTTGACAAGATGGCAAAGTCACCCCACATCTCCCTCTCTGTATCCTCCATCCAGATGTACTGCTGGGTGACAACATCAAGCCAGAGGTAGGCTCTGGGTCGATGCAGTCAGCAGCAATCACCATCATCGCATCCTATCTTTCTGGGAAAAGCAGCATGTAAAACATCCCTCCCAGTAGTCGATACCATAACTCATTGGGGACCAGCTAGCTGGCCTAACCTTTGCGAAAGGAACATTCTAACCTTTGTCAGAAAGTCACAATCAGTGACAATGTAGTATTAGCTACTGAGGGGAGAGTAAGGTTCCTTAGAAAGTTGGAATGTGATGGCAAGATAATACTGGGTATTGTCCAAAGACTAACCCTAGGAACTGCTGTAGGTCTGAAACAATTGGATAGATAAGCAATGTGCGTTGCAGTTCTTGACAGAAACCGGTGCGCCTGGTACCTACTTCCATACCCGGTTCAAAGGCACTTAAATATTTTGTCTTGCCCATTCACCCTCTGAATGGCACACATACACAATCCATGTCTCAACTGTCTCAAGGCCTAAAAATCCTTCTTTAACCCGTCTCTTCCCCTTTATCTACATTGATTGAAGTGAATTTAACAAGTGACATCTATCTATAAGGGATCATAGCTTTCACCTGGATTCACCTGGTCTGTCAATGTCATGGAAAGAGTGGGTGTTCTTAATGTTTTGTATTCTCATTGTATGTCCATGCGGTAAGCTAACATGGTATCTATCTCATCACGTTTTGTAGAGGTCTACAGCTCTTCCTTCAGAATTGCATGAAACAACTGATCCTACAATGACATGCAGTCGCCCAAGAGGATGATTGATTGGAAGTCCACTGAGGGTTTCAATGACTGAATACACTACACAACCTGAGCAACCATCACTGACTCTGGAGCAATGGTGAAGTTTGTGGGGGGGATTGACTGGGAATGACTCAGCAGGTAAATTGAATATATGTGTACTTCAGTGTCAGGCAGCCACAGTGTGTCGGACATTAAGACCAGCCAGCTGTACTGTAAGTAGACAACATTATGTACTGATCTGTGTGTTGTTTGGTTTCTTGCTGGCACAGAGCTATACACAACTACATATGAGGACACCGAGGACCGGACCTCTGAATTTTTTTATAATTTGAATTTTTTTAAATAATAAAAAAATATATCTTTGTACACAATCATAAAAAAAATCTAGATCAACATCTAAATATTGCTCCCAGCGTCAATCAGCTCAGAACGCTTATATTCTTGATCTGACTAAGTTCGAGCTGCGCCTGCCTCTTTGCGAATGAGTGGATAGTGGTGTGTTTGTTATGTTCGCCTGCTTCCCCTGGATTTACCTTTAGCAGCACATTCACCACTCTCTCAAATGGCTAACTCCACCCTCTCGTGGCACAGGCCGAGGGCCATAGACATGAAATGAACTACCCTAGCACCCTACCCTAGTTCAAGCAAGCAACCAGAGAAGTTTCTGACAGTGTATTTGCGAGATGCCGAACAAAATGCAATTTTAAAACCGTCCTGCGACTCCTGCCGTGTCTATAGACTTCCTCCAAACAAACAAAAACCGTCTCTCGGAGAACAAGTGCTGCACAACTGGTAAATAGTCGCTTATAGATGTGGCAGTCCGTCAGGTGGCTAGCTTCCGGCAGAAACTTATATTGCAGTAACATTGAAGGGCTCCGGCTATGTATTAGCCAGCTAGGATGAAGTAAGAAGCTAACATTAAACGGAGTCTACCTCAACAGGAGTAAAAAAAGAGACTACTAAGTTCTCATAATACCTGGCGAGGCTGAGGCTGAGGCAGGCTGCAATGCATTCAGGAGGAAGCAGAGGAGACATAGAGCGAGAGGAAGCAAGTAGAGAGAGAGAGAGAGAGAGAGAGAGGTTATTACAGTGGTTCCTAAACTTGGGGTCAGGGCCCCATGTACTAATCTGCAGGGGCAGTATTGAGTAGCTTTGATGAAAGGTGCCCAGAGTAAACCGCCTGCTCCTCAGTCCCAGTTGCTAAGATATGCATATTATAATTAGCATTGGATAGAAAACACTCTGAAGTTTCTAAAACGGTTTGAATGATGTCTGTGAGTATAACAGAACTCATATGGCAGGAAAAAACCTGAGAAGAAATCCAAACAGGAAGTGGAAAATCTGAGGTTGGTTGATTTTCAACCCAGCCCCTATTGAATACACAGTGGGATATGGATCAAGTTGCACTTCCTAGGGCTTCCACTAGATGTCCACCGTCTTTAGAAACTTGAATGAGTCTTCTACTGTGTTGTGGAGCCGGATGGAAGCTGTTTGAGTCAGTTGTCTGGCAGAGAGCCAGGTCCTGGTCACGTGAATTTTACATGATAGCGACCTGCATTCCATGGCTTCTCTACAGACATCGGAATTCTCCAGTTGGAAGGTTATTGAAGATTTATGATAACAACATCCTAAAGATTGATTATATTGATTCTACAAGTTTCTTCGACCTGTAATATAACTTTTTGAAGTTTTCGTCCGACGTTCGGATGGACCTGCACGAGCGTTTTGATTTGTGTACTAAATGCGCTAACAAAAGTAGCTACTTGGACATAAATAATGGACATTATCGAACAAATCAAGCATTTATTGTGGAACCGCTATTCCTGGGAGTGCATTCTGATGAAGATCATCAAAGGTAAGGGAATATTTATATTGTTATTTCTGATTTCTGTTGACTCCAACATGGCGGATTATTTTATTTTATTTCTGAGCGCCGTCTCAGATTATTGCATGGTTTGCTTTTTCCGTAAAGTGTTTTTGAAATCTGACACAGCGGTTGCATTAAGGAGAGGTATATCTCTATTTCCATGTCTAAGAATTGTATTTTCATCGACATATATAATGAGTATTTCTGTAAAATGATGTGGCTCTCTGCAATATCACCGGATGTTTTTGGAACTAGTGAACGTAACACGCCAATGTATACTGAGATTTTTTTAAATATGAACTTTATCAAACAAAACATACATGTATTGGGTAACATGAAGTCCTATGAGTGTCATCTGATGAAGATCATCAAAGGTTAGTGATTAATTTAATCTCTATTTGTGCTTTTTGTGACTCCTCTCTTTGGCTGGAAAAATGGCTGGGTATTTCTGTGAGTTGGTGGTGACCTAACATAATCGTTTGTGGTGCTTTCGCTGTAAAGCCTATTTAAAATCGGACACTGTGGTGGGATTAACAACAAGAATGCCTTTAAAATGGTATAAGATGCATGTATGTTTGAGAAATTTTAATTATGAGAGTTCTGTTGTTTTGAATTTGGCGCCATGCACTTTCACTGGCTGTTGTCATATCATCCCGTTAACGGGATTGCAGCCCCAAGAAGTTTTAAAAGTTAGGACATTTTTTTTTACATTTAACTCAACATTAAATTACTTCGCCAATCATGCGTTGCGGATAGAGCAGCTTGCGATGGAGAAGGCAAGCTATAGATCAGTGAGATGTTTACATGCATGACAGAAAGACAAGAGGCAGCTGAAATTTTGCGGGTGGGGAGAGAGCGAGTGAGGGTGGAGGAGGAGGCTTGGCTGGAAGCACTGGGCATCTTGTTATGACATGCATCATTTGAATTTGGCCCACAGCATTATACCTACGGAGGAGCGGCTTCTATGGAGGAACTTTGAATGTCTTTCAACTTAAGAGTTGACTTAACGTTGGACCAGAGATAGCTAGCTAACAAACAAGCTTGTGAGGTCAGAGCAGCACCTAAATTAAAAACCCGTCTTACATTTTTGTAGTCAATAAATCCAATGTCAACTGTGATAACTATGTATCCCTAACCAGTAGCAGTGCATGGTTAAAATCACGGGGGGAGGCAAGCCCCAAAAAAAATCATATTAGAACCTGTGTTGTGAAAATTGTGTTGTTTGCTCTATAACCTGTTAGTTCATATGCCTTGCCACTGTGATATATAGGACGAAGGCTGAGACAATAAGAAGACAACGTGGCAGAACAAATTAAACCACACCTTTGTTCACAATACTGGAGAGCAACCACTGTCCAGTGAAGTCCGCAAAGCATATTGCATGTAACAAACAGTTACATGACCTATAGCATGGGCAAGCAAGCTAATGTATCCGACATTTTCGGACCACTAAATAGCTTTTAAAATAGAACCACGGAGAGTTACAGCAAGTCGCAAAGAAAACAGGAGCTGCCTCCACTATTCCAGCACCATTTCCACATTTCAACATCATCAAATCACCTATGCTTAGTCTCATACAGTGACAACTAAAATATACCAAAAACTATTTAGTCCAATCAACATAAGCTAACTATGATGTGGCTGTCCATTGTTCTGATTTGTGTCTGTGTGTGTGTGTGTGTGTGTGTGTGTGTGTGTGTGTGTGTGTGTGTGTGTGTGTGTGTGTGTGTGTGTGTGTGTGTGTGTGTGTGTGTGTGTGTGTGTGTGTGTGCGCATCCGTGAAAATAGAAAAAAACATGTTGTCTCACCCTACAGGTAGAGAAACGCCAATGCCATCCTTCTCTCTTTCGTGTTGCCTAAAAGGTCTATGGCTGTCATACAGTACACAATTTTATTTTTTGTTGTCCTAGGCTACCTGGATAAAAATGCGTTAGCTAGTTACATATTGAAAGGCTGGTCATGGCTCACATCAACACCATTATCCCAGAAACCCTAGACCCACTCCAATTCGCATACCACCCCAACAGATTCTCGGATGACACAATCTCTATTGCACTCCACACTGCCCTTTCCCACCTGGACAATAGGAACACCTACGTGAGAATGCTGTTCATTGACTACAGCTCAGCATTCAACACCATAGTGCCCTCAAAGCTCATCACTAAGCTAAGGACCCTGGGATTAAACACCTCCCACTTCAACTAGATCCTGGACTTCCTGACGGACCGCCCCCAGGTGGTAAGGGTAGGCAACAACACAACATGGGAGCCCCTTAGGGGTGCGTGGTTAGGCCTTCCTGTACTCCCTGTTCACCCCCGACTGTGTGGCCAAGCATGACATTAAGCTTGCAGACGACACAACGGTGGTAGGCCTGATCACCGACAACGATGAGACCTGGCAGTGTGGTGCCAGGACAACAACCTCTCCCTCAACGTGATCAAAACAAAGGAGATGATTGTGGACTAAAGGAAAAGGAGGGCCGAGCACACCCCCATTCTCATCGCCGGGTCTGTGGTGGAGCAGGTTTAGAGCAGTCCACATCACCAACAAACTATCATGGTCCAAACACACCAAGACAGTTGTGAGGCAGACAGGACAACGCCTATTTATCCTCAGGAGACTGAAAAGATTTGGCATGGGTCCTGAGATCTTCAAAAAGTTCTACAGCTGCACCATCGAGAGGATGTGGCATCTGGTGGCATCAGAGGAAGCCCTTAAAAATTGCCAAAGACTCATGCCACCCACACTCAAGTCATAGACTGTTCTCTCTGCTACCGCACGGCAAGCGGTACCGTAGAGCCAAGTCTAGGTCCAAATGGCTTCTTAACAGTTTCTACCCCAAGACATAAGAATGCTAATCAAATGGCTACTTGGACTATTTGCATTGACCCCCTCCTATTTATTCATTTCTTACGCTGCTGCGACTCGCTGCTAATTATTGATGCATAGTCACTTTACCCCTACCTATACGTACAGTTGAAGTCGTACGTTTACATACACCTTAGCTAAATACATTTACACTCAGTTTTTCACAATTCCTGACATTTAATCTGAGTAAAAATTCCCTGTCTTAGATCAGTTAGGATCACCACTTTATTTTAAGAATGTGAAATGTCAGAATAATAGTAGAGAATGATCTATTTCAGCTTTTATTTATTTCTTCACATTCCCAGTGGGTCAGACGTTTACATACACTCAATTAGTATTTGGTCGCATTGCCTTTAAATTGTTTAACTTGGGTCAAACGTTTTGGGTAGCCTTCCACAAGCTTCCCACAATAAGTTGGGTGAATTTTGGCCCATTCCTCCTGACAGAGCTGGTGTAGCTGAGTCAGGTTTGTAGGCCTCCTTGCTCGCACACGTTTTTTCAGTTCTGCCCACACATTTTCTATATGATTGAGGTCAGAGCTTTGTGATGGCCACTCCAATACCTTGACTTTGTTGTCCTTAAGCCATTTTGCCACAACTTTGGAAGTATGCTTGGGGTCATTGTCCATTTGGAAGACCCAAGCTTTAACTTCCTGACTGATATCTTGAGATGTTGCTTCAATATATCCACATAATTTTCCTGCCTCATGATGCCATCTATTTTGTGAAGTGCACCAGTCCCTGCTGCAGCAAAGCACCCCCACAACATGATGCTGCCACATGCGTGCTTCACGGTTGGGATGGTGTTCTTCGGCTTGCAAGCCTCCCCCTTTTTCCTCCAAACATAACGATTGTCATTATGGCCAAACAGTTATATTTTTGTTTCATCAGACCAGAGGACATGATTTGCACTTTTCACACCAAAGTACGTTCATCTCTAGGAGACAGAACGTGTCTCCTTCCTGAGCGGTATGGCGGCTGCGTGGTCCCATGGTGTTTATACATGCGTACTATTGCTTGTACAGATGAACGTGGTACCTTCAGGTGTTTGGAAATTTATCCCAAGGATGAACCAGACTTGTGGAGGCCTACAATTTGTTTTCTGAGGTTTTGGCTGATTTCTTTTGATTTTCCCATGATGTCAATCAAAGAGGCATTGAGTTTGAAGGTAGGCCTTAAAATACATCCACAGGTTCACATCCAATTGACTCGAATGATGTCAATTAGCCTATCAGAAACTTCTAAAGCCATGACATAATTTTCTGGAATTTTCCGAGCTGTATATAGGCACAGTCAACTTAGTCTATGTAAACGTCTGATCCACTGGAATTGTCATACAGTGAATTATAAGTGAAATAATCTGTCTGTAAACAATTGTTGGAAAAATTACTTGTGTCATGCACAAAGTTGATGTCCTAACCAACTTTCCACAAATTTCTTGTTAACAAACTATAGTTTTGGCGTGGTTGAAAAACACATTTTAATGACTCCAACCTAAGTGTATGTAAACTTCCGACTTCAACTGTAGATATTACTTCAATTACCTTGACTAACCTGACTAACCTGTACTCCCGCACATTAGCTCGGTAACGGTACCTCGTTATTGTTACTTTGTTTTTACTTTTGTTTATTTAGTAAATATTTTCTTAACTCTTATTTTTCTTAAAACTGCATTGTTGGTTAAGGGCTGGTAAGTAAGATTTTCACGGTAAGGTCTACACTTGTTGTATTAGGCATATGTGATAAATTAAATGTAATTTGATTTGATTTGAACTTCCATCCTCTCAGTCCAGAGGCACAATGTATGAATTTATGGTTAGATCAGAATCACCGTTATAATCACTGGCCAGAACGGAGAATTAAGTCCAAATCCCTATCTCCATCCATGGCTAATTTAGGAAAGGGATAATTCAAGCTAGCTAGCTAGCCACCGGAGGACAATACATCGAGATGCAAAAAATCAAGTTGTTTCTGCCAATTACATATTTCACGCAATGTGATGTGATAGGAGTGAAGCCAAGCACTTTTTTTCATCTTTTGTGGGACTGGGAAAAAAATGCCCAGAACTAAAATAATGTTATTAACGGGTTTAAAATAATGGTTCTGTTCCAGAACAGTATACTGTAGATCACTTTCATTCCCGGTTCTGATTCTGTTCCTTTAAAAATTGTGTTCTTTTTCAGTTTTCGGTTCTGTTACCTGAACCAGTTCCAACCTCTAGAAGAAGGTGCTCTGGTGCTATAGGGTTTGAGCCCGGAGGGAATGTGATAGTTAATAACGCTATGCTAAGCAAAAACAGTCCCTTGGTTTTTTTTTCTCTCTCTCACTGGGCAATGTCTCATCAGGTTTATACTTAAGACCACACAGAGAACAAACAGCGTCCTCTATATAAACATAAAAATATTGAGACATTTGAATGTACAATTATTTTCAGTTATAGCCACATCTTGCATTCTATTGCCACTGAACGGTGATCTCAAAGTGATCTTGTGAATGAATCTGTTTAATGTCAAACCATCATCAAAATGTCACAGTGCCACTTTGTTGACTAACTCCAAAAGAACAAGTGTCTGTTGCCAAAATGCTGTATGTTCCCAGGACTGAGATTCTTTGTTTTATTCAACATCATTTGTCAATGTAAGTCAAAGTAAACTGTTGTTTTAAGGTTGAAATTTTAACCACAGAATTATGTCATCATGGTAACCAAATTTCAACATAGACAATACGTAAAATGTGTACCTTTATTAAAACAACATCAGATCATTTATATCCACTATCAGAAAAAAAATTATAGGCTGGGCAACACCTACTGTCGAATTAATCTATCTACAGCTACCATTTGGTCACTCATCCAGGGTTTTAACCAAGCCCTGTCCTGCTTAGTTATGATATTTGTCACTATTACAATGTGCTATTATAAGAATGTTTGTTGAGAGATCTCCTCTTAAAAACTAAATAGATTCACTGTTGTTATCCAAGTTATTCCAAAGGGTAGGTTTATCAGAGCAAATGAAATGGGACAATACCTTATCACTCATATATCATAAATTATACTATTTTAGGTCATCAACAGCTATTGTTCCAATTCAACCCAGAATTCAACTAAAATTGACAATACAATAGGTCTAGGGATTTAAGCTCTGGTTGGCTTCAAACCTCAAAATGTGGCCATGTGTTACTCATTTTAAGGTTGAATGTTACTTACTGTTATTTACTGTATAACATTGATACGTTGGATTCACGTCTCCATCTCAATTAAAAATCTAAGTAAAAGAATCGGACTAAATCAAATCAAATTTGATTTAAAGTGCATTTAACTTTTGATTTGATCATATTCTTTAACTTTGATTGTTGGTTGAGATGGAGACGTGAATCCAACATATCAATTATTAATTTGTAGAAAAACTGGAATTAAAGACAGACTAAGTCAGTGGCACAGATGGAACTATCCAAGCAGAAAATAAATCCCCTGTAAAATGATGATATTTGGTTGTGTTGACAACCAAACATAATTCAATATTACTTTTGAAATCACTCCTAAAATACAATAAATAGCCTATTAACTTGTCCACAAGTTAAAGGGATACTTTGGGACTTTGACAATGAGGGCATTTATCTACTTCCCCAGAGTCAGATGAACTAGTGGATATCATTTTTGTCTCTAGCATCCTAGTAAATATCCACAGACTTCCTAATGCTAGTTAGCATTGATGCGCAAAACTACCTCTAACCTCCTTCATAATGGACACAGACATAAAAATGGTATCCTTTAGTTCATCTGACTCTGGGGAAGTATATACAGTGCCTTAGGGAAAGTATTCAGACCCCTTCCCCTTTTCTACATTTTGTTATGTTACAGCCTTATTCTAAAATGGATTAAATAAAACATTGACATCAATCTAGCACAATACCCCATAATGACAAAGCTAAAACAGGTTTTTCGAAATGTTTGCAAATGTATTAAACATTAAAAACAGAAATACCTTTTTTACATAAGTATTCAGACCCTTTGCTATGAGACTTGAAATTTAGCTCAGGTGCATCCTGTTTCTATTGATCATCCTTTGAGTGTTTTTACAACTTGATTGGAGTCCACCTGTGGTAAATTCAATTGATTGGACATGATTTGGAAAGGCACAGAACCTTCCAGGAGAACAACCATCTCAGCAGCACTCCACCAATCAGGCCTTTATGTTAGCGTGGCCAGACGGAAGCCACTCCTCAGTAAAAGGCAAATGACAGATCGCTTGGAGTTTGCCAAAAGGCACCTAAAGGACTCTCAGATAATGAGAAACAAGATTCTCTGGTCTGATGAAACCAAGATTGAACTCTTTGGCCTGAATAGCCAAGTGTCACATCTGGAGGAAACCTGGCACCATTTCTACGTTGAAGCATGGAGGTGGCAGCATCCTGCTGTGGGGATGTTTTTCAGAGGCAGGGACTGGGAGACTAGCCAGGATCCAGGGAAAGATGAACAGAGCAAAGTACAGAGAGATCCTTGATGAAAACCTGTTCCAGAGTGTTCAGGACCTCAGACTGGGTGGAATGTTCACCTTCCAGCAGGACAACGACCTTAAGTACACAGCCAAGACAACAAAGGAGTGGCTTCGGGACAAGTCTCAGAATGTTCTTGAGTGGCCCAGCCAGAGCCTGGACTTGAATGCGATCGAACATTACTGGAGAGACCTGAAAATAGCTGTGCAGTGACGCTCCCCATCCAACCTGACAGAGCTTGAGAGGATCTGCAGATAAGAATGGAAGAAAATCCCCAAATACAGGTGTGTCAAGCTTGTAACGTCATACCCAAGAATCAATCAAATGTATTTATAAAGCCCTGTTAACATCAGCCGATGTCACAAGGTGCTGTACAGAAACCCAGCCTAAAACCCCAAACAGCAAGCAACGCAGATGTAGAAGAAGACTTGATTCTGTAATTGCTGCCAGATGCTTCAACAAAGTACTGAGTAAAGGGTCTGAATACTTACATAAATGTGATATTTCAGTTTTATATTTTTTATAAATTTGCAAAAAAATCTAAATCCCTGTTTTTGCTTTGTCATTATCAGGAATTGCGTGTAGATTGATGAGGAAAAAAACAAATTCAATCAATTTTAAAATAAGGCTGTAATGTAACAAAATGTGGAAAAAGTCAAGGGGTCTGAATACTTTCCGAATGCACTGTAAATGGCCTCATTACCAAAATTCAAAAGAATCCCTTTAACAAATTATATGTTGAGTGGAAAAATATATGGCAGCTAGACTGTATGGTCTTCAGAGATAGATGGGAGGGGTTGAGCTTAGCTGACGGGTGGGACTAAAAACAAACAAAATATAACTAATGTAAAATATACTGTCCGTGAAATGTGTGTAGTCTGTATAAGCTGGAAGTGAAAGCATAAGTATTGTTGTCCCATTAGTTTACTCCAATTAGGGGAGGTGTGGTCGGGTTAGGGGAAAATAATAAAGGGTTTTTCTTCATTTTTACTATTTTCTACATTGTAGAATAATAGTGAAGACATCAAAACTATGACATAACACATATGGAATGATGTAGTAACCCCAAAAGTGTTAAACCAATCCAATTATATTTTATATTTGAGATTCTTCAAAGTAGCCACCCTTTGCCTTAATGACAACTTTGCACACTTGGCATTCTCTCAACCAATAACATTGATAGAAGCCACAATCTATTTACAATATTAAAGCTGATCTACACCCCCCCCCCCCCCCCCCCCCCCCCCCACCCAAATAAAAACAAAATAGAAGAAAATAAATTATAACTCAACCACAAATACAAGTTAAAGAATAGGATGGTCTAGTGGCTCAGATGGAACTAAGCAAGCAGTAGATACATCTCCTTTAAATGTTGATATTTGGTTGCATTGTCAACAAATACAATTAAATACTACTTTTGTAATACAGAAAATAGCCTTAAATTAATGAAAGTAACATTCAACCTTAAAATGAGAAACACATCCATGGCCACATTGAGGTTACTGTAACTATAAAGGTATTCTTATGTAATCATATAAAGTGTGCATGTTCAAGATAGTGTGCATAGG
This sequence comes from Oncorhynchus clarkii lewisi, assembly GCF_045791955.1. Classification (NCBI taxonomy): domain Eukaryota; kingdom Metazoa; phylum Chordata; class Actinopteri; order Salmoniformes; family Salmonidae; genus Oncorhynchus; species Oncorhynchus clarkii. The sequence goes on along the minus strand of NC_092160.1, from coordinate 16,721,690 downwards.
TCATCGCAGATCTGCGGAGATATTCACAATTGCTGCAATGATTTGCTCAGAATCTTGAACGCTATTGATCACTTGCACCATGTACTTTTAATGTAATCTCATCTGCAACACAGGTCATGTGGTTGTGCTATTAGATGAACAGTGATATCACAATTTGTTGTGTAAATAAACAAAATATCTGAAATTGTATTCCCATTTGAGTGATTGTAATCTCATTGATCAACATCGCAACCAAATATTACCCAATTATCCACCTTGAAATGACATGGTGTGCCCAGTGGGAGATTTTATAAATTCACTGAGTTTCAACCAAAAACATTTGTCCTGAGGGGGAGGGTATTTGCAGGAGCTAATGGCAAGTGAGGGTAGTTTAATTAGCAATTATGTGAGGGTAGCTATATGCTGTTTTTCAAGTTAAGCACACTGCACACTGCCCCCTGAAGCCGAAGCAGTGATTTGAAGATCAGATGCCATTTCCAGACATGCTGAGTCAACCATGACATTTTTCTCCCGTTTGGATTTAACACCCCAATAGCAAAGAGCAAGCCTTGTTATAACAACGAGACAAGGTTTGCGTAAGCTTGATTCTTTGCAGTCGTTCCCAAAAGAGCTTATCATCTGTCCTCACTTTCCCCAGGGGTTTTGTCCTCGCTGGACTAAGGTGCACTTCCTCTGAGTTTGTTAGTACTGGCAGCTACAGAGGCCGTCCCTGCAACTATTTCATCACACAGTAGTCAATAGACTGCAGCAGCCTACCATTAAAACTTTCCTCTATTTCCCATTGGTATTTGGTAGGCCTCAACATACAGTAGCCCATTCAAGAAATGTGATGAGAGAGAGAGGGAGGTCACCTGCATAGTGAGAACACATGCTTCAATTACAATGCTGTAGAGTTTGAAAGTGTTGTTTTGATTAGTACATGCATCAGAAAGTGCCATTATGGTATTTTGTTTCATTGAATAGGGCCCCAACAGTTAAAGGCAGTTGAAATGTGCCAGAAAATCACCCATGAAGCAATGCATTGTTATTGTATCTGTACGGCAGAGAAAGAAACAGGTTGGTTAGCATTCAATTATGATTTTTCACTTTAGGAGTTTAGGCTGAAGGGCTGCACCTATTTACAACTAAGTTGACTACTCTATAACATATCTCTCAAAACATGTAACATGTTCATACACCTATTGTGTAATGTCAATTTGGGTGAATATGACTAACCACTCGTGAATTTGTGCAGTAGTTATTTCCTCTCAGAACCATGCGGTATGGTCTTGTCAGAGCAGACATCCCTGCTGCAGTGCAAACGCTGCCCAGAAGAGTGGGCACAGATCATGAGCTGCGATGTGATTGGCTAGCACTCTGTCAGCAGACATCATAAGATAATTTCTATTGGTCCGTTGGTAGCACCAACTTATGGGCAGCTCCTGCACAATGTTTCCACACGCTTGATTCTGAAAAGGAACACATTGGACTTCTGTAAAATGTTCCTTTTTAAAGAATGTTTAATTGCAACATAAATGTTTCTACTATTACAAATTAACACACTTCTTTTTGCTATTTCCTAGTTCTGTAGCCTACCAATAAACCAGCATGTGGCATTAGTGTAGGCTGCTGTTGCATTACAAATGAGATTTTTACCTGTCTATGGAAGGTTTTTCAACAGGTATAAATACTTTAATCATTATTTAAGTCAGTTAATAACCAATGCATAAGTGGTGACTTCCCATAGGCTATTACAATGGTAAACACAGGAGACTAATTAGACACTGATGGTCATGGATAACAGTCAACTATAAAAATGATTTTAAAAAACATAATGGTGATTTATTTCCTAGACACTTACAGGTATTAGTAGGGTGTGATTGCAGATGGAGCATAACCTGAGCATAACCTGATTATGGCCGTGCTCATCACCTGCATCATCCGGCATCAATAGGCATTACCAAGACAAGTTTTGTTAGTTTTCTATTTATTCAGTCTGTGGTGGATATATAATGGTCTTACCCTGTCTTTGGTGAGCATATGTCTATGTTAAGGGTTTGGCCAGAACACGAACATATAGCCTATCCAGGCAGTGATGTTATTTTGAGTGTTTGCCTATAATTTGGTCATATTTTCTTAAGGAATGTGTTTGTAATGGTTAGCACCTTAGACTTATAGGCTAGGAAGGTTATTGCCACAGGCACTGGTGCGCTTTGTGTCAATGAATGAACACGTTTGTTTAGTTATTCTGTCTGTTTGGCCAGAGAAACGAGACTACAGACTCCAAACCGGTATTGTGCGTATTGTAGGTCTAAATGTAATCAGTTTTTGGAGCGCAACGGACTAGACAAAATAGTATGCTGATAAACGAAAGATCTACCTCTGTCAACTCTCGGCATGTGGGATTTATTTCATTCATAGCGTACCGGTTGTAATACAGGGCTATTGGGCAGCGGTAAATGTAAGAGGACGGAATTATCTGGTCAGCAGACAGATAACAGTAGCGCCGCATCACCTTGAATACCTGGAATCTGATGCCTAAAAATAAACATTCTACATCCGCAAATCACTGAAAGTCATATCAGAAGGCAAGGAAATTGTAACGAGATGTAGCCTAATAATAGAGTGATAGGTTCAGTTGGTAGGCTATTCACCAATAGGCACTTTCTTGATTCATTGTAACTAATTCACAGCCAGGCCTGCATATGTTGTGAATAGGGTAGGCTACTGTGTGCGGATGATCCTCTAGCTGCTTTATGAGAAATATGTTATTATAGGAAAGCAGACCACAACATAAGCTATTTGCAAGCTTAACGTTAGCAGCATCCAGAATATGCTATTCTTATTCATTAATTTCCTGTTTCTATTAATACGAGTATGAGGAAATTGTGTCACATATACACAAACAATCCTCCCCACATCAATATGATATTTCATAGACTATATCTACCAGTTTTCTTGCATCCATCGTATGGCTTCGTCCTCGTTGAACTGTCTCTCAAATTCGTACTCTTGTAGCGCTAACACCGACATGTTCACTGTGCGCTTTCCTGTAAACGGATACAAAGTTATATTCTGATTAGGTGTTATATTTAACTGGTTTCCTCTTTATCTCTCTATCTCATCTACACTCCTTGTCTTGCATCGCTCTTGCCACTGCCAAAAACTATCAAACTGAACGCGAACGTCCGACTATATGACAGCTCGATCCGGCATAGGCCCTCTCCACCAAGGAGGTGGATTCACGGTCCTAAAGCCTGAGTTGCCGAGTTTATTTTGCAAGTAGATTGTCACTGTGATGCCTCGTTCACGTTAACCATAGGAACCCCGTTAAATTGCGCAGGATGTCATTCATTTAAATGGTGACGTCCACAACAAAGTGGAATCGCAACGCCCCGGTGCCGTTGAAGGCTCTGCGGCGAGAAGGACGGCGCACACTTAATTTTTCCAAACTTTGCATCATCTTCAGTCCAGTCAGAGTCCGTGGAAGAACAGGAAGTGACCAACCACAGAAAAATATGAAAATGTGTAGTTTTTGGTGATGGCTTTATGGGATAGCTAGCAACTTGTAAACAATTACCCATTCGTATAGAGTACTAACGTTAGGGGGTAACTATCCCGTTGGGTAGCCCGTTTGGGTAGTTACCAAATACGTTCTCTGACTGTCACTGCTCTTGCTCAACAACAACAAAAATCCTCTGTGTCTTCTCAACTTTTGGACATATTTCAACAAAACTATTTTGTGGTAAATGTATCCATTTTTTTTTTTTTTTAAGTTGTAGATATAACGTTACTCCAATGAATTTGGATCTATAATTGTTTTTAAATGTACAAGCCTTAAGATAAATAATCCTCTTGTTTACAGAGAAATATTGAGATAATTTTTAAATAATGTTGGATGAGTGTTTTGGGGGCTAGTTACCCTTTTACGGTTATGAATGTTTCTACCTGTCATTTAGACAATGACTAGCACAGTTAGCGCTAGTTTATGCTAACTTGCTAGCAACTTCACTAGCAGGAAATGCTAGCCAGCTAACTAGTTAGCAAAAGCTGCTAGGAGTGCTAGCTAGCAACCTTACTACCAGACCGTCTGAGGGAAAATACATTAAAAAGATAACGTGACTTAATTTCAGTTGTAAATGACTGATAGTTTTGCAGTTAATCTTACTTTATTGAATTTTAGTTATTTTACACAGCATTTTATGTCATATAGCTAGATAGCTAGCTATGTTTTTAAGAGAGAGCTTTAAATTGGCATATCTCCCCATTTTCAGTCACAGGTGGGGACTGGATTAGGTTTGAGCATTGCAGGAGGTGGGCTCATGAGTTGTGCTCCAATTTTACTGGGGATAGCTTTATTTGTGACCTATGTACAAATTAGAATCATGCAATAGCAGAGCATAAGAGAGTTTCCACATCAATGTCACACTGAATTAATTAGTTAAGTTATTGTTATTAAATGTTATATTCCAAAGTTATTTAATGTTATTAGTTATATTCCATTCCAATATTATATTCCAAATAATATATGTTTTTTTTTATTAATTAAAAACATCTATTGAAAACCTTTTGCTCCTGAATGTCATTTTAATGACTGCTGGGATTGAACATTTTGCATTATTCAAATAATATTTAGTGGAATTGTACGTAATGGATTGTATGGAAAAGGAACAGCAAAGAAATAACTTTTTTTTTTTTACAGGTGTCACGCCCTGACCATAGAGAGCCATTGGGGTTCTCTATGGTGCAATAGGTCAGAGCGTGACTAGGGGGTGTTCTAGTCTTTCATTTCTATGTTGGTGTGAGTATGGTTCCCAATTGGAGGCAGCTGATGATCGTTGCCTCTAATTGGGGATCATACTTAGTATGGTCCTTTTCCCATCTGCGTTTGTGTGATATTGTTTCATTTGGTTTAGTGCTATGTGCGCTACGGCTATGGGTGGATGCGAGACCCTTCCTTGGCGGGAGTCGCCAAGGAGAATAGGAGGACAGTGACGACACTGGGGTCCGCGGCCACAGAAACTGCAAGATTTTTTTGGGGTGGGGGGGGCACAAGGGGCTGTCGGTCGAGCCGAGGAGAGAGCCAAAGACCGTCGGGGAGTCGATGGAGCTGTTTGAGGAGGGAGATCGGAGAGAGATGTTGGTTAGGTGTATTCTGCAGCGCATTCGCCCTGAAAAGCGCCTTCCTAGCCCGGTACGTCCTGTGCCGGTTCCTCTCACTCGCCCTGAAGAGAGTGTCATCAGTCCGGTGCCACCTGTGCCGGCTCCACGCACCAGGCCTCCAGTGCGCCTCCCCAGCCCGGTATGTCCTGTGCCGGATCCCCGCACTCGCCCTGAAGAGCGTGTCATCAGTCTGGTGCCACCTGTTCCGGCTTAACGCACCAGGCCTCCAGTGCACCTCCCCAGCCCGGTACATCCTGTGCCGGCTCCCCGCACTCGACTTGAAGAGCGAGTCATCAGTCTGGTGCCACCTGTGCCAGCTCCACGCACTAGGCCTCCAGTGCGCCTCCCTAGCCCGGTACATCCTGTGCCGGTTCCCCGCACTCGCCCTGAAGAGAGTGTCATCAGTCCGGTGCCACCTGTGCCGGCTCCACGCACCAGGCGTTCAGCCCGGCTTCAGGGTCAGATCCGCTGTCTGAACGGGGGCTACGGCCCGCACCGGAGCCAGGGGGGGGGGGGGGGTAAAACATTTTGGAGGTAGAGAGCCCTTGGGGTTCTCTATGGTGCAATAGGTCAGAGCTTGACTAGGGTGTGTTCTAGTCTTGAATTTCTATGTTGGTGTGAGTATGGTTCCCAATTGGAGGCAGCTGATGATCGTTGCCTCTAATTGGGGATCATACTTTGTGTGGTCCTTTTCCCTCCTGCATTTGTGGGATATTGTTTCGTTTTGGTTTAGTGCTATGTGCGCTATGAACTGCACGTTCGTTTATTATTTGTTGTTTTTTGAAGGTTCACTATAATAAATATGTGGAACTCTACTCACGCTGCGCCTTGGTCCGCTCATTATGTATACGACGAACGTGACAGCAGGTAAGTAAAAAGACTTTACATCAAATCTCCTCATAGTGCAGATATTAAAGGTGACATGTGCAACACCCTTTCCCTCCCATATTTTATTTAAATAATAAAAATAAGACAACTACACTTAGCGTTTAAGTATTACTTACAAATAATTCTAAATAAAAGTGATTAAATGGATTTTAACACACTTGTGTGAAACCCTATGCCATAATCTTCTACCTGGGTAACTGGCACCCCCAGTAACCGAAAGGTTGCTGGATCCAATTCCCGAGCTGACAAGGTAAAAATCTGTTCTGCCCCTGAACAGGGCACACCCCGGGAGGCCGTCATTGTAAATAAGAATTTGTCCTTAACTGACTTGCCTGATTATGTAATAAATAAATACAAATTCACCTAAGCATGACCTTCATCCAGATGCCACATTTTTTCCAAACTTTGCTTTTTTTTGTCAGGAATTAAACGTTGTTCTTAGGGGGTGCTAGTTACCCCCTAGTACCCTAAGTTAGTACTATTTTAATAGTAATGTTAAATAACACACATTGGCTGTTAATCCTATTAAATTATATGACTTGCAACCCATTTAAGTCAGTGTTGGTAATGAAGTTTGTTTATGATAATTATTAGGTGGGGTGGAGGTCGCTAGCTAGAGTGGTATCTTCAAGCTTGCCTAACGTTTAGCTAGCTAGCTTGACTTGCTACAAAGTTAGAGAAACAAGTTGAAGAAAAAGTAACTAAACAAAACATGTTTTACTATCACCTGAAGCAATATTTTTCCCTGTCTTGAATGAAAAGGTCATATTTTACAATCTCCCAAAATAAATGCAATCTCTGATGAAAGACATTCCTCCAACTTGTGTTAGAAACACTACACTTGTCCATTCAGTAGCGGGCAAGACTCTGTGAAGATGATTTAAGGTGTAATAGGTTACATTGTATTCAGGTATTTGGTTTTAAATATTCTTAAGTATCAAAAGTAAATGTAATTGTCAAAATATACTTAAGTGTCAAAAGTAAAAGTATAAATAATTACACTTGTCCATTCAGTAGTGGGCAAGACTCTGTGAAGATGATTTAAGGTGTATTGAAATACGTCACGGTGTGTACGGGGCTTATGTCATCACTGACACTGCAAATGCTTACTACATACAGCCTATTGGGAAATGTGCCTACTGCCTATTGAGAAATATGCAGCAAAAATAAGTTTCCTTTACTTATAGTAGTGCATAATCATTTGGTAATACTCCATATGAATACCATCTTCATACTGCATTAGAGCACATTCCTAATGCCTTATACGCTATGTATAACATGTGCTGATAACACTGCACATAAACATACATACATTGCAATATCCACAGAGCATTACAGCCAGTAAATTATAACACTGCTTCCTAAGGTGTTATTCAGTCTGGCCATAATGCTCTGTGGATGTTATAATGCACTACATGAAATGCTCCACAGGTGGGTAATGACATTAGAATCCATGCAGGAGTTCCGTATTCAGGTTTGCAAGGTTTTCAACTTGTTATGACTTATGAAGCAGTATTATAATGCCCTGTATGAAATGCTTTACAGGGGTGTAACGACTTCAGAGACCATGCAGGAGTTCCATATTTAAGGAGTTACATTAAATGCACATGCTTGTCAGTGGTGGGAAAAGTACCTAATTGTCATACTTGAATAAAGGTAAAGATACCTTCATTGAAAATGACTCAAGTAAAAGTGATTGTGACCCAGTAAAATACAACTTCAGTAAAAGTCTAAAAGTATTTGGTTTTAAATATTCTTAAGTATCAAAAGTAAATGTAATTGTCAAAATATACTTAAGTGTCAAAAGTAAAAGTATAAATAATTTCAAATTCCTTTTATTAAGCAAACCATGTGGCACACTTTTCTTGTTTTTGTATTTATTTAAGGATAGCCAGTGGCACACATTTACCAACGAAGCATGTGTGTTTAAGGAATCCGCTAGATCAGTGGCAGTAGGTATGACCAGGGATGTTTTCTTGATAAGTTTGTGAATTTTCTCTTCCTGCTTAAGCATTTAAAATGTAACAAGTACTTATGGCTGTCAGGGAAAATGGATGGAATAAAAAAGTACATTATTTTCTTTAGGAATGAAGTGAAGTAAAAGTAAAAGTTGTCAAAATATAAATAGTAAAGTAAAGTACAGACAACCATAAAAACTACTTAAGTAGTATTTCAAAGTATTTTTACTTAAGCACTTTACACCACTAATGCTCATTAAGTGTTATAGTGTCATTCTACCTTACACACGTAACTCTGCTTTAAGAGCCAAAACCTGTATACGGAACTCCTGCGTGGATTCCCAAGTCATTATGTGGATCATCTCATACAGGGCATTTTAACACTAATTCATGAGGCATTATAAGCTGCCGGTTCTATTCTGCTACTGGATGTCCCCCAAATTCGCAAACTTAGAGTTAGGGCTTATTAGCTGGGTGGTAGGGTGTGGAAGGTTGCTGGCTGGAGTATCATTGTGAATTGCTCCATCAGTTTGCATCTGAATACGTTTACAGTAGGCTGTTCTTATCTCAACTATTGCAATCAAAGAGCGGTGTTTCCCTAGCCAGCAGGTGGCAGATCGCCACACACACACATTCTGTTATCCAATATGGAGTGGACTCCCACAACCTTGCCCTAGATTTGAAAGGGGTAGGTTATATCACCTGATGTAGAAATACTGTCATCCTCAGTGTGTAATAATGTGGTAATATTTCTGTCTGCACATATTGAGTCATCAGGTGTTTCTCAATATGCATACTACCATGCTCCACACGCTCATGCTCTGAGTCCATTCTCCGATTACTTTCTCTTGAGTATGTTCTTCTAAGGTCGAGAGTGTGGAGAACGCATAAAACATTACATTTGAGAAGAACTCGCACTCTTCCTACTGTATTACCTCACGCTTTACCTCCCCATTCACTGAACCTTCTCCCAGCCAAGACAATGGCAACAAGATTTACACAAAGCAAATGTTTTAGTTCATAATTATCAGCTAGATATGTGACTCATAATGATCTACCTAGCCAGCTAGTTAAACAGACAAAAATGACCTTAAAGTAATGTTATGCAAGGTAAACGTAAAAGAAAATGTGGGCTAGCTATTAGTAGTAGCTAGCCAGTTAGCCCTATTGACTTATTATGGGCTTGCGATCTACAGTACGTAGGCAGGTAAGCGTTCCAAAATTAACACAGCGTGTATTTATTAACATATCAAGATAATATAGGCAACATTTCATTCTGAAGTCAGAGTGTATTTTCTCTAGATTTAGCTTAAATAGTGTCCGCCATTGATTTGAAAACATTTTGCGTCGTTTTTTTTGCGTGGTAGCATCATAGCCTGTCAGTGACTGAGCTCATTACATTAAGGACACCCCACAAAGCTAGATGACCTTCTGCCTGTCAGTGACTGAGCTCATTACATTAAGGACACCCCACAAAGCTAGATGACCCTCTGCCTGTCAGTGCCTGAGCTCATTGCATTAAGGACCCCCCACAAAGCTAGATGACCCTCTGCCTGTCAGTGACTGAGCTCATTACATTAAGGATCCCCCACAAAGCTAGATGACCCTCTGCCTGTCAGTGACTGAGCTCATTACATTAAGGACCCCCCACAAAGCTTTCTACTTGGATTGTGTTTTTTTCCTTCCTTAGAGATAACAGTGCACATCGCTCTTTCATTTCAAGTGATCATTAAAATGTTTTTATTTTAATGATCAAATTCTTATTTACAATGACAGCCTAGGAACAGTGGGTTAACTGCCTTGTTCAGGGGCAGAACAACAGATGTCAGCTCAGGGATTTGATCTAGCAACCTTTTGGTTAGAAGGTCCTGTGTAGATTGTATTTTCACCCAGAAACTACACTAATGGGCAAATGTATGTGGACACCCCTTCAAATTAGTGCATTCGGCTATTTCAACCACACCCGTTGCTGACAGGTGTATAAAATCGAGCACACAGACATGCAATCTTCATAGACAAACATTGGCAGTAGAATGGCCCGTATTGAGGATCTCAGTGACTTTCAACTTGGCACCGTCGTCGGATACCACCTTTCGAACAAGTCAGTTCGTCAAATGTCTGCCCTGCTAGAGCTGCCCCGGTCAACTGTAATTGAAGTGGAAACGTCTATGAGCAACAACGACTCAGCCACAAAGTGGTAGGTCACACAAACTCACTGATTGGGACCGCCGAGTGCTGAAGAGCATTGTGCGTAAAAACGTCAGTCCTCGGTTGCAGTACTCACGAGTTCCAAACTGCCTCTGGAAGCAACGTCAGCTTAAGAACTGTTCGTTGGGAGCTTCATGAAATGGATTTCTATGGCCGAGCAGCCGCACACAAACATAAGATCACCATGTGCAATGCCAAGTGTCGGCTTGAGTGGTGTAAAACTCGCCGCCATTTCACTCTGGAGCAGTGGAAACGCGTTCTAAGGGAGTGATTAATCATGCTTCACCATCTGGCAGTAAGAAGGACAAATCTGGGTTTGGCGGATGTCAGGAAAAAATGCTACCTGCCCCAATGCATGGTGCCAACTGTAAAGTTTGGTGGAGGAGGAATAATGGTCTGGGGCTGTTTTTCATGCTTCGGGCTCGGCCCCTTAGCTCCAGTGAAGGGAAATCTTAACGCTACAGCATCCAATGACATTCTAGACGATTCTGTGCTTCCAACTTTGTGGCAGCAGTTTGGAGAAGGCCTTTTCCTGTTTCAGCATGGCAATGCCCCTGTGCACAAAGCGAGGTCCATACATAAATGGTTTGTTGAGATCGGTGTGGAAGAACTTGACTGGCCTGCACAGAGTCCTGACCTCAACCCAGTCGAACACCTTTGGGATGAATTGGAACGTCAACTGCGAGCCATATTAATGCCCATGATTTTGGAATGAGATGTTCAACATACTTTTGGCCATGTAGTGTATTTAAGTGATAATGCCTGAGAAGCCGGTGTTTGGAGGATATATTGGCAGGGGTGTTGTTTGGCCCGAGACTTACATTTTTCTGTACCAATATTCTGTACATCCGGGAGATGATTCTACAAGTAGATAACACCTATCAAATCTATTCTCTCTGACTCTCTCCACATATGAGTGCTGTGTAATCTTGAATCTCTGACTTTCAATTTATACCTCAGTTTGAGTATGACATCATCGGTTCTGCACGGTCTCTATACAATTCCACCTCAGTGCCACCTCAAGGATCCACAAAGAGGTGCCCAGTACAAACAAATGCAAGGGCATAACAAACACACAGTATGTAGATTCCCCTATGGTCCACTTAAGCATCTGTAGGGTGGCAGGTAGCCTAGCGGTTAGGAGTGTTGGGCCAGTAACTGAAATGTTGCTGGTTTGAATCCCCGAGCTGACTAAATCTGCTGATGTGCTATTCACTCTGGATAAGAGTGTCTGCTAAATGGTTCACGTCATGAGCAGAGGGGAAAAGCAATACATTAAGTTTTATTTAACTTCACATTATTCATTTTCTCCTTCCCTCTCTTTTGCTGATAAGGCAAGGGGCCTTTCTGTTTCTCTCTACCCTCTCTCTCTCTCGACATCTGCTCATCTCTCTCTGTTTCTAGCACTCTCTTTCCCTTTCTTGATATCAGAAAATAACTGAATACATTCATGTGAGCTGATGTTAGCTGATGTCTCCCTGTACATCCTCTCTCGCTCTGTCTCTCACACCCAGATGAATGTCCTATCCCCCAGAGTACCTTTGAGGGTTCTCCTATCCCAGCTGTGCAGAATAAGGCCCAGATGCCTGGCATGACTGACCAGAGAAGCTGGATACTCCCTCGAGGCAAAGGCCACAAAAACAAGTGGACACACACACACACACACCAAACCAAACCAAACCAGTTCATCCTCCCCTGGACAATGAACACAACTTCATTCCTTTTTGATCCTCCTGTTGAGTTGTACCTGAAGCTTGGTCGGCAGGTAGCCTAGTGGTTTGAGCATTGGGCTAGTAACCAGCAGGTTTGCATGGGCGGGAGTTTTGGCTTGCCTGGTGACATCACCATGCAGTAACTGGGTTAATAGACCAATAACAAAGAGTTCCAAACCTCTCTGCCAATAACAGTTAGTTTTAAGTTTTCCCCTCCCCCTCAGACAGTCTGAGCAAAATTCTTGCTTAAGAAAAAATGTTTTGCTAACAAGTTATTTTTGCCCATTTTAAAGGAAATCTATTACGACATTATTGTCTCACAGAAACTATTTTATAGTAATATGAAAACGGTTGCATTGGGACTTTAAGCCTAGTCCAGGACTTGAAAGTGCTTTCAATGATGATTCTCTTTCAGAAAAGGCTCTTATAGGGAGCCACGGCCTGTGAATTATAAACAAATCTTTGACACTCTACGTTTGTGTTGCATTTTTGCCCTTTATGCATGGGGCGGCAGGGTAGCCTAGTGGTTAGAGCGTTGGACTAGTAGAAGGTTGCAAGTTCAAACCCCCGAGCTGACAAGGTACAAATCTGTCGTTCTGCCCCTGAACAGGCAGTTAACCCACTGTTTCTAGGCCGTCATTGAAAATAAGAATTTGTTCTTAACTGACTTGCCTAGTTAAGGTAAAATAATTGCTCCTTTAAAGTTTCCACATGCAGTTACAGAAGGTACCAAAACCAACAATGCATTTCTAAGGAAATTAATCACACCATAAACCTTGACACAGGAATCCAGGGATCTGACTCCGAGGGGATGCAGAGTACAACTCCAATTGAATATCCACCTCCATCTTGCACCCTTTCATGAAAAATACACATTTTACAAAATCTTCTGTGGTGCCATTAACGATGAGGTTCACGTGAGCTATGTCGTTCAAAGTAACTATGCTGTTCACATTAAATAGGCGGTTCACATGAACTATGCTGTTCACATTAAATATGTGGTTCACATTAACTAGGCCTGGGTGGACTAGCTAGCTCAGTGGGGTTGCTTTTGGAAATCCTGCAGGACGGTTGAACTTCACGGCATAGGCTTTATATTAACTCCAAATGGGTGTTCTATGTGTACTTTTTGATTAGACCCCGCAATTGTGGAAGCCCTGCAAAGGTAAGCAATTCCCAACCCAGTGTGAATTCCATCCGGATCTCCATAGAAAGCTGTTATGTTCCCCAGTTTCTGTGTTGTTGTGGGTTTGTATGTATGCATTTCAGGAAATGTCTTCCTGGATTCTAAGCAGCTGATTGGTCAGCCCCATCGCAGATTGGCGCTCTGACCCCTCCCACTTATCAGGGGATACAGCTGTCATTGCAATTACCAACTCCTTCTCCAGCTTGATAAAAGCTAGTGTTCCTGCCCCAGAGAAGAGTGTCTTTTTATGTTGTGTGTTGGTTGTTGGTCAGTGAAAGGTTTGTTGATGTTAGTTTGTAGCCGCTCCTTCAGAGGTATGTGTATACCAATAGGACTTAGTGTTATTGAAATTGTTCACTTAAAGTGTTAGTAATTATTTTGTTTAATTTGTTCCCAGGGGGGGAAGGGGAACGCACCCGTGGCGTGTTTAGGCAAGAGGCCTGCGGGCATACATAACTCGTAGTAGTTATTCTGTCTATGCACACTAGGTAAAACCTGGGATGGACCACCCCCTGTATTTTGGTTAGTGCGCCAGGTGGTGCTAAAGGTTAGGGAAGTAGTGGGAAGGCAGGTAAGGTAGGAGAGGGGACTCTTTAATTTTTACTTTCTTTGTTTTGGATCTGTCCAGTCCCTTTTCCCCACTTTACCATGTTAATGAATAAATAAATTCCCCGTAAACTGTATATTTCTCTGTCCTTCCCCGCACCTACGATCACATATCTTTTCACTCCACGGGGAGTTGATGTAGCGGGGTGTTGCGTTCCTTCCTCCAAGAGGCATATGTAACAAAAGTTTCAGAATGCTTTGAGTGGTGAGCAGTGTTCATTTTCTATGTGTGCCTAGCCTATTGAATTAAGTTTAGGAAACTTATTTGATCCAGACAACACATTGAGGGCCCACAACAGTAGGGTTTGTTCAATTGCATGATGGCTACATTATACAAGCACAATCGCACTATTGTTTAGGAGTAGACAAGTCTGTGTCTTCAAGGCAATGAATGAGAGGTATACAGTTTGTCTGCATGTTCCGTACAGTCATTGGTTTGTTCCAGTAGAGTGCCGTCTGCTGGTGATATATTAGCAGTGAACTTCAAGGAGCAGAACAGAACTATTCACTCACCTCAACAATCAGGATTCATGACATGGCCTCCCCTTCTATACTCTATATACAACCAACTCTGTACCTCACAATAACACTACTGCAAGTTACATTTTAGAAATAAGGGGGACATTTTCAATGAGACTGGGTGATCTGATGTGTGATTGAACAAGGTAAACAACAGTGATCAGTTCTAGCGTGAGCGCTTCAACCAAACTATACCAGTTGCTGTCACAGGGTTGTGCTGTGGGAAAGTGGCTATACAATCGGTTTAGTGAGGATAAAATACATTTTCCCTGACCTTTCTGCTTCAGTAACCTGAAGGATACCAGTTAAATTGCCAAAATGCAGGTCCAACCAAGTGAGGCAACCTTTTCTGTGACCATAGGCAGCACACTATTGTGACTAATTGTAGATAAAGTAGTTTGAACATGAACACAGAAGTTGTCATGTTACAATGTTTACAAAGAGTGTATAATGCAAATCATTGATGAGGATAATAGTGGTTTAATTCATTTCAAGCACAGTTAACTAAAATGTTTTCCAATGACCCAAACACCAAAACTCAATGAACTTGTCATGACCATACAAACTTCTCAAATGACGCTTTACACCATTTGAATTGGTTTGACTAAATTTGCTGCCCTCTTCTGGCTAGATGTGTGCATCAACACACTGAGCATGCTCCTCGAGGACTGGGGTTGTGTGGAGCTACCCCTTTTTTTTAAGCATACAGTGCTATTAAGAATGGACATATTTGTCCCAAAATGTATTCACAGGTCCAGAAAGAGTAAGGTTGGTGAAGTCATGGAGAAGGATGAACGCGGAAAAGATGAAGGCAGGAGATACCGCTGAGGCCTTTTACTCCACCATAGGAGCTGAAAGGAACAAGTCAAGTCCAGCAAAAGGTCAGCAGCACACTTGATTCAGGAAGGAACATGTTCATGCTAAAGAACATAGTAGACCTCAGGGGCAGCCTGCCTAGACGTCAAGAGAAAACATATGTGTTAGGCAGTTTCAGAGACACCACGTCATATTCTCCCGCAGAGAACACCAACATATTTGATCTGTGGTTATGTGTTGGGAGTCACATCCATCTTCCATCCATCCAATCCCTTGTGTGTCTTGCCTTACCGTTCTGTCCATTCCATTAATGATCGTGGCGCCTTCCAGCCGGGATTACCGCGTCGCACACAGTGGATTTCCCACTGCGCCCGGTAATGAGCAGCGATGTTGGAATGGGACTCCCATTATGGGAGCATGCAGCGGATTGCTTTTCACCAGAGTGTATTAGAGTGAGAGCGGGTTCGGACGTGCCTTCCTTATTAAATATTATAATTGGCAAAAGGAGGGAGGTTGGAGATGGCCAGGTAACTGCTAATGGTTGTTTGGTTGTATGGACATAAAAAAGTAATGCAATGTACATTTATACGCTTGTTATCTCAACCTGCCCGGCGCATATACCCGTGCGTGGCCCTTTCACCGGTGTGCAATTTCACAGCAAACAATTGAAGGGAGTCATGTCAAACTGGCCAGTTTAGGAGAGACTGCTATTCATGGTTCAGTATTACTATAGGGTGTCAATTCAATATACCTTGTTGCACCACAAAAATTACCTTTCAGCCGCCTCAAGCCAATGTACATGCTCTAACCTGCAAAGTAGTCCAGGCCTTTGTGATAATGTTAAGAAGGTTGAACTGTGTTTTGTTTGTGAAAAGATGAACTATGCCTTTAATGTTTGTGAGAAGATCAACTATCCCTTTAATGTTTGTCAGAAATTGAACTCTTTTTAATGCTCACCAAATGAGGCATGTCTTGTCTTGTCTTCCTGCTGTTGTTAAAGCTCTGTAATAAAGTAAGGTAACTGAGACATGGGTTGGTTGTCACAGACAGTGCTCCAGACCTGGGACACGTCATACATCAAATACTTGAGATGCACTTGATTATGTTTACAATGGAACTAATGGAATATATAGTCCCAAAAGTGCAATCTCCAAACTAAATTAAGCATATCTTAAATACTTTAAAGTATTTTAAAGTCGCTTCAATATTTACTTCATCTGAACAGTTATTTGGTGGTGTTGGATATTATCTGAATTACAGAGTGGTGAAAAGCAATATAAACACCCTGTCACTTATAGGAACAGTTTAAACCTTTTTAATCCCAACATGTTTTATGGACACTTTATTTATTGAGACAATAATCATCTTTGTGAATAACAATGTAATAATCAATGCTTGCATCTTGTCAAGACAAACCATATACATTTTAGCAACTGCATATAATGAACACTGGTACAGTAGAATGAAACTTGAACTGAAACAAACTATTTTCAATATGATTAGATTAGTCATTCAGTATTACTGGGCATCATGTTCCACTGCAGTATGAGCATGAACCACACTGTAGTGTAGAATCTAGATGAATAGAGGTAGAGGACCGTGGTGCCATGGTTCTCCCTGGTACAGTAGCAGGTGTCTGTCAGAAGACCGTAGGTCCTATATGAGATCACAGTAGCTTTGTCTCACTGCAGCCCCCAGTGGAAGTGGACATCCTGTGGAGATCAGGCATAGATAATGTTACCACAGATCAATATCCCTCAGTGTATTTCCTAGATCAACTTCCTGAGATTCTACCATCTGTGACATATAGCTTGAGCCAATAAGTCGCTTCTGGGTTCCAGAGCGATCCATTGGTCTCTACCCTCGCTCCTTGTTGATTATCCATGATCTACTGATCCTAAAGATCTGGGTAGGTATTTTCGTTGACATGGTCTAGTTTCTTATGATGACAATGATTTATTTATTTTCAGATCTGCAAGGGAACAAGTTTTTGGTTTGGAATTGGGCCATATAGACACTCAATACCTGCTAACCTCAAGACTGCAAAAAATGTCATATTGTGTACCATTAGAATGCACTGACTTGACGTCTTACCCAGATAAATTATCTTACTGCACTGGCAGACAATTTACCTTATTTTAACCTAAAAAAAGGCTTGATACAAGACTAAATAAATTGATGCATTTAATGGGCAAGAGAGATCAAAACAAGTAATTTTACCTCCATTATTTCAATACTAGACTATCAATCTAGGTAAGATTGCATTTTGTTTTTAAAGCAGTACCTAGGTTGGCTTCTGGGGACCTCAAGACAGTGAAGTGATTGTGTCTGAGTGTCTCAGCTGAAATGAGGGCCGTATTTGGGTTGTCTTGTCATTTCTCTCACCATTTAATTGACAGGAATAACATTAAATGCAAACTCAAGCATTGCCAATAATTACTTGTTTTAAGCAACTGTTAAAAAAATAAAAATAAACATTATATATATATCATGTTTTTATTTTATTTTTTTACAGTTGCTTAAAACAAGTAATTATATATATTATATATACACTTTAACCCTTAAGATGTCAACTGCTAATTTTCAGATTTACACCACACAGTCCAGTGAAATGGCTGTGTTTATCTGTTGCTGCCAAGTCATGATTTCCCTGGGGGTTAGCCTTGCAATAACCAAGTGGTGAAACACATAGCCCTCTATATTTAAATGTTTCAGGTACACCACGATAGGTGTTTGTCCTCATGTGTCTGTTTTTCAGCATAAAGTACTCCCTAGCCACTTAGTGTGGACACCAGGTGAGACCACACACACACAATAACAGTCGCTCTCCTTCACTTCATCCCTCTCCCCCTTCCCCCTAAATCCTCTAGGTTATATCAGCTGTTGTGGTAAACCCCTCTCGTTTCAGAAGAAAGTTCTTTGTTTCTGGCCATTTTGAGCCTGTAATCAAACCCACAAATGCTGATGCTCCAGATACTCAACTAGTCTAAAGAGGGCCAGTTTTCTTACTTCTTTAATCAGAACAACAGTTTTCAGCTGTGCTAACATAATTGCAAAAGGGTTTTCTTTTTTTACCCCCTTTGCTCCCCAATTTAGTGGTATCCAATTGTTAGTAGTTACTATCTTGTCTCATCGCTACAACTCCTGTACAGGCTCGGGAGAGACGAAGTTCGAAAGCCATGCGTCCTCCGAAACACAACCCAACCAAGCCGCACTGCTTCTTAACATAGCGCTCATCCAACCCGGAAGCCAGCCGCACCAATGTGTCGGAGGAAACACTGTGCACCTGGCGACCCGGTTAGCACGCACTGCGCCAGGCCCGCCACAGGAGTCGCTAGTGCACGAGGAGACAAGGATATCCCTACCGGCCAAACCCTCCCTAACCCGGACGACGCTAGGCCAATTGTGCTTCGCCCCATGGACCTCCCGGTAGGGGCCGGCTGCGACAGAGCCTGGGCGCAAACCCAGAGTCTCTGGTGGCACTAGACCACTGCGCCACCCGGGAAGCCCGCAAAAGGGTTTTCTAATGATCAATTAGCCTTTTCAAATGATGAACTTGGATTAGCTAACACAATGTGCCATTGGAACACAAACGTGATGGTTGCTGATAATGGGCCACTGTACGCCTATGTAGATATTCCATTAAAAATCAGACGTTTCCAGCTACAATAGTCATTTACAACATTAACAATGTCTAAATTGTATTTCTGTTCAATTTTATGTTATTTTAATGGACAAACAAATTTGCTTTTCTTTCAAAAACAAGGATGTTTCTAAGTGACCCCAAACTTTTGAACAGTAGTGTATACACAGTGGCAAGAAAAAGTATGTGAACCCTTTGGAATTACCTGGATTTCTGCATAAATTGGTCATCGAATTGGATCTGATCTCCATCTAAGTCACAACAATAGACAAACATAGTGTGCTTAAACTAATAACACACAAATGATTGTATTTTTCTTATCTATATTGAATAAATCATTTAAACATTCCCAGTGTAGGTTGGAAACCCCTAGGCTAAAGACTTCTCCAAAAGCTAATTGGAGTCAGGAGTCAGCTCACCTGGAGTCCAATCAATGAGAAGAGATTGGAGATGTTGGTTAGAGCTGCCTTGCCTTATAAAAAACACTCACACAATTTGAGTTTGCTTTTCACAAGAAGCATTGCCTGATGTGAACCATGCCTCGAAGAAAAGAGATCTCAGAAGAACTAAGATTAAGAATTGTTGACTTGCATAAACCTGAAAAGGGTTACAAAAGTATCTCTTAAAGCCTTAATGTTCATCAGTCCACAGTAAGACAAATTGTCTATAAATGGAGAAAGTTCAGCACTGTTGCTACTCTCCCTAGGAGTGGCTGTTCTGCAAAGACGACTGCAAGAGCACAGTGCAGAATGCTCAATGAGGTTAAGAAGAATCCTAGCGTGTCAGCTAAAGACTTACAGAAATCACTGGAACAGGCTAACGTCTCTGTTGACGATTCTACGATATTTAAAAGACTAAACAAGAATGGTGTTCATGGGAGGACACCACGGAAGAATCCACTGCTGTCCAACAAAAATATTGCTGCACATCTGAAGTTTGCAAAAGTGCACCTGAATCTTCCACAGCGCTATTGGCAAAATATTCTGTGGACAGATGAAACTACAGTTGAGTTGTTTGGAAGGAACATACAACACTATGTGTGGAGAAAAAAAGGCACATCGCGCCAACATCAAAACCTCATCCCAACTATAAAGTATGGTGGAGGGAGCATCATGGTTTGGGGGCTGCTTTGCTCCTTCAGGGCCTGGACAGCTTTCTATCATCAACGGAAAAATTAATTCCCAAGTTTATCATGACATTTTGTAGGAGAATTTTAGGCTATCTGTCTGCCAATTGAAGCTCATCAGAAGTTTGGTGATGCAACAGGACAACGACCCAAAACACAGAAGTAAACCAACAACAGAATGGCTTCAACAGAAGAAAATATGCCTTCTGAAGTGGCCCAGTCAGAGTCCTGACCTCAACCCGAATGAGATGCTGTGGCATGACCTCAAGAGGGCAGTTCACACCAGACATCCCAAGAATATCAGATCAAATGTTATGCAGAAATCCAGGTATTTCCAAAGGGTTCACATACCTTTTCTTGCCATTGTATATATTTATTTTATGTATTTTTTGCTATAAAATGTGCCTTTTAGGAAATGTATCCTCCTACATAAGGTCAAACTTTAACCAGCATGAAAGTATGTTCTGTATCAGAATAGTTGTCAGAGACTCTGGGTGGCTGACAGTAGGGGGTAGAGGTAATAGCCATTTAGAATGTTATAGGAGGTGACGGCAGAAAGGAAAACATTGAGAAGCGATTGACGCCGTTTGGCCAGACGGCAGACTTACAGTGTAAACTAAAGGTGTCTGAACATGATGATTCACATGAGGGGGAGACTCAGGTTAACATGAAGGGACATGAAGAGGAAGATATTGGTTGTTGCAGTAGGTGGGGTGATTAGTGGATAATATGGCTCTGTGTTTGAGATCGTTTTTTTTCAGGCATACCTCAAAAGGCACTATGAATGTGCTTATAATGTCTCTATATAGGGCAGCCAACAGAGACACAACAGCCGAATGTCATATTCAGTAAATGATAATGAATTAGTGTATTTTGCGTTTAAAAACCCCTCACGCTGTGAAGCACAGAAGGCTGCTTAGGGAAGGACAGCTCATAATAATGGCCGGAACGGAGCAAATGGAATGGCAGTTAATATCACGAGCCAGTTCTCCCCAATTAAGGTGCCACCAACCTCCGGTGCTGTAAAGGCATAACTTGTCCCATCCACCACCAATAAACGAATGTTATCCTTTTTCTACTCATCTGAGTTGCTTAAATATGGTATGATTCCTATTGGTTTGGTTTTACCATGTTAAAACATTCCTATGACATGTTAAATAAGGCTTTCTGACTCTGTTTTCCCCCCAGTGAAATGGATCACAGGTCGTACAGCAACTACAGAACATCACACTGACAGAAGAAAAACGCAAGGTTGGGGTTAACTTCAGGCTTTAACTCCAAATGTATAAGGTTAGGCATTCACTTAGAATGGTTAAGGTAGGGGATAGGCTTCATCTGCCCATCCGCCATTCCCGCCTACAACACACTCGCAAAACTGAAACCTACTTGAAGGTAAGAGTGCTCACTGTTACCCCTAGTGGCCTGTTTCCACATCATCTCCCGACATCCTCAGACATGGATGGACATTGATTACTGACTTGTATCACAGGTGACCTGGCTGGTCTCAAGTAGGAGAGCTGATCTAGGATCAGTTCCCCCCTGTCCATGTAATTGTATTCATTGTGGTCATAAGGCACTCCTGCTCTGAGACGCTTGATACATGGTCCCATGTCACCCAAAAGACACATAGTGCACATTCCTAATAGGCTATTACCTCCCATTCCAATACATTTCTAGAAGACTACTAGAACACTGAATAGTCAATTTAACACCACATGGTTGAAGGCAAGACTGTTAGAAAACACAAGACTGTTTATTTATCTACTGAATCCATCCTTGGATCATATTATTTTTCTATTCAAGGCACATTAGGGCCATGGTACCGATCCTTTGAACACACTCAAGGGTGAAGCCAACATGCTCAATGTGTAGCAATCGATTTGGAGACAAAACATCACATATTTTTTTTCTGCATCCTTTAATATAACTTCACAGAGCAGGAAGTGTGTGAGTCATGAAATTTGCCCTGGTTATCTGCTTTCACACGCTCCAGCCGACCGGCCAGCCAGCAGCCCATGGAAACAGGACGAGGGGAGCCAGAGCTGTCCGAGTCACACACACTTGCATGCTCCCAGGCTTCACAGCACAAGCAGAAGCATATACACACACAGGCATACACAGGTGCACACACACACATCGGTGTGCACACATGCAAACATATATATATATACACACACACACACACACAACACACACACACAAAACAAGTGACTTTAGAACCCCTTTATTGTAAGGTTCTTACTTGCGTAATGTACAATTATTTACCACAAACAGGTTTAACAGATGTTTTATGCAAAAATGTGTTCCCACACTGTAATTACACTGTCTATGCAACTACCATGTAACATGTATAGGTATTTTTCTTACTTTCTTCATACAAACAAAGACAAGGTGATGTATACACTTAGCTATGGAAGACACCTTTGTCTGAGAGGGAATAATTGTATTTCATCTTGTTATGGAGGGCCTCCTTGTGTGTGTGTGTGTGTGGGGTGGGGGGTGGGGGGGGGGGGGGCGTTGAGAATGTGTGAGGTCAGCTCATCTGACCTCTAGCAGCGACCCCTATGCTATGATTGGTCAGAAGCCCCCCACTGACCCAGAGTGGTATGGCCAATGTGTATGTGTGTGGATTCTTGTGCTTGTGTGTGTGAGAGGCGAATAATTGGAATTGATAAGCATGAACGAGTTTGTCTGAGATTATTCAATGTGTATTCCTACTATCCAGCCAATGCAAGAGGGCTTGCCATTCTCTTTGATATTTCACTGATTATGACAATACCAATTTGCCTTGTACAGCATAATGCAATCAAATCATCAAAAGGAAGAGGTGTACATTTCCCAGGCTGAATGGGATTTGCGTTTAGGCAACGCCTCTAATGTAGGCCTGCTCAATAGTTATTTGTTTATGGCTAGCCAATTTAACGCATGAGAATGTTGAATCTGACAAAAAAAAGTAGGCATATTCTTCTCAAATAATGTCGTCAATTCCGCCATTGACAAGCCAGCCTACAATGCAACAGTGTTGAAAGTGTTAATAAATTGGTAGTTTTTGAAATACTATAATTCAACTTAACACATTGGTAAAACAAAGGATGAAAATATAAATAGTTGTTTCGATAGTTAAGACCCAATTCACCCCGTTCCCAGTTCAAACGAGAAGAAACTCCATGATTCTATTGAATAATCGATCGCCATAACCGCTTGGCGCCCACATCTATTTTGAAAACATTAATTTTCCATTTGCTTAAGATTGTTAATGTATTATATATAATAACCCACTAAGATGACCAAACCTATGCCTGATTTGGTTGATATTTACAAAATTATTTGAATAGGAAATTGCTCATGCATTTTTATCAACTTGTGCACCCGTGTATCTGAAATGAAAAATTGCAAGGGCATGTCGAGCACATTTTGCACAGAACAGAAAGACCTAAACAAGTTGACGTGCATAACAAAGTCGTTGGAAAATAGCTTTCAGAAGATCGGAGTTGCATGTAATTGGTGTGTGTAATTGGACAACAAATAGACACCATATTGGCAAAATGTCTCACATGTTTGGCACACCATGACATGAATATTGAGAGCTTGTTAATTATTTAGATTAGAAGTAACGAGTCATGCACGGATGTGTGCTCTCACTTGCTTAATTTGAATTCCCCGGGGTGGGATAGAGGTGATAGGGTCTCTGTATTTTCTGTAACTTTTCCTTATCATACGAACCCCAACATGAGCTGACAAAATTAGACAACGAATTGAATCAGCATTCACATTATGTTTCGGGATATTTCTATTTCTGTAAAGAGTAAACTACAATCACAGTAGAAATAAAACAACCAAGCGAGAAAAAAAACTGCAAAAGGGTAACATCTTCAAAAAGGTAACAAAGCGTTGCTTATTCTCTAAAGTCGAAGTAGTTATTAGTCTTATTGGTGCTGTTTGTGGTAGCCTAATAAACTGTGAGGTTTGACTGTACGCTTGTTCATTCCATGTGTAACTCTGTGTTGTTGTTTTTGCTCTATCTTAGCCAGGTCGTATTTGTAAATGAGAACTTGTTCTCAACTAGCATACCTGGTTAAATAAAGGTGAAATTAATGTAAAAAAAATTATTAGGTTATTAGCGAAGAAGGCCCAGCTTGGTGGAGGATAAGCTCTTGAACTAACATTGACTTAATGAAACAAGGTGTTGAGTTTACTTTTGAATGGTTGTTTACATCGCTTTAAAATGAATCTCAATAATGACAGATATCAAACCGAAGCGTTTTTAATATTATTAAGGACGTTCGTTTTGCAGGAGGTAAAATTGAGCTGCAACCAAATAAACCTGGTCAAATAGATTGCCTTCCTAAATTTTTAAAAGCTAAAAGCATTTTGCATCATTTTAAATTCAAAAACGTGAAATAATTTGGTCACAAATAAAATGTTTGAGCAAACCACTTGTGGTCAATTACCAAAAAATAAGCCTGTCAACCCTGTTATATTTTTGTAATTTATTGAAAACATTGAAATATATTTCTTACCAGGTAGTCCATGCTTAACAGAAGGAGAGGTCTGGAGGCTTGGGCGGTTTCTGGGCGAGTGAGATGTCTCCCTGAAGACTTGTCTCTTCAGGCCCTCTGTGCCCAAATGTTGATTGGGATGTGTATTGAGACGCAGACTGCATATTCGCCAGGCTGCAAGATTTATCATTGTCAGCCTAATATTGCTCCATGTTACCGACTCCATCAAACTCGAGTGGCTCTGAAATTGAAAATGTACTGCCTCCAGGTCTTTAGGAAACATTTTTAGGGGGGCTCTTTTTATGGAAAAGGTTCGTTTGGTGTAGCCTAGGTGCTCCAGCTGGTGGATGCTGCTTTTAAAAATCAGACCAGTATTTCTTTCATGTTATGTTATATTTGATGAGCCTCAACGCGCATTAATATGTGCTAATAAAATAGTGATTGACTTTCGCTACAGCACAACTAAATTAGGTCAATTATTGTTTCAAACATTGTATGAACAAGGGCTCACCTGAAAATATGAAATAATTCCTCTAGGCCAAATAAACCCCCATGCACAGTGCATTTGATTTCGAATTGAAGGCTATTTCCCTCGACATCTGCTGAAGGTTGGATTTTCCTTGTTAGCCAATGTGGCCAACAGTGGTAACTCTTCCATTTTTCATCAGCGCTCTACAATGATCTCGAGCTCTGCGCTGACATTAGATCACAAGTCTCAGCCTCCTCCGTCCCCGAGCTTTCTTTGTTTGTTCAAACTTGTGAATTATATTTTCTCGGTGCCTTGTAGTTGTTTTGATTTTCTATAAACGCACTGGTGCATTTGATAACGGACCACAGCACATTGTAAACAGGACTGTATAGACAAAACTACCATCCCGGAACGAACATGTCAACACAATGCGTAAAAGAAGGTGCATGGGCTCTCTGGAAAAAATAGTAGGCCACATTTAAAAATGTTTAATGTACTATTCAGCCAAGTATAACATTGTTATTATCGTAGTCATAGTTAGCCAATTGTTATTGATATTATGATTGGTGTTGTTATCTTATTGAAAAGACAGATTGTTGTAGATCTGCACAACAAATATAGCAAAAGTGAAAATATTTACAATATGAACATCTACGCCCAGAACACGAGGCCATAGGCCTGTCATATAGCCTATATCTCAAATAGGCTAGAGAATGGTTTTGCAATAGTTAATCGTTGTGTTTATGAGAGATTTGTAGAACATTGCACAAGTCAAAATAAAAACAAGATGCTAACATTGTATTGGTATTATTGATTATTTTGTGATATAGAATGTTATGTAAGTCTATAATCACTTTCCACTGCATCAAGAGGCGCATCTTAAACGTCCAGTGCTGCTCATTGTTTGGTTATATATAGCACTCGTGATTATTATGTGTCAGAAGGTAATGAGCTCGGGCCTTTGTTGTGTGGTCCAATTCCAGTTTGTTGATTCCAGTGTTATTTCAAGCACCAGTGATCACTCCGGGTCCTTGGCTAAAAAGCAGACATGTATTCAGCAGTTAATCTGGCGGGGCATCTCGCCCTCTCCACCCGTGAATCTCCCTGCGTCTCGATTCATATGTGTATTGGAGAGGGCCATTGTTTTCGCTTTAGATTAGTAGGCCTGGTAGCTAGCATAATCGAACCCCGATAGACACACTGTCATTCCCTGCACTATAGACTCGACAAAACTTACACTAACACTTTGATCAGCACAAAAATCCTCAACAAAACGTTTTGAACAATATATTTACTTCCATTAAATAAAACACAATAGTTTATTTATTTTTTTGTTGAAAAAAAACCGAAACAAAATTCCGTACTAAATAGTATACACAGAGCAAAACCAATTTAATTTCGCAGGAACATTTGATGCGTCTTTTTATACGCAAGATTGCTACTCTAAATCGATATTCACACAGACATTTAATAATAAATTTATAATATGTTAGAAACACACAACTGGTGCGTTTAGTATGTACATTCCCTTGTTTGCAAGCAAAACATTATTCCTTTAGGGTTTTCACATGCTTTGTTAAATTTAACCTTGAGAAAACTGGAGAGCAACAGCATTCGCCTCAATAAACTGGAGATGATATTTCGATATATATACAACCTTTCAGTCAATTAACGTCCAAAATTAGAAACCTCAAAATAAACAAGCGTGGAAAGTAAAGTATCATACATTCTCCACTCGCCGGTGTAGAACAAAATACTAATTAGGATAAAAAAAAAAAAAAGCCTAATTACTTCCGTTTAAGTTTGAAACTCCATCGCGGGTTTCGGTGGTTTAGTATTCTAGTGCCCTTCTGAAAAAAAAAGAAGTAGTCTCTCGTTCCTCTGACTGGGGCTCGTGAAATTCTCAGGTATTACACTGGTCTATCCACGGCGTACTGGCACGCGCTCAGATTTGAGCCTGGATTCTGAACACTGGTGTATCCAAAACTCGAGTGCTGCTTGGCTTTCAGTCTCAGGCTTGCCAGACTGGAGTTACAAGTGTCCCTGTACACATAAGGAGGGGTCGGCGGGGCGTACGGGCAGGTTGGCGTGGGAACTCCCGAATTCAGAGAGGGGTTGCTAAGGTTGTTTAAATTATTGAGGCTGTTGAGGCTCGAACCCGGCACGCCAGTAACCGAGGACGGCACCATACTGGAAGTCATGCTCATTGAAGAGATGGAGTTGGGCGGGGAGAACATCGTCTGCGATGACAAAGGGTTGACGTTCATGGAATTGAAAAAAGGGAAGCTTTTGGTGGACAAGGAGGCCGAAGTTAGCCCTTTGGCGGCCCAGTTGTTGTATGTGTAGCTGGGGTACATGTCTTCATAGGGCTGCATAAGTCCATTGAACTGAGGACCGAAGCCGTTCTTGCATAGCTCGGCTTGCTGGTTTCTTTCCCTTTTCCTCCATTTTGCTCGCCGGTTCTTGAACCACACCTATGACAAAGACAAATATGAGTTCAGAATTTAATAATAGGCTATTACTGCAATATGAAGGCGGCCCCATGAGCTTTATTTTATAGCCAACAGGCCAACATAAGAATATTAGGACTTGTTGGCTATCCTGTGCAATTCACAAAAATGTCATTGATGGGTAGCCTAATTGGTCTGCAAGGAACCAGATGTGGTATTCATGTGTGGCCTTCAGGTGTGTCTTAAGTCAAAATCAGACATACAACTGTAAATCACTTAAATTAATTTCTCACAAATGACAAATGTCACCTTACCAATTTGCAAAATAATATAAATATACAACTCAATTATTATTGTTGTTAACACAGGCTTTGCAAAATAATATAAATATACAACTCAATTATTATTATTGTTAACACAGGCTATGCCAAAAATCTAGTTATCCTCAGACGTTTAAATAATTTACATAATCCCCCCAAAAAACGATTGTAAAAGCGCAACGCTATTTGTGATAACAATAGTATGTTGGATTGCAACTCTACCAGGCCTAATTGAGTCACTTTCTCTCGTGCAGAGCAATCTGTGTTGATTCCAATAGAATCCCAATACACATCCATCGTTCCTAACTGTCGTTGGACCATCTTAATGTGGTGTCTGAAGATGTGTATTCCTCCATAGGCGGAGACAAACACGTTAGTAGCTTTAGTTATACAACACGAGAATGACAAACGCAAAATACAAGCTTTGCACCTCATTCAAACAAACATAGTAACAAGATTGGTATCTGTCAGCCATTAATGTCAATAGTTCTAACAGCTAACAAGTTAATTAGCCTGTAATTATGCTTTGTTTTTCTAAAACAACTAATAACAGCCTAATTATCTAGTTATCAGCAATGTCAGATATCTAACAAAACTGTGATATTATAGCCTAAATATAGTAAATGTGTGAAATGGCTATATTTAATACATTTCCATTTTATCCACTGCAGAGATATTGACAGTAAAATCATACTGTTGTACAGGGAAAAATATACGAGTAAAGTAGGTGGACGGCCTATCATTAGAGATTTTCTAAATAACAATGCATTATAGGCGTAGCCATCTAATGTATGGTATTTTACTATTTTGTGACATTATAACTGAGTCATATCATTGCAAAGAATAACCAGTCATGCAATTTTATTTCCCTAAGACAACATGTTCTGGAGGTGAGTAATTATGCGTGCCCAAATTCCCTGCGTAATAATTGACATCCTTGCCTCGACTCCATATATGAGTGGCACAAATAACCCGAAATTATACACATGAATGGTGTTCGTTCTCAAGGGCCTTACCCTGACGCGGGCCTCTGTGAGGTTGGTCCACACGGCTATCTCCTCTCTTGTAGACATGTCCGGATAGCGATTCCTCTGGAACGTGGCCTCCAGTTCCTGTAGCTGCTGGCTTGTGAAGTGAGTCCTCTGTCGCCGCTGTCGCTTCTTTTTAGAAGGATCATCTGAAGAGTCGTCAGTTTTGCTCTGGCCCTTTGAGTCTTTCTCTGTTGAAACAGTGAACAAAATACTAAATGAGTCATTGTCGGGTCGGTCACAGGCCTATCCTGGGTGGTATTATAAGAGGTATCCTCATTAAATTGGAACCCATTTTAAAACCTTTGGATCAAATGTTACTCTCATAGTTAAACTACTAATAATGTAACGATTCCTTATTTAAAGCATGTAGGCTACATGAAAATGAGTTAAAAAGCCTACAACGTGACTCTAAAACAATGTCAGTATGCACAATGGTAATACTACACAAATGGTATTTAAAAACGTTTCTAGATTTTGTAATTCATCGAATATAGGTTTACATTTAAAAAATGTAAACGTTTTATTACAATTATTACACTTACAAAAATATGCGTGAAGACATGAAACATTTCGAGAAAAATATATATAACTTATGAAAGTAACGACAGCGTCACCTTTCCTGACACTTATGACACAAATAAATCAATTACTGGCGTAATCACAATATCTGCATAGTCAAAAAGAGAGTGATCCTCTGTCTGATATTTCCAATACCCAGACTATTTGCATACATAAACTAATAACGTCCTCGGTCTCAAACTGCTTTTGTTTAGAGAGGCTGTAGAGAGACATCTTGTTTCCTATCATCAGAAAAACGGCCATCCATCCTCAAAAAGCCATGTGCTGACAGTAGTCTGCACCACGGGATGATTCTTACCTACGGACTCCGGACTGGAGGTGTCTGATACTGTGTGCACCTCTAACCGGTGTTTCGAGTCCACAGACCGCTGCAACGGCTGCAGACTAGAGGCCATTGCTAGTGCCGTGTGGTGCGTGGAGGAGAGTTTAGTCCCGGTTAGGTGGTGGTGGTGATGATGGTCCAAATTCAATGGATCCTTCATAGAGTTCATATGAATAGGATAGCGCGCAAAACTCGCTGTCAGAGGCGGATTAAGTTCCCTCAGTGCAAGCAAAAAAAGAGAGACGTCCGACGGATAGAGAAAAGGGGGAATCAGTGGTGTTAAGATTCACAGCAACACGTCTCCTCTGGCAAATTAATGTTTAAAAAAAGTTGTTTAAACGGCTTAAAATGTATTTAGAAGAAACCCAGCATTATTCGCGTTGGGTGAAAATGCAACGGCGTTTTGATTGAAGGAAGAGCAAATATGTATCTCGGGCTGATACTGTTAGCTGTGCGGAGTACCAGAGTGACAAGGGCAGGTAGGTGATATTAGATCCAGAGGCTAGGCACACTACGCCGCTCACTCTTCATTTCAGCTGTTCGCTGCGCTCTGGCTGTCCCACTGTGACTCTCTCCTACACCTTTGACGTCACCGAGAGCCCTCCCATTTGTTATACAGGCCGTCAACGTGGACATGACGGTTTGCCCAGCCAACCGGTGCGCGGAGAAATAAGAGATGTCTGCCAATGTGTTTATGCGGGGTAGAGTACGGTGCTTTTTTTTCTTTTTTAAAAAGCATGTAAAGAGAGACAGGAGGCACCGTGTAGTATGTAGCCTACCCAAGACGAACCGAATGTCCGTTTTGCAGAATTGAACACTAACCCAACTAAGGCAATCATATCTAAAAATCAAGTCAAACGAACAGCATGATGCATTTATTTGGTCAAATTTGGCCTATTCATTGTGTTCTTGCCAATCTTATCTTCTTCCCATTGAAGAAACGAAGCAATAAAGATGACCTGATGAACTGACCTTTCCATTAACAGTCGGCTATCTCTAAAGCAAGGCACAAGAGCAACGCTACAGTATGTCTATGATGGGGATATGGTGATGCGCTGACCCCATTCGGGGCCCAGTTCACAGAACTGATGTTGTCACTTTCAAGTTGTTGCCCATTTCGGGACTACCAGATAAATGATGACCAGATAAATCAACCACATCAGAAGTAAAGTGACACAATCTAGTCACACATTTATCCTAATTTGTCACCAATTGAGTAAAAGTTAAATGGCCTTGGTTTAGGCAATAAGTAACCATTTCATTCTAGCTCGTCAAAATGACGCAGTTTATCTCGGTCCTTAGCCGATATCCTGTACGTTTGGACCTCTCAGCGGTTCTCAGGGAGTCGACTTGTAGTGGTTTTTAATCTGATAAGACTCTCATTTGCCTAAGAATTTGGTATAAGGACTTTTAATGACTTAGAGCTGATTTCCCATTTCATTTTCGCTAATTCCCTCAAGATCATGACGCCTAAAAATAAAGTAAACATATGTCCAGTATCCTAGCAGATAAATGGCCTATGCTTGGAGGATATTCTCTAATCAGGCTTTTGACAGCAGTTACATGTGACCACTATACTTCCCCTTAGGCCTTTGTGTTAACATTGTAAATGCAAACAGCATTAAAATCTTCATTCATGCTACACTATACACAATAATTTGGAAGAAAACGTTGTCAGTCCCCACAAGTCAGATAATATATGAATTTATAATATATTATTATTTATGAATGCATTGATATTATTAATTAATAATAATAGAAATAATAATAATATCACACAAATTATGAATAATTTGAGTTGATGAAAAAAATAAATGTTGCATGATTTCTTGATAAGGCAATAGCCCGGCATGTAAACTGCTGAATATTTAGCTCACGCGTCTTTTCACCCCATTCTCGTAGATATCAGGATATGGGCTACTAATACGTTATTGAGCTAATCCCGTGAAAGCCCTTGATATACACGTTATTTGCACTCTTGTGGGAGAGCTGCCCGCGGACCATGGAGGAAGGTAGCGAAAGCTGTTGAAACCAAGGGTATGATTATTCTTCCATCCTCCCTCCTTATAAAAAATTATTTCGTGTTGTGTGTTTAGCCACCCCACTGTAGGTACATATGTAGCTGGCCGATAATATATGCAATCCTTGACTGAAGATGTGAATTTAGCCTGCAAGTCTTCCGTTCATCATTTATTTCTTCAGTTTATTTGAGGATTCTCGGGAATGCCTATCCATCCACCCCTGTCAGACATACCAGGTGGATTTTATTTGTTTAAATCTCCCTGATATGCGATTAATGTGGGGTCTAATGCTTCATGATCTAAATGGTGACTCATTTTATTTGAGGCCTATATAGGCCTAAAGCATTCACCTGCAGTCTGCGTGTTGGCGAGGATTCTGAGTATTGATTTATGTTGACTGATTTATGTCTTTTTTAATAGGCAAAAAAAAATAATACTAATCATTTCAAAAGAAAAACATGTAAATGGCATAACAGTCCAAAGGTTTTGTGTAGGCTATGCAAGCAAGTGATTGCTCAATTATTTTCTGAAAGTAATACTAGACTTGCAGTGGATTATCGGTTTCCTCTTCTGTTTTACCTTCAGGATGCTTTATCTCTCTTCCGCGGATTACCGCGCGCGATACGCCATAGAGGGCCATTAATTAGTAATTCAGTCAATATAAGGGAGACGACAAGGCTTTTTACATAAGATTAAGGGGACATCAGATTCCCCCATTAGTATATTCCTCCTCACGAATAAGCTTTCATTATACATTTAGTTTTCCCCGGAGTCAATCTATCAAGACCTGCATATATTAAGGCTGGTGTAAAACAGTTGAAAGGGGATCCCAATAATCAGGTCGCTCGTGTGTCTCTTCACTCCGGTGCCTACATTTGCAAGCCTCGTTGGCTCATCATTGCATTACCTCAAATAATTATGTTTTCTATTAATCTTATTACTGTTAATCAATGAGTGATCATAACGCCGTCCTTGCTCAAGTTGCTGCTATGGAGCAAAGTAGGCTCACGTGCGTTGTCACTTGATTAGATCCAATATAGCATGAACGAAAATAAAATGAGCTAAATTAAGAGTTGACAAACTGGTCATTCGTTTAGCACTTAAACAATATTCGTTTTATGTCATTCCCTGAAAACAAAATCAATTAAATCCACTCCAACATTATTGACATGGCCCAGACGAAATAAACGGTATTTTTCTTTAATTTTTCTTTTTTATACTCATACGGACAATAGCAATTTTTGTTTATGTGCATATTTCTGTGTATGCATTTAAAATGCGTCATCATATTTTGGCATAGGCTAACTGATATGGGCCACAACTTGGTGTAAGATACATTAATTCAGCATGGATATCCATTACAGCTACTGTAAGTTTCAATGGGAGTCTCATAAAAATAAGAGTTCCTTATAGGCTAATTTAATAAATACAATTAGATAGCCTGTCATTCATAGGCCAAGGGTCGGCTATTAGACTACTTAATAAGTCAAATGAAGAAAACAGACAACATGACAACAAATAAAAGTAGTCCATATATAGTGTTGCGAGTAATTTGTAACCTCTGGCACGTTTAACAAAAGCTGGGTGTATGAAGATAGAATTTTTGCTTAGGCCTTTTCCAGTCGCCCGCTACTGCGCATCCATACCCAGCCACCAGGTGCCACTCTAAGACAGTATAAAACCACTTTTTCCATATTAACTAGACTAAAGCGCATTTAGGCCTAGACAGGTCTCTGACATTTTGGGAACGAAGAAGTAGGCCTTTGTGACAAAAAGTGACAATTAAAGAAGAGAAATGCATCGTATTTCCTGCTATGCAACGGAAACAAAACGCGAAATTATGCTGCTATAATCTCAGCATCTGTTTTCTGTAGTGGGCGAAAATAATGTCACGTTGACGTGTGGTGATGGTGCGTCAAGAGTTACACATAGATACTCACCTATTTGTGCACAAGTTGATGCAAGTTTGCGGCAGTGGGAGTCCATTGTTGCAATTAGAGGAACGGCTTCTGGAAAAGAGAGGGACTGGATGTATTATGAGAATGCTGAAAATGTTGCATCGATTACACACTACCTTGTGTGCTCCAAAGTAATCACACAATTATTATTAATCTACAGTCAAATTGTAGTACAGGACCAAACACAATTTTCACCTATATGTTTTCATAATTGTTAATATATGACGCTATACACAATTTTCCTCAAGTTTCCTCACATATCCAACGTTTGAATAGGCCCCATTACTTAAACTGCTCTTCAAATGTGAGGCCCATGCAGTCCCACAGAAAAGCAGTTCAACCGTACTCTGTGACGGGGTTGGCGTAAATTGTGCCAGGCAGCATGCAGCAGTTTGGGGCGCTGGAAGTTGAGTGAATCCGCAGTAAAATCACGGGATTAATGGCTGATTGAGATGTCTGTCGGTGGGATATTACAAAATTCATTATCGCAGCTCTAAACTAACTCGATATGAAGTAACACAGATGGGATTTTATTAGACCAGACTTCCGACTGTTTGCTTATGATAATTTAAGATGGGAAATTTGCATGCAATCATGCTGTTAACCGTTTTCCCCCTTCATTATTTTTCTCTCTGGACCCGCCTGCGCGGCACGGATCTCCTACTCGCCTCACCTGCTTTATAGCATACATCTGTGATTTTATTCAAAAGGGTGAGCAATCGGAGGTTAGTTTTCCCATGGCGTGTACCTGCTAACCCTGGTTTTGAGTGGAGCAGGTTCTCGTGTATTCCGCCGTAAAATGAAAGATGGGGTGTCAGGTTGCAAGGTGCAAGGTTATTGCAAATCCCTCGTGTTATCTAATCAGCGGCAGAAATACGATTTCATTCATATTTCAGCAGGCTCCCCTTAACCCCTTCTCTTTACAACTGCTTTGGAAATGACATTGACGGGGAATAGTCGTTTCAAAGAAGCCACATAGAAATATTCACTTGAATTTGAAAGTTCCTGTTTAAGTTTTGGGCGAATAAAATTACATGGCCACAAAAAGGAGCAGTAGCCTTGTATGCACATAGGCCTGTGTGAGAAATGTTAGAAGTTCAATTGATCATATTAATTGGATTCGTGTTACTTAAAAATAAGAAGTAATAGTTCAATTAATATTGCACGATTAGGAGGTAAATGTACCTGTTTGTAGAGTTTATTTTAACTCCAATTTAGCTTGCAAGCATAGTTAATACATACTATACATTACTTTGCAAATCTCTCATTATGATAACCATTGTACTACTACTACTTCTAGGCCTACTACTACTACTACTACTACTACTACTAGGTCTACTACTAGGTCTACTACTACTACTACTACTACTACTACTACTACTACTACTGCTACTACTGCTACTAACACTGCTACTATTACTTCTACTACTACTACTAACACTGCTACTACTACTACTACTAGGCCTACTACTACTACTACTATACTACTACTACTACTACTACTAGGCCTACTACTACGACTACTACTACTAGGTCTACTACTACTACTACTACTAGGTCTACTACTACTACTACTACTACTACTACTACTACTACTACTAGGTCTACTACTACTAGGCCAACTACAACAACAACAACAACAACAACAACAACAACAACAACAACAACTACTACTACTACTACTACTACTACTGCTGCTACTATTACCACTGATCCTACTATTACTACTACTACTACTACTACTAGTAGTATTGCTACTACTACAACAACAACAACTACTACTACTACCAGGCCTACTACTACTAGTTCTACTACTGCTACTACTACTATTACTACCTGCTACTACTGGTACTACTACTACTGCTACTGGTACTACTACTACTACCACTACTACTACTACTACTACTAGGCCTACTACAAGGCTTACTACTACTAGTTCTACTACTACTACTACTACTACTACTACTGCTACTACTGGTACTAATACTACTTCTACTGCTACTACTACTGCTACTGCTACTAGGCCTACTGTATTATTACCACTTGTAAAAATATAATAATAATAATTAGGTCAATTTAAATGTGTGTATTGTGACACCATTGAATGTCTAATTATGTTTGTCCTAAATCATAACATTCGGGTCTATATTCGTTGATAGCCTAGTCATACGCATAAATGATCAGTATTGATCTATATCATCATTAATATGCCTTTTACTGGTGTACAATATTTTGAGGGTGTTACTATAATCGACATATAATATAAATAGCCTATATTATATTTATTTCAATCGGATACATGGCCAGTTTGAGATTAAGAATGCAATCACAGCAATATACGCAACGCAACTGATGCGCAATCAGTCCATTAGCCCACAACCAATTGTTGAATCAGAAGCGATATTTGAAGGTTCGATGTATGCTTCTTTATTTCTTTGGTTTGCACAATTCCCTTCAAAAACACGAACAACCCCAGTCCAGCCTGTCTGCATTAAGAAAATAAAAAACAAAAACATGTGTTTTTGCATTAGGATAATTAGAGGCGCAAGACCATGAAGTCCAGTCCATTCCATGTTCAATTCAGTGCTAACGATACATCATTATCATCTGGCGGACTTGTAAGGTGAAACCTGCCACGAACTCACTTATCATGTCCCTTCATATTACTGCGGTGCTGATGAAATTCACATCAGACTTTCCCAGATTACGCCGAAAAGGCTAACCCGAGGTGGAACGAATTATTTCACTTGCATTAACTCACATCTCCGCAAAGTGTAGCATCAGCACTTACCAGTGGTCGAAGACGCCAGCGCGTTTCGTCCTTTCCTGTTTTATTCTTGTCTGGTTAAGAGGTAAATTCCACACCGATGGGTCCGCTTCTCACCTTTCAGATAAGAACCGGAGACAGCGAAGTTCCAGGTCCAAAATATGAAAGTTGCTGTCTGCCTCCCGAAGGAAAAAGTCTCAGAGCTACTTAGATTTATTTTTTCCCCCGCTTATTGGATAAAAACTGAAGCCACATACGATTTTATAACCATCTAGCTAACAGTGCGATTAAAAATGGTGAAGCAGGCGCTGTCACTTCAGTAGATAATTCTCTTCTTGGATCGTCCTCAGCCTTAACAACTTTTTTCCCCAGACAGTCACTCAAAGAGTGGCGCATTTTTTTCTCTCACTCTTGAGTTTTGAGACAGAGCGCGTGGGTGTGTGTCTGTGTGAGTGTGTGTTCCTCAGTGGGTGTCTTTATCTGCGCCGACGTGCATGTGTAGTTAAAGACAGTATAAACTTAGAAACGCTCAATTCACAACCACAATGAAAAATAAAATAAACGAAATGTAACAGTATTGCATAAAACCTCATTAAAACAAATAGGTTACCCTTAGTATTTTCTTGTTTTTTAGGCCTTCATTAATTAAGATAATATATCAAATATGGAATTAATTCACAGTGTATGTTTGCATAAGCAAATTGGCAATGACTACATATTTTTTGACTCTATAATTCCCGTATAAAATAGCCTATACTATTTATATCTCTCAGTAAGATTAGGGCATTTGAAGCCTATGTTAATTTCTATCACTGTTATTTCCAAGTCAATCATTTCTTTGCAGCCCACATAGGCTACAAGACATTTGCTGGAAGAGAGTCTTATTATACATGTTGAAATTTACCAGAAACCAGTCGCTAAAGCTATATATTCATGAATTGATTACATTTACTAACCGGCATCACAACAATAAACCATAAAAGTAGACTAGAATTTAGTTGGCAGGCGCAAATATGAGAATTGTGAATGTTCATATCATGATAAAACAAATATCTGCCATTTGATACAGATTTACAGTGTCAGTGTACATTACCATGTCTTAAATGTTAATTGAAAACATTTATATAATGTTTTGGCAGTTTAAAGTGAAACATTTTTGTGTGAGATTTTTGGTGTAACAGAGATAAACATTTATATAAATCTAGTTAGTAGGCCTACATTTTAATTGACACGTTTTTTGTTAGACTTATCGAATATTTTCTGCAGAAGCGAACAGCTGGCTGGGATGCAAATGCACTTTATAGATCCTTAAAATACAGACTGATATTCCTTTCACATCTTAAATGAGCCAAGCAGACCGGATGTACATTTCACGTGCCTAATCCTTCTTTCACATTTTTAGTCATACTCTCATTAAACAAGGAATTAATGCACACAACCACATGGGAATTTCGCGGCAAAGGGGCACTGAAGCAAAACATGCACACGACAGATGACTTGTATATCTTATGTTTTTCCCCACATTGCCCCTTTAATTTAATGATGCGCGCAGAATACCATTACGCATACTATTTAAAACACCTTCCTAACATGTAGGCCTTATAGTCTTGTGGGTAAATTATGCATTCGACGTGCATGTCTAATGAACTATTGTAAAGATATGATTATACTGGTGCTATCATTTTCGTGTAAGGCAATCGGATTAGATCTATGGACACAGGAAATCAATTACCCTTATTTATGAGAGTTGCATCCCTGATTTTCTCTGCGTCCGGTCATAGGCATAACACATGTCTATAGCCTAGTTAAATAACAAGCACATTCGTAGGCTATTATGAATTAATACACGCGCAAGGTAGCCTGTAATGCAGATATAGGGCTATATTTTCTGTTCTGCGACGCCTTTTTTTAATATCAGGTCACAAAATGTTCTGAAGATGTCCTATATACACCCATTATATTTGATCTCCGTGTGGGCCGCAGAATTCCTAAATCCCCCAACTCTGTTATCAAATATATCAACCTGGCATGCATCCCTTTGGTACATCACGCCCAACCCCGCCTGTCATATCAGAAGGGGGAAAAGTCTGCGTCTTGAGAGTCACGTTGTTCTATAACCGCGCTTACCTTCATCTGGAGAATAAAAACGAGAGCCTGCCTTCTCTTTTTCACGAAGAAAGGTGCAAAAGAATGCATGAAGTTCAGTCAAGACTGCTTGCTGCTGGTGCTATGAAATCTTTTGCCTCGGGGGCAAACCGACGGCTTCTTTTCATTTCAAGCACTTATCGATTTGCTGTTGTCATCTTTGGCGACGCAGAAGGACACTTGAAAGAATTTCTGATGGGGCTGTGATGTGGGAAAGGAGGTGACCTGACCAAGTGCGCTCTCCTGATTCTTAACGAGCACATCATCTACTTGGCACACATTCAGCTGTCGACAGCAGTACAGTTAGACTTTTCAACTTTTTACTTGTGCATACTCTAAACTTTTAGACATGACCCTCTCCCTTTCATGTTTATGGATGTATTTGTTATTCCACGATATGAATGTGTAAAAAACCAAAGAGAGGGCAAATAATATGGGATTGACTATCAGTTGCTGAACTAATCAATCAACTCCATAGTCTATTCATTGTGAATATGGTATAATAAACATTGCATTGCAAATGGAATTTGTAAAAACCTGTGTCACATGCATGTGAGTGTTTTCTTGGCTGGATTTTGATATAGCCTACATCTACCTTTTTCTTCCTAAATTATTTATAGTTTGATGTATGTTACATTAGTAAATGCTTCATTGACTGTGTTGTGCCAGAGCAGGACAGTCCTCTCTCTCTCTCTCTCTCTCTCTCTATAGGCCTTGTTGCTGTGAGCCCAATAACTAGATTGTTATGTGCGGTGGGGGGTATAGGGGGTGAGTGTTCACTGTGTATAGCACACATTTGTTATAGATCATTTATCACTGGTTCAATTATCACTCACCTGTACTACATCAGTGGAGGCTGCTGAGGGCAGGACGACTCATAATAATGTCTGTAATGGAGTCAATGGAGTGGTATCAACCCCATCAACGACATGGTTTCCATGTGTTTGATACCACTCCATCGACTCCATTCCAGCCACTATTATGATCCGTCCTCCCCTCCGCAGCCTCCACTGATACTCATGCACCAAAATCAGAAAAGTTGAGATATTGAACTATTTGGCATTGTATCACACATCTCCCTCTATTCAGCTCCATAGTGTCATTAATATTAAGCCCCTGACACAGTGTGTTATAAGTCTATTTCGAGAACACTTTATTTCTTCTGACATGTAGGATAAATAGTTTGGCACATCCAATTATTTTTCGTACCCCAGTTTCTAGTCATTAAAGTCAAATCCAGCGTAGACCATGAGGAATCAATTAAAATATAGTTAAATTAGACAAAAAATACCCCAAAGCAGAACGTTGTGCAAATGTTTCTCACCTCCACCAATCAAATCTCCACATCACTATTATCAATACATTCCGTTCCAGGTTGACATGAACTTGTACATTTTTCATACCATCTCCCACCCCAAAACACTGGACTATGCATGATGACATCATATGGTCCACTATCAATCTGTCTTTCAGCATAACATCTCTCTTTCAGTGACAGGCTTTGGTAATGTGGACGTGAAGTCGATTTCTCAGGAGTGTACGTCTGCCTGAGACACTGGTCTGCCTCGTTTTCTGCATCAGCCCTCAAACCCACATGTGATTGTCGCCTAACGTAATGTCTGGCCGGCACTCTGTGGCCATGTAATAAAATTTGGAGTCAAATGATGTTTCCAAGGCCACAAATCTTGAAACAAATCAGTTTATGTACTGCTAATATGTTAGAAACTAATGGCTTGGAAATCAGTTTCATTTACCATCGCTACATTTGAGCGAGGAGGAAAGGGAGGGAGAAGAGAGAGAGAAATAGAAAGAGAGAGTAAGAGAGAGAAAGAGATAGAGGTAGGGAGAGAGAGAAACAGGGAGAGAGAAAGATTAGAAATTCACTACTACAAACGTCTTCAATGGAAAAAACATGTATTTCAACTGGCCCAGCATTATTCTAAGTCAAATTAATAATAAGAAGCTGCCTGTAAATTAACAAAATTAAAAGGATGACTCCTGGATAGCTCTTGAGCTTGTTGAATGGCTTTCCGCCTGATCCTTATTATATCCAAGCTGTGTCTCAACACCCAGTGGGAAAGATGCAGCATGACAGTAGGCTAGGCTATTAGTACAGTCCAGCTAAACATGAGTCTGTGGTTTGAATTTAATAGAGCTGGCACATATAATGACTTACATGGTTGCTTGCACTCCCCCTTGCCTACCAACTCATGCAGTGTATATTTAAAAAGTACTCAGATGTTTGCCTATCCTATCTTCTTTGTAATTATCCTAGCCTTGAGTTCCCAAAGAAAATGCACCGCTGATGTCACGGTGGTTTTGGCCTTTGACTGCTCTGATATGAATCTCATACATTACAACGGCTTCCAATGAGAAAGGATTAGTTTGAATTAAACTTGGGCCCACGTTGACACGTGAACAAATATTCTGTTGTCATTTCTGGTCAGATTTAACAGGCATGTCTGTATTCTTATTGACTTAAGACATGACATTGCTATGGTCAGAGGTGATTTAAAATGTTCCAGAGAACAACAAAGAATCCCCCAGGGAAGTCAACCCACGCTCACATAGAACACAATGCAACCTTTTTTTAATACGAGTGCCAAGATCCCACAATCAGTCTTGGCAAAATATTGACGGACACATAGATAAGGGCACGTAGCATGCGGATCTTAATCACAGATGCAAGGGGACCAATAAATTGCTCAAGCAGTTCGCTGATCAATTCCACACAACAAAAAAATCTATTGCGAACTGCCACTAACCTGCCGAAGGGGAAATTGGCCAAGAATGAAATTGGTGTAATAAAAAGACCATGATACTTCCATCTTGTCAATAACATGTAAAACAGATCGGCTACACGCTAACTCCCCTGACCATGTACCTCAGGTGTATCGCAGGTCGCAATCGGAATCAGCTTAGCCATAATTGGTCTACTGAGGCAGAGAGAGAGTATGACTGTAAGGGAAAGAGTGATAGAGATAGATGTTGATAGTAGAAGGGGAGAAGAGATGGAGAGATAGATGTTTATAGTAGAAGAGGAGAGGGGAAGAGATGGAGAGATAAAGGTGGTATATAAAGATAGAAAGAACGAGGGATAAAGAGCAAGAGGAAGAGGGAGAGCGATTGTGCTAAGGACCTGGGCCCGTTTGCATAAAACATCTTAAGTGTTTCATTTAAAGATTTCCCTGAACAAATAATTTCCCCTTACCTAAGGAAATTTAAGGGTGCTGCAGAGCCCCTAAAACATTTTCCTTAGGTAAGTGCATAATTTAAGGGGTTTTAGGGTAGTTTGAATGCATACTGTAGATGCGGTAAAGAGGTCAATCGATCTCAACCAAAACAATGGGGTTGCCATGGAAACATGTGGAGGAAAGGGCCATGGGGGAAAGATCCCGAGTCTTGCCATTGCCCCCCAGCAGAATTAGCCTACATGTAGGCTATTGTTTATACGTATTTCACACTATGTTTAGGTAAACATCTGAGTATAATGCTTGTATGGATGTCAACCCCAACACATGTTCATGTCATCCTTACCAATCAACTGCATTACAGGTAAACACGAATTTGATTACCGCCACCGATTTCTGTATGCTAGCTATGCTAACAAGTTTATACGAACGGGAGTAGGCATTTAGCAGTCACTTCTTCTAAACCTGAAAACTGACAACTTCTAAATGTCTGCATTCCATTGACTCCTTCACCACATCTATGCATGGCAGAAAGAGTCTGGTTATCATGTAGATTGACTGAACATCTTGTCATACAGATGGCATTTTGGGGGATCGCAAAATAGAACTTCTGCATTCAAGACAGGAGAAACAAATAAATTCAGAAAATAATAAAACGCGCTTTGTTTAGTGACTTCTTCTCAACTTGTTTCTATTACTTTCTAGCACGTCAATATATCTTAAAGAGCTAGCTAAGATTAGCTGTGTAGCCGTGCACCTTCCATTGTTTAGCTAAGTAGCTAGCTATCTATACACCTAGCTAGCTGGTTGATGTTTTACGATAAAGGCCTGATTGATGGAGTGCTGCAGTGATAGTTGTCCTTCTGGAAGGTTCTCCACAGAGGGAATCTGGAGCTCTGTCAGAGTGACCATCAGGTTCTTGGTCACCTCCCTGATCAAGGCCCTTCTCCCCCGATTGCTCTGTTTGGCCCGGCGGCCAGCTCTTCCAAACTTCTTCCATTTAAGAATGATAGAGGCCACTGTGTTTTTGGGGGCCTTCAATGCTGCAGACATTCCTTGGTACCCTTCCCCAGATCTGTGCCTCGACACAATCCTGTCTCTGAGCTCTTCAGACAATTCCTTCAAATGTATTTAACTAGGCAAGTCAGTTAAGAACAAATTCTTATTTACAATGATGAACTACACCGGCCAAACCCAGACGACCCTGGGCCAATTGTGCACCGCCCTCTGGGACTCCTGGATTCGAACCAGAGTGTCTGTAGTGACACCTCAAGCATGAGATGCAATGACTTAGACCACTGTGCCACTTGGGAGCCCAGCTCATGGCTTGGTTTTTGCTCTGACATGCACTGTCAAATGTGGGACCTTATATAAATAGGTGTGTGTCTTTCCAAATCATGTCCAATCAATTGAATTTACCACAGGTGGACTCCAATCAAGTTGTAGAAACATCTTAAAGATGATCAATGGAAACACAATGCATCTGAGCTCAATTTCGAGTCTTATAACAAAGGGTCTGAATACTTATGTAAACAAGGTATTTCAGATTTTTCTTTTTAATACATTTGCATACATTTAAAAAAATCTGTTGTCACTTTGTCATTATGGGGTATTGTGTGTAGATTGATGACTAAAATGTTTAATTTAATACATTTTCGAATAAGTCTAACGTAACAAATTGTGGAAAAAGGGAAGTGGTCTGAATACTTCCTGAATGCACTGTAGCGAGGTATCTTTCGTCATGTGAAAGTGGCTCACTTTTTAGCCAGGTAAATTTCTATGTCAACGAATCCTTCTGAACTAACCTACTCAGAGGCTAACTCACGGCTAACTCCACTTACCCTGAATGAAATGACTGAGCCACGAGTTGAGGAAAAATTAAATCAGTTTCCCTGCCTCTTACAAAGATTGTGTCATCATCCCCTTCATTTGAAGAAGACAACTGACTAAATATTTTATTAATCAAATGTTTATTTGTGTTAAAAAACAATGATGTTAAAATATATCAAGGACCTCAGCCACCTGAGCCACGGCTTGTTCAACCCGCTACCATCTAAATGGCGACAGTACAGGTAAATCAAAGTTGGGACAGAGAGACTGAAAAACAGCTTCTATCTCCGGGCAGTGTTGTAGTACTCTAGACCGGTCACGGACCCCATGTTGAGTGTCTTGGTCTTGTCTCCGTGTCAGATACATTTGTACTCAGTCTCGGACAGCGAGGACTCCTAATTTCTTCCCAAGACCAGCCGAGACCAGCGGAGTAAAAAACTTGAATTAGCTTCCATTCAGTCAGCGCATAAAACCCCTTCGCCAGGCCAAATATTTATTGAAACCTTAATACAGTTTCTTAACAGCCTTTATATCTACTATAGACATGTTTGCACAGTGGTGAATCTATAGGCCTTCAATGTGTGACAGGTTAGTACAGCGGCGAACCTATGTTCAGTGTGTGACAGGTTCATGATTCTGAAAGGACAGCAACCATAATACCATTGTGTAGGAGAGAGCACTTTAGGTAAAACACAAATGGCCAGTGATGTAGTGGAGGCTATATGCAGGTATAAACCGTCTACACACTTATTTTTCAGTGGGCATTGCCTATACTCACTTCTTAATCCCTACTGATGCATATCAAAGTAGTGTAGTGGAGGTATACGACTTATTCCATATGTAGTACAATAAAGATATCATGCACAAAGCAGCCTACACAATTGCAAAGCATGTGAAATATATTCACATGCACGCCGCACACATAGCCTAGTT
Organism: Oncorhynchus clarkii lewisi; assembly: GCF_045791955.1. Lineage (NCBI taxonomy): Eukaryota > Metazoa > Chordata > Actinopteri > Salmoniformes > Salmonidae > Oncorhynchus > Oncorhynchus clarkii. The sequence continues at coordinate 16,677,371 of NC_092160.1, read as the reverse complement.
TCAGCGGAATATCATCTGCAGGCAGCAAGAGTGCGCAGCTCTCGACTGGTTTTGGCATGGAGCAGCTCACAGAAGAATGTCATCGGTAGCCGGCTGGGTAGGAAAGACATTTCGACTTATGATATCTATCAGTAAATGCCAACTAAGGCAACAATGGGTATGCAAACCAGGTATTGAAAAAGTTTAGTCCAAAGTGTTGGTTAGTAAGGTTACTGGTTACTATTTCTGATCCGCAATTGTCATCATGCACTGTTTGCATCAGGGGTGTAGACATGGATGGGCCTGGGTGGACTGAGGCACACCCACTGGGGAGCCATGCCCTGACAGGCACACCCAATCAGATTGATGTTCTATAAAAAAAAATGTAATTTTGAGAGTGAAAATCACCTTTGGCAGCGATGACAGCTGTCATTCTTTTGGGTAACTCTCTAAAAGCTTTGCACACCTAGATTGTACAGTATTTGCACATTAATTAAAACATTCTTCAAGCTTTGTCAAATTGGATGTTGATAATTGCTAGATAGATATTTTCAAGTCTTGCCATAGATATTCAAGCAGATTTAACTGTAACTAGGCCACTCAGGAATATTCAATGGCATCTTGGTAAGCAACTCCAGTGTATATTTGGCCTTGTGTTCTAGGTTATTGTCCTTTTAAAATATGGATTTGTCTCCCAGTGTCTGTTGGAAAGCAATCTGTACCAGGTTGTCCTCTAGGTTTTAGCCTGTGCTTAGCTCTATTACGTTTCTTTGTATCCTAAAACACTCCCTAGTCCTTGCCGATGACAAGCATACCCATAACATGACGCGTCCACCACCATGCTTGAAAATATGAACAGTGGTACTCAGTGATTCTAAACATAAAGCTTTGTATTCAAGACATAAAGTGCATTTCTTTGCTGCATTATTTGCTGTTTTACTTAAGTGCCTTATCGCAAACAGGATTCAAGTTTTGGAATATTTCTTATTCTGTACAGGCTTCCTTCTTTTCACTCTGTCAATTAGGTTAGTATTGTGGAGTAATTACAAGGTTGTTGACTAAGCCTCAGTTTTCTCCCATCACAGCCATTAAACTCTGTAACTGCTTCAAAGTCACCATTGGCCTCATTGTGAAATCCATTAGTTGTTTTCTACCTCTTCGGCAACTAAGTTAGGAAGGACACCTGTATCGTTGTAGTGATTGGGCATATTGATACACCATCTAAAGTGTAATTAATAACTACACCATGCTCAAAGTGATATTCAATGTCTGTATTTTTTATTTTAGCCATCTACCAATAGGTGTCGAGGGATCTTACATAGTGTATGTGTGGGGTACAGAGAGGAGGTAGTCTTTCAAAAATCATCTTAAATACTATTATTGCACACAGAGTGAGTCCTTACAACCTATTATGTGACTTGTTCTGCAAATTTTTACTCCTTAACTTATTTAGGCTTGCCATAACAAAGGGGTTGAATACTTATTGAATACTTATTCATTTTTTATGAATTCATTTTAAAAAAAAATCCAATTTGACATTATGGGATATTGTGTGAAGGCCATTGACAACAAATCTCAATTTAATCCATATTAAATTCATGCTTTAACAGAACAAAATGTGGAAAAAGTCAAGGGGGGTGAGTACTTTCAGAAGGCACTGTAGTAATTGAAAACAGGACAATTTAACAATTTTTACATCATGTTTTACTCACTTCATATGTATTCTAGTTACGGCTCATCCTATATAACTTCTATACCTTTTCTATCCATATACTGTCCATAATGTTTATATACACCATCATCTACAGTACATACAGTATACACTGAGTGTACAAAACATTAGGAACACCTTCCTAATATTGAGTTCCACCCCCTTTTGCCCTCAGAACATCCTCAATTTGTTGGGGGTATGGACTCTACAAGGTGTCACAAGCATTCCACAGGGATGCTGGCCCATGTTGACTCCAATGCTTCCCTCAGTTGTGTCGAGTTGGTTTGATGTCCTTTGGGTAGTGGACCATTCTTGACACACACAGGAAACTGTTGAGCGTGAAAAACCCAGCAACATTGCAGTTCTTGACACACTCAAACTGGTGCGCCTGGCACCTACTACCATACCCTGTTCAAAGGCACTTAATATTTTGTCTTGCCCATTCACCGTCTGAATGGTATACATACACAATCCATGTCTCAATTGTCTCAAAGCTTAAAGATCCTTCTTTAACCCATCTCCTCCCCTTCATCTACACTGATTTAAGTAAATTTAACAGGTTACATCAATAAGGGATCATAGCTTTCACCTGAATTCACCTGGTCAGTCCATGTCATGGAAAGAGCAGGTAATCCTAGTGTTTTGTTCACTCAGTGTATATTTATATTCCAAATCAAATCAAATCAAGCCTTATTTATTCAGCACACACCAGACATGAAATGCAACACAATGTGCTTCACAGGAAAAAAATAATAAAAAACTATGAAAATTAAAGCTGAAATATTTACTACACAAACAAAAAATGACAAAAATGTAATGACTAAAAAGCATCCGAAGGAGAAGCAAAGCTAAAACGAATTGTACTAAGACCCCCCCCCCCCCCCCAGGTTCTCTGGCAGGCTATTCCAGAGGCTGGAGGCATAATAACTAAAGGCTGCATCATTGCCACTTGGCCCTAGACTTTGGGATAGTTAAAATTCCAGTGCCAGAGGACCTGTATGTTTTGCAGTTTACCAATGGCTTTCTTGGGTAGACCAGACAGGAGAGCATTACAGTAGACAAGCCTGCTTGTAATAAAAGCATGGGTGAGTCTCTCTGTATCAGCCTGAGATAGAAACGGATGTACCTTGGCATTGTTCCTCAGGTCGTAAAAAGCTATTTTGGTCACATGATTAGAAATTTAGTTCAGAATCTAAAATAACACCTAGGTTTTATTTACCTGCTGTTTTATTTTATTGTTTATTGAATTAAAATGTGCAGCCAGATTCTCTCTCTCTGTGCTTTGGCTCAAACAATACATTTTAATAATACGTTTTAATAATGTCTGTGCTTTGGCTCAAACAATATGTTTTAATAATAAGTTTTAATAATGTCTTGATTTAGCTGGAGGAACTTATGAGCAATACAAGTATTTAAATCACTAATACAGTCCAATGATTTATCCGTGGAGCTAAAATCCTCTGGTGAAACAGAAATGTAAAGTTGTTCTTTCTGAAAACGTTGCCAAAGGGTAACATATATAAACTGTACGGGATCCAAAACCAAACCTTGTGGAACGCCACATGTGATATGTATTTTCTCTGAGGGATGTTTCTGTTTGACAAAAAACTCTTGACCGGTTAAATAGGTCCTAAACCAATTTAGAACTGGACCGGAGAGGCCGGAGAGGCCAACCCACCCCTCCAGTTTACCCAGAAGGGCATAATGGTCAAAGTGTTGAATGCGGCACTTAAATCTTAAAGGACAGAGAGCTGTTTGGCATCTATGTTGGCTCTAAGATAATTGACCACTTTAACTAAGGCTGTGCTGTGGTGGGCACGAAAACCAGACCGGAATTTTTCAAAAATACAGTTGCCACTTAAAAAATAATTTAGCTATTTGAAAAACTATTTCTCAATAATTTTGCTTAAGAATGGAAGGTTGGAAATTGGCCAAATATTGCTAAGAGCTGAAGAATATATCTTACCTTTCTTCAGAAGGGGTTTCACCATTGCAGTTTGTAATGAAGTGTGGAAAGTGCCTGTGGACAGGGCATGATTAACAACTGCTTGCGCTTCTTTAGATATGCATTTAAAAACTGTTTTGAAGAAGGTGGCACAAATCATCAAACTTCTCATTAAGTCTTGCTTGACTGATACCCAGCCTAATGTTGGTTGTATTATCTCTGAAATACGCCACAAACTTATCACATTTATATATCGAGGAAAGTTCACATACAGTTGAAGTCGGAAGTTTACATACACTTATGTTAGAGACATTAAAACTCGTTTTTCAACCACTCCACAAATTTCTTATTAACAAACTATAGTTTTGGCAAGTCGGTTAGGACATCTACTTTGTGCATGACACAAGTACTTTTTCCAACAATTGTTTACAGACAGATTATTTCACTTATAATTCACTGTATCACAATTCCAGTGGGTCAGGAGTTCACATAGACTTGGTTGACTGTGCCTTTATGCAGCTTGAAAAATTCCAGAAAATGATGTCATGGCTTTAGAAGCTTCTGATAGGCTAATTCACATAATCTGAGTCAATTGGAGATGTACCTGTGGATGTATTTAAAGGCCTACCTTCAAACTCAGTGCCTCTTTACTTGACATCATGGAAAAATCAAAAGAAATCAGCCAAGACCTCAGAAAAAATTGAAGACCTCCACAAGTCTGGTTCATCCTTGGGAGCAATTTCCAAATGCCTGAAGGTGTCACGACATCCGCCGAAGTTGGCTCCCCTGCCTGTTCGGGCAGCGCTCGGCGGTCGTCGTCACCGGCCTACTAGCCGCCACCGATCCCTTTTTCGTTGTCTGTTTGTTTTGTCTTATTAGTTTCATCTGTGTCCTGTTGTACTGTATGTGCTTAATGGGCTTCCTTATTTAAAGTATGTGTACCCACCCTTGTTTTGTGCAGGATTGTATTTATGTTACGTGTGTGCGTTATGTACACACAGGGCGGCAGGGTAGCCTAGTGTTTAGAGCGTTGGACTAGTAACCGGAAGATTGCAAGTTTAAAACCCCGAGCTGACAAGGTACAAATCGGTTGTTCTGCCCCTGAACAGGCAGTTAACCCATTGTTCCTAGGCCGTCATTGAAAATAAGAATTTGTTCTTAACTGACTTGCCTAGTTAAATAAAGGTTAAATTAAAAAAAATCTAGAGGTGTTTCTGGACCTGGAACCCTGTTTTTTGGGTGGTTCACATTATTGTCCGCGCCCTGTGTTTTGGGCTTGTTATTTTTTGTGCCACATTAAAGTGCAACTTTTCCCAGTGGAACAATCTGCGCCTGATTCCTTCCTCACCCACCTAGTCCCGCGTGACAGAATGTACCACGTTCATCTGTACAAACAATAATACACAAGTATAAACATCATGGGACCATGCAGCCGCCATACCGCTCAGGAAGGAGATGCGTTTTGTCTCCTAGAGATCAACGTACTTTGGTGCGAAAAGTGCAAATCAATCCCAGAACAACAGCAAAGGACCTTGTGAAGATGCTGGAGGATACAGGTACAAAAGTATCTATATCCACAGTAAAACGAGTCCTCTATCGACACAACCTGAAAGGCCGCTCAGCAAGGAAGAAGCCACTGCTCCAAAACCGCCATAAAAAAAGCCAGACTGCGGTTTACAACTGCACATGGGGACAAATATCGTACTTTTTGGAGAAATGTCCTCTGATCTGATGAAACAAAAATAGAACTGTTTGTCCATAATGACCATCGTTATGTTTGGGGGAAAATGGGGGAGGCTTGCAAGCCAAAGAACACCATCCCAACCATGAAGCATGCGGGTGGCAGCATCATGTTGTGTGGGTGCTTTGCTGCAGGAGGGACTGGTGCACTTCACAAAATAGATGGCATCATGAGGCAGGAAAATGATGTGGATATATTGAAGCAACATCTCAAGCATCAGTTAAAGCTTGGTCGCAAATGGGTCTTCCAAATGGACAATGACCCCAAGCATACTTCCAAAGTTGTGGCAAAATGGCTTAAGGACAACAAAGTCAAGGCATTGGAGTGGCCATCACAAAGCCCTGACCTCAATCCTATAGAACATTTGTGGGCAGAACTGAAAAAGCATGTGCAAAAAAGGAGGCCTACAAACCTGACTCAGTTACACCAGCTCTGTCAGGAGGAATGGGCCAAAATTCACCCTATTTATTGTGGGAAGCTTGTTGAAGGCTACCCGAAACGTTTGGCCCAAGTTAAACAATTTAAAGGCAATGCTACAAATACTAATTGAGTGTATGTAAACTTCTGACCCACTGGGAATGTGATGAAATAAATAAAAGCTGAAATAAATCCCTCTCAACTATTATTCTGACATTTCACTTTCTTAATTAAAATAAAGTGGTGATCCTAACTGACCTAAGACAGGGAATTTTTACTAGGATTAAACGTCAGCAATTGTGAGAAACTGAGTTAGCTAGGTAGCTAAACAATGGAAGGTGCACAATCCATGGCTACAGAGCTAGCTGGCTAGTTAGCTAGCTATTCTGTAAGCTAGCTTGACATGCTAGAAAGCATTAGAAACCAGTTGAGAAAAGGGAACCTGAAGAAACTTGTTTTATTATTTTATGAAGCAATTTGTTTCTCCTGTCTTGATTGTAAAAGTTATCTTTTGGGATCTCACAAAATAAATGTGATCTCTTTGTTTAGTCAATGAATCAGGCTGTCTCCATGGTAATGAGATACTGTTTCTTTCATACATGCTTTGAAAATTATTCCTTAAGGTAAACCCTTAAGAGAAAAACTTAAGATGTTTTATACATCCAGGCCCTGAAATCAGACTGTGTAGTACTGTATCATAAACATGAAGCTGTTGTCACTTTTGGCGATAGAACGCTGGTCCTGCTATCTAGACCTGAAACACATCTTATTTATCATTGTCAGTTTGTTCCAATTGAGGCAAAATTGGTCTCTGCTTCATGGTACTACTTCCCTGAATTGCTTTGTACACAGACAACTACAGTAGAACCACCAACCCTGCAATTACCAGACCCCCCATTGCCTCATACTGAAACATGCTATCCCTTGTGTTGACCAAGCATCTTCTTGCCAATGTTCTTCACTCTTACTCTCAGAGTTTATTTAAGCTATAAGGCCCGAGGAGATGTGGTATATGGCCAATATACCATGGCTAAGGGCTTCTACTTATGTACAACGCAACGCAGAGTGCCTGGGTACAGCCCTTAGCCGTGGTATATTGGCGATATACCATAAACCCCTGAGGTGCCTTATTGCTATTATAAACTGGTTACCAACATAATTAGAGCAGTAAAAATAAATATTTTGTCATACCTGTGGTATACGGTCTGATATCCCACGAATGTCAGCCAATCAGCATTCAGGGCTCGAACCACCCAGTTTATAAATGTAGATAAACCATGTCCTCCCATTTTCCTCAGTATTGTATTCCAATGACAGTCAATGCAATATAAATACAATGGTAAAACAGTTAATATTAACATGGGATGAACAACACATATCTACAGTATGTAGCCATGTCAACCTCTCCTCAAGCCATTTAAAGAAACACTAATCCATGGGTGAGGAACCGTCGGGGAAAGGTGTGTGTGTTGTGTGTTAGCTAGCAAGGAGGCGCCTAATCCAGTCCCTGTGTGAAACTGTTGACATTTGTGCTTTTTCCCCCTTCATTATGTGACTGAGGCTGTTTTGCGTTGGATTAGCTACAAATCTCCCATGCAGCACATTCAGCATGCCACTAGTAGTTTAACTTCATTAATAATGGATGAATAGGTTGTAATCCTCAAGCAAGGGAGCAGGAGTGGCAAGACACTAGCAGAGAGGAGAGAGCAGTAGAGGGAGTCACAGTTTTTCCCCCAACACTTAACTGAATTGTTGATTCACTGATAACATTCCCAATCATCGTTGTCCACTTGTAATATCCAATCTCCGATCAATAACATTGTTTGGGATTTAATTTGCCGGGAACTCACAAAGGTTGGGGCGTTTAAGCCAATGTCTGGAGGTGGAAAGGGGAAAATAAAGAGCGAGAGACTTCGGAAGTCTCGGCGGTGCATATCCCGGTGTCTTCCATTGATTGTGTTTACTCAAGCTTCTCATTGCTGACTATTACAGAGGACTGAGGCACACCCTGCCCTAACAGCAGGATAAGGGGGATTAGCATTCAACGTGTTCACAATCTCTTCACCGCCGGCATTGCTTTATATCAACATAATGGGATATACATGTGCCGTATAGCTGCCTATTGCCCTTAGGATGAGCATGATGAGTATGTAATGGGGAATCACCTCAGACTTCAGGATCTGCAATCACTTCATATGGTTTATTGAGACATGTTGTCATAGCTGGGTTGTTTGGATGTGGTAGGTTTGAGGTAAAGTCATTTGTTCTCCAACTATAGCCTTGTGGTGCTGGTGAACTGGCTGGCTGGTGGTCCATCTGCACTGGTTGCTTATTGAGGGCGTTGCTTTGTGTTGCGGCTGCTGTCTCATTTGGATGACCGTGGGTATCAAAGGGGAGAGGTTGGTAATCCTGAGGAGACTCTCCACAACCACCATCTTTAGTAACTATGTCACATTCGGCCCTAATGGAATAATTCTAGTCAAAGAGAGGAGATAAAGAGAGAAAAAGAAGAACGGCGGCTTTGATGTTTTCCTAAACCTTTTCCCGGAGGAATGGCCATCCGAAGAGTTAGAGACACTGCTGTTATAGTGTCTGATGTGCTTCTTCGCTCCAGTCTTCTTCTTCTCTGTCTTCTTTCTTTCTTTCTTTCTTTTATTCCTTCTTTCAAGATTGCTCTTCTTTTTGTTCAAGATTCAATCCCTTGAATGTGATTGGATTTGTATCATAATATGGTTCAACTATTGTATCACATAATTGATTGTTCAAATATTGTATCACATTATTGATTGTATTAATTACTGTCTATTGATGTCTATTCCATACCTATATGTTATTTCTTTCTTTCTTCCTTCTTTCTTTCTTTCCTTCTTTCTTTTTTTATTTTTCTTTCTTTCTCTTAGTAACTAAGATGAACTGTATGACAATATACCATGGGAATCCCACACAGTATCCATTAGACACCTCAGATCCCTGTCATCTATAGAGTGGAATGAGGAGTAGATTAACGTTCTTTCCCTCTATCAAATAGGTATGGACTACTTTTTAAAAGGGACAAGGGTTAAGCACCCAATGGCATAAATCTGACAGGGCAAGCTTTAACAAAGTGAATACTGTACGCTTGACAGGGGCTCCAGTACGCCTTTGATGTTTATAAACAGCTTGAGGATTGTCAATGTCTACAATTACAAGAGCAGCCAAGTATTACCGTAGCGGATTTGGAGGGTAAACCAGCGGAATTCAAAAGTGTCAAGTGTGAAATGTCACGATACATGTATGAACTATTATTGTTTATCATTTTCATGCAAATGTTTTTCATTGAAACATTACCTTTAAATATAACTTGCGTAGGAGGTCTTGCTAATTGGCTGTGGAGAACACGTTGAGAAATGAAAGGTAGGTTGGGCCTAGTCCTGGCTGCTTTCAAGCTTCTACAAATGCCAGAGAGGTCAGTTTTCCTTGGCACATCAACAGACTTCTCACAAAAGACACAAACTTGCCACTGGAATGCATCTCGTTTTGAACATGTTCCTGTCTAACCACATATCAGTAAATCTGTTTGCTCATGTCATTCTAAATGGAGCTTGATTGCACAACTTGCCCCTCACTGATGACTCGCAATAAAAATAACACCACCTCGCCTTTCAAAACAAGCCAGCTGATCCAGTGTTTGCTCATGTTCAAAAATGAAAATGACAGAAGATATGGAAGTTTGGCTTTGAATGAATTCCTATGCTGAGATAAATCAAATCTATATTTAACAAAGAATATTGAAATTGTGACCTTGCAACAATGCCCCTATTAGGGAACAGCTCATAAGCTCCAATACCTTTTAAGTGGTATCTAACAGCGATCCATTACAATTTACCATCTACTGTCCTTAATAACATTTTTTATATCAGTGAAAATTAAACACAGTGAGTGCCAAGTTGGTTATACAAAACTTCACACTAGGCATTCCTGCAAACAGTCCTTCTCCAAGTTATCAAACCAGATCAGGGAGTGGAAACAACCCACTGCCCATTTCTGTGCCGTGGGTTGACATCCAATGTTATGCACACCCATTGCTGTGCCTTGGGTTAACATCCAATGTTATGCACACCCATTGCTGTTCCTTGGGTTAACATCCAAAGTTATGCACACCCATTGCTGTGCCCTGGGTTAACATCTAATGTTATGCACACCCATTGCTGTGCCTTGCATGTATTTGCATTCAATGTTGTGCAATGCATTGTTACAGTTTGGATGTGTTATTACATTCAGGCATGGGACTATGAAATGGCATAGTAAATACCAACTGGACAGCTTTGATATGTGAGGTGCCACATTGTGACAAATACATGTGTAATAGGGTAGGCATTATCGTCATTTACTTTATGGCAGATGTCTATCTCGTAAATACTGCTTAAAATAAAGTATTTCAGAGGACACCGTTAGACTGACACCTCGGTTTGCTGCAGGGTTGGTGAACCCAGCATGCCCTGGAAGCTACGGGACAACACTAGAGTTTCATTGTAACCCCCCCCCCCCCCCCCCCCCACTAGCTTGTTCCAGGTTTGGTGTCTCTGTGAACACCATTTTGTCTTCCTGTTAGGACTGTAAAGCCTGAAGGAAATGGTGGTGTCTGTAAAGATGGCCACCATAGATGTTTTCCTGTCTATATACTTGCTATTTAAATACCATAGGGGTTAACACAGCTAGAACATTGGCCACTTGATTCTTCGCTACCCTTGATGACTGTCACCTTCATCATCTCCATTCAAGGTCAGCTACGTACGCAAAAACACACCGACAAGTTATGCTACGGGATTCCCACAACAAACACCAATACAACTTTGTATAGACTAATTATTATAAGATAGAGTGTGTCACTAATAGATTATTACGTTACACAGTGACAAGGTTTAGTGTCATGTGGAGGGGACTGCATTTACATCGTCTCGTCTCCCCATGTTTCTCACCCTTGGCTTCCTTCCTGGTAATGCTTCAACACGTCAGTAAATCATGAAATGGTGTCCCACAGTTTCCTCGAAAATAAGCCACACCAAAGCAATAACTTTGTAACCAATGGGGACATTTCTGTGGCCACGGTCTCTATATGATGCGACTGCTAATACAGAGAAGGCTGAGTACTAAGTTACATCTGGCCCCCCTGGTTGGAGGGAAAGCCAGCCCATTGACTTGAGCCAAGCTGCCGCTTGATGTCTTGCTGCTCTCCGTGTCTACAAGTCTATGTGTCCTATTTGATGGCGATGTGTCAGCCAAGGCCATTTGAACTCTGCGCACATTCCACCCATCTAGCGTTACAATTAATTGCAGGGCTGTCACAAACGATGTTTAGCTAACAGGAAAGACATTGGGCCTTGACACAAAGTCCCAGATTGTTGATAGATGTCATTAGAAGTGTTAAATCTTGTTCCAGGTTGTTTCACTCCCCCGCCACAATGTACTGTACAGTATGTTTCATAAGGGACACAACAACAGAGTCATGTCTGAAGACATCGGGGTTGTGTGATTCCACGGGACACTCTGAAGTTCCTTCATCCTTCAAATGGGTACACATACAGTTGCCAAATGACTCATCAATAAAAATACAATGATAATTGTTATCATTTGTAATATCAAATCTTATACCTTGGAATCAGACACCTAGGAATAGAATCCAAAGAGCAGGATGACTTGTGAGGAGAGAGAGGGAAGGAAGGGAGGGAGGGATTGAGGGAGGGAAGGAAGGAAGGAAGGAAAGAATTTAGGGAGGGAGGGAATTGTTAATAACTGAAGAGGTGTTTACTGAGTTGAGAAAAAAGCCGTAGAGCAAAAAGTGGTGGCTGAAGCCTTTTTTCTATAATCGAGAATAGCTGCTTTGATAGATCATTTAAATGAGATCATCTCTTCTCCCTATGCATATGACTTGTTTATTTTATTTTGCATGTCTGAGAGGGCAGACGTTTCTGTCTTGACAACTTTTGGCCCGTTGAGTAACTCCTTTATGCATTCTCACCTGTCTAAGTGCAATTAATAGGAAACATGACACAAAATACATTTGATTATCGTAATTATCATTCCTCTTTCACCCCAGCTGCCAAACTTACCCTGATTTAGATTACAGTGCCTTGCGAAAGTATTCGGCCCCCTTGAACTTTGCGACCTTTTGCCACATTTCAGGCTTCAAACATAAAGATATAAAACTGTATTTTTTTTGTGAAGAATCAACAACAAGTGGGACACAATCATGAAGTGGAACGATATTTATTGGATATTTCAAACCTTTTTAACAAATCAAAAACTGAAAAATTGGGCGTGCAAAAATATTCAGCCCCTTTACTTTCAGTGCAGCAAACTCTCTCCAGAAGTTCAGTGAGGATCAGTGGCCTTTATGGAAGAGTGGCAAGAAGAAAGCAATTTCTTCAAGATACCCATAAAAAGTGTTGTTTAAAGTTTGCCACAAGCCACCTGGGAGACACACCAAACATGTGGAAGAAGGTGCTCTGGTCAGATGAAACCAAAATTGAACTTTTTGGCAACAATGCAAAACGTTATGTTTGGCGTAAAAGCAACACAGCTGAACACACCATCCCCACTGTCAAACATGGTGGTGGCAGCATCATGGTTTGGGCCTGCTTTTCTTCAGCAGGGACAGGGAAGATGGTTAAAATTGATGGGAAGATGGATGGAGCCAAATACAGGACCATTCTGGAAGAAAACCTGATGGAGTCTGCAAAAGACCTGAGACTGGGACGGAGATTTGTCTTCCAACAAGACAATGATCCAAAACATAAAGCAAAATATACAATGGAATGGTTAAAAAATAAACATATCCAGGTGTTAGAATGGCCAAGTCAAAGTCCAGACCTGAATCCAATCGAGAATCTGTGGAAAGAACTGAAAACTGCTGTTCACAAATGCTCTCCATCCAACCTCACTGAGCTCAAGCTGTTTTGCAAGGAGGAATGGGAAAAAATGTCAGTCTCTCGATGTGCAAAACTGATAGAGACATACCCCAAGCGACTTACAGCTGTAATCGCAGCAAAAGGTGGCGCTACAAAGTATTAACTTAAGGGGGCTGAATAATTTTGCACGCCCAATTTTTCAGTTTTTGATTTGTTAAAAAAGTTTGAAATATCCAATAAATGTCGTTCCACTTCATGATTGTGTCCAACTTGTTGATTCTTCACAAAAAAATACAGTTTTATATCTTTATGTTTGAAGCCTGAAATGTGGCAAAAGGTCGCAAAGTTCAAGGGGGCCGAATACTTTCGCAAGGCACTGTACCATCCTACCCATGCTAGATTACGGAGATGTAATTTATAGATCTGCGGGTAAGGGTGCTCTTGAGCTCCTAGATGTTCTTTACCATTCGGCCATCAGATTTTCCACCAATGCTCCTTATAGGACACATCACTGCACTCTATACTCCTCTGTAAACTGGTCATCTCTGTACACCCGTCGCAAGACCAACTGGATGATGCTTATTTATAAAACCCTCTTAGGCCTCTCTCCACCCTATCTGAGATATCTACTGCAGCCCTCATCATCCACATACAACACCCTTTCTGCCAGTCATGATCTGTCAAACATCCCCAAAGCACACACATCCCTGGGTCACTTGTCTTTTCAGTTCGCTGCAGCTAACGACTGGAACGAGCTGCAACAAACACTCAAACTGGACAGTTTTATCTTCATGGACAGTTTTATCTTCATTCAATGACTCAATCATGGACACTCTTACAGACAGTTGTGGCTGCTTTGCGTGCTGTATTGTTGTCTCTACCTTCTTGCCCTTTGTGCTGTTGTCTGTCCCCAATAATGTTTGTACCATGTTTTGTGCTGCTACCATGTTGTGCTGCTGCACTTTCATATTGCTACCATGTTGTCGTCATGTTGTGAATCATTGTAAATAAGAATTTGTTCTTAATAATTGACTTGCCTAGTTAAATAAAGGTTAAATAAAATACATACAACATATTATTACGCCACATTGCCATTTTGACAAGTCTCAACTGCAGACAAACCTTTTTGAAAGCACCTTGTATTTGACAAGAGTTATCTGAAGTTCAGGGTGAGGAATATATGAAAGTCTCTACACTGATGTTGTGGGCCAGAATGCGGAAAGGTTATATTTCTGATAAATAGGGCTCAAGTGGTTTCCTTTAGGAAAATCTATCTGAAAGCCAGACCATGCATAGACAAACTGACTCAAGGGACTGCCTTAAATGAACCTAAAGTATACATGAATCATGACTAATGAAGGACTTGAAATTACCTAGTGATGCTCACTATCCTCTTCTACCATCAAGAGTGAGGTGCTTTTCTCATCCATGTGAGGATGGAGTTACATGGAGAAGGCTTCTACTGAAGTGTAATGGTTTACAGTAAAGTACCCTTCATAAGGGGTTTATACATGTTTTGTCAGTAGCTAATATTAGGTTCATTATTAATCCTGTAGTTATGTTTATGAGTTATACCTGTTTATAAACGAATAATTAATAGCCTATAAACCCTTTTGAACCTTGGGTGCCTTAATATAAAGTGTTACCATGTTGGGCTATACAACAATGCAATGCACATACATGTGGTTATTCCCTTACCCACGGTGCACTTTGCAACACCTTCACATTGTTGCACAAGATTTACTGTCATGGAACATGAGTGATGTTGGATGCTAATATAAGCACAGTGTAGATGCAACTGCCATTTGTTGATAATGTGTCAGGTTGACTTTTTCTGATAGATCTGCCAGCTGAAAAGTCAAAATTGGCAATATCGTAAAAAGGTATGAAAACATTATTTTTGGTCTACATTTAAGGTTACGGTTAGGCATTAGGGTTAGCAGTGTGGTTACAGGTAAGGTTAAAGTTAGGTTTAAAAAAAGATTTTATGACTTTGTGGCTGTGGTCAGTATGGGTGAGCCACTCTGCAGAGCTGCCTCCAGTGCACGATTAATGACAATAAATGCCAATCTACGATAATGTGCCCCTAGAATCACTTGCATTAGTGCACGCTGTGGTGTGACCACATTTGTTGAATAAAGGGGGCTATGTGATGCTTGACTGTGATGAATTTCAATGACGTTAGGCTTAGCACTGGAGCAAGGTATAAGCTAGGGGTTAATTTGACGACGCTGCTAATAAAGTTGACTAAATCTAACAAAAGTCTGCATGATGTCCAAGCGTGATTATTAAGCTTGCAGGTGTGCGTTTCGGTGGCCGTGTCCAAATACCTGTACTTGCATTCTAAATAGGCATTTGGGTATGTATAAAGTTTATAGTATTAGATTAGATTGTCCTCCCAGGAGGAAATTCATTTCCACATGCTCGTACATAACATTTAGTCATAATAGTCATAACATTATAAATACAGTCATATAGTCATAACATTCACGATACCAAACCAAACTCCTGACAGCAAAGGCAAAGGTACCTGTGGCCAGGGGGTAGTCTTTCAAGACAGTGGTGGAGTGGGTGGTCCAGGTCAGAGGCAGTGGTGGAGTGGGTGGTCCAGGTCAGAGGCAGTGGTGGAGTGGGTGGTCCAGGTCAGAGGCAGTGGTGGAGTGGGTGGACCAGGTCAGAGGCAGTGGTGGAGTGGGTGGTCCAGGTCAGAGGCAGTGGTGGAGTGGGTGGACCAGGTCAGAGGCAGTGGTGGAGTGGGTGGTCCAGGTCAGAGGCAGTGGTGGAAAAAGTACTCAATTGTCATACTTGAGTAAAAGTAAAGATACCTTAATAGAAAATGACTCAAGTAAAAGTGAAAGTCACCCAGTAAAATACTACTTGAGCAAAAGTCTAAAAGTAATTGGAATTGCTAAAATATACTTAAGTATCAAAAGTATGAACCATTTAAAATTAGTTAAGTAATCCAGACGGCGCAATTGTCTTTTTACATTTTTGGTTGACGAATAGCCAGGGGCACAGTCCAACGCTCCAATTTACAAATGAAGCATTTGTGTTTAGTGAATCCGCCAGATCAGAGGCAGGGGATGCCAGTGATGTTCTCTTGATAAGTGTATGAATTGGACCATTTTCCTGTCAAAATGTAACGAGTACTTTTGGGTGACAGGGAAAATGTATGGAGTAAAAAATTACATAATTTTCTTTAGGAATGTAGTGAAGTAACATTAGGCAAAAATGTAATTAGTAAAATAAAGTACAGATTCCCCAAAAAAACAACTTAATGTCACGAACATCGTCAGGGAAATGACCGGACCAAGGTGCAGCGTGGTGAGCGTACATGTTCCTTTAATGTTATAAATGTCGCCAACAAAACAAGCCACAACACAACCAAAACGACCATGAAGCTTACTAGGGCTATACAGGCCACTAACAAAGACAACTACCCACAACTAAGGCGGTAGAACAGGCTGCCTAAGTATGATTCCCAATCAGAGACAATGATAGACAGCTGTCCCTGATTGAGAACCATACCTGGCCAAAACATAGAAACAGAAAACATAGAAATAAAGAAACTAGAATGCCCACCGTAGTCACACCCTGGTATAACCAAAATAGAGAATAAAAGCCTCTCTATGGCCAGGGTGTGACACTTAAGTAGTACTTTAAAGTATTTTTACTTAAGTACTTTACACCACTGGTCAGAGGCCCTGTGAAATTTAGAAAATTGTGTATGCTTTAAATAGTATAATTAAATAGTATAAATAGTATAATTAGTAAACAGTATTTTGTTTTAGGAAGTAGTAGGCAAGATAGATTTAGGACACGGCCAATGTGTGCCTAAGATACATTATCACACCTTTGGGGGGGGACCATTGTTGCAGATGACCCTAATACAGTGAAAAATGAGTACTGGTCATGGAATAGAGTGAATCATCTCTATTATTATCTCAGTTATTGTGGCACCATAAATGGCCTGCTCTGTAGCCATTCAAACTCCATGTGTGAGGTGGGTTCCATAGTGTGCTTACAGAAGGGTGCTATAGGGGCAGGACCATGATCCTAGCAGAAAGAAGTGACTATCCTCCAGTGAGTTCAAGGCCCTGCAGAGCACCCCAGTCTTAACCTCCTTTATGGTGCTCATGGGTACAACACCGGGCCTCAAGTTCAAATACCGCCAGTTCACTCGACTTCAAGAGTCTTTAGGAGAAGGAAATCCATCAACTTCTATATGACTCCATGATGGTACCGTGACAATTGAGAGCCAAGACAGTTTATAGTTACACTCAGTTACCATCACTTACTAAATTTTAACAAAACCAACAACGAGGAGGACTATTTCTAACATTAAAGACAAAGGGAAGAACAAGCTAGATTAAGATGATCTCTGAACAATTTCTCAGGAAACCAAATAGAAAATGGCAGCCGTATCTCCTGACACCCAATTAAATTTTCATCCAATTACAGCAGCACACAACACACACACACACACAACACACAGATCCCCCAGGGTTTTCAACCCAAGGATCTAAAGAAAATTACATCTGGAAATCTGAGCATGCACATCGTTCAACAAGACAAACTGAATGGGGGTCATAAGTACAGTTCCCCCTGTGTTGATGTGGGGGAATGTAGAAACATTGCAGGAACACTGCAGTGTAGCAGCAAGCAGGCAGGAGTTGGCACCGAAGGTGGAACCCACCGCCCAACACTACAGAAGGTCACAATTGGACATTTTTTCCCCCTCGACTCTCGACATGGTGTGAATGGAGTGGAGCACTCTGGGTCGCCTGTCAGCTCTGCAGCCCAGGGCCAACAGCTTCTTGCTGACCCACTCCGTCACGGCTCCAGAGCTCCAGAGGTTGCAGCCATGCAACTCACAGTGGGGCAGAACAGTGTACAGAAGTGGAGATGGCTGAGGCTTGCACCTGTTCACCTCAGCCAAACATCAAACCCTTCGTTGTCCTCCCTCCCATTGTCCCTTCCTCCATTGCTCACACCCAAGTTTCCTCAGTGTTCTACAAATCAGTGTTATGAAACACCATTCAAATAGATCAGGGGTAGGCAACCCTGTTCCTGTAGTGCCACAGGTACTGCAGGATTTTATTCCAACTAGGCGCAACACCTGACCAACTGAGCTAATTGATCAGGGATTGCCTAAATTCAACACAGCTGGTCTTCTAGGTCGTTTAAATCAAAAATATGAAGCTGCCTACCCCTGAAATGGTTGGCGACAGACTGGGATGTACCTGTTTAGATCTGTGATT
This sequence comes from Oncorhynchus clarkii lewisi, assembly GCF_045791955.1. Classification (NCBI taxonomy): domain Eukaryota; kingdom Metazoa; phylum Chordata; class Actinopteri; order Salmoniformes; family Salmonidae; genus Oncorhynchus; species Oncorhynchus clarkii. Next base: position 16,659,430 of record NC_092160.1, on the reverse strand, counting down.
GGAGTAATGGAAGCATATCCCTGAATCATAAGGCTCCCTACTTTGAATGGCGTATTCCAATGCCACTGGAATCCTCACCCAGTTACATGACAGTGTGATCGCATCACTTAATGAGTGAAGTGCTATCTTCCTGCTCGGTTTGGGTAAACAATTCCGCCCAAGTAGGGACATGATGGAGTGGAGACACGTCTTCCGTATTGGTTAGCACAAGGCACAATTATGATGTGCTTTGCAAAATCACCTTATTAAGTTCCCCCATTTTTGTGTATTTTGGATGTTTCAAGGATTACCAGGTCATATTCTAAGGAGTGTCGCTCTAATTCTTGTTGAGCCTGAATGTGCACTTGGGATGAATATGCATCCTGTAATGTATAGGCAGCACATATCATCTCATGCCATATAACCGTGGAGACCCGAGCGTTAATCTGAGCAACAAACAGCGACTGTTGAAAGGGGGCACAGTTTGGAATTAAGCCTCTTTCCTGACAATTGCAATGACGCACAAATGGAAATAACATCAGAAAATCCACACCAATTTATTATTTATTGTGTCCCTATGCAGATGCCTCGCTACCAGGTGATGAAAGCCGAAGGAGATGGAGGAGATGTGAGCATATCACCTGGGACTTTGATATATCACTATCGAGACCAGTGAACTGGAAAAGGCAGGATTTAATATGGTATCTGCTCCTACTAAGTCCCTACTAATTCAATAACATTATGCTTATGATTTATTAGGCATCATCCGATTTAGCATAAACACATTTGCATGGTAAAATTCCAAGCTGTGGCACATATACTCCCAGGTGAATGAAGCTCCAGAGTTTCAAAATGGTTTGCTTGTGCTAGGAATGTGTAGACCAGACCTGGCGTCAAATGACATTTTCAATCTTTTTAATACGAAGCTGGGCTTGATTGGGCTTGCCTGGCACAGTGGAATCAATGGAATAGCCCTGATAGTCAACGCCATTGTCCTGGCACTCCAGGAAGGCTCAAGCAAAGGCTGACAGTATATGAACGATTTATCTGTAACATGTATGAACATAAACAATGAAACGGCCTATAATACACCCACATATTAATTGAATGACTGAACCAACTTCTCAGTGCCTTTGTTATGGCCTGTCTAGTCTCTAAGATTGCAGTAGTCTCCCTACATCAGTAGCTCCAATGTTGAGTTTATTTTGAGTGTCATCCGTACCCTTCTAGTTCGGGGGATGAGGATGTCTGTTGGATGAGTGCTGGGGTCTGCCGTTGTACCACTCCCACTCGCAACCCTGTACCATTACTAACCTCGTTATCAAGGAATGTGTTTAAGTTCCTACCCATTTCCTTTAGTTCTCCCACTCTGCTATCACTTGCTGGCAGGGCACGGAGTGCTAGCTATCTCTTTATAAAGTGTTCAGGGGGAAATTAATAAACGAATCAAATGGAAATGGATTCCTCTAATCTTTTTTAAATGTGTACTCTTGTCCCTGCTCTTATAGTTGTCAAGTTGTAAAAGGTACACGGAATGAGTTTCAGAGAGGCACATTTAATGGCCAGACCATCTTCTCTCCTGGAATCCATTAAGAAGTATATTAACCCCCCAATTGTCGGTCTGAGATCCTTGTGAATTTGAAACCCCAGAAGTGAGTGATTGTTTCATTGCAAATGGGGCATGAAAGTTCTTCTTTAACTTTAGTTTTTGGTCTTGTCATGCTTGATTACAATTCTCCAGAGACGCTTTTCCTTCGTTGTAGGTTGCTCCTTGTGACTTGCAGCACCCTATGTTCTATTAAGGCAGTCAAACAAAACATACGCTACATGACCAAAAGTTTGTGGACACCTGCTTGTCGAGCATCTCATTCCAAAATAATGGGCATTCATGGAGTTGGTCCCCCCTTTGCTGCTATAACAGCCTCCACTCTTATGGAAAAGGCTTTTCACTAGGAACATTGCTGAGGGGACTTGTTTCCATTCAGCCACAAGAGCATTAGTGAGGTCGGGCACTGATGTTGGGCGATTAGTCCTATTTCACAGTCGGTGTTCCAATTCATCCCAAAGGTGTTTGATGGTGTTGAGGTCAGGGCTCTGTGCAAGCCAGTCAAGTTCTTCCACGCCGATCTTGGCAAACCATGTCTCTATGGACCTCGCTTTGTGCACAGGGGCATTGTCATGCTGAAGCAGGAAAGAGCCTTCCCCAAAGTTGGACAGCACAGAATTGTCTAGAATGTCATTTTATGTTGTAGCGTTAAGATTTCCTTCACTGGAATTCCCTTCACAATAACAGCACTTACAGTTGACCGGGGAAGCTCTAACAGGGCAGAAATTTGACAAAATTACTTGTTGGAAAGGTGGCATCCTATGACAGTGCCACATTGAAAGTCACTGGGCTATGGCGATTACATGGCTGTGTGCTCAATTTAATACACCTGTCAGCAAATGGGTGTGGCTGAAATAGGCGAATCCACTCATTTGAAGGGGTGTCCACATACATTTGGCCATGTAGTGTATCACAATCACCAGGACAAAATATAATCCGATCACTTCCAATTGTATCCTGGTTGATGTGTCAATTTCTATTTGTTGCTAGTCACAAAAAAAGAGGTCTAGTCTTTCCTTGAACAGTCACAGGAGGCTCCGTGTCAACATGGGATGTGTGTTGTGACAGGGGGATGGCTGTGTGCACAAACACAGGGCTAGTTTTTCTGGGGAAGTAACTAAAGCTGGCGTGGTGTTGACACCTCCAGCTGTCTCCAGGGTGGAATAAAGATCTGACACCAGCAACAGTATAGAGCTACAGACACCAGCTGGGCCTGGAGCCAGAGGAACAAGGAACTGTCTGTCTTCTCTCCCGTTATTCTCTCCTCTCTCCCTTCCTCCCTCCTCTCCTTTCTTTCTCTTTGGTTCTTATCTCTTATCCCTTGCTCCTGTCTGACCTACCCTATCTCCTGCTCCTGTATCACCTACCCTATCCCATGTTCCTGTATCACCTACCCTATCCCCTGTTCCTGTATCACCTACCCTATCCCCTGTTCCTGTCTCACCTACCCTATCCCCTGATCCTGTCTCACCTCCCCTATCCCCTGTTCCTGTATCACCTACCCTATCCCCTGCTCCTGTATCACCTACCCTATCCCCTGTTCCTGTATCACCTACCCTATCCCCCGTTCCTATATCACCTACCCTATCCCCTGTTCCTGTATCACCTACCCTATCCCCTGTTCCTGTATCATTTACCCTATCCCCTGCTCCTGTATCACTTACCCTATCCCCTGCTCCTGTATCACCTCCCATATCCCCTGCTCCTGTCTCACGTCCCGTATCCCCTGCTCCTGTCTCACCTCCCGTATCCCCTGCTCCTGTCTCACCTCCCGTATCCCCTGCTCCTGTCTCACCTCCCGTATCCCCTGCTCCTGTCGTACCTCCTCCAAACTGCCTCTCTACTCTCCTCTGCTATTTTGTCTCCTCCTTCCCTCTGTGTTTTTCTTCAGCCTCTGCTTTCAAGTCCCTCTTCTCCTCCTCAACTCCTCCAATTCTCCAGTTCTCAAGAGACACTCACAGACTCTGCCAACTTTACTTCCCTCCTCTAACATTGCTATCAGTGACACGGTAGCTTTTTACTCCAGTGATGACTTCATTCCACTACTCCCTTGGCCAATGTGACAGACTGAGAACTTAACCAGGGTATGAGGAATAGTAATACTATCTTAATGCTATAGGCAGGCCTCTGCCAGTAGTGTTATGGAAGCGTGATATAATGCTGATAAGACATTTAAGTGTTACAAAACGGCAACCATGGGAGATATACCTACTACACCCTTAGAACAAATGTTTCCAAGCTATGTTAATTTTGGTTTGTTTATCAGCAGTAATTGTTCCTTGGTAGTTGTGACAAAATGCATCATTCCACTAGGACTGCAATCGTATACACAGCATACTGTTGCAGAAAAGTACAGCATCACTCATACGTACTGTTTATATTTTCTGCAACCTCTTCAGAAATGACTATTCCTTCAGCCTATACCCATTTTGATACTGAAGAGTAGAACATTAAAATGTTAATTAATATAATATACGGACCCTCCACCTTCAAATCGATCCTGCTCCAGAGTACAGGCCTCGGTGTAACGCTCATTCCTTTGACGATAAACGCGAATCCGACCATCACCCCTGGTGAGACAAAACCGCGACTCGTCAGTGAAGAGCACTTTTTGCCAGTCCTGTCTGGTCCAGCAATGGTAGGTTTGTGCCGATAGGCGACGTTGTTGCCAGTGATGTCTGGTGTCATTGCCTTACAACAGGCCTATAAGCCCTCAGTCCAGCCTCTCTCAGCCAATTGCGGACAGTCTGAGCACTGATGGAGGGATTGTGCGTTCCTGGTGTAACTAGGGCAGTTGTTGTTGCCATTCTGTATCTGTCCCGCAGTTGTGATGTTTGGATGTACTGATCCTGTGTAGGTCTTGTTACACGTGGTCTGCCACTGAGAGGAAGATCAGCTGTCTGTCCTGTCTCCCTGTAGCACTGTCTTAGGCTTCTCACAGTACGGACATTGCAATTTATTGCACTGGCCACATCTGCAGTCCTCATGCCTCCTTGCAGCATGCCTAAGGCACGTTCACGCAGATGAGCAGGGACCCTGGGCATCTTTCTTTTTGTGTTTTTCAGAGTCAGTAGAAAGGCCTAAGTTTTCATAACTGTGACCTTAACTGCCTACCCTCTATAAGCTGTTAGTGTCTTAACGACCGTTCCACAGGTGCATGTTCATTAATTGTTTATGGTTCATTGAACAAGCATGGGAAACAGTGTTTAAACCCTTTACAATGAAGATCTGTGAAGTTATTTTGATTTTTACTAATTATCTTTGAAAGACAGGGTCCTGAAAAAGGGACGTTTCTTTTTTTTGTTGAGTTTATATACAACTATATTTCTAAGTTACATTTCATGCTTGTGTAAGAAAAAAGGTTCAATGTATAACCTTCAATGCAGATTCAATGCAGACGTGAAATGCTTTGTGCATTCTTTTCCCACAGCCGAAAGCTGCCAAAGTAAACTGGTAGAACACTGACATGTAAACATTTCAGACAGAACAAAAATGATCCTGTAGCTTTTGCAGCCTGTAAGGTAGTGGCTAACAACAAAAAGAGCAACTGTTTGACACTGAAGAAAAAACTGTCAGCAAGAGCTCAATCAGTAACATTCATTTACAATTGGGCAGCGGCCTTAGGCACTGCATCTCAGTGTAAGAGGCAACACTACAGTCCCTGGTTTGAATCCAGGCTGAATCACATCCGGCCGTGATTGGGAGTCCCATAGGGCGGCGCACAATTGGCCCACCGTCGTCTGGGTTTGGTCGGGGTAAGCCGTCATTGTAAATAAGAATTGGTTTTTAACTGACTTGCCTAGTTAAATAAAGGTAAAACAAATAAAAAGCTATACTGCATGATTATAGCCAAGAAACAGAAAGAAGGAAAATACACATGCGCAGACACACAGGTACAAAAGACAATAACAGCATGTTTGTTTCTAATTGATGCCTCTCTTTAGTCAATGAGATGTAATTCATTATTGTGTACTTCAAGCATCACTGTCCCAGCAAATACATTGTCAACCATATAGGTCATTCAACCAAAATCACAAAAAGATCAAGTTGAGGATTGAACAGAAACACATTACTAGTGGTGGAAAGTGTACACAATTGCCATACTTGAGTAAAAGTAAAGATACCTTAATGGAAATGACTCAAGTAAAAGTGAAAGTCACCCAGTAAAATACTTATTGAGTAAAAGTCTAAAAGTATTTGGTTTTAAATATACTGAAGTATGAAAAGTAAACGTACAAACCATTTCAAATTCTTTATATTAAGCAAACCAGACGGTACCATTTTCTTGTTCAGAAATAATTTACAAACGAAGCATGTGTGTTTAGTGAGTCTGCCAGATCAGTGGCAGTAGGGATGACCAGGGGTGTTCTCTTGATAAGTGTGTGAATGTCAAAATGTAACGAGTACTTTTGGGTGTCAGGGAAAATGTATGGAGTAAAAAGTACATTCTTTTCTATAGGAATGTAGTGAAGTCAAATTAAAAGTTGGCAAAAAATATAAATAGTAATGTACAAATACCCCCCAAAACTACTTAAGTAGTACTTTAAAGTATTTTTACTTAAGTACTTTACCCACTGCACATTACACAGGTAGAAGTACCACATCATATGACATCACATGAGCAGAAATTAACACAGAGACTTTCACAGTGATGTGGCCCATGGGACCCAGTCAGTTTGCTGCAGAAGCAAGACCCGAAACTATAAAAGATCATTGTTATTTTCCGAAGTTTCATTGAGAAAGTCACCAACTCAGTTTTGCTGGAATACAAATCAACCCAGAAAAGTCTAGACATGCAAGGAAAAGGGCAACATTTGCATTTTCTCTCAACTGCAGCACAGAATAGTCCAATTCATTAGCTGTCTTTTGTGGTCACCAAAACCACATATAAGAAACATCCGATCTACGAACAGAGCTTTCCACTCCAAGAAGTTATCCCTCAGCTCTCTCGCTCTCTTACTTTACTCTCTGAAAGGTTTCATTATACATATAAAGGCTGAATAACTTTAATGATAAAAGTCAATAAACTTCAATTGAGGGGGTACTTTTACATTTCTTCTGCAGTAAACGAGAAGGGCATGGCTTTGGTGAAGGCTCCAGTGATTCTGTAAGGGTGCAGAAGGGGAAGGGATTGCCTTCAGATGTCATTTGGAAGGAAAAGGCTGATGCTGTGGTAACCGAATGCAGACAAAAATAACTAGTAACAGAGAGAAAAAAGGAAAAGAATGATAATAGACTGACGTGTTTCACAATAAAATGTTGTGGTCACACAGAAGCAAGAAATTCCCAGTTTTTCCCCAAATGTTTTCCTTTCCCTGGTCTTACACACTTTTTATGGGCCCCATATCCTGCTCTATCACTGGTTGAGAACTATGTGTCATGGTATGTATGGGGACTGACATAGGTGGAATTCCTTGCTTTGATAAATGCGAGTTGGATCCGTGTAGCTGGATCGCATCGTAACCTCGCCAATATCCCAGCATGCTGTTGGTCTTTCTAAGAACAAAGGGTCTATGAAAGCCCCTGCGGCAGACTGCCAGACACCACCCAATACGACGCCCTCTAGCCATAAAGTCACTACCTTGTTGACAGTGGACGGAAGATTGTGTAAAATAATTTCAGAACCTTTTGACCTGCTTGGGTTTTATAAGAATTAGGGAGAAGATCATTTTCATTTAAACCTGTTGGTGACAAGAAAGATGGGCCGTGGGCCAACGTTGGTGACTGATGGAGAGGGCTGTCTCTTCAGCTACCTCCTAGCCCAGGGAGAGAGCGGCCCAGAGAGGTAGAAACTAAATATAGAAGGCTATTTTTCACCAGGGGTGGGTGGATTACTACAAAGTGAAACAATGTACAATGTCCAGTGGGGTAACACTATGGCAACAACACATTATGACATGTGCATTCATTCAGCATTTATTGTCTTGTAAGGAAACTGCATTTGAAAGTACCATGTTACAATAGACTTGATTTACCATGTTACAATAGACCCGTTTTTGTTGATGTTGTGACAATTTCTTTTTGTTGTTGTTTTACTACAGGACGTCACAAACTAGACAAAACAAAAACAAAATGCTCACTATAAAAAATATTCTGCCTCACATCCACAGGCAACTTGTATGGTGTTGTGTGGGCGAGCGGTTTGCTGATGTCAACATTGTGAACAGAGTGCCCCGTGGTGGCGGTGGGATTATGGTATTGGCACACATAAACTACGGACAACAAACACAATTACATTGTGTCGATGACAATTTGAATGCACAAAGCTACCGTGGTGAGATCCTGAGGCCCATTGCCATGCTATTTATTCATCCACCTCCATCACCTCATATTTCAGTATGATAAACAGCCCCATGTCGCAAGGATCTGTACACAATTCCTGAAAGCTGAACATTTCCCAGTTCTTCCATGGTCTCCATACTCACCAGACATGTCACCCATTGAGCATTTTTTGGGATGCTCTGGATTGATGTGTACGACAGCGTGTTCCAGTTCCCGCCAAAGTCCAGCAACTTTTCACAGCCATTGGCGAGGAGTGGAACAACGTTCCGCAGGCCACAATCAACAGCCTGATCAAGATGTGTCGCGCTTTATGAGGCAAATGGTGGTCACACCAGATACTGACTTGTTTTCTGATCCACGCAACAACTTTACATTTTTTTTTTAAAGATATCTGTGACCAACAGATGCATATCTGTATTCCCAGTCATGTGAAATCCATAGATTAGGGCCTAATAAATGTATTTCAATTGACATATTTCCTTAAATGAACTGTCACTCAGTAAAACCTTTGAAATTGTTGCGTGTTGCATTTATATTTTGATCCAGTATAGTAAAGATTTGACCAAATGGACAACAGACACAACAAAGTCGACAGTTCACTGGACCTAACGCATCCACAAAGTAAAACTCAAAACATATGGGTGATGCACTTCCTGAAATTCCATTATGTAGATGACTATTTCCTTATTCATTAACCGCACCATCTGTGGCGGAAAACAACTAAGTAGAAAAAGAAAAACAATGTGCATATTGAGTCTAAACTGGAAGCTACTGCAACAAAGAGTGTGGCATGCTGTTTTGAAAGGAGGTCTGCACTCCTCCTGGGGTATTTTGTTGTCAGCTGGGTTTGTGTTCTTTGGAGAGCAGCCCAACAACCAGATGTTTCTCTTTGAGCAACTGAAACTGATATCTCATAAAGCAGGGCAATTTTTCAAACCCACTCCGACTGCGCCACTCAACACCCACATAGTGTTTCATTTATATAAGTGGAATGAATATGGACTTTGAGGTGATATTCTCCAGCAAAATTTAATGGGTGCTAGAGTGGCATCTTTAAACTTGCTAAAAATGATCTTTCCAAGGAAAAACTCTGTGTGGGAGCATTTGGTTTCCGAGAGAGAAAAATGCAAAAAACAATCAATATGATTTTAAATCGAGCAACATGTCATTAATTCCTGTCCTTTGTTTGGTGAGCAAACACGAAAACACATTTCGGGGAGGATTTCCCCCTTTCCTTTCTCATATTGCCTTGGTGTTTTCCTCCTCTGCAATAGTAAATTAGCACCGGGGCTATATGAGATTTGCTCATGGACAGTTGAATAATTTCCACAGTGATGCGCAGAGACAGCAAAGATCAATACCCAATGAAAAGAGGTGAAATTAAAAGACAACAAGAATAATGTATTGCTAGATGAGTTTGGATTGTTAAGCTTTTGGAACTTCTCACTTACGCTATTCAATGCCCTCATGGTATGTTTGCATCCTTTCAACACTGGATGAATTTATGGATGCTATTGCGTAGACAATCTCACTGAAATAAAGCGTGCCCAGGTTCTATAAATATGGTCACAGTCAAAAATACCCCTGCCCTTCCAGGAAGTCTTTTCACTTGTTAAATCACCAAGCGCATTGGACCAAACTATCAGGACAGAGGGGAATACTATAAAGTATAATAGAGCTTCTCTCTCTTACACCAGATCATATGACACATGATACAGCATTGTTGAATACTCATTTCTGATTGGCTAGAAGGGTATTTTAGGGTGGACATTACATTCATATATACGGGACAGTTGGAAACAATATAGGACACCTCTGTTGTAGTTCCAGCAGTAAATGCCTTTTTACCGTTTTAAAAAATATGAATTCATTTATCAAAATGAAAATATCTTTGAAAATGTTTTCTTTAGCAACCGTGTTCTCTACATTATCTGGGAACTATTGAACCCCGCTGTGACGACCCTCCCACTCTGTCTGCCGTATTCTGTCTTTGTTCTTGTTTCCTTATTAGGATGCCGGTGGGCGGAGTTGGGATGGTCGTCAGCTTCATGGGAAATACCTGGGCCAGGTGTCTCCCAGGATAAATAGACCTCTTCCACATTCATGGAAGAGACTCTCTCCATGCAGACACCTTTGTAGATTGTGGTGTGGTTCTTGGTGGCCTTTTGTTTGTTTGCTTTGGCACCTTTCAACACCCTGCATTATCACATTCATGCATGCAAAACACTCACTTACACTACTGATTACTGATTACACACACCATTGTATATTTTCCTTAGTTGCTTTAGTTAATAAATATATATTTTGTTACTCCTTATCTCCACGTTGTCTCCCTTTGTTACGGGCTTTGAGCCGGTTCGTGACACCGCGGACCACCATTTGAACTCTGTGGACACCCATGTCGTCCATTATTTCAAAGATAATATGCAGAGTGTCTGCGTTTATCCCTTACACATCCCAATGACAAAAGAGTCAAAGGTCACAACAGATGCCAGCCCCCCTCTTGAGACACAAGGAAAAAACAAAAATGCCAATAGTGACCATTTGCCTCATGGGGACCTTTTTGAATTGTCCGTATAGATAACAAAAAATGTGTGCCATTGATATCCCTGAAGCAATGTTGCACAAGTGGCTCTTATTTGCTTGTTGATTGGGCAAGGTTTCATTTCTCCAACAAATCTTGTCATGGCACTATGGCATTAAAACATGCCCTGACAGCACTAACTTATAGCTTTTCTAATGGGTCAATCCATATGTGCGTCACAATAAATAAAGGAGGCCTTCATTTGAATATGTGCCAGAGTTATTTTTGCTACAACTGTATGTATGTCTCTGATTTCAGCACCGTTCCAACATACACATCACAACAAAGACATTTATTTCTGAAAACAGGTTTTTCTTTTTTTAGGACCTAGCTAATTTGCAGAAGGGGCATTACCTACATAATTGAGGAAAGTAATCAAGCAGCATGTGTGGGGTGAGATGGCTTACATCATGAAAGTTCCTGGTTGTTTGAACTGACCCAAGTATTTTCATAGGGATGCTTATGGTCTTGAAATTTAGCTCCCTGTCGTAATCCTTTGCATTGTTCTGTTAGTGGGGAGCTATGTCAGACACGTCACTGGATATAGGACGGCTAGAATATAGAGGGGAGGACGCTGGGAGTCAAGTGCAGTCCAAGTTCGCCTCGTGCCATTGTGTCAACGACCAGAAATGAAGAATCACCAAACAACTGGAATCGCAGGGGTCAGGAGTCATGGTTTCGGGTGTCTCTTCAGCTCAACAATAACCAATCAATGTCAAGAAAGCAGAGCACAACTGAGACTAGCACAGCAGGGGGATGTTCAGTTTGTTGGCTTTGGAAGTGGTGGATAACAACTTGTACATGGTTGTTTAAGCTCCTGAGACTTATTAATGTGGCTACACAATACAATTTGTCAGCATTTCCCAATTTCCTCGGCTGTTGTTTCCCCTTTGAGTGACAGAGAATCCCTCGACGTGATCTGGATACAAGGCAGTATTTTCAAGCGTTCTCTCTCTCTCTCTCTCTCTCAATCAATGTTGAAGTTTGTCCAAATTTTATTTTAGAAATGTGATGTGCAGACAAATGTTTGTGTTGTTTATGGTACACAGGTACTTAAGCTGTGTCCATGAGTACTATCACAATGTATTGTCGTTGACATGGTCACATTGCCACTTCCCCTCTTGTTTTTATCATTTTTTCCCAACAAAGGGCCAAAGGGTTAAATCACACATGTTGACGACCGCTTGTAAAATCGACACACATTCTCAAGAGGTGTTCTCATATCGACATTCCCTGTTTTGTTTGTCAGTCAAAAGGGGTGTGTGGCGGTCTGGGAAATTAATTAACTCTGTAACAGGGTATCAAAGGGGGAAACCCAATATCTATGCAGGCTACAGTGGGGAACCCCACCTGTTTAGGCAGATAATGGGGGTGGTGGGGTTCTCTGTCCATAGTGTGCTTGATAGGGTTTCCATATTACCACTGCCTCCACTCCAACCCTACCAGACCAAAGCATCACAGGTGGGTCTCAAATGGCCATCCTAGCCCCACGCCGGAACGACAGGTGGGTCTCAAATGGCCATCCTAGCCCCACGCCGGAACGACAGGTGGGTCTCAAATGGCCGTCCTAGCCCCACGCCGGAACGACAGGTGGGTCTCAAATGGCCGTCCTAGCCCCACGCCGGAACGACAGGTGGGTCTCAAATGGCCGTCCTAGCCCCACGCCGGAACGACAGGTGGGTCTCAAATGGCCGTCCTAGCCCCACGCCGGAACGACAGGTGGGCGAGTGCTTTTTCTTTTCTTTACGATGTCTGCCCTCTCCGTCTGAAACATTTGGGGAACGCAACATGAGACGTCAGAAATGCCAGCTGTAAAGAGGAGGCGAACTTGGGGGAACTGTATACCTGAACTGTTAAGTTTATGGTTCTGGTCATTGTGACGTGACGTGGTTGGGCATTTATTAGGGAACAGAGAAAAGCTATTGGTTTGAATAAAGTGTGAGGCATAACAGAAAAACAGAAAAATAGATATCTACTTTTTTTTAAATCTGTGATCCAGTGTGGTCAGCCAAACACCAGCCACGCCACCTTGTTTGGAAAAGAGCAAGCTCTCGTCAGTTCTCGGTTCTTGACTCAACAACCTCTGTTCGACCTAAAAAAGCATAGACAAACTCAGTAGCCTAATAATAATTGATAATTGGACAAATATGTGAGAAGGCTCTTTCATAACAAGGCATTTTCTACATAAAGCCCTGAGTCAATCTTCAAAGTCTACTGGGCCTAAATTAGAGCTGATTTTGAAATTGCTTTTGCAAGGCTTGGATGTAAAATTGGTTTCAGCAAGTAGGAATCTGGTCAAAGTAATGATTCATGACGGTGAAAGTGACAGAAACCAGACATCACAGACAGAGAAGTTGATGAAAGACCAAAAATGATCATGTCATCATTACTCACATGCAGTAAAGCGATATAGACCAGTATTCTCAGAATGAACAAAATCTCTCCTTTAAAACTGTTGCGGTAGACAGTACTGTATCATTTAACTGAGGTATGCTTGCGTTCCGACAACTGCGTTGAATCGTACTCAAGTTCCCTTATTAATGCAAACCGTAGGATTGCTGAAGCAAGGGGAGAATAAAATGTAGAAGCCTAGTAAGTGGTAGCTGCAGTATTTGTCAGCTAAAGGGTTGGTACGTTACGCCATGGCCTCAAGACACGTGCAGGCAGCCAAAAGGCAGAAGGTACTGAACGCTTAAATGAACAGCCAAAGCCAGGTAAAGCCCCATCCAAACCACTTGGAAAATAACATTTGTGCGTTTCTACTCCCAAGTTGGGGAAAGTCCAAATGACCAGGGAACTAAGCATCTCCAAACCTACCTTAGGCCTCTTACTACTTGACTTCTTATTTTTTTATTTGACCTTTATTTAACTAGGCAAGTCGGTTAAGAACAAATTCTTATTCTCAATGACGGCCTAGGAACAGTGGGTTAACTGCCTTGTTCAGGGGCAGAACCACAGATTTTTACCTTGTCAGCTCGAGGATTTGATCTTGCAACCTTTCAATTACAACATTCTAAACACTAGGCTACCTGCCGCCCCTACCCCAGACTTTAGGTCTGGTGTAATTACAAGACAACGTTATGCCCATATAGTGGCAATACAAATGACAAAATAAATACATGTCTTTTTGGGGTGTTTATATTTCAAATGAGTCCCCCTTTTCTTCCTACTTGATTCTGGTGTATGGAATGCTAAGAAAGCACAGCGTCAAGATTTATTTTCATTTTTTGATATGTCGAATTCTATTCATTCCAGTTGAGGCTCCTTGAGGAATCCTTTAACAAACTGGCCACCACAGTTTTTCCATTCCATTTCAAAACATTTCCATAGCACCACATTTTACGTCCCATTGAACTACTGCCAAATGTTACAGGTTTATCATATACCACCCTATATGTTAACCAAATAACCGTACCAAAATTGTCATTATTCTCGCTGCTCAAGGAGCCAGCATATAGTTAGATCAAAGTTCCATCTCAAGTGGAATCTGTTCCCATCCCATCTATCTTTAGATCTCCTTGCTAACTACCTGCTATTCTGGACTTGACTGGAGATTAGCACATTTTCCTTCTTGGAACAGAGTACAAGTAGATTTGGCAATGGGTGAACATCCATCCTTTTATATAGAAGCTTTAAGTCCTCTCAGTCTTCTAACTGGATGTGCACCTCCTATTTCTGGAGAATAGAGGCAATGGGCTTCCAAAGAGTACAGCGTGTTGATCAGGACCTATTAATAAAGGTCCCCAGGGGGTCTTTGTGTGTGTGAGTGGGTGTCTGCATGTTTGTAGGGATAGTGTGTGTGTGTGTGTGTGTGTGTGTGTGTGTGTGTGTGTGTGTGTGTGTGTGTGTGTGTGTGTGTGTGTGTGTGTGTGTGTGTGTGTGTGTGTGTGTGTGTGAGAGTGTATTGTCAGCAAGTGAAACTGTGTGTGTGAGTGTAGACTGTAAGAGAGCTCCCAGCTCGTTGGCTGTAGACTCTGTAAGAGAGGTCCCAGCTCCTTGGCTGTAGACTCTGTAAGAGAGGTCCCAGCTTCTTGGCTGTAGACTCTGTAAAAGAGGTCCCAGGTCCTTGGCTGTAGACTCTGTAAGAGAGGTCCCAGGTCCTTGGCTGTAGACTGTAAGAGAGGTCCTAGGTCCTTTGCTGTAGACTCTGTAAGAGAGGTCCCAGCTTCTTGGCTGTGGACTCTGTTTAGACATTCACAGGGCAGCATATGGGACAGACAGCTGGTGGGGCTCAGGACTCTGAAGGTTATGATCACAGTGCTCTGGTAGGAGCCTAGTAGGAGCCCCCCTCCCGCCCCACCATACACACATACACGGACATACTGTACACACACACACACACACACACACACACACACACACACACACACACACACACACACACACACACACACACACACACACACACACACACACACACACACACACACACACACACACCCATCCCATGGCCCTCTCAGACCCCCCTAGACAGGTGGGCCATGGTTCTGGTTTCACCACCACCTTTATTCAATATAAACTCACTCCGCTAGAAGAAGGGCACGCACAAACCCAGGGACTTCCTGCAAGAACTCTTCTCGAGTCTGGACCTGCGAGAGGCTGAACCATCTGTCCGTCAACAGGCTCTCACTCTCTCCTATTCTCCCTGACTTTTCCGGTCCCCACCTCCCCTACTCCCTTCCTCCTCCCCTCTCTTTCTTCCTCTCCTCCGTCCGTTTTCCTCCCTATCACGCCAGCTGTGGTCTAGCACAAAAACAGATTTTTGGAGCGTTAACCATGATGTTCTTCCTACCCGGCGGCCGGATTTCATTTGCAGAGCACATGGGGGCAATATCTAGGGTAATTCCTGGGGTTTAGTGTCACTGATCTTCTCACAGCTCACCTCGGGAGAGAAATTAAAGCCCAGATAAGGCCATCTCTGCTTCCATCTCCGTCTTCCTTAGGCTGACCAGGACCATTCCTCACAGCACTGTGCTGTCAGGGCTGTCTGAGATGACACTATGGTACTGCTGTCCTACTGCATGTCCACCCTCCACTGGCATTGTAATAGGTGTGATCTAATCTCTGACCCATAGAATTTACATACACACAACACTTCGATTATGCATTCACACACACCTGAATGTTCGACATAAAGGCAATAAAATAAAAGGTTTAGTACGTACTAACGGAATAATGGATCTCAGCTATACTCGAGCACCCTTACCGGATCAAATGTAATCGACGCTGACCAAATATCATTCAGTGTCATGTTTGATTTAGTTGTTATAAAGGTGTGTGTGTGTCCTTTAGTTAATGACACTCAAACATAAGGAATTGTTATTTTAACATATTGCAAGGACTTAAGGTTTGAGGTGATGGCTACTTACATGTGGATTTGCAGTCTCTTGTTTGTTGGGTAAAGGCCATGCAGGGAAAGCAATAAAAAAGACCAATGATTTTAGTAGAATTTTTCTCCCTTTCAAGCAGCAAACGGCTTGCCTAGTATTTAATGAAAACCTTGTCAACCAGACTTTTTAGGACTCTGGTAAATGTCATCTAGTGGAAATGGGACTTCATAAGAATCCTAATTTAATTTAAAAGCTGTTAAACTCGACAGCATCGCCTTCAAAAGGGGGGAGAGGACATATTTCTCCTGATTGTATCAATGTGATGAAACATAAATGAAATGTCAGAAGATTTATTAATTTTCTAAATTCAATCAAAATATGGCAGAGCGGAGCACTTCGAATATTGAACTTAGTATTAAAATGAAAAATGATGTTCTGTTCACCGGCGCAGGCATATACTAGCTTTAAGCTTGGTGGTCCTGCCAATGACATTGGTTGTCATCGCTCAAGTAGTGTGTCTGAGCTGTGCGGTGGGAGCAATTAAAACAGGAGGCCTTGTTAACCATGTGCTGTGGCTTAACACAGTGGAAAATAAAGTTACAGAATAGTGCCCAGTCATGTGCTTTATGGCCTTCTCTAAACACCATACAGGCGGGCCAAGTGAATACACACACCACACACACTCACTTTACATCCCTGTATAGTAGAGATCATTCCAACGGATTAAGGCTTCCACATCACACACACGCACGCACGCGCACACGCATGCACACACGCACACACACCATTCCGCCAAACACAGCCCTGCATGTCAGGGGGCTTCAGAGTGTGAATCCAAGTTTGACTAAACCAACCATTGGCTTGCTGATTAAATGGTTCAGTTATCCTAACTTTTTCTCATACTAATTTCAATCTTTTTTTGCCTGGCACAGAAAAAATAAATACTTGACAGCATCAACAAGCATGCCTGTCGGTTGGTTTGACTTTATAACAGCGAGCGCCTCTGTCACACCCTGACCATAGTTTACTTTGTATATTTCCATGTTTTGGTTGGTCAGGGTGTGATCTGAGTGGGCATTCTATGTTACATGTCTAGTTTGTCCAGTTCTATGTTCGGCCTGATATGGTTCTCAATCAGAGGCAGGTGTTTGTCATTGTCTCTGATTGGGAACCATATTTAGGTAGCCTGGGTTTCACTGTGTGTTGGTGGGTGATTGTTCCTGTCTATGTGTTTTCACCAGATAGGGCTGTTTAGGTTTTCGTTACGTTCTTTATTTTGTAGTGTTTGTATTAATTCGTGTTTTACGTTTGGTTATTAAAACATGGATCGCAATCTACACGCTGCATTTTGGTCCGACTCTCCTTCTCATCAAGAAAACCGTTACAGAATCACCCACCACAAAAGGACCAAGCAGCGTGTCAACAGGCAGGAACAGCCCAAAGTGGAGTACAGTATGGACTATACTTCTTGGGAGGAGATAGACAGGTGGGCGGTCGACCCAGGGAGAGTGCCGGAGCCCGCCTGGGATTCGATGGAGCAGTACGCGGAAGGATATAGGAGAATGGAGTTTGCGAAGCAAGCAAGGCGCCGCGGACGGAGGCCCCAGAGTCAGCCCCCAAAATTTCTTGGGGGGGGGGCTCAGGGAGAGTGTGGCAGAGTCAGGAGTCAGACCTGAGCCAACTCTCCCTGTTTATCGTGAGGAGCCAAGGAGGAGACCAGAACCAGAGCCGGTGTTGGAGGTGAGCGAAACAGAGACTGTGAAGGAGTTAATGGGGAAATTGGAGGAGAGAGAAATGAGGGAGTTGCTGTGTTGGTGCTTTTTGCATGGAATTCGCCCGACGGAACGTGTCGGGGATTTGATGGCACCTGGGTTAGCGCTCCATACTCGTCCTGAGGTGCGTGTTAGTCGGCTGGTGAAGTCGGTGGCAGCCTCACGCACCAGGCCTCCTGTGCACATCCCTAGCCTTGCACGTTCTGTGCCAACACTGCTCTCAAGATCTCCAGTACGCCTTCACGGTCTAGCCCATCCTGTGCCACCTCCACACCCCAGCCCTCCGGTAGCAGCTCCCCGCACCAGGCTTCCTGTGCGTGTCCTCGGCCCAGTACCACCAGTGCCAGCACCACGCATCAGGCCTACAGTGCGCCTCGCCTGTCCAGCGCTGTCGGAGCCCTCCTCCTCTCCAGCGCTGTCGGAGTCTCCCGCCTGTTTAGCGCTGTCAGAGCTTTCCGCCTCTACAGCGCTGCCGGAGTCTCCCGCCTGTTCAGAACTGCCAGTCTGCATGGAGCTGCCAGTCTGCATGGAGCTGCCAGTCTGCATGGAGCTGCCAGTCAGCATAGAGCTGCCAGTCAGCAAGGAGCTGCCAGTCTGCATAAACCTGCCAGTCTGCAAGGAGCTGCCAGTCTGCAAGGAGCTGCCAGTCTGCAAGGAGCTGCCAGTCTGCAAGGAGCTGCCAGTCTGCATAAACCTGCCAGTCTGCAAGGAGCTGCCAGTCTGCAAGGAGCCGCCAGAGCTGCCAGTCTGCAGGATGCCGCCAAAGCTGCCAGTCTGCAAAGAGCCGCCAGAGCTGCCAGTCTGCAAGGAGCCGCCAGAGCTGCCAGTTAGCATGGAGCAGCCAGAGCCGCCAGTCAGCATGGAGCAGCCAGAGCCGCCAGTCAGCATGGAGCAGCCAGGGCCGCCAGTCAGCATGGAGCAGCCAGGGCCGCCAGTCAGCATGGAGCAGCCAGGGCCGCCAGTCAGCATGGAGCAGCCAGGCAGCATGGAGCAGCCAGAGCAGCCAGTCAGCATGGAGCAGCCAGTCAGCATGGAGCAGCCAGAGCAGCCAGTCAGCATGGAGCAGCCAGAGCTGCCAGTCAGCATGGAGCAGCCAGTCAGCATGGAGCAGCCAGAGCTGCCAGTCAGCATGGAGCAGCCAGTCAGCATGGAGCAGCCAGAGCTGCCAGTCAGCATGGAGCAGCCAGTCAGCATGGAGCAGCCAGAGCTGCCAGTCGACCAGACTCTTCCAGATCTGCCAGTCGACCAGACTCTTCCAGATCTGCCAGTCGACCAGACTCTTCCAGATCTGCCAGTCGACCAGACTCTTCCAGATCTGCCAGTCGACCAGACTCTTCCAGATCTGCCAGTCGACCAGACTCTTCCAGATCTGCCAGTCGACCAGACTCTGCCAGATCTGCCAGTCGACCAGACTCTGCCAGATCTGCCAGACTCTGCCAGATCTGCCAGTCAGCCAGACTCTGCCAGATCTGCCAGTCAGCCAGACTCTGCCAGATCTGCCAGTCAGCCAGGATCTGCCAGATCTGCCAGTCAGCCAGGATCTGCCAGAACCGCCAGCCAGCCAGGATCTGCCAGAACCGCCAGCCAGCCAGGATCTGCCAGAACCGCCAGCCAGCCAGGATCTGCCGGATTCAACTACCTGCCTGAGCTTCCTCTCAGTACTGAGCTTCCTCTCAGTGCTGAGCTTCCTCTCAGTGCTGAGCTTCCTCTCAGTGCTGAGCTACCCATCAGTCCCGAGCTACCTCTGTTCCGAGCTGTCCTTCTGTTCCGAGCTGCCCCTCTGTCCCGAGCTGTCATTTAAGAGGGTAACATATCTAGGGACGCTAAGGAGGTGGACTAAGACTATTATGGAGTGGGGTCCACGTCCAGCGCCAGAGCCGCCACCGCGGACAGATGCCCACCCAGACCCTCCCCTATAGGTTCAGGTTTTGCGGCCGGAGTCCGCACCTTGGGGGGGGGGGGGTACTGTCACACCCTGACCATAGTTTACTTTGTATATTTCTATGTTTTGGTTGGTCAGGGTGTGATCTGAGTGGGCATTCTATGTTACATGTCTAGTTTGTCCAGTTCTATGTTCGGCCTGATATGGTTCTCAATCAGAGGCAGGTGTTTGTCATTGTCTCTGATTGGGAACCATATTTAGGTAGCCTGGGTTTCACTGTGTGTTGGTGGGTGATTGTTCCTGTCTATGTGTTTTCACCAGATAGGGCTGTTTAGGTTTTCGTTACGTTCTTTATTTTGTAGTGTTTGTATTAATTCGTGTTTTACGTTTGGTTATTAAAACATGGATCGCAATCTACACGCTGCATTTTGGTCCGACTCTCCTTCTCATCAAGAAAACCGTTACAGCCTCAATGTGTTTTCAATGTGAAGGAGATACGAGGGTCTGTTTTGTGACATGCTTCCCTTTGAAATGATGTGCCAGCCTGAGGAAAACATAAACAAATGTTTACCACCAAGCACGTTCAAGTTTCCTCTGGAAAAAGCCACAGCTTCACATGAGAACCATTACTGGGAGGGAGGACACTGAAAACCTATTTTTGGAATTAAAACTTTCAAACCAGATCAATTCTCTAATTGGCTCCTTTCACAACATTTGCATATTGAGTTAGATTGAGGAGGTTGATTGGCTGTGGTGTCTTGAGACTGAGGTGTTCGGTGGGTGGTACAAAGACACACACACACACACACACACACACACACACACACACACACACACACACACACACACACACACACACACACACACATACACACACACACAGTGCATGTTGGAAAGCTTCTGAAGATAAAAGCCTCTCTAGGCGAACAGAGACCGTGTTGACATACGAGGCAAAACAAACAGTCTGACTTCTAAGCTTTGACATGCCGGGTGACTGGGACCTCAGTTTCTCATGCCGAGTGACTGGGACCTCAGTTTCTCAGCTTTGTCATGCCGGGTGACTGGGACCTCAGTTTCTCAGCTTTGTCATGCCGGGTGACTGGGACCTCAGTTTCTCATGCCGGGTGACTGGGACCTCAGTTTGTAAGCTTTGGCATGCCGGGTGACTGGGACCTCAGTTTGTAAGCTTTGGCATGCCGGGTGACTGGGACCTCAGTTTCTCATGCCGGGTGACTGGGACCTCAGTTTGTAAGCTTTGGCATGCCGGGTGACTGGGACCTCAGTTTCTCAGCTTTGATATGCCGGGTGACCGGGCCCTCAGTTTATCATGCCCGGTGGCTGGGACCTCAGATTCTTAGCTTTGGCATGCCGGGTGACTGGGACCTCAGGTTTTCAGTTTTCCTACTAGATGCCTATAGGCTTTGTGTTTTACTAGTATTCTGTTTCTCTCTTCCTCTGTGCTTCATTGCTTCATTAACCCCCAGAGAGGGGATGAGAATGAGAAAGAGAGGGGAAGACTGGGAAAGAGAGAGAAAAATGGAGAGAAAGAGAGCGAAAGAGAGATTGCAATTAATTTAGTAGGCCTCATATTTTTGGTAAATAATTGGCACAATTTAACACACTGACACACACACACAAACACACACACACACACACACACAAACACACACTTTGTTTTCCTGAAATGGTAGGACTTTTTGGAGTGTAAAAATGTTTGACCATTAAAAACCCTGGTTTCCCTAACAGCTAACCCTAATACTAACCTTTAAAGTGGAACTGACAGCGTTTTAACAACTTTGCGGATATGAAACAAACAGACAATAATAATATCAATCAAAAATATCAAATTCCCCATTGATGCTACAACACCAACTTTATAAGAGGTCTTAAAAATAGGTTATGTTTGACTCAACATTCCATGACGTACACTAAGGCATTGTTGGCCAAATAGATGGATACAGTTTAATGCATGATTAATATAATTCACCAATACATTTCTTGGTAGTCCAAAAAATATTGCTATCAGGTTGTAAATCACATCTGGCCTGTTCAATGTTTTGCTGCCTCCATTTGGGATGGAGCTGAAACTGTTTCAGTTTCAATGATTCAATATTTCAGATAAAAATGTAGAAATGTAAGTAAGGCTGGGAATGCCAAGACAAATAAACTAGCAAGGGCAACAATCACAAGTCAGTCATAACGTGGCTAATAGGTTACCATATCTTTTTATGTAGAAAGCAAAAAACAAGGAGCCTACTGTTAGCTAGATAGGTAGCTGCTGGGAGGATGTCATGTCATTGCAGAACTGGGTGAGTGACTGACTTTTCCCCCTCACATCGTTTTTCGGTGGCTATACACAGCTAGATATGCAGGTGCTATTTGGTTAGCTAGCAAGAACTTGAATGACTGTTATCCAGTTAGGATGTCTACTCCGATTTCAGAGCGCTCTCATCTGAGTGTGCCTGGGGGCAGAATAACTGATACATTTGCAACACTCACTCGATATGACAGTGTCAGTAAACATAGTCAAAAAAGGTAATAGTTAGTCACGACCACTCTAGAGAACAAGTAAACAGCCTAACCAACTCTGCTACGGTGAGTAAAATGGTCAGAGTAAGGTGTTCTCTCATTTGTGTCTGGAAGTAGCTAGCTAGCAAGCTAGCAAACTTTAGCAGTTAACTTGGGTGCTTGGTTGGGACAAGAATTAATGCATTGGCAGGCAAGCTCCAGAAGGACAAGTAGGCTTCTATTCCCCATCGTTTATGAGTGCAATTTTGATGGGCAACTAGCTGAAAAGGTTTGAGAGATTTTATGTAATGTTCCTTCGTTAAATATTAGCTCATCTTGCTCTGGCTAGCGTTAGTTTTTGATCTTGTTGTTGTGCATCACTGAGGGAGAGAGAGCCTACCCTTTCATGGTTGTCTGATCGATAGGACTGTAAAGTTCCCAAATGTTAAAGGACTCCTGTAGTATTTACATATTTGCAGAAATCCGTTCAGGAATATTTTGTCACTTTTGGCGAATGTTGCAACTTCCTGTAAACACACAGTTAATTTCAAAGTGAATGTTGGCAGGCCAAATGGCTTGTTTGCATAAAGGCCTACTGTAACTCTGATTGGCTATGGCACATCGGTCTGCATAGACTTCGGTTTTGGACGAGACAGATGTGTTTATTAGGTTTTATTTAATTAAGTGTCTATTAATTGTCCAAACGCACGGCCTCTTTCCCACTCTATATTGCTATAGAATTTTTTACAAATGCCTTAGTATATGTAATCCCGAAACGTTCTAAGAATTTATGAAAACGTGAAACTGACCATATATATAATTTTTTTTAAAGTGTCATATTCTCCTGGGGGTGTATATGAACAGATGATTTTAATAAGATTTCATGTTGCCAAATTGCTGTCAGTTCCACTTTAAACTAACCTAACACTAATGTTAACCCCAAAAACCCCAAACCTAACCGTAAACTTAACCCAAAACGTAACCCTAACCCTAAACCTAACATAAACCCTAGCTCTAAACCTATCCCTATCCCTAACCTTAACCCTAAAACCCTATATCTAACCCTTAAGCTTAAAATAGCATTTTAATAAAAATCTGGACCTGAAAAAGTGAAATGTTAGGACTTTGGGGTCCTTATAATGTAGGAAATCACACACACACACACACACACACACACACACACACACACACACACACACACACACACACACACACACACACACACACACACACACACACACACACACACACACACACACACACACACACACAGAGAGAGTAGTGCACTCTCAACAGCTCACCTTTACAATAGCGAGCACAGCTAACTCCCCATTACAACCGCATCAAAAAGAGACACAATAACTCCCCCTTTTCACCCCTCAATACGAGAGTCCTCACTTTTGCTGACAAGTCGCGACAACACAGACGTCGACGGCACCACTCAACGCTTTTCTCCTGTCTTTTCCTCCCGTCTTTCCTCCCCTCTGGTCCTCTTGCCCTCCTCCTGTCTTTTCCTCCTGTCTTTCCTCCTGTTGATCCCCCTTTTGAACCGCTGCCATGTTAAGGAAACCCAATCTATTGTTTGAAGTGAACAGACAGATTTCCTTCTAGAGATTGTCAAATACTTTGTTTAAACAGTGTGGTGCTTTGTTGAACCTATCCTAGGTGTGACTTAATAAAGATGAAGACTATAAGGTGCTGGTTGATAAATGCGAACCACATGCACAAATACGGCGCGGTGCTCAACGTGAGTGTGTGAGAGAAAACAGTAATCACATCGGTTTCCTGTGACAAACAATAACATTTGTTTTAAACCGCCGGCCTTCTTCTCAGAGCGACTCTGTAGCTCCCGTGGTAATATATCCCAGACTGTCTAGATCCCTGAGTACTGGGAACTAGCTAACTTCATAGGCTACTTCTAGGGCCAGTAGGAGGTCAGATTGGGAAGCTATACGCTAAAAGGGGTTTATTTGAGAGAATTGATTTAATCACAGAATGAATACCAAACTTACAATAGACTGTGCTCATGGCCAAAGTATACAGTGATATTAGTGGACAGAAACGTAGTAATGATCTATGAAAAATGATTTTTGTCAGCATATAGATGCTATCTCAGATGCAGCATTAGCAACAAGAAAACCACTCTTAGACATAAAAATATATCTCCTTGACATTGTGATCAGTTGCTGTATGTAGGCCTATGTACATACACACAAAAAAACATTTCAAATCATTCCTCCCTCTATTTAACCAATGATGCCATGCGCAACCCACTTGGCTCCGTTTAACCTTGATCAAGAGGAAGCTAACAGGGTGTCTCGTCCCTTAACGTATAGGGGCACTGTGGCGATGATAGATCACACTGTTTTCATCAGAAACCCATCGGGCTCTGCTTGCCTCAACTTTGGGGTTTCTGACCTAAGAGTTCCCCCCTGTCGGGGTGATTTTACTTGGACAAATTTCTCCTCCTACTGGGGCCTCTTTACTGCAAGGGGATCCATGTCAGACACTCATCTGCCTCCCATTACACGTCCCAAATAGAAAACCTACACGGTGGATGTGTTAATGGATGAAAATGCAGTGCAGGAACATTGAGTGCCGGACTGTTAAAGAGCAACTCCCCCCGAGCCCCTTAAACTGCTGGTGCAGTCAAACCTCCGTCCTTAACCTTGCTACAATCCCATCTTATGGGTGTTCTTCACAGCTCGGTACATGGTGTTACCAGCAGTTATGTCACATGACTAGCAGACAAGGCCTACACGTTTACAATAAGTGAGTCACATATTGGGAACTTTCTGTTGAATTTACATGACTTGATTCATTTAAGTTTTCCTTACAACTTTTTGTTGTTTATGGTGTAAAACACTGTCCACCACTTAATATGGCACCAGATGGCAGAGTTAGCGATAAGGTATAAGAATCTACGTCTGTTGTAACATCGACACTGTTTGGTGTACAGTAGACCTAGTCTTCCAACCCCAGCCTTTGTCCTTGCATTATTAGAATGTTGGTCCCATGTCACTTTACAGAACCTCTAACACCCTGAAAGACCCCAGATTAGATCAGATTAGTTATCAGAAACAAGCAGAGGTGGGTTACCTTTCGCCAGCTGTCAGTGGTGGCGGGTGCAGGGTGCAGTGTCAGTGTGGGCAAGTGTCTCTGATGGCAACAGAGAAGGCTGGATGTTTGATACTGTTGACTGGTATGATGGGTGCCACTGTAATCCCACAGGGGATCATTCTTGACCCCAACACTTAAATATAGAAAACTCCTGCTATTCTGGAGGATGAGGACGATGGGCTGATGGGCCTTCCAAAGCAGAGTGCTACTTGTTATTCTTCAATTAAAGCACATGTATTTGTTGAGTGGTCATCTACTTAATTAGTCCTGGACATTTTGAACTGTTTTAAAAATTAGGCCTACAGCACCATGAAAAACTATGACAAAGCATATCAATCCATTTTCTCTATAAAATACTTTAATTTAGTGATTGAGTGTTATGGTGTTTTACTATAAACAAACTTCACACCTGTGCAGATGAACAATTGACACTAGGATGCGATATAGATGCTTTTCATATCCACAACTATGTCCTAAAGACAGATTTTTGCCATCAAATCAAACTATAACAGGGAAAAGGCATTTTCAATAAGCAATTGAATACCCTCAGCTGTAGCGTGACCCCAGACACATGAGTCTGACCTGGTCATATGACTAGGTAATGGATTTCTAACCATTAATGAATGCTCTCGTTCATTTATTATTAATGCAATTTTCAAATACTGCAACTATACCTCCTTGATCCGTTTATCTTACACATGGCAGTCCAAACCCCCCACCACCAAATTACAGTGAGGGCACAGTTGAGAAAAAAAAGGCATAGGTGGAATGAGTAGGCTAAAAGGCAATGCAACCCAGTGGTAAGGCCCGCTGACGCTACCCATAGTCTTACTCAACAACCCCCCCATCACCACCACCAGCATAAATCATAAGGTTCATTCAGTGAGCTGTCTGGTCTAACCAAAGAAAGATGTGCACCGCTAAACCTGCCAAAGCTCACTTTGATGCTGAAAAGTCAATGTCTTCTGGATGGATTATGATACCAATGAATGCAATTAGGGGAGCTAGGGATAAATTCAACATATTCTGTCTTACTGACGCATCCTTTAACAACTGCTGTGTCAAAATACGCTGACTGTTGCCAAGAGAAAACATTTGAATATGTACCACATTTTCTCTCACTTATGCACGAGATGAAGTCCAAATGACGAAAAGAAAATGGAGTAAGTATTATGGACAGGCTTTGGTCTAAATTGAATTAGTCCTTTATGAGATGACTTGCAGTAAGAAATGAAATGTCATCCTCTCCAGAGAGAGAGAGAGGGAGTAGAAATGTGAAACATATGAATGTGAAAGAGAGTGCGGTTCCAGCTACGCTTTTCTTATGTGCTGACTCCACTTACTAAGATGTGTCATGCATAAATCAGTGCTGTGTTGTGGGATGAGAAGCAGCGCCCCACAGAGCCTCAAAACACACACAGACACTGATTTGACTCCACAGTCTTTTGTCTTTCATTTTCCAGTGATAACTAACCCGGCATAGTATCATTGCCATCCCATGTGTTTAGAATCAATAAAACATATATGTGTCATTTTAACTCCTCTGAAAGTGTCGGCGAGCTCCTCCTAATTTCCAAGAGTTTGAAATATGACGCTGAGTGCTAACGTGGAACGCTGAGTGAAGTAGAAGGAGAAAAAAAGATTGTCAGGGGTTTTTAATACAGGATCTAAAACCCGGAGCTCACAGAGTTACATATCATGTTTCACCAAGGCTTGAGTAGCTCTATATGTAGAGACACAGAATCCTAACCTGCTGCGAAAGTCTTTTTTTCTTCTTCGTGGAAAGTTACACGCTCCCTGCTGCTAGACTTGATGTTGATACTCGCGACTCATAAAATAAAATCATGTTCTGAGCAGATGCAGTGAAGGGGAATTTGCTTTTATAGTTGGCACGTTTTGAATTTTCATGGCCCATGAAGTGATACTGTCAGTTAGGATATCAGGATTTTGTCAGGTTAGTTCTCCCCTAACCTAATCAAGATGACATTCTAGCCATGGACTATCACCATCCTACATTGAAAATTGTTTCATTTTTTTAAATAGTCAAACGATTCAGAAACAAACATTTCTAGTTTTAATCACTACTGAATGATCTGACAGGTAAGGTTATTAACTCAAAGCTGTGAAGCAGCCTGGGAGATATTTGGATGTCTATTTTGATAATAAGCTTTAAGTATTCCACAGTAGCACTCCGAGCATGTGTCAGAGCCTGTTAGCAGTCATATCATTATGTATTTCAGATATGGGGCAGAGAACAGGAAGTTGACAAACTGTCACTTCCTGTGTCCGTGTCTAGACCAAACTCAGCCTGGGTGGGGGTCATCACACTGCAGAGACATTGCACATGTTTCTGGGTGATGATGGGTTTGAAACTATGTTATCCATCACCGGCCTTGCTAAGTCCACTGGCCTCCTGCCAATACCACATCCATTTTCAGGTCGCTGGGAAAAAAACGGATAAAATGACCAGGCTTTTTTCCCCCACAGGAGCCTACATTAGAAACGTATGGAGAGATGTGAGAGTTAGACGACCTTCCACACATACTGTACTATCCTGCCCAAATAAGACAGCATCAAAAGACTTCTCTCTACACTCAACAATGTTTCATAATTGATAAAATACTACATGGTAGACTGGCAGAATTTCAATTGAGCTGGCTTCAGTTCTGTCTGTTTGACTTTTAACCAAACAGGCCCAAAACCCCACTATTTTTCCACTGCAGTGCGAGAGATGAAAAAATCCCACAGAGACTGGGCCAAAAGTACTTTTTCATATTATAAATTAGGGAGATGACTGGGGCTTTCAAAGCAAACCATTATGATAGTTAACATAAAACCACTTAAAAGGCCAGCTGTGGGAGTGACGTGAATAATGGTGTTTAATTTGTCTAATCTTAGCTGGAGCAGTGGGTGGTTGAGCGGGGGGGGGGGGGGGGGGAGTGGTGAGGGGTGCCTCTGCTTGGTTAGGCTGGTACCCTGCTGGCACTTGAAGAGATTGGGTTTTGCCACAGTGCGGTACAAATGCCCTAAATGGTTGGCTGGCTGTGTTGTTGTTTTTTCTGCGTGTTGTCCCCTTTCATTTGTATTTGGTCTGTTGTTAGCATACTTTGTGAATGCTGTGGACATGGAAAAGCTCTTTGGAAAGTTAGTGCTCAGTTAAAAGGCTGCTGCCAGGCTGCCAAAAGGAGCTGATTGAGGAGCTGATTTCTTTTTCAAGGCCACTAGTTTTCTACAGCACTAAAAAATCTCTAGAAATAAATAATTGAAGAACTTGTTCATATAGTTCTGAACTATTTTCACGTGTATATGTCTCCACTTTTGTATTGCGCACAGCATAAATCTTCAATGACTTCGATTGAATATTTTTCCTTATTAGTGTACAACTTATAAGATGTAACATATCTACTGTACGTTGTTAATAAATGTAGCCATTTATTAACAGTAGTTTTAATTTCTTACATCACATCGCATGTGGGGGCAGTATATACAATAATTTACACATTGAGAAATTTGCAAGTGTTCATCATATACAGCTTGTGTTTTAAGTTTATACATTTCCTCAGTTTTATGTCCCAAAAGAATAGAGTGGTGTCTGAACTTCGGTATCACTATCCAGAAACAGTTTGGCAGGGCAATGCTTATGGCTGATGTTATACAGCTGATGTTATACTGCTGATGTTATACAGCTGATGTTATACTGCTGATGTTATACAGCTGATGTTATACTGCTGATTTTATACAGCTGATCTTATACAGCAAATGTTTACTGCTAATGTTAAACAGCTGATGTTATACAGCTGATGTTTACTGCTGATGTTTACTGCCGTTTACTGCTGATGTTTACTGCTGATGTTTACTGCTGATGTTTACTGCTGATATTTACTGCTGATGTTTACTGCTGTTGTTTACTGCTGTTTACTGCTGATGTTTACTGCTGCTGTTTACTGCTGATGTTTACTGCTGTTTACTGCTGATGTTTACTGCTGATGTTTACGGCGGATGTTTACTGCTGATGTTTACTGCTGATGTTATACAGCTGATGTTATACAGCAAATGTTTACTGCTGATGTTTACTGCTGATGTTTACTGCTCATGTTTACTGCTAATGTTATACAGCTGATGTTTACTGCGGATGTTTACTGATGATGTTTACTGCTGATGTTATACAGCTGATGTTATACAGCTGATGTTATACTGCTGATGTTATACAGCTGATGTTATACAGCTGACATTATACAGCTGATGTTATATAGCTGATGTTTACTGCTGATGCTTACTGTTGATGTTATACAGCTGTTGTTTACTGCGGATGTTTACTGCTGATGTTTACTGCTGATGTTATACAGCTGATGTTTACTGCTGATGTTATATAGCGGATGTTTACTGCTGATGTTTACTGCTGATGTTATATAGCGGATGTTTACTGCTGATGTTTACTGCTGATGTTATATAGCGGATGTTTACTGCTGATGCTTACTGCTGATGTTATATAACGGATGTTTACTGCAGTTATACAGTGGATGTTTACTGCTGATGTTTTACAACTTCTTTTCAACTTGACACAGTTGTATGTTGGTGTTAAAGCCAGCATTTAAAGATGGTCCTGCAGTGCAGAGAAATCTCCCGTAAATATCCCAATCACCATGCGGGGAGTGATTTGGGAAAAGCCTCTCCTTTATGTTTTAATGGGTGCATGAAGTTCTACTGTACTGTATCTAGACATCCTGTATATAGACATCCTGTATATAGACAGAACCAGACTTGTGGAGGTCTACAATCTTTTTTTCTGAGGTCTTGGTTCATTTATTTTGATTTTCCCATAATGTCAAGCAAAGAGGCACTGAGTTTGAAGGTAGGCCTTGAAATACATCCACGGGTACACCTCCAATTGACTCAAATGATGTCAGTTAGCCTATCAGAAGTTTCTAAAGCCATGACATCATTTTCTGGAATTTTCCAAGCTGTTTAAGGTAGAGTCAACTTAGTGTATGTAAACTTCTGACTCACTGGAATTGTGGTACAGTGAATTATAAGTGAAATAATCTGTCTGTAAACAATTGTTGGAAAAATGACTTGTGTCGTGCACAAAGTAGATGTCCTAACCGACTTGCCAAAACTATAGTTTGGTAACAAGACATTTGTGGAGTTGTTGAAAAACTAGTTTTAATGCCTCCAACCTAAGTGTATGTAAACTTCCGACTTCAACTGTATATATATCCTTTATTTAGACATTCTGGAAATAGACATCCTTAATATAGAAATCCTGAATATAGACATCCTCTATATCTACTATCCTCTATCCTGGACTATTGGAAGATTAGTCCAAATGGGGACTAAAAGAGATCCAAATAAATTCAAAATCAAATCAAATCTAAATAGACATCCGGGATATTGTGTGCATCTTGTGTGCATGCAGGTCATATTGTCACCTATTGTTTTATATCATCCAAGTTTAAAACAATTAAATGCACAGTGAAGGGTTAATCATGAAAAGTATAATTGCAGTAAGCAGATGTTAGACTACACTCTTAGATGCAAATGCTGAGAACCAAGGCTCTAACCTAACAACGGTGTTTAATGGACAACTCCAACCACTGTTCAGCACTGTGGTAACCCGAACCAACATCAACACCATTAGAGGAGGGTTCAAAACCACTGTGGATGGCACCTACCCCTCCATTATTTCAAGAGGCCTTCGTCACACCCCCATCCCCTACCACCACCACCCCAGCCCAATTCTTCCTCCTCAATACCCCCTCTCCTCCTTCAAATCAGGGCCTTCCCAGTGCCTCATTGTCCCAAAGTGAGTTTTGATTACCAGCTTAAGTCCTGAGAAGGCTTGCCTCAGTTGCCACAGCTGATCTTTTATACTAATTTAGGATTAATGCGGGGTCTGCAACACTGCCTCAACACCGACGCTGAGAAGGCCCCTGCCACACACAGCTAAACATTAATCCTCCTTAATGCGCAGAGTCAACTCTGAGTCCTTATCAGAATTTGCCTTAATCTCTGCCTAGGCTGTACAAAACTCCCTACTGCTCTATAGTACAAATGTATACACCAGGTACATGCAGAGAAATAGGAAATCCTCTTTTACCTTGGAAAAGTTTTGGATGAGTTGTTCTAGTTAGCAGACTTGGAGTTCAGAGAAGATATTCTGTAGACAGACGGGGTGTCGACTTGAACTTTATTTTTATTACTGCTGCTGGCTATATCTTCCGACTCATCCTAACGGTCCTGATACTCACATGACAGAATATCTGACAAGGCTCTTGTCCAATCACAAGTTATGCTTCTGTTAGCTATCCAATTGTCATCTGATTTGACTTGAAGAATCTCCTTCCTCCCAGTTAACTTCTTGCCAGACTGTTTAGAACAACTTTCCCCCTGTCTTGCTCCTTTTTCCTATATTCCATCTCAGAATTCTGGGTTCTGCTCTTCTGTGGGTGCTAGTCAGTGACTGGCAGGGAACCCTCCCTTGAAGACAGCCTTGCCTGTAATCAGTGGTGTAAAGTACATAAGTAAAAATACTTTAAAGTACTACTTAAGTAGTTTTTTGGGTATCTGTACTTTACTTTACTATTTATATTTTTGACAACTTTTAATTTTACTCCACTACATTCCTAAAGAAAATAATGTACTTTTTACTCCATACATTTTCCCTGACACGCAAAAGTACTCATTATATGTTGACAGGAAAATGGTCCAATTCACACACTCATCAAGAGAACATCCCTGGTCATACCTATTGCCTCTGATCTGGCAGACTCACTAAACACAAATGCTTTGTTTGTAAATTATGTCTGAGTACTGGAGTGTGCCCCTGGATATCCGTCAGAAAAATAAATAAATTGTGTCGTCTGGTATAAGGAATTTGGCTTGTTACAATATTTTGGGGCGTGGTTTGTTCACTGCTCTTTTTGTGCAACTGTGAGTGAGAGTGTCATTCCAGTTGATCTAATCTGTTGACATTACTGTACATGTTATATATGTCTAGGGCCAGTGACCATAGCATATGGCCTTGTGTCAATTGAGAATGTTTGATTAAGTCAGTGGTTCTCAATTCTCTCCTCAGGGACCCCCAGCTGTTCAAGAGCTAGCATACCTGATTCAACTTGTCAATTAACACAACAATAACACCTATTGGAATGTTTCCACTATAATATGGCTTAACAGAATAAAACAAACCTGTAGGATTCTTCAAAATGATCTGCAAAGGGTTACGACCATAGCAGAAACCTGTTTTGGTGCTATATAGAACATATTTTTTTAATGGTTCTTTATAGAACCTTAGGTAAGGGTTCTTTATAGAACCTTCACAAAAAAGTTTTATATAGCATTAAAAAGTGATCTGCTATGGTTACAAGCCAAATAACCCTTATTTGGCACTACATAGAACCATTTGTTTTTAGTGTGTAATTGATTCACTTTGTGATTGCTAAGCTGACCTCATACAAAGAACATTCCTTGATACTCTTTAATAAAAGTTTAAAATAAATGACATGGTGCTTTATCAACAACCATGTATGGTCTGACTCAATGTTGCATATAGGCCAGAATAGGCTTTTGCAACTACCAGCAGAAAGCCGACTGTATGTAGCCTTATTACCATGTAATTATTTGTATTTATTTAACTAGGCAAGTTAGTTTTAGAACACATTCTTATTTACAATGATGCCGGCTGGTTGTGATACAGCCCAGGATCAAACCAGGGTCTGTAGTGACGCCTCTAGCACTGAGATGCAGTGCCTTAGACCGCTGCGCCACTAAGGAGACTTTAAATCATAGGCAGGTACCAGTTAGCACTTTGGTACACACTGTTTTCATCTTACATTTTAAAAGAGTATTAGCTCGCAATACTATGCAATACTGTTACCTCCTATTGTATTACTTTTTTTCATTACTCATTATAATTTTGATTTAGGTTCCCATGTGGCTCAGATGGTATGGTGTTGGCATGGTGTTTGCAATGCCAGGGTTGTGGGTTCGATTCCCATGGGGGACCAGTATGAAAATGTATGTACTCAGTACCTTAAGTCGCTCTGGATAAGAGCATCTACTAAAATGTAAATGTTGGTCCAATTTAGACAGCATGTAACTATTCTAATGGTTATATGTGGTGCTGTGTTCTCCAGTGTTATGTTGGTGCAAATGCTAATATTGTTCTTATTGCATTTGAAATATCCTTCATCTTTCAAGTTAGAGTCATCCAAACATTCCCCAGACAAACATGTTCAAAGATTCATTGGAGGGGATGCCATAAGAAATGAGTATTCTTTCACTCATAATTTGTCAAATAAAACTTCAGGGTTAGCCTACGTTTTTTACAGTATAGCAAGTCAGCCAATGTGAATGCCGGTACAGTGTTGTGAAGGAAAATGTAGTTTATCACCCAAAAGTATGTTTTATTTGAGCATTAACTCACATAAAATACAAATGTTCTTCTATATTATGTAATGTATGAGTTCACTGCTCCTGTTTCTAGCAGGAGGGGTTACTAAGGAAAATAATAGGTTATTTCAAAGGGGGGTTGGGATTTCATAGGGAAAATGAGTGGCCGAGCCCTTTGGGTGAAAGTGCGCTACGGCGCGGCACCGAAGGGAATGCCAGAGGGCTAATCTCACTGTAACCTGAGCCCACAAACTGAACTGCTAATACGATGTGGAGCGGGGAGTCAGTGTGACTGTGTGTCGAGCGGGTCCTATGCTTGTTAAGCTGGCAAAAGTAAACAAGATCAGCCTCGCAAAAAACGGGGGCCGCTTAATTATAACGTTTTAAAGTAAACGCCACGGCGGACAGTAAGCTCTTATAAAACAGAGAGCATGGAGTAGAAAAGGGTCTGGAGATGCTACGCCCATACCGGCATACTGAGGCCTTAACAGGCTCACTGTTTAAAATGACGTTCGCTTTCACACGCCACTGTCTTTTTTTTGAAAGAGTCTCTGTTGGCCAGTTCTCAGCTTTAATAAACAAATCGCTCGTTCTGAGCTTGAGGGTTGGAGATTTTAATTGAACGCTTTCACATTTGGCATCAAGGACTCCATGCTCTGAAATCCATAATTCTCCAGGCAACTTTTTCTCCCACATTCAGCCTCAATCGAGTTCCTTGTAATTATGGATATGAAGAGATCAATGTTCTTGGAATATTTTGTTCATATCTCTGTGGTCCAATAACTCAGTAGTATTCTTCCTGAACACAACTCTGCTCTATTCCAACTGCATATTGCCCTTCTGCATGACTCACATCCACTACATACTCTTTTCTTTCCTTTATGAGCTGTGAACTGACCACAAACCTAAGCCACCGTTCTTAACGTTGTTGTACCTCCACTTCTTTTCTCATCCTTTTCCAGTGTCCTTCTCAAGCCTCTGAGGAAGAAAGGAAAAAACTCCAAACCCAACTTTCAAACGGAAAATCCCTTAATGCAATTCCTACCTTATCTAAAACACCTACATACTGTCTCCAGTCTGCGGCCTTTGAAAGGATATTTCAGGCCTGGGATTGAGGGAAAAGCTCCCTTCAGAGACAGGGCTAGGGATGAGTTATAGGCATCTAGGAGATGGTGAATCTCAGGGGCCTTACCATGGCTTTAGCAAACAGCTCCAACTACGAGCAGGGCAGCAGCAGAAACAGACGCAGTCCCCAGCGCCCTAATAATTTGGAGAAATAAAGCAAGCCAAGGAAAAGGAAGGGAGAAACTAAGAAATATTAGACTTTAATTTCTGTCCAAGTAAAAACGCCTTATGTCTCTGTCCAAGCAAATTGTCTGTGAGGGAAACTAGACACTGGTTGAATCATTCCCCTAGTAGGGTGGAGATATACAGAGCATACTGTTATGATGTTCTGTGATTGAAGATATGTTAAGTTGAACAAAGGACAATGAGGCACATAATGCAGGTATTACTATATATATTACTACACTGTTTCCATTAATAATGGGTCAAATCCTAAATTGAGAAAAATGGCTTTACTCAAACTATTGCAGAACTCATGCATATCAACAGGACATTTTTGTAAAATGTTTAAGTTACATTCAAACATCTAAAGATCTAGTCCTCATCTTATAAATCGGGACTAGACATTGTAACATCATTCATTTTTATGACGATGCCAACACCTCTAACCTACTTTCCTAAGATATCAGAACACTATTCCCATAGCTTTAGTAAAATGTTGAATT
Source organism: Oncorhynchus clarkii lewisi (assembly GCF_045791955.1). Taxonomy (NCBI): domain Eukaryota; kingdom Metazoa; phylum Chordata; class Actinopteri; order Salmoniformes; family Salmonidae; genus Oncorhynchus; species Oncorhynchus clarkii. Next base: position 16,624,186 of record NC_092160.1, on the reverse strand, counting down.
GGAAAGGTTTGGCACTGCATTCATGTCATCCTGCCCCTGTTACCTTTATTTTAGTAAGACTTTAACAGGCTGGACCGATCTGGCTCGGTAAATCATCCAGCGGAGGATAAAGTTCAAGTAGTTAAAATCAAACAGATGTCGGTTGGAGGGTAGTCTTCATGACCCATAAAAGTGTGCTCATCAAAGAGCTGAATCAATTGTTTTGAATTATTACATTGTTATCAAAAGGGACGGCATCGGCCTGTTTGCGGAGGAATAGGATCTGTTTGTGCGAAAACAAGGGGAGAGATGCCCGAGCCCAGCGGAACCTTGGGAGAGTGTGGCGAGAGTGACGGCTGACAGGAGGAGCCAGCTGGGGGAACCGTTTGATTGACAGCTGTCACGTCTGGGTTTGTGTTTGTGTTGTGCAGTAGAGTAGACAGTGTTCTGTCTGGATCTAGCCTATGCAACAAAGTCAACGCAAACATCAGTCCTCAGAAAAAGATTAAAGAAAGAGGAATGTTATTTCCACAATAGTTTTGTTGAATTTCATAGAATATCATACTTGTGGTTCACTGATCATCATTGCCTATATAGGGTGTTTCCTGTGTTTCAAATTCGATTAAGTGCCTCCAAATTACGTTTGGGATAAGATCAAACTCAAATTAAGATTCTGAACTGATAAACTGAATTAATGTTTACTTTTTCTGTATCATTGGGCACACGCAGGACTTTTTTCATTCAATTTTAGACCTCTTGAAGATAATTCCATTCGGGGTTGGATATTCAGTGAAAGTTCAAGTTGAGGTTAAATATTTGCCTCATTTCTTAGATCTTGTCTGCAGTGATCAGTATAAGTGACGCCCTGGACAAATCAAAGCTTCCCTTTAGTGAATATGCCCCTGAAATACTTTAATTTATGTTTTGGTGGAGGAAATAAATATTGTCTATTTTGCCTCACCTTCCAGACAACGGATTTGCAACTGCTGTGATAATTCAGCCCTGAGAAATTCACAACGAGGATAAGTTGTTTGTGAGAGGGTGCAGTTCCAATTTAAAAATGTCTGATGTGCTTGCATTTACGGCTTTCTTAATACTTACTTTTTACACATAATGTACCTCTTAACTTAACAGCAATCTAAGATATATAAACTGGATTTGTTCACTGCGATGAAATAGATTAGATACTGTAAAATCATTACCTTACAGAGACAAAGTACTGTAAGAATGAAATCCACTTATTTTTCTCTGGCTTCCATTTGTGACCTTGTTAGTCACGAAAGCATGTACATCTATCCCTCTTTAAAATTGCATATTGAAACCTTACAGCGTCACTGGGAGTTTCACCTTGACTTTTTTATCATTTGGAAAAACGTTGCATGACCTGCAACTGGAGCTAGTTGAGAAGCGTCTCCCTCCCTACTATCAAGTATACAGCTGACCGAAGAAAAGCAGCTCTCCATGAATGATGACAGCAACTGACTTATACAAGTGCAATAACGGAGGATAGTTTCATCTGTCAGTTTGCACAACCTCTGAAATGCAGCACCAATGTTCAGTCTTACAAAGGACGTCTATCATCATGGAAAATTCACACAGAAATTTTGACTTGTTTGGTAGAAATGTTGAAACAAGACTCATCTCTCCGCTAACATCTACTAACAGCTTGATCTACTGTAACTCTTTTTCTATTTCCCCACTGCAACGATCCTGGATTGTCCACTGAGTTTTGTCTTTAGTGAAGCAGAAGGTATTTTTGCGGTCAAGGAGGCCCCAGAGTGCAGTGCGCCCACTAGATTATTCTCCCAGTCACAGTGTGGGGGCAGCCGACCAGTAACCAGATAACTCCCCTCAGCAGTCATTAGGCTCTTTATAGCCTTACTTCTGAGTTTCTTACTGCCTCCTCTGGGGATCGAATATCACTGCAATATCATTCACTAATATAGCTGTGTTACTAAAGTTATATTATAACTATCAATTATTGGTATTGCTCTTTCAATAAACCCATTAAACAGTTGGGAACATTTACTAGTTTTACATTTTAGTCAACTTATCCAGAGTGACATACAGGATCAATTAGGGCTAAGTGCCTTGCTCAAAGGAATATTGAAAGACTTCTCACCTAGTAGGCTTGGGGACTCGAACCAGCGACCTTTCAGTTTTTGTCCCATCACTCTTAACCACAAGGCTACCTGCCACTCATACTGTACACAAAAATAAATATAAAAAGCCATATTTTGCTGTAGGGAAATCTTAACTTAGCCAGACAGGAGAAAGTAATTTCATAAACAACAGGTCACAGAGTATGAGAATTGCCCCAAATAAAGAAGAATTATGTCAGGAAACGCTGTTGTTTTTCTAAGTGAATTCCTTGCCCCTTGCAACACATGGGGTCTTTTGCAAGGCAGCTTTACTTTGAAACATACAATAGCTCCCCAAAGGATGTAATTGCAGAAGCTTGTAATTGCAAGCATAACACTAGTTCAAAACTGCCTGGGAGTTGTTAGTCAACACCCATTACCTGTGGGTGCTGCATTGATTAACCTGTGTCACATTTCTTTAACACCCAGCAGGGTGAATAGGACTGGTGGGAGGGACCGTAAGGGTTACATATGATCGAGAATCTGCCCTAGTCTGACTTTAAGTTCATATAGGCTATATATGTTGGACATATATGCGTAAATATATACAAATTGTGAATCCAGAAGTAAACTGTAATATGGGAGTAGCCTAAATGTTAAAAAAAAGAGTAATTGCATTTTCACATTGGGCACAATTTAGGTATTATAGACCCTCAACAGACGTCACAAAAGTATAGATAGCTTGCTTTGACTATATTTCTCAATACTTCTTTTCCGAAGACACCTGAAGGCACTCGAAGACAACAATAGACACCTGAAGACATCCTCCAGATGTGTAATTTGTTGATGCGCGCTCCTCCTAGATAGGCACGTGTTAAGACAGTAGTGGTCATCATAAGACTCCTGCACCGCTGACTCCATGAGCGGGCCAACCGTACGCGGGGAACTCAGTTGAGATTAGTTGATATTTCACATTGACATTTAGCAGTTACCGGTGACGCTCGGCAGAGAGGAGAGCGGAAAAGGACAGCCGACCTTCATATCTGCCAGAGGCTACACACCTAATGAACAGTGTGGGTTCTCCACTGGACGTCTCAGTTATTGATACTGTACGGTCGGTCGAAGATAGCTCTAGTTTTTCTTCCCGGGTTCTGGCATCAGCGGCGTAGCATGGTAGTGTTTACATACTGTATTTCTCCGTGTTTGCACTGTGGAAGGGGGCCATGGTGGAATTTTTTATTGACTCTGCTAATGTTTAGTGGGTAAGCAGCAACACAGCCTCTGGTTGCTGATGAAATGATGACAAAAGAGTTGTGGATACACCCGTGTGTGACTGTGGCCAACAGACAATAACAGCCAATGACTGACTGATGTAGTGGTGGAGGAAAGGATGACTGACGGCTGCACAAGCATTATTGTGTTGGATAATGCTTCACAAAAGACACTCTACTAGACTAATAGAGTATAGTCCGGAGATGATTTTTGTTGCACTTGATTTAGCTCGCCCAGCATGCTGCAAAGGCAGAGATTTCGCTATTTGAAACCATGGCCCTATCCCTAGGGTGTAATTTCAGCTAAACTTTGTGTATGGCAAAGTGATGGGGGGGGGGGGGGTTACCGCATTTATACACAATTAAAAAAACATTAAAATGCTATTTGGAGAACAGCAAATCAAGCAAAATTGATTCCAGCCATTATCACATTGGCTGCTGTAGCTTCATTCACATCAGTCAATAGGGGATTTAACAGTCTACAAACACGTCGTACAGCAAATAGCTGCTGCCCACTAGCTCAGCAATGGGATTAAAACTCTAGTTTAGTTTCATGTCAAGTCAAACAGCAGTTAAACCACATGACCAAAAGTATGTGGACACCTGCTCGTTGAACATCTCATTCCAAAATCATGGGCATTAATATGGCAAAGCATTTCTGTATGGACCTCGCTTTGTGCACTGGGTCATTGTCATGCTGAAACAGGAAAGTGCCTTCCCCAAACTGTTGCCACTAAGTTGGTATCACAGAATCATCTAGAATGTCATTGTATGCTGTAGCGTTAAGATTTCCCTTCACTGGAACTAAGTGGACTAGCCTAAACCATGAAAAACAGCCCCAGACCATTATTCCACCACCATCAAACTTTAGCGTTGGCACTATGCTTTGGGGCAGGTAGCGTTCTCCTGACATCTGCCAAACCGAAATTCATCACTCCAGAATGTGTTTCCACTTACACCACTCCAGCCGACACTTGGCATTGCGCATGGTGATCTTAGGCTTGTGTGTGGCTGCTCGGCCATGGAAACCCATTTTGTGAAGTTCCCGACGAACAGTTCTTGTGCTGACATTGCTTCCAGAGGCAGTTTGGAACTCGGTAGTGAGTGTTGAAACCGAGAACAGAAGATTTTTTACACGCTACGCACTTCAGCACTCGGCGGTCCCAATCTGTGAGCTTGTGGGGCCTACCACGTCATGGCTGAGCCGTTGTTGCTCTTAGACGTTTCCACTTTACAATAACACCACTTACAGTTGACTGGGGCAACTCTAGCAGGGCAGAAACGTGAAGAACTGACTTGTTGGAAAGGTGGCATTCCATAACGGTGCCACGTTGAAAGTCCCTGAGCTCTTCAGTAAGGCCATTCTACTGCCAATGTTCGTCTGTGGAGATTGAGTGTCCAGGTATGTTAATGTTGTCACGCCCTGACCGTAGAGATCTTTTTATTCACTATGTTTGGTTGGTCAGGGTGTGACTCGGGTGGGAAACTCTATGTTCTTTGTTTCTATGTTTTGGCCGGTATGGTTCTCAATCAGAGACAGCTGTCTATCGTTGTCTCTGATTGGGAATCATACTTAGGCAGCCTTTTGTCCTTTTGTATTTGTGGGTAGTTGTCTTTGTTAGTGGCAGTATAGCCTAAGTAAGCGTCATGGTCGTTTACTTGTTCTGTGTTTTGTTGGTGACATTTATCAAATAAAATAAATGTACGCTCACCATGCTGCACCTTGGGTCTCGACCCCGCCCTGTGCAACTGGGTACTGGACTTCCTGACGGGCCGCCCCCAGGTGGTGAGGGTAGGCAACAACATCTCCTCCCCGCTGATCCTCAACACTGGGGCCCCACAAGGTTGCGTTCGGAGCCCTCTCCTGTACTCCCTGTTCACCCACGACTGCGTGGCCACGCACGCCTCCAACTCAATCATCAAGTTTGCGGACGACACAACAGTGGTAGGCTTGATTACCAACAACGATGAGACGGCCTACAGGGAGGAGGTGAGGGCCCTCGGAGTGTGGTGTCAGGAAAACAACCTCACACTCAACGTCAACAAAACTAAGGAGATGATTGTGGACTTCAGGAAACAGCAGAGGGAACACCCCCCTATCCACATCGATGGAACAGTAGTGGAGAGGGTAGCAAGTTTTAAGTTCCTCGGCATACACATCACAGACAAACTGAATTGGTCCACTCACACAGACAGCATCGTGAAGAAGGCGCAGCAGCGCCTCTTCAACCTCAGGAGGCTGAAGAAATTCGGCTTGTCACCAAAAGCACTCACAAACTTCTACAGATGCACAATTGAGAGCATCCTGGCGGGCTGTATCACCGCCTGGTATGGCAACTGCACCGCCCTCAACCGTAAGGCTCTCCAGAGGGTAGTGAGGTCTGCACAACGCATCACCGGGGGCAAACTACCTGCCCTCCAGGACACCTACACCACCCGATGTCACAGGAAGGCCATAAAGATCATCAAGGACATCAACCACCCGAGCCACTGCCTGTTCACCCCGCTATCATCCAGAAGGCGAGGTCAGTACAGGTGCATCAAAGCTGGGACCGAGAGACTGAAAAACAGCTTCTATCTCAAGGCCATCAGACTGTTAAACAGCCACCACTAACACTGAGTGGCTGCTGCCAACACACTGACACTGACTCAACTCCAGCCACTTTAATAATGGGAATTGATGGGAAATGATGTAAATATATCACTAGCCACTTTAAACAATGCTACCTTATATAAATGTTACTTACCCTACATTATTCATCTCATATGCATACGTATATACTGTACTCTATATCATCGACGGTATCCTTATGTAATACATGTATCACTAGCCACTTTATACTATACTATGCCACTTTGTTTACATACTCATCTCATTTGTACATACTGTACCCGATACCATCTACTGTATCTTGCCTATGCTGCTCTGTACCATCACTCATTCATATATCCTTATGTACATATTCTTTATCCCCTTACACTGTGTACAAGACAGTAGTTTTGGAATTGTTAGTTAGATTACTTGTTATTACTGCATTGTCGGAACTAGAAGCACAAGCATTTCGCTACACTCGCATTAACATCTGCTAACCATGTGTATGTGACAAATAAAATTTGATTTGATTTGATTTGATTTGATTTGGTCCGGTCATTTCCATGACGACAGCGTTCGTGACAAATGTAGGACTGTACACCCCTGTCTCTTTCACAGCTTCAATGGAGAGGCAGCACAATATGGATATTTTAGTTCACCTTAACTGATAATAACTAGGTAACTTGTACGCTTTTTAGAATGAAAGCAATACCTGAGTATTTCCCTAGCTGGCCAGTGTTGGCCTGTCTGTCTGTCTGTCTCTAGTTCATGGCTGATAGACTCTAATTTTAAATCAGACACCATTCCCTATGATTGAAAATACTCTGACCCCTGCCCTTGGCCAATGCCCTTCATTCTCTATGCCTCCTCTCCCCCGTTCTGTACAATAAACTAGACAACCAATTTGGTTTCCATTAGATAGTTTACCTGAGTTCTTCAGACACTATTGATCTATTTTGTTTCTTTGAGCTCTGTTAACCAACCAGTGTTATTGACTCAGCAGAGGTGTCTTTCAAAAACAGAGGCCTTCAAAGAATTAGAGTTTTGGTAGACTTTCAACATGTACAGTGTTGGATGTTGAACAAAGACATGATCAGTGGTATGAATGTTGCAATGTTAGATCACCTTTGAGTAGGTTCCATGATTAGCTTACAGACCCTCAAAAAATAAACCTCAATCCGTCATGGTTGGTTATATGGTTGATGACATTACAAGCAATGAGTATGGACTTCCATGGAATTTAAATGGATATCTCTTGACCACAAGTTAGAACTAAATAAACACTTTATCTAGTAGTGCCTTTACCCTAGTACTGCTTCAGTCATTTTTACTGTCAAAGCTCATTCCAGATATTCCCAAGGAGGGTTCATTTCATGGTAAAAGTTAATTTCTCCGCTAGAGATGGCGGCATCCTGAGTCCTGACCTTTCTCATATGACCAGTAATGACTAGATGGCAGCCACCTCCCTGGCACTTCCCAGATCACTATCCAGATCACTGTTAGCATTTATAAGGCCATGCCCCCTTATAAAAGTGTATTAATACACCAGAACCAGAACATTCAGTGACATTTTACAGCAAGAAAAATCTGTAAAACTCACATTACAACACACCACAATTGAATCAAGTGTAATTCAGGGATACTTACATTTACTCTTAATTCAGAATGAGCTGATTGGTTATTATTCTTCCCACTGCCATGCATAGGTGGTCACAGAGAGACAGTTAACACCTGTAGGCCTAAATACCAGTGGCAGCAAAATACATTTAGAAAGGATGCGAAAAAATACAGCACATTTCTTAAAAACATCAACACAGTGGTCAAGTTAGACCGACAAAAGTGATTGGGGACACATGCATCATGGTGTCTATGTGGGCCAATGACAGCCATTTTTGGATGCTTTGCCCCTTGTGATGTCATTCCCTTTGGATTTGATTGGTCAGCAAAGTTTCCACAGGAACTCATGGAATGTCCTGGCCACTGTGGTAGACCTATGTTTTGGGCCAGTACCTAGTATCAGCTAAGGTTTGGCAAATGGAGCTCAGATTTTACAGCCATTTAATTTAAGAAGATAATCCAAAAGCAAGCATAAATGTATCATATGGAAAATTGTTTAAATATAATGAATAGTGGCAGAATAATACTCTGAATCTGAACGTTTTGTAATGTCAACTCAAAATCATTTTCAGCTTCTTTATAATGCATTATTAAGAGACATGTGCTGTATGTTTTGGATATTGTATCTTGACTGACTGACCTTATAAATTCAAACCCAGGCCAGCAAACTGATACTGAATTACCAAACTGCGAGAATATCATCCCCGGCTCACTTATTTCCATGTTCTGCAGGACATTCTGAGGTGGAAAAAAAAATAAGATGTAAATGAATTTAGCATTCAGGAACGTCTGTTTACATTAAATGTCAGGCTAACATGACTAAATATTACCCTCTCTCACCAACCCCTATTGCACGTTCCTCCTTATTATTACTACAATGGTGGTTTCACCTTTTCATTTGAATCATTCCCGTAGATATTAAACTGCACATGCAGCTGGGGGCTATATAGCATAGGACTTACTGAGGGATTTGCATCTTCCTGTCAGCAGTTCAAATCTCTGTCTTCACAGATCAAATTATCATAACCACCATCGGGCAGAACTGCACTATGAAAATACGGCACAGAGAAATAAAAAGGCTGTCAGCGATTCCCATCGTGTGGAAATATGGTCGTTTTACTCGGTGGTAAAGCCTGGGATGTTGTTCTGGTTCTCACGCCTGTGTACGGCTGTGTCCTAGCAAGATACAGTTATTGTGGACAAGGTTGCTAGACAACTCAGTGTATTTAATTGAAGTGACGCCTGACGTATGACATTTCACAAGAGGTAGAAAAATGATAAGGGTTTCAGATGGTGCTGGGTTGAAATTGACTGGTGTTCATGTTGACACTACACTGCAAATGTAAACAGAACATATTGTTTAAGACATAAAAGCAGAAACATGTTATGCTGCCTTTTTATTTTAGTTTATATACAATACTTAATAAAACAATTGTAAAATATAATCTACACTAGCAGATGTAAGGCCTATATGGAGGGTTCCATGCAAAACTTGAGGGGCCATTGAATTTTTCATACTGGTGAACTGTCACCTATGACCTAAGCATTATTTACCAAACTGAATACATCATCAAGGAGTCTACATACCATCGTGTGACTGGCTGTGATGCCATAACGCTGAAAGTAGATGAAGATGACGCGGAGGAACCCGAGAAAGTCTATAAAAGATGAAACTTGTATTATTATTTATTTGATTTTGGATAAGCTGAGAGCGGCTGAGGCAGGTCAGCACAATCTACAAATAGTTTGGCACCTCAGGCACCTATATACCATCCAGGGGAGGGCAAACACACACACATACAGGGGTACCGATATATTTCCTGACCTTAAACCAGGGCCAGGCTAGTGTGGGAAAAAACACTTTCTTTCCTTTCTCTCCGGGAACAGGTCAAATCCTCTGCTAGGCGCCTCAGGCTATTTTTCCACTCCTCTTTTTCAGAACACCTTCCTACCAATTGAGCAAAATCCCAGTCAGTAGAAAAAAAATATAACTACTCTTCTGTTTCCACTTCAGAGTTTGTTCTCCAGGGCTGAAATAATTAAGATCAATATATATGAAAGTTCAAGATGTTTTTTTGAAGTTGGTTCATTGCGAGGTAATTAAAGTGTGGAGCAGATTGTGTGTGAGCCTCTTCAGATTGGGCTCTCTGCGTTGACATAGCATTCGCTCTGCAATGGCCAGCTCACTAGCCCCACATTTCAGACATGCTAATTGTTCCTCCCTCCATTTTTATCTGCCCCCCCTACACTGTAATGAGAGACATTCAGAGCCTGACACGAAGGTTTGATGTTTGTGCGCCAATTATTGGAAAATTAGACACACACACACACACACACACACACACACACACCGTTAAGACAAATTTTATTTCAGATTTTTTTTTAGTTTGCATCTTTCAATTATTTGAGCTTTTATATTGAAAATGATTTACCAATATTTTTAACAGACATTAAAAGTATATAAAAAAAACATTTTCCCGCACTTTTCTTTCCTCAATTTTATTTTTTGTATCACAGCATTTATTCACAAATATTAAAACAATTATTTTCTTTCCATTTTTACAAATAAAAGTTTGACATGAGGTTACAGAACACACTAAATTGTTTTCTGACTCTGATCCCATACTTAGATATACCGTGCTTTCAGAAAGTATTCACACCCCTTTACTTTTTCCACATTTTGTTGTCTTACAGATAGATTCAAATGATTAAATTGATCTACACAAAATACCCCATAATGTCAAAGTGGAATTTTGTTTGTAGAACATTTTAGAAATTAATAAATACAATTAAGATGAAATGTCTTGAATCAATAAGTATTCAACCCCTTTATTATGGCAAGCCTAAATAAGTTCAGGAGTAAAAATGTGCTTAACAAGTCATATTATACGTGGCGTGGACTCTGTGTGCAGTAATCGTGGTTAACATGATTTTTGAATGACTACCCTACCTCTGTGTCCCACACATACAATTATCTGTATAGTCCCTCAAAGCATATCCCTTTGAGCATCATAAAGTTATGAATTAGGCTTTGGATGGTGTATCAATACACCCAGTCACTACAAAGATACAAATGTTCAGCTCCTTCCTAACTTAGTTGCCAGATAAGAAGGAAACTGCTCAGGGATTTCACTATGAGGCCAATGGTGTTTTTAAAACAGTTACAGAGTTTAATGGTTGTGATAAGAGAAAACTGAGGATGGATCAACAACATTGTAGTTACTCCACAATACTAACCTAAATGATAGCGTGAAAAGAAGGAAGCCTGTACAGAATACAAATATTCCAAAGCATGCATCTTGTGTGGCAAAGAAAGGAACTTTTTGACCTCAATAAAAAGTGTTATGTTTGGGGCAAATCCAATGCATCACATTACTGAATACCTATTTTCAAGCATGGTGGTAGCTGATTCATGTTATCGACTAGCACTAGGGAGTTTTTTAGGATAAAAATAAATTTAATAGGGCTAGCTACAGTATGAGCACAGGCAAAATCCTAGAGGAAAACCTGGTTCAGTCTGCTTACCAATAGAAGATTGGGAAATGAATTCACCTTTCAGCAGGATCATAACTTAAAACACAAGGCCAAATCTACACTGGAGTTGCTTACCAAGATGACAGTGAAATGTTCCTGAGTGATCTAGTTACAATTTTGACTTAAATTGGCATGAAACACTATGGCAAGACTTAAAAATGGCTGACTAGCAACGATCAACAATCTACTTGACAGAGCTAGAATAATTTCTTAAAGAATAATCGTCAAATATTGTACAAGACAGATGTGTAAAGTGCTTAGAGACTTTACCCAGAAAGACTCACAGCTGTAATCGCCACCAAAGGTGATTCAAACATGTAATGACTCAGGGGTGTGATCACGTAAATGAGATATGTCTGTATTTAATTTCCCCAAAATGTGCAAACGTTTCTAAAAACAGGTTTTCACTTTGTCGTTATGGGGTATTGTGTGCAGATGGGTGAATGCTGTTTTTTTTAATCAATTTTGGCATTCAGGCTGTAAAACAACTAAATGTGAGGGGGTATGAATACTTTCTGTGAGACACACAATGTATGGAGCAAAACAACTGGTGAATTCCTCTGATACAAAAAAATATGGAAAGGATTGTGGGGTCAATAGTAAGGGAATATGAAATATATGGCTACTTCTCTTTCAGACTCAGTCAAGAGTTTTTTATATAAAAATTGCAAAGTATCCAGAAATAATTGGAAATGATTGTGTTTTCCATTTCTCCCTAACACAATTTTCCTACACCCAATCTCATGTAGTTAGGATGCACTATGTTGTATTTTCATGAATTGAAATTCCTCCTGAAATGTTGTCTCAAGTAGCACTGGGTGCCATGCATCTCCCCATTACTAGTACCATTATAGTACTAGTAAACCTGTTCTCTGAACCATGGCATGTGAGAAAACATTCTCTCTGCAATACACAGTTTAGAATGGCATAAGTCCATTACACTGGAGAAGATCCCCCCCCTCCCTGTAGAGGTCACTTTGGCGTCTACATCACTCCCTGGTCCACCCCAGCCCACCCTTCCCCATCTATACCCACTTACTGTAGTATACAGATGCACAGGGAACCCCCCAGGGGCCATCAGGAGATAAACAGAGGATGGTTGAAAAGATGTGTGAGAGAATCAGAGAGATGGAGAGAGTGAGGAGAGAAAACGTACATCTTACTGATGCAATGGATGATTTATGGAGGAGCTCTATCCCATGGGTTCTGGTGGAGGGTTGCAGGGCTGCAGCTGTCTGGGGCTGCACTGGAGGGAAGTTATAAGAGAGTTAAGGGTGAACTCACATAGGCATCGTAGGGCCAGCTTTATATGAGGAAGAGACACACACATGAATGCACGTACACACACTAGAGGTCGACCGATTATGATTTTTCAATGCCGATGCCGATACCGATTATTGGAGGACCAAAAAAAAGCCGATACCGATTAATCTGACGGTTTTTTAAAAGTTTTTTTGTAATAATGACAATTACAACAATACTGAATGAACACTTATTTTAACTTAATATAATACATCAATAAAATCAATTTAGCCTCAAATAAATAACGAAACGTTCAATTTGGTTTAAATCATGCAAAAACAAAGTGTTGGTGAAGAAAGTAAAAGTGCAATATGTGCCATGTAAGAAAGCTAACGTTTCAGTTCCTTGCTCAGAACATGAGAACATATGAAGGCTGGTGGTTCCTTTTAACATGAGTCTTCAATATTCCCAGGTAATAAGTTTTAGGTTGTAGTTATTATAGGAATTATAGGACTATTTCTCTCTATACCATTTGTATTTCATTAACCTTTGACTATTGGATGTTCTTATAGGCACTTTAGTATTGCCAGTGTAACAGTATAGCTTCCGTCCCTCTCCTCGCCCCTACCTGGGCTCGAAACAGGAACACAACGACAACAGCCACCCTCGAAGCAGCATTACCCATCGCTCCACAAAAGCCGCGGCCCTTGCAGGGCAAGGGGAACAACCACTCCAAGTCTCAGAGCGAGTGACGTTTGAAATGCTATTAGCGTGTACCCCGCTAACTAGCTAGCCATTTCACATTGGTTACACAAGCCTAATCTCGGGAGTTGATGGGCTTGAAATCATAAACAGTTGCTGGCAAACGCACGAAAGTGCTGTTTGAATGAATGCTTACGAGCCTACTGCTGCCTACCATCGCTCAGTCAGACTGTTCTATCAAATCATATACTTAGTTATAACATGATAACACACAGAAATATGAGCCTTAGGTCATTAATATGGTAGAATCCGGAAACTATCATCTCGATAACAAGACGTTTATTCTTTCAATGAAATACGTAACCATTACGTATTTTATCTAACGGGTGGCATCCATAAGTCTAAATATTGCTGTTACATTGCACAACCTTCAATGTTATGTCATAATTATGTAAAATTCTGGCAAATTAGGTTGCCCAAACTGTTGCATATACACTGACTCTGCGTGCAATGAACGCAAGAGAAGTGACACAATTTCACCTGGTTAATATTGCCTGCTAACCTGGATTTCTTTTAGCTAAATATGCAGGTTTAAAAATATATACTTCTGTGTATTGATTCTAAGAAAGGCATTGATGTTTATGGTTAGGTACACATTGGAGCAACGATACGCACCGCATCGATTAAATAAAGATGTAAAAAAAAAAAAAAAAAAAAATCGGCCAAATCGGTGTCCAAAAATACCGATTTCCGATTGTTATGAAAACTTGAAATCGGCCCTAATTAATCGGCCATTCCAATTAATCCGTCGACCTCTTTATGCACACACACGCACGCATTCAGTGAAAAGATGTAAGGAAATTGAGAAATGTTACAGGAATGGACCAGTAGTTTTAATATAGGCCATTTCATAAGGTCAATATCAGTGTACTGTAGATAGTATGGTGTGTGGCCATCTAATCCAATTGTATCATCGTGCTCATTCAGTTGTCCAGCGGTGCTCGGTGCCCACCCAATTTGGATTTAATATTGCGGGCATTGTGTGCCCCCTCCATCCCCTAAAACTACAGATGGGATTCCTCTTGTGCCCTGGGTGAGCTAGAAATGTGATTGGCATCATTCCAGGCAGGTGCTGCCAATGTACAGGGTGTGGATGTCATTCTGGCTTGGTGAATGATATCATAGTATCATATATTCAATAGTATCATCATATGGTTGACCTGAGATGGCAAGCTAGTTTACATTAAAGATCTGGAATTTCACTGAGTAGACATGTTGATAATGCTAATTTGATGTCCATATGACACATCATTGTCAAAATGCTCACCTTTCGTGGTACAGTGATTGACCACCGTACATGTTTGATTGGTTTGTGAAACTTGAAACTGAGGTCCACCTAATCAATATGACTTTATGCCTACCGTGGTGTATGTCTATTTTATATTTGAAAACAACTTAATGTGTAATACATATTTTATATTTAGGAAAACTGTGTTCTAATGCAGGCTTAGGGTACGCTGCTAAATTGGTGGCATATCATACCTCCAAGAGACAACCAAGGCAGAGCGAAATACAGAGAAGAAGTAAACTAATTCCACTGAAGTGCAAAGGACCACTGTTCTAAATGAAAGGATTAGAGGGTAAGTCAATGGTTCGCTGAGGTAGGATTTACAGTATAATAAGTTGTCAATTTGAATGTTACTTTTACAACCTTTTACATTTTGTAACAATTTTTGTTTTCTGTACATGTGTGTTTGTGCTTGCATACGTGCTTACATGTCTTTTTAGTAGTTGCTGGGATTTTTGGGATAGTAGCATCAAAACAGAAAATCGTGGTAAAAAAAAAATACAGTTCACAGATAATGATACAGTGAGGTAAATCTCAAAAACGAAATGAAAACGTTAAGAGACTCTAATACACAATTTAATGTCTGAAATGTATAATACAACGCATCTCTCTGACAGTGAATGCTCTTTGTCAGGGATATTACAGTATGTAATAACATCATCCGAAAAGGAAAACAATATAGGAGCCAAAATAGAGATATTATTCCCAGGAGCTTTGCCACGGATTCAGTGGAGTTAGTAGCTGGGTTATCCAGAGGGCAGCCAGAAGCAGTGTTTAATTTGGTAGACACAGAACAGGCACTAGCATGGACAGCAACAGGCCAATATACTGTTTCTTTACATCAGGAAATAACAGGGAAAAGGGTGAGCTAAAGAGAGACAGGGATGAAAGACAAATCTGAGACAGAATACAATAAAAGGGAGATGGGAAGAATTGAAGCAAGATTCGTAATTTAAGTGAGTAAACAGGAAAATGTTCCATAAGTGCAGTCCACAACTGCAAAATAAACCATACTGAGAGAAAATGAAGACATTTCATGGTACCAGAGTGGTCCACCTGGGATACTGAGCAAGAGGATTTTTGAACCGAGTCCAAAGGCAAGTTCAGCCAAACACACAAACTGTTATTAAACTTCCTGTTTTTAGCCACCGGGAACAGACACACACACACACAAAACAAAAACCAAAAGAGCTGTGGTGATATCAACGACCAACCTTCAAGGTCAATTTGAAACGGTGAGGTTGAAATACTAGGCAGCAGAGGGATAGACCCAGCAACTTGCAAACAATTCCAATATACAACTGTACACAAACACCTCACTCTCCTCAACACCATTTCTTACCCCTTCCACCTATTTGCTCCGAACACCTCCAATTTTCCCAGCATTAACAAGCAGTCTTAAGGCCAATGGTAACACAGTAACTATTGGTCTTCAACCATAACTGTCCACATAGTCTAACCGCTACTAGCTGGGATGGGCCGCCTATATGATCAAATGAAATAAAGTCACGATAAGTAAAAGTAAATGGATTTTCCTATTGAATGTTATTACTTGAGAAATTGGTGCAGATGGCTATTGATCTGCCTCATCCTTGTCCATTACCGTTGGGATGGCAATCAGGGCCTCAGTCTGTTCGCCGGGTAAACAAGCATTTTCTCCTCCTGCTCACTGGAGCCTCCGTGGAGATTGAGAGCAGTAAGAGGTTTTGGAAAACATTTCTATCAGACCTCTTCTTCTACCAACGATTCTGCTAGGACGATTGAAATGTGTCTGTCATTCCTGGGTGGCCCCAAAACACATTATTGATTCTTCTCCCACTGTGGTGTGTAGCGTTTATAGTGATGTGTATCGGCCTTGGGATGGAAGGTGTTGGTTAGAACCCAAACACACACCCAGGAAGGAGAAAATGTTTACAGATACACAAGGCTTGGCTTGAAATGTGCTATATCGTATGATTACATATCATTTTTTAACAGCATATACTGCAGTGGAGGCTCCTCAGAGGAGGAAGGGGAGGACCATCCTCCTCAGTGAATTTCATAAAAATAAAAAATGTAAAACATTGAAAGATTATCATTTTTAGATGAAACTATACTAAAAATATTCACATCACCAAATAATTTACTAAAATGAAGGTCTACAGTAGCCTCAACAGCACTCTATAGGGTAGCACCATGGTGTAACCGGAGGACAGCTGGCGTCCGTCCTCCTCTTGGTACAATGACTTCAATACAAAACTTAGGAGGCTCTTGTTTCTCACTCCCTTCCATTGACTTACACAGTAATTATGACAACGTCTGGAGGACGTCCTCCAACCTATCAGAGCTCTTGCAGCATGAACTGACATGTTGTTCACCCAATCAAATGATCAGAGAATGAATCTAGTACTGAAAGCATAAGCTACAGCTAGCTAGCACTGCAGTGCACACTAGTAGTTGACTCAAAGAGATAGAAAGACAATAGTTGAACAGATTTCAACAAATACATTTCTTAAAAAATGAAAGAGAAGCAAGAGAGAGAGAGAGAGAGAGATTGTCATTTTCTTTCACTTTCAGTTTCACTTACTTAGGAGGCAAATGCAGCTGGTTAGTTTAGTTATTCAAACACCCGGCTCAAACAGAAGGATGCTACGTTAGCTAGCTGGCTATGACTATCCAACACAGCACTGGAACTCTTCCAAGTGAAGGTAAGCTTTTGGTTTTATTAATTTATTGCCACTGTGGCCCGCCGGTGTAACTGCTTACTGACTATACCCTGTAACATTACTGCATGATTGTAGCGGGTTTACTATTGCATTAGTTCTATTCGCTATGTTGACTAGGACATTACTTTAGCTAATATGGCTACAACAATGTAGGCTGTGTGTAGCGGTTATGACATGGTTTGGCTTGGATTTTTTTTCCGCCTGGTCACATACAGCTAATGTGTTGTTCATTGAAGTTCACAAACGAAGGGAAAAGGTGAGAGGAGGAGAGTACATAGAGGTGAGAAGGAATATAACATGGCTGCTATGAAAGTAAACTGTGTTTATGTGTGATCAGGGGTGTATTCATTCCGCCGATTCTGTTGAAAAACGTTTCTTAAACGGAAGCAAACGAAACAGGGATATAAATACCTGATTTTGTCCAATATAAACTCTCATTTGCAACTGTTGGACTAATGATTACACCCTAGATAAGCTAGATGCAGGCAAGAGTGTGCAAGGCGATATTGAATGTGTTGCTGTCTGTCCATATGTCACTGTCAGTCATCTGAAATCTGTGTGCTCCTACGTTGTAAACTTTCATTCATAGGCTAAGTTGTAGCAAACTCACGATGGGCATAGGGAAAATTTGAATATCATGTGGTAGCCTAAACCTATCGATGTTACATTGAACTGGGTGAATGGAATATGAATGACAGTCATCCAACATGCTGTAATAGAAATAAGGCCACTACATGATACTCTTAAGTGGGAAGTGCATGTATTTTCTCTTTCATTAACAGTTGTACATTGCAATTCATTCTGCAGCAATTCTGAGTGACTATGGTGGTTCTCTTTGGACCAAGTCAGATCAGATGCAGCTAAATACAGCCTCTCCGTGGCTAAATGTCATTCCAACATCATTAAGTTACTCTCATGTCTGGCCAACGACCCGTCGCGCTTCTGACCTTGAGAAAATGAAGAGAAAGGTAAGAAGAGAGCGACCATAAAAAATCCTGCAGTGGAGGTGGGAGTCTGGGGACGGGAGGGGCGGTGCAGCATCGTGAGAAACATTGAATTGGTTAACATCAATCAGTCCATTTTGATTATGTGTTATGGAGAGACTAACTGTGAATGAATAGCAGCGCTGGTGTTGACTGAATACGAACACCTTGTGTAGTAATAGAGCTTGACCTTACAATCCCTATGCCATCGTTAAGATGATTTTAAGATGACAGGGGCTCACTACGATAGCTTTCCACAGGTGAGAATTGGACTTCTCACCAACAGACCAGACATAGATTGGTCTGGATCCAGTTAATACTGAGCTATTCCACTT
The DNA here is from genome assembly GCF_045791955.1 of Oncorhynchus clarkii lewisi. NCBI lineage: Eukaryota > Metazoa > Chordata > Actinopteri > Salmoniformes > Salmonidae > Oncorhynchus > Oncorhynchus clarkii. The sequence continues at coordinate 16,605,796 of NC_092160.1, read as the reverse complement.
TGAACACTTCAACAGACTCCTCTTGATTTGAGTGGTGTATGACGCTATCTTTGGCATCCTTGTCTTTGGAGACATTCTCTTCCAAAGTCATGCAGGTTTATTGTTGTTTTTCATTGAGTCCATCTATCTCTGTCCTTCACTCCAAACTTGAGGTGGAATCACACAACAATATAAGTTCGGAAGACCCTATTCAAACATCTTCCAGTAGCTTCCTCAATTCAACCATGAGCTTGTTGAGTTTTCACAATAGTCAAGAGAAATAAGATTGAACCCGTGTACTTTCCTCAAATTACTTAATTTAATGAGGAAGATAGTCCTCACTGAATAAGTGTCATCTGAGTGAGAAGTTCAAACGGCACTTGGCAATATTGCTGCCTGTCAGTGTAAGGTTATTACTACATTCAAATGCTAATTTATGACTCAGATGTAGTTATATTTAGGAGCACATGGCAGTGTTGATTTAGTCAACAAAAATAGTGACTAAAAATATGAGTTAAATACATATTATCTAAAAACTTATGAGACTATTATTGACTAAGTACACCCGACAAAACTATTACTAAGCTAAAATGATTTTTTTTTCATTTCAGTTGACTAAAACTAGACGTGACGAAATGATCTCTGTGACTAAAATCGGACTACTAAGTGGACTGGAAAAAAGTTTTCAGTGATTAATATTGGCTGGACAGATGTGCAGCACAGTTCTGTTCCTGTGGGCAGGCAGGCTCCAATCCGGCTCAGCCTCCGATTATACACATTGTGCAGGTGACTCTCCTGCTTCCCCATAGCTAACCAATCACCACTAGGCTTCTATTCAGCTAACCAATCACCACTAACCTTCTAGTCAGCTAACCTTTGCCCGATTAAGAAACACAAGCTGCAATGAATTCAATAATAAAACAATAGTCTAGCTATGTTTTTCTCTCCTTTGAGTATAGAAAAGTAGGCTGTCTTGAATTTCTAGTCTCGCTCAACCCTTGCACTTTCCCCACTGCATTACATAGCCAGGTTCTGTATCCAATGTAGCCAAGTCTCCCTCTTTTCTTCAGAGAAAACGGCTTGATTCTAGCCCTTACTGTTCGTAAGACATGATCCACAATACCGGCACTACGTTTTTGACTTTCATTGGTGGGCCGTATTTTACTTTCATAAAGTGGGCCATTATAAAACTATGCTACTTGTGGACAGGACCGTTAACCATTTGTTTAAGTTATCACCTTATTCAGTCATGTTACCTCATTAGCTAGCTGTAGCTAGCAACCTGTGGCGCGTTCACAGCAAGACGCAACATTTTGGAACGTTCAGATAGGAATATGCTATGTCATCGGGACTCGTGACTCGACTCATGACTCGACCATTGGTGACTCAGACTTGGAATCAGACTCGAGCACAGGGGACTTGGGACTCGATTCAGACTCTAGGTTTAGTGATTCGACTAAATCACTGGTTGAAACGCCATTATGGCCCGTTCAAAGTCATTAGCCCCCGTTTTACTTTTGGACATCAATGTTGCTGCAGCGTCTGTAGAAAGTTGATAACAATGGCAATGACGTGATCGAGTGACGGAAACGCAATCCATACTACTTTGCCAATACTTTCCGGCACCATCTGGTGATTGTGCAACCTCTCTCTCTCTCTCTCTCTCTCTCTCTCTCTCTCTCTCTCTCTCTCTCTCTCTCTCTCTCTCTCTCTCTCGATGCCTTTGTGTGTCTGTTTGTTCTGTATGTAATGTGCAATATCTACAGTACCAGTTAAAAGTTTGGACACACCGACTCATTCAAGGGTTTTTCTTTATTTTACAATTTTCTACATTGTAGAATAATAGTAAAGACCTCAACACTATGAAATAACACATATTGAATAATGTAGTAACCAAAAATTAGTTTAACAAATCTAAATATATTTTATATTTGAGATTCTTCAAAGTAGCCACCTTTTGCTTTGATGATAGCTTTGCACATGCTTGGCATTCTCTCAACCTGCTTCACCTGGAATACTTTTCCAGCAGTCTTGAAGGAGTTCCCACATATGGTGAGCACTTGTTGGTTGCTTTTCCTTCACTCTGCGGTCCAACTCATCCCAAACCATCTCAATTGGGTTGAGGTCGGGGGATTGTGCAGGCCAGGTCATCTGATGCAGCCAACATCACTATCCTTCTTGGTCAAATAGTCCTTACATAGCCTGGATGTGTATTTTGGGTCATTGTCCTGTTGAAACACAAATGATAGTCTTACTAACCGCAAACCAGATGTGATGGTGTATCGCTGCAGAATGCTGTGGTAGCCACGCTGGTTAAGTGTCCATTGAATTCTAAATAAATCACAGACATTGTCGCCAGCGAAGCACCCCCACACCATTATCCCTCTTCCTCCATGCTTCACGGTGGGAACCACACATGCAGAGATAATCTGTTCACAAACTCTGCATCTCACAAGGACACGGCGGTTGGAACCAAAAATCTCAAATTTGGACTCATCAGACCAAAGGACAGAGTTCCACCAGTCTAATGTCCATTGCTTGTGTTTCTTGGCCCAAGCAAGTCTCTTCTTATTATTCGTGTCCTTTAGTACTGGTTTCTTTGCAGCAATTTGACCATGAAGGCCTGATTCACGCAGTCTCCTCTGAACAGTTGATGTTGAGATGTGTCTGTTACTTGAACTCTGTGAAGTATTTATTTGGGCTTAAATTTCTGAGGCTGGTACTCTAATGAACATATCCTCTGCAGTTGAGGTAACTCTGAGTTTTCCTTTCTTGTGGCGGTCCTCATGAGAGACAGTTTCAGCATAGCACTTGATGGTTTTTGCGACTGCACTTGATGAAACATTCAAAGATCTTGACATTTTCCAGATTGACTGACCTACATGTCTTAAAGTAATGATGGACTGTCGTTTCTCGATGCTTATTTGAGCTGTTCTTGCCACAATATGGATTTGGTCTTTTACCAAATAGTATTCAGTATACCAACCTTTTTTTTTTTTTTTTTTTTTTTTTTACCTTTATTTAACTAGGCAAGTCAGTTAAGAACAAATTCTTATTTTCAATGACGGCCTAGGAACAGTGGGATAACTGCCTGTTCAGGGGCAGAACGACAGATTTGTACCTTGTCAGCTCGGGGGTTTGAACTTGCAACCTTCCGGTTACTAGTCCAACGCTCTAACCACTAGGCTAACCTTAGCTTGTCACATCACAGATGATTGGCTCAAACACATTAAGAAGGAAAGATATTCCACAAATTAACATTTAACAAGGCACACATGTTAATTGAAATGCATTGAAGCTGGTTAAGAGAATGCTAAGATTGTGCAAAGCTGTCATCAATGCAAAGGGTGGTTACTTTGAAGAATCTCAAATATAAAAAATATTTTGATTTGTTTAACACTTTTTTGGTTACTACATGATTACATATGTTTAATTTCATTGTTTTGGTGTCTTCACTATTATTTTACGATGTAGAAAATAGTAAAATTAATGAGTAGGTGTGTCCAAACTTCTGACTGGTACTGTATGTAGAATAAATTAGGAATTTGCATGGCCAGATAATTCTTATATATTCTTATATATATTTGGCATTTTTCTGCTCTTGGGAATAGAATAGAATGTTATGCAGAAAAATATGTTGGTAGGACAAGGCTATGTATGTTTGTGCACATGGAAGTCAGTGATTTATGTTTACTATAGGTTAATGAGGCAATACAAATGTGATGTAACTAAAGTGAAAGGACATTTAGTTGACTAAAATGGCCCAGAGTTTTTGTCATTTTGACAATAACAAAAATAAATCATTATTCAAATGAAAAACAATTGACAATGATGTTTTTAGTCAAAATCACTAGGACTAGACTAAATCCACCCCATGAAACCTAATCCTCTCTGAAATTGCACAAGGCAGCCAACTACCATTACAGTGTGATACATTTCTTATTTCTTCAGATTATTGTGGCTTTGGGAGATAAAGTGGTAATACTGTATACTCAAGGAGAGGAGCGGCGATGCAGCTAGTAGAGTCAGTCGTCCCTGTGCCAAAATATGTGGAGACATGCATGGCTCCCACCAGATTAGCAACATGGGCTTGTTTCCCTGGCATTACCCGAGTAACTTAGCAACAGGACCACGCCAGATTCTTACCTCACCGTGTGCGGCTCCATGTATTAACCTCAACATAATATTTGTTCTCTTTTTTTGTTTCAGAATTTCACCAGATTGAAGAGATATTATAGGTACATGTGTTCGGTGAGAGATCTTTATTTAATAAGAGAAATGCAGCACCAGTTGAAGATTTGCTCAGTGTCACAAGTGGACACCTAAGAATGTGATTGGAACAAAAACCCCACCTTGTCTTTTGTCCTAGATTGACAGGAGTCTTACTTAGCCAGATTAATCTGGGATGCTTAGCTTCATATCTTTGAACTGAGGGATTCAAAACTATGCCGGCTGAATGCTTAATATCGGCAATATCATTCGGAGTCAAATAGAATGCAAATTACTTCTACATTTGAAATGTCAACTTAAACATGCCACGCATTGGGCTAGTGGGTAGCCAAGGAACTAATTTAAAGTAATTTAGTTGATTCAGAGCACCACTAATCCTTAATTTTCTTTCTGACATTGAGGTTACAGGAAGTATGGGTGGGAAGAGAACAGACGATGACACTAGTGAGAATCGTAGATTTATTTCTACCTGGCCCTGTCGTCACTAACGTGCTAATGCAGAGTTATTTCCTCCTGTAGACTTAATTTTATGTCAAGAACAACTCTATGTTGTAGATCACAACAACACACATACTGTACACTAGAATTGCCTGGGTACAGACAAGAATGCTGTACTTACATATACAGTACCAGTCAAAAGTTTGGACACACCTACTCATTCCAGGGGTTTCCTTTATTTTTACTATTTTCTGCATTGTAGAATAATAGTGAAGACATCAAAACTATGAAAAAACACATATTGAATCATGTAATCATGTAGTAACCAAAAAATTATAAAATAAATAAAGATATATTTTATATTTGAGAAGTAGCCACCCTTTGACTTGATGGCAGCTTTGCACACAATTTAATTCAAAACAATTGAAAGAAAATCATTGTTTTGAAAAATATTTGTACCAAAAGATTTTACCGAAGAAATCCCCCCCCCAAAAAATCTACCAAAGAAATATCAACATTTTATTTTTTGTCATGAGATGTTAGGTTGTTCCCTTCCATTCTGGAATGTTTTATTTGATCTAATGAGTGTCTGTGTGGCAACAAGGACACACTGCACTGCGTGTGAACAACATAACTGTATGCTGCCATAGGACTACTGCAGTCCAGTACAACTCAACAAAGCATTTTATCTCCCTTATAAATGAAGATACTGGTCATGGACTTCCATCAGGAGCAAACACAGGTGCTCCCAAGGGAGAGGCAATTCAAAGAGAAGAGAGGAGGGGGATAGAGTAGGAGCTAAAATACAGCGCAAATTGATGGCCACATGTCAATGAGATGGAGACAACCAGGGCGAAAGGTAAATGTCCCTGGGTAGATGTTTGTGCAGGTATATTAGTGGAGTTCACACTGGGCCCCTGGCTGTGCGTGTGTGTGTGTGTGTGTGTGTGTGTGTGTGTGTGTGTGTGTGTGTGTGTGTGTAAATCATGACTATCCCCTCAGCCTTTCCCTTTAAGGGCCCAATGGAGCACTTTCAGCTATTTTATACAGCAATAATAATTGTTATATTTCATAGTAACAGGATACAGTGGGGAGAACAAGTATTTGATACACTGCCAAATTTGCAGGTTTTCCTACTTACAAAGCATGTAGAGGTCTGTAATCTTTTATCATAGGTACACTTCAACTGTGAGAGACGGAATCTAAAGCAAAAATCCAGAAAATCACATGGTATTATTTGTAAGAAAATTAATTTGCATTTTATTGCATGACATAAGTATTTGATACATAAAAAAGCAGAACTTAATATTTGGTACAGAAACCTTTGTTTGCTATTACAGAGATCATACGTTTCCTGTAGTTCTTGACTAGGTTTGCACACACTGCAGCAGGGATTTTGGCCCACTCCTCCATACAGACCTTCTCCAGATCCTTCAGGTTTCAGGGCTGTCGCTGGGCAATACGGACTTTCAGCTCCCTCCAAAGATTTTCTATTGGGTTCAGGTCTGGAGACTGGCTAGGCCACTCCAGGACCTTGAGATGCTTCTTACGGAGCCACTCCTTAGTTGCCCTGGCTGTGTGTTTCGGGTCGTTGTCATGCTGGAAGACCCAGCCACGACCTATCTTCAATGCTCTTACTGAGGGAAGGAGGTTGTTGGCCAAGATCTCACGATACATGGCCCCATCCATCCTCCCCTTAATACGGTGCAGTCGTCCTGTCCCCTTTTCAGAAAAGCATCCCCAAAGAATGATGTTTCCACCTCCATGCTTCACGGTTGGGATGGTGTTCTTGGGGTTGTACTCATGCTTCTTCTTCCTCCTGGAGTTTAGACCAAAAAGCTCTATTTTTGTCTCATCAGACCACATGACCTCCTCCCATTCCTCCTCTGGATCATCCAGATGGTCATTGGCAATCTTCAGACAGGCCTGGACATGCGCTGGCTTGAGAAGGAGGGCTGCAGGATTTTAATCCATGGCGGTGTAGTGTGTTACTAATGGTTTTCTTTGAGACTGTGGTCCCAGCTCTCTTCAGGTCATTGACCAGGTCCTGCCATGTAGTTCTGGGCTGATCCCTCACCTTCCTCATGATCATTGATGCCCCACGAGGTGAGATCTTGCCTGGAGCCCCAGACCGAGGGTGATTGACCATCATCTTGAACTTCTTCCATTGTCTAATAATTGTGGCAACAGTTGTTGCGTTCTCACCAAGTCTACAATTTTATCCCTGATGTCCTAACACAGCTCTCTGGTCTTGGCCATTGTGGAGAGGTTGGAGTCTGTTTGATTGAGTGTGTGGACAGTTGTATTTTATACAGGTAACAAGTTCAAACAGGTGCAGTTGATACAGGTAATGAGTGGAGAACAGGAGGGCTTCTTAAAGAAAAACTAACAGGTCTGTGAGAGCCGGAATTCTTACTGGTTGGTATGTGATCAAATACTTATGTCATGCAATAAAAAGCAAATTAATTACTTAAAAATCAGACAATGAGATTTTCTGGATTTTTGTTTTAGATTTTGTCTCTCACATTTGAAGTGTACCTATGATAAAAAATTACAGACCTCTACATGCTTTGTAAGTAGGAAAACCTGCAAAATCGGCAGTGTATCAAATACTTCTCCCCACTGTATATCATATGCAGTTGAGTGGGAGCTCTCCAACATGACATCGTTTGAAGAAGCACGCCAGTGTGTCACAAACATTATCTCATCAATGTGACCATTTCACTGGGAGATTTCAGAGTCTACATGAAGGACATTCCAACATGGCTACATCTCAAAGTGATCACAAATTATTTGAAACAAATCATGCTGACTTGAGGCTGTCCTAATATGGACACCAGAAAATATAATTTAAGGACTTCCCACAGTTAATATGTATATAGATACTTGCAGTGGTGTAAAGTTCTTAAATATATTTTAAAGTACTACTTAAGTAGTTTTTTGAGATATCTGTACTTTACTTTTACATTTATATTTTTGACTACTTTTACTTTTACTTCACTACATTCCTTAAGAAAATATTGTACTTTTTACTCCATACATTTTCCTTGACACCCAAAATGTCACGACTTCCACCGAAGTCGGCTTCTCTCCTTGTTCGGGCGACGTTCGGCGGTCAACGTCACCGGCCTTCTAGCCATCGCCGATCCATTTTTCATTGTTCCATTTGTTGTGTCTTGTTCCCCGCACACCTGGTTTACATTCCCTAATCACATTGTATATATATATTCCTCTGTTTCCCCCATGTCCTTATGTGGAATTGTTTTGTGTTACTTGTTTTATGGGACATGCCAGGCTGGTTTTCCATGTTCTCTGTTTATTTCACGGAGTATGTTTATTTGGTAAACTATAGCTTTTGTGACTGTTTTCGCGCTTTGCACTTTTGCCATTTTTGCTGGAGGTTTTGACGCAGTTGCGTCCGTCTGCTGTTTGCTCCTGTCTAAATAAAGTGTGCGCCTGTTCACAACTCTCTGCTCTCCTGCACCTAACTACGTACGCACACCCGAGACATAATTCCACACCACCCATGGAGTCAGCAAGAGCAGGTACCCCGGTTAGAGGAGTCGAGGAACGCGTCCGAGAACTCTCGGCGATGCTGCAACATCTCGCCGCCACTATGGATCGCGATGTCCAGGCCATGGACCTCTGGGAGAGACAGGGAGTCTCTCCTGCGCCTCAACCAGCACAACCAGGGGTATCTCTACCTGTCCCTCCTGGATCCAATCCCAGTGGGATGTGTCTCTCCCTTCCCAGGGAGTATGATGGGATGGCAGCACATTGCCAGGGGTTCCTATTACAGCTGGACCTATACCTGGCCAACGTTCACCCAGCTCCCTCGGGAAGGAAGAGGGTGTCCAACCTCGTCTCATGCCTCTCAGGGTGAGCTCTGGAGTGGGCAAACGGAGATGCGGCGTTGGACCACTTAGAAGAGTACCCGCTTCCGGGCAGTCGTTGACCATCCGCCCGAGGGTAGGAACTGGGAATTATATCGACAGAGCGTTTGCCCTTAGTTTAGGGATCCCCATTGTTCCTATGGTTAGACCTTTCCCGGTACACGCTCTGGATAGTCGACCATTAGGGTCCAGGTTAATTAGGGAAGCCAACATCTCCATGGCCATGGTGACGCGGGGGAGACATGAGGAGAGCATCAGTCTCTTCCTCATTGACTCGCCTGCGTTTCCCGTGGTACTAGGCCTTCCCTGGTTGGCTCGTCATGACCCCACCATTTCATGGCAACAGAGGGCTCTAACGGGGTGGTAGAGAGAGTGCTCAGGGAGGTGTGTAGGGGTTTCAGTTGGTGCTACCACGGTGGAAAGTCCAAACCAGGTCTCCACCGTGCGCATCCCCCCAGAATATGCCGATATGCCATCGATGGGGGGGATTGTGCGATAAATCTCCTGGTAGACGCTGCACTTCCCAGGAGTCACGTGTATCCCCTGTCGCAAGCGGAGACGGCGGCTATGGAGACATATGTCTCTGAATCCCTGCGTCAGGGGTACTTTCGGCCTTCCACTTCACCTGCCTCCTCGAGTTTCTTTTTCGTGAAGAAGGAGGAAGGTCTGCTCCCGTGCATTGACTTTCGAGGTCTCAATCAAATCACGGTGAGGTACAGTTACCCGCTACCTCTCATCGCCACGGCGATTGAGTCAATGCACAGGGCGCGCTTCTTCACTAAACTGGATCTCAGGAGCACTTACAACCTGGTGCGTATCCTGGAGGGGGACGAGTGGAAGACGGCGTTCAGTACCACCTCAGGGCATTATGAGTACCTCGTCATGCCAAATGGATTAATGAATGCTCCATCAGTGTCCGTATGGACAGCGGCAGCCACACAGAGTTGGTGTCAGTGTCACACAGACTGGAAGAAGTACATTAAAAGTATAGATACACAGGATACATAGTTATCAGAAAGTACCAAGTATGAGGTTTCCTAGACATTCATGTTTCATCTGAAGGTGAACAGTAAAGTGAAGAAAAGTACCCACATCAAAGTTCTCGTGTTAAATTGTTCTGGCAATGTGTGGTTGTATCGGTTGACATGGGTGGGTTTGGAATCTGTGATCATTATTGTTGAGCAAAATTGGTCCAACTACATACAGAAACTCTATCTGGGTAAAGTTTTTGACAATTTCACAATTTTAGATTATAGCCTTGCTTCTCATTGGCATTAGGCTTTATGCAATTGTTCCAGGGAAGACTCAGTAACCAGGAACATATTTAGGACCATCATTGTGTTTTATTTGGAACAGTCCCTTCCTCTGATGTGAGTGAAGATCGAGGGAGTGAAGCAATTGATTGGAAAACTTTCTATCGCCGATCTCGGATCCAACTCCAGCATAAGCCAAAAACATGTGAATAATGCATTTCAAAGTATGTTTTCTTCTCCGTACTTAAGAGGAAACTTCATAAATGGAGAAAATCCATCTTTGATTCCCATTAAATGACAGTGTAACAAATGGCTTTGTTTAACAGCCCCTTCAGTGTCTGGGGTTTTATTGATAGAAGCTGGGCCGCTGGTTCAGGATTTATGGAAGAAAGAGAGGAGAGGGTGATAAAGTATTTGTGTGAAAGTTACCGATTTCTCAGGTGGCATGTCTGGACCTTGGGGAACTATTGGCTCCAAGCGGCCGTGTCGACTCCTCCAGTGTCTGTCCTCAATAACAAGTGTTGGACAGCTGTGATTTCATATTAAGGAGTTTTCCTTTGCGTTCCTATCCCGTTCGGTCTGCAATGCGCTCCTGGTACCTTATTGTCGATCTAAAGTGTTAGGTCTTCTGGGAGCCATTGAGGGCCCAGCTGCCAAACAACGGGGAGAGAGACCATTTGTCTAAGCCTGCTCATCTCTAGCTGAGCGCCCTACTTTTCCCTCTCTCTCTTTCCCTCCCTGGTGGACACAGGCTTCTGTGAGGACACAGGATTCCAGTGAGGACACAAGGGCAAAAAGAGGGAGAAAGAGAGGAAGTGAGTGAAGAGGAAAGAGACCAGGGAGAGATGAGGGAGTGAAAGAAGAGGACAGAGACCAGGAAGAGATGAGGGACACCCCACATAGCCTGGTTCCTCTCTAGGTTTCTTCCTAGGTTTTGGCCTTTCTAGGGAGTTTTTCCTAGCCACCGTGCTTCTACACCTGCATTGCTTGCTGTTTGGGGTTTTAGGCTGGGTTTCTGTACAGCACTTTGAGATATCAGCTGATGTACGAAGGGCTATAAAAATACATTTGATTTGATTTGAGAGAGGGAAGGGAAGGGGAAAGAGACCAGGGAGAAATGAGGGACTGAAAAAAGAGGACAGAGACCAGGGAGAGATGAGGGAGAGAGGGAAGAGGAAAGAGACCAGGGAGAGATGAGGGAGTGAGGGAAGATGACAGAGACCATGAAGAGATGAGGGAAAGAGAGAAAAGGACAGAGACCAGGGAGAAATGAGGAAACAGCTGAGCATGCTCCTTGTAGTGCACTCCAATCAGACAAGACTGATATACATATGTTATGGTGTTTTATCTTTCTTTATTCAAGTCTTGTGAACATTATATTAATGTAATATCCTATATATTTTAGTTTATACAAATGTACAATATATGTTACCATTGATCAACATACTGAATCAGCAAGCAACTGAAAGGGAACCTGTGATATTTTCACAACATAAATAGAATTAAGAAAATTACCCCCCCCATCACCAAATTGTCTATATAATACTTCAAAAATGATTGCCTGAGATAAATCTGTCACACTCATTAGCTATCCTTTTTGGCCTCCATTCTCCATATGACCAGTTTTCTGTTGTGCCATCAAAGCTAAAGAGTCAAAAGGTAAATGTGATCATAACCGCAAATAACATCAATAAAGGCAGTAACATCAATTTCATCATGGTTGCCTAATAGTCATTACTTATTTACTTTACCAGGCAAGTCAGTTAAGAACAAATTCTTATTTACAATAACAGCCTACCCCAGACAACACTGGATTTGAACCAGGGACTGCAGGGACACCTCACTGAGATACAGTGCCTTAGACCTTTGCGCCACTCGGGAGCCCAAATTGCCTCTGTAAGAAATTTAATTATAATGTATGGTATCCATATTAGGACAGCCTCACTCTGATTTATTAAGATATTATAATATGTAGGTTGTAGAATGTTTTTTTTTTTTATGTTTGGTGTTTTTATGATGGTACAGTAAGCATAGCCGAAATGCCTATGAGAGTATTTGAGACTGTAGTACTGATTACTATTTTAAAGGCCTCTAATAGTACCAGACAGGATATTGATGACTATGCCCTGTGGAAGACTTCACTCCTGGGGGATTTCCTGGAATGTTATCCAATGTAGGGCTCTTCTCTAGCAGAGAGGATGATGTCCCAGAGTTTCTCCCTCCCCTAGACACTTTTTCACATTATACCTACTGTGTATTCACAACTGGTTGCAATTATGTCACTAGTCATCAGGAAACAAAGATGGTTCTGGATACATTAGTGGTACATTTTCAGAGTCAGTCATCCACCACCTAATGACCCTGTGAATGGTACATTACACTACAGGGAAGGCAACAACAGGACTTTTGAAGGATAGAATAAGGGGCTTCAGACAGGTATTGTTGTTTGTTTGCTAGGGGGTAAATTGTGTGTACTCCCGGGTTGGGGGTTTCAAAGAGACAAAACAATGAAAAACGTCCCTAATATCACTGGCTTCAGACTGTAGCTAACGGGGAAAGCCGGCCTGAGAAGATAATTTTTAACTTTTCCCAAAGCTTTGTTGGAGGTAAAAAAAAAGAAAAAAATAAGCCTAGTCTAGACATGCAATTGGACTAGGAAAAGGGGAGCAAGAAATTCATGGATTATGCCGGCAGGAAAGAGTAATCTCTATGCTACTTTGTTGGGCTTACTGTTGCATGTCAATGTTAATGGCGCTTGAAAGATCCCTCAGAACCAACCCTGATATTTAGGGTTTGCATCGGGCTATTGACCCATAATTACCTGTGTTTTGACGAATTACAGGTGTGCGAGGCATGGGTTTCACATCCTGTGTAAACAGTGAGAGAGAGATGATGCCTCAGGCCTTATATCATCAAGGGACCTTGTGAGCTGGGCATAATAAAAAAATAATACTAGTAGTCATATATATATATATATATATACATATATATATTTTAAATCCCCATGCTCAGACTGGCCCCTGCCTGGGGCCTGTAAATCACTAAGTCTGCCCATGCAGTTAGTGACAACCAACATACAGCGGTGAAACACCTCAGCCTTGCTAGAGACCTGAGAGGTTGTGACACTAGACGTTGGCCACAGGGGTGAACTGATCCTCTGCCAAATTGATCCGTGTGTCGATTTCCATGACAGCCCAATTGAAGAGCGCCGCTCCTCGAATTTATCACCTTGAGCTGAGGCAGTCGACTGACAGACCAAGGAAAATAAAACATCCTTGTAGAATCCCCACATTGAATGCTGGAGAGAGACTATAGGGACTTGGGGTGTGTAACTGACTATTATGTACAGTATGTCCTAATAACCTGTCCGCAACATATCCTATTTACATCTGAAATATATTCTTCAAAGTGGCTGAGTAGGAGAAAAAAAACGATAACAATTTATTATCAAAGAAATCTATTTTCTTTGTGTCATGCTGTAGGAATTGCAGGAGTATGCTGGCACATTTACTTGAAGAGAAGGCATGACAAAAGATGCCCTATCGAGTGAACTGGCACGGTAACCTCTGCCTGAGTCACAAGTTGAAACCAAAAGCAGTTTGTTTTCTCTTCCTGGGCTTGATTAGCAAAGGCAACAATCGGCGTGCATGAAACATGTTCTAACTTTCTAAGGAGCATAAGTGTAGTTTACATAGGCTCTTGTCACTGAAGCAGAAGGTCAGCAGGAGATCGGCAGAAGATCAGCGTGAGGGCAATGTTTTGAGAACCACATTAAATGTTGGTTTACCCTTCAGAGTTATTTTTAAGACTTTATTGACCACAGATGGCTCCTGTACAACCAAACCAGGCAAAGACAGACAAAGTAGGTCACCTAACTTGAGCACCTTATCACTATCGGATGAGATTCATGACACCTAAACCTTAGGGATATCTAGAACTGAAAAGGTTCTTCAGCTGTCCCCATAGGAGAACCCTTTGGAAGAAACCTTTTTGGTTTCAGGTAGAACCCTTTTGGGTTCCATGTAGAACCCTTTGCACAGAGGGTTCTACATGGAACCCAAAAGAGTTCTACTTGGAATCAAAAAGAGTTCTCCTATGGGGACAGCCAAAGAACCCCTTTGGAACCTTTTTTTTTGAAGAGTGTAGGTTTAAAAATGAGAGAATAATTAAAGGCAAGGCCTTTAAGGGTCATAAGGGCAACATGTTCATGTTGTTTTTATACCTAAACCTTTATTAAACAATAATGTTGCTTCTTACAGGCAGACATGGAGGATTAATTCACTCTATTGAATACAAATAATTCAATATATTTAATTTGTAAAAATCACAAAAGTGGAAATGTATATTGTAGTTAAATTGTACATGTCAAACCCTTAAAAATCGGCGAGAACTCATAAGTCATAACTCTCTGCCTAATTGTCTAATGTTGCTGCAATTGTTACCATTTCTCCTTGGATGCTCATAATATACAGTAAAATATTGCATAAACCTAAATCAAAACAATTTTACAAACTAGCAATGCAGACATAATGTCACAAAAACAAAATAGATTTATCAGTGGGTAAAGAGCTTGAAATGTCCTGTCTGTCACAGAGCTATGGTCAGAACAAACTGTGTGTTGTGGTAAAATGCAGCGTACGTTTTTGTTCAAACACTCGTTTGTGGGAGCTTGTGCACACTCAAAGAGCTCAGTCTGCATCAAAGTGTAGCAACATCTGGTTCTGGGCAGAGGGCAGGTGGACACAAGAGGCCTTCATTTTATCTAGGGGGGTTGTTAGGGGGGCACAGCGGGGTTAGTGGGTTAGTGGCAACATAGTAACGCACAACACACTGCTGTGAGATTAATTTGACTCAGGAAAAACAGCATTGCTATTTCCTGGATCAATGTTTGAAAATGAACCTTATCCATACATCTTTCTGGGTCCCTCTGTCATGTGGGCTTTTGTAACAAGTAAATGTACAAAGGATGGAGTCAGGTCATTTAGATTGATTCAAGATACCAAGATTATTATCTGTTCCCGTTTAATTCATTATCTTTTGATGTTTCAGCGGTTTTTGAGACACTTTGCATTTGTGTGATTATGTTTCTAATGTGTGGAAGAGATCATTGAAAACAAGGAATGCACATAATGTGCCTGTTTTTAATACCAGTAACAATGAAATAATAATAATCAGCATTTTCCTTTATTGCTGCTGAAGAGAACTGTGAATGAGAGACAAATAGTGTGTATGAGTGTATGTGAGAGTGTGTGTGTGTGTGTGTGTGTGTGTGTGTGTGTGTGTGTGTGTGTGTGTGTGTCTGTGTGTGTGTGTGTGTGTGTGTGTGTGTGTGTGTGTGTGTGTGTGTGTGTGAGAGAGAGAGAGAGAAAGAGAGAGAGTGTGAGAAAGAGAGAGAGAGACCTCTGTGACCACGGCAATGTCTTCTTGAGAAAGATTGCTGGCAGGCCTGGGGTCAGAGGTTGGGCCTCTCAGGGAATTCTCTCTTTAAAAGGTTATCTGGTCCTTGAAGGATGCTCTCTGATGTGATTCCAATTTATAATTGGGTATGATTGAAATAATATATAATATCAAGAACTCGCTGGAGGTCACCTTCTTCCCAGGATTATTTTTTGCTCAAGAAATGTGCTAAAAATGTGTAAAATGTTGCACATTTTATTTCGCAAGTGAAATGTGATAATGCATCCAACATGATGCATACACTTATTGATATACTGAGGTGAATTGACATGGTGTTCAATTCTACCTTGCAGCAAAGACACGACAGCTGACACATTTTAGTCAGCTAGTTCTCACAGAATATTTCTCTAACTGTGCTCAGTTACGCTTCAGTGTCTCTCAACTGAAATGTAAGTAAGGACATAGCGCACAAGGGTGCATTTCACCTTGAAAATGCTGTTTAAGACAAAATAACATACATTTTCTCAGTATTTCTCGTGTTCCACTTCCTCTCTGTTTGTTGGTTATTTTATTCCTTATTAGGGGGACTTTCATTTGCCAGTTCAGTTACGTCCTAGCGTCTAAACCTCCTTAGATATTTTTTTCTTGTTGGGAGAAAACTCAGCTAAATCCGGGAAAGCTTAATATTTATTCAATGTGAAAATAATTAGTCAAAAGTGTTTTTCTTAATCCTGATAATTAGAGCGCGCCGAAAGACAGATCAGTGTCATTGTAAATCACGGGCCCTGGCCGATTGACTTCTGGTCCTTATACATTTCAGGTGAAGATGTGAGCGGATAAAGGTTAGATTAGGCCTAATCCAGAGTAGCAGCAAACCCTTAATCTGTTATGATACAAGGATGATCACTTAAAAAGGTCTGGATTGAGGGCCTGTGTCCTGGTTGGAGGAGAGAGGGCTCGACTGGGACCGGTCTTAAAACGTGCTTAGCGGACATGGTGGCGTGGCAGCTGTGAGCACTCGGGTGGTGAAAGAGAGAAAGAGAGAGAGAAGGAAGGGAAGACATCTCAGCATCACCATCTCACCCCACATCTGGGTTTCCCACAGAGGGAGGGGTTTAGGGGAAACCTGTTGTCGAGCAATAATCTGAAGATCAACAAGCGAGGTTTGAGGCCCAGGCTATGATTTCACTATGGCGCATAAGGGATCTGCCGAATGAAGCCTCAAAGTGGCATTAAGGGTCCACATGGAAAACAACTCATCTTGTTAGAGAGGGAGACAGGAGACATGAGGCTCCGCAGCCCCGAGTTCTTCCGTTGTTTGAGGGATGAGGGAATGAGAATTTGGTCATCTCTTCTCCGTGTCATATTACCCAGGAGAAGGGTAAAGGGAAGGGAAGGGAAGAAGCATGGAGAAGGGGATTAGTGCAAGCAAAATCTGCATGGCTGGGTGAAATAGGGGTGGAAAGGACTGGCAGACTGACAAGATGCAACGCTGGCATCTTTGCGGTGCCGGCCTGAGTGGCAGGGTTGCTTATGGATGGCCTTGCCAGCCAGCTGGGGCACAGTGATGTGTAAAATCCTCATTGATCCTTGTTTTATTGAGATTTGATTCACCAATATTTAAATAATTTGTTTACTGTAGCACACATTTGTCCATGTACATAGCTGGCAGTATCAGCGTGTTTCAACACACACACACACACACACACACACACACACACACACACACACACACACACACACACACACACACACACACACACACACACACACACACACACACACACACACACCCTAGAAATGACGAGAAATACATTAAAACCTGGAGAATGAGGCAACCATAAGTGCTACCAGTATTGGCATTAGTTTCTGGCAAAAGACTGGTACTATATAGTTTGCCTTGTGGGCTAATCAAGAGGCAAAGGGGGATCCGTTGATATGCTATGTCACTTATTATTGCTGTGACACTGGAGCATTTTGTTGTCATTATAGTGTTGTCATTATAGTGTTGAATTAAAGAGATATAATACATGACATAATTCATCTATCAGGTTGATGCATAATGGAAGCAGATAAGGGTTTTATCAGGCTATGAATATAAACATCATGGCGAGACCAATGTGGAGAGGCTTGTCGCTCAAGTAGCAAGTTGACTGATATTGAAGAGTGTCCCAGAAAATCATTTGCATATTCACTGAGCTGTTTTATATGATAATAACCGGGATGAAATTAATTCACGCATATGTTTATTGACTTTTTGACTGGCCTATTGATTGACACAGAGATAACCCGATACATAGTTACTGGTCTGGTTCATTATCTCATTTGGAGATGTGTCATTAACATGGAATTTAAAATGCCACACCAGATGTATTACTGCTCATGATTCCCCATGTCTTCTGGCCATTGATATGTGAAATGATTTGTGTATTCACTGAGCTGGGCAAGTAGACTTTGCTCATACATTGCAGGCAATTTGAAGGCAAACGACACAAGATAATATGAGAGCATGATGCATCGTAAGGTCATGACCCGTGTGTAACATCGTGCTTAGTTTATCATTAACCAATGCATATGCTTAAACATCACACATGATATTACCCATACTAGGCTATTCTTTACTAATTATTTTTCTGTTACTATGCTAACTGCCAAGTTTGTCAACTACAACCAGTTAAAACATGGGTTTAGTCCATCATTTAGTTCTAAACAAATAAATAAAGCTGACTGTATTTACGCACAGTATGATATATGCGCTGTAGGTATAGCATGGACGGACGGACGGACGGATGGAAGGACAGATTGGACAGACTAGTTCAAATTGATGATGTAACATGGATTACTATTGTCAATACTCCACTCTCCACCATTAATAAAATGTGTCTGTGTCTCACTATGGTAACTTCCCGTAATTATAAAACCAATCAACGCATATGCTAAACAATGCTTTTAATAAACACATAAGTCTCTGTCTACAGGGGTACAGGGAGAGGTTTTATTAGATTTTTATTCTGCTCTGAATTTAAACAAGCAGAGGGATCACTCTCATGTCGACCACCTAGCTGATTAGCCTGGACCACAGAGTCCAGAGGTCCACTGAAGTCAAACTTATTAGAAAATACTTCTCTCATTTAGTTTCCTAAGGAGCCATTGAAAATAATACCAAGGAACATATGTTCCAATGAACATATAACAGCCTCTGCTGTTAGCCTGCTACAGTGTGAATTTATGCACGATTATGGCCAAACCTAGACAATCGTCTTGATGGAGTCTCATTACATTCTGGCTAGTTTCTCTCTGATTTACCAGAGGGACTCTGGCGTGCGCGCGAGGGCATGTGCAATCTCTATTGTCTGGATATAAAAGAATAAATATCCCGCTAAATCCAGAGTGCTCCCAGGGTTGGGCTAAAGCTGCCGCTCAGTATTCACCGCTGTGTCTGGGTCTTTGGTTCCTCCATCCTGGAACTTTCCTTGCCTCTTTCGGAGCAATAGTGAAGGAGAGAGAAAGAGAATAGAAGGAGGGAGGGGAAATGAAGCGTGGGGGCGTTTGATGTGTTGATTGGGAAGAGGGACGAGAACAGCAGCAGCTGCACTGGGGAGATTCCCTTGGGGGAGCCGACTTTATCGCTAAATGAAGACCTCTAGTGCTTTCTTGTTAGCCAAGATGGATCCCCGCGACCAGATGAAGCGGCAATTAGTCCATGGTGGCCAGCTTTAGGTGCACGCGATCAGAAGCCACAAATCAGTGGTTCTTGGGGCGAAGGGGTATTGGCAGCTACTGCCCCGGGCTGTGTCCTTGCCCCGCTGGCCCTTTTGCCGCCTCTTTACCACAACAGAGGAGAGCGAGGATGGGAGAGAAATCCCAAGCCGAGAGGGCTGCACACATCTCTCGTTAAATGATCTCCTTGGTATTTGGGATACAGCTGTGCACATCTGATTAGACTAGAGCAGGCCCTGGCTAGCAAAGGCTGGTAAGAAGCACTTTCTCTTAGATCTCAGAACCTTTCTTCTAGCACATAAGAAACAACGATTTGCCACATTTCTGTCTGGTCTGTCTGGGCAATCTATCAGTGGATTCTTCATCACTGTATGTCCGTCTACCAACACATACACGAAGCTGCTTTTGAAATCATCTTATTTCTTTGTTTTTTGATTACTTTTGCAGGATTAACTTAATTTTATTTGGGGTGGGGGGGGATTCACAGAAATGTGTCGTAGGGCTGTTATGTCACATGTAAGCTCGTTTCAATTGTGCCCGCTAGACAAAACCAATCAGAACGGTCAACCAATCAGAATGGTCAACTGAGACAAAAACAAAATAAAATGTTTTGTTTTGTCTGCTTTCACAGTAGCTTCTCGTCCTATGGAGCTGATAATGCCACTGGAGCAATGCAGCATGGGAAAGTTTGTGCCACTGCATGATGAAGCTTTCTATTTATATTAAAATGAGGATGCTCCTCGGGGAGACATAGAGGGGAATGGAACAACAAACATGGAGCTTTAGAGACCGGAGAGAGTGTAGGGGGACATTGACAGCAAAATGGCAGCTCCTCATACAAAGTGGCCCTAAGGACCTTAGGAAGAGTTACAATACGCACAGGGGCTTGAGATACGCAGAGTGTGGCGTGCACTTTGCCCATAAAACAACACCTACGGTAATAAAGTAAGTCCCCTAAATCCACCGACCATAGTGCCTCGATCCCTTAAATTGGCGTTACTTGGGATTTTGCCTTGTTAAATGTGTTGACCAACAGTGTAGCAGCCGCCTGACCTCTGATAGATTGGGAAATGTGCCTCTGTTTGGTGTAGTTGTTTTCAAAGTCTGTGTTTGTTGCTATATTGACTACTGACTTCGTGGGTATTTTTCTGGACCAAATGATGTGCTCTGCTCTATAAACCACGTGCGGGTTTGAAAGTGTACAATGTACAGCTCTTTGCTCAGCTCATAGACTGGTCACATTGCTCAGCTCATAGACTGGTCACATTGCTCAGCTCATAGACTGGTCACATTTCTCAGCTCATAGACTGGTCACATTTCTCAGCTCATAGACTGGTCACATTTCTCAGCTCATAGACTGGTCACATTTCTCAGCTCATAGACTGGTCACATTTCTCAGCTCATAGACTGGTCACATTTCTCAGCTCATAGACTGGTCACATTTCTCAGCTCATAGACTGGTCACATTGCTCAGCTCATAGACTGGTCACATTTCTCAGCTCATAGACTGGTCACATTTCTCAGCTCATAGACTGGTCACATTTCTCAGCTCATAGACTGGTCACATTGCTCAGCTCATAGACTGGTCACATTGCTCAGCTCATAGACTGGTCACATTGCTCAGCTCATAGACTGGTCACATTGCTCAGCTCATAGACTGGTCACATTGCTCAGCTCATAGACTGGTCACATTGCTCAGCCTATAGACTGGTCACATTTCTCAGCTCATAGACTGGTCACATTGCTCAGTTCATAGACTGGTCACATTGCTCAGCTCATAGACTGGTCACATTGCTCAGCTCATAGACTGGTCACATTGCTCAGCTCATAGACTGGTCACATTGCTCAGTTCATAGACTGGTCACATTGCTCAGCTCATAGACTGGTCACATTTCTCAGCTCATAGACTGGTCACACTTCTCAGCTCATAGACTGGTCACACTTCTCAGCTCATAGACTGGTCACATTGCTCAGCTCATAGACTGGTCACATTGCTCAGCTCATAGACTGGTCACATTGCTCAGCTCATAGACTGGTCACACTTTCACATGAATTGCATAAACACAAAAGACACGTTTAAAGCTTTTAAAAGAGACCACTGAGCTGTTGGATGTTAAAGTCTTCCACAGGAACATTCAGCAGCAAAATGATGATCATGCAGGTTAAATTATCCTACACAATTTTCTCAAAAACAGCATCTTGCTATAATGACCTATATCATCAGCCAGTCATAATAATATTGGCCATTAAATAGAAAGATTTTTATAGCAGAGTGGACTGTAGTAGGATGGACCCTGGCCCCACGGTCTACTGGTTAATTAAACTCAAGGGTGAAGGCATTATTTGTGGGAAAGAATCCAATTATTTTGCCTCTCCAAGCTGAAAGAGAGCGGCTGTGTGATAGTGGTGGTGATGACACCACTCTGAGGGGAAATAGATAACCACTTCAGCACTGAAGGAGTCCGTTGTTCATATACTCAACCCCTTGATTAGTCCATAGGCACCCCCTCGCCTTTTCACAGACGTTAAAATAATATTATTATTGGGTGGTGATATAATGGTAACCAATGGAAAAAACAGGTCATAATTGTCATGTTCTTATTTTGCATAATTTTTGGGGTGGGAAAGTAATGCTAGAAAGTTGTCATGCCTTAGTTAATTATAACTTCAAAGACAGCAAGATTTTACTAAAAAAAATAACCAATTAAAAAAATTGTACAACCTCGTAACACCTAAAAACAGACAACTATTACCCTGTCTACCACTGTGTAATGGATGGCCTTGTTTGAACATAGCTCCTTTGTTTTCTCAGCGCAATTAGGAGACTTAACATGGGATCAGGACTGAATTACAAAAAAATGTTTTAAGAAATGTCTTATTGAGGGTATACTTCAAAGAAGTCCATTTTATAACACTCATTCAATGCACTTTTATTTCACAAGGTATGCAGAAAAGTAAACTTTCATGTTGGGAAAGCCCAATGCCTTAATAAACATAGACAATGGGATAGTCCAACATTCTATAGTACACATGGACTGAAACATCCAGTCACAGCAGTAAATGGTAAAGACTTCACAAAAGTCACATTTTATTGTATTTAGACATTATTTAACTTACTCTCACTCCTTTTTCTATTTACCAAGCTGTCAAACATGACCCATCTCACTAATTGATGTTTGTGTACTTGCATTTGTTGAGCTGGGGCCTGTTTGATGTGACTGGCGCAGTGTGTGTGTGTGTGTGTGTGTGTGTGTGTGTGTGTGTGTGTGTGTGTGTGTGTGTGTGTGTGTGTGTGTGTGTGTGTGCGCATGCCACATATCATTTCACACTTTCATGTCTCCGCTGGGACAGGCAGGCCCCTAATCTGCTCCTGGGAGCTCTCACCCCTCCTGAACTTTGCCATGGCGTGGGTCACCTTCACGGGCCTAGGGGACCTGCCTGCAGCCTCAGCCAGCCTTAATCCTGGGGAGTCGATAGATGCAGGGCTGCAGGCCTCAGCTCTACACACAACCTCTGGGGATCCGCTCATTTCAATAAATGTAAAGTGATGCAGTCCACAACCAAACATGATGAAACATGAAAGCTGGGGGAGCATTCTCACAACATGTACATGGAACGTGGTCAACGTCCACATAGCCTCACACGTGATTACGATCCCATAGGTACACAGATGCGCTGGATAAATTGGTGTCCTCGGGGCAAAATGGGAAGGTGTGACCTGGTGAGATTTCGTTAAATGACAGGAAAGCGAGTGGAACATTTGATCGCTTGACGGAGTCGATGGAGTCTGCTCCCACGATATGATCTCCTTAGTGTTCCTCCTTCAGCTAGCAACATAACTCTTCTGCATATTTCATATTATTATTACTGTGCTTGCTTTAGCTAGAATGAATACTTTGTATAACGTTTTTGTAGTATTCCTTTTGCTCCTGCTCTTTTACAGAATGTCAAGTTTATACGACAACAAAGTCTACAACGTTAAATAACCAGGATTCATAAAAAGGCCCTATGTCAGGATCTCACAGAGGGAATAGCAGACACAAACTCTCAAAAGATCTTTCATTTCTGGTTTGATGTGTGACAGTGACATGTGGCGATGTTAACCCTCTGTGGAGGGTGGAGGTGGGGTGGAGGAAATGGCCAACTACCATCCTGCTGTGAAGGGAGCCAGTGGGGACATGCATGTCTAGCTGGGGGCTGGGCAGAGTGTGTGAAACAATGAGATGGGTGGCTGAGCGGGGCCTCCCTCGATCACAGCCCTAAATAGGGTATCCGGGCTCAGCCAGAGTTTGTGAGGGAGCAGAACTCTCATGGGAGGCTAGGTTCACTGGGTTTCTGATAGGAGTGTATGATTAAGGTCACAGACTAATGTGACAGTGGTGGGGTGAGGTGGCAAGACAAGCACTACAGGGTTAAGTTTATAGTTGTGTAGCTATAGGGCCAGGGTTAAGGTCATGCTGAGTTAATGGTCATTGTTGGTTAATGGTCATCAACTGGTTAATGAACGAGGCAAGGGGATGTTCATATGGAAGAGAGGCAGTGGGTTTTGCTTTCATGTAAATGATGTAATGATCATGTTTGATGTGCAATGCCTGTTCGTTTTGCTTTAATAAAATAAGCCCCACATTGGGTGCAAATTTAACTTGACGGAACAAAAAGAAATAGGTGCCCAAATGTGAGTCCTAGTCGATTAAAGTACCAGAAGCATTGTACCTTTACACCCTCCACCCACTACTGTGACTGTCCTAACATGGACACTGTATATTATGCTATGTGCATCAAATATGGAGGTGAAATGAGCAGAGAACACATTTCCCTGCTCTAGCACGGTATACATTTCAGGACATCATCAAGGTCATTTAGAAATGTCACAGTGATCCTAAGTAACTTTGAAGCTCTCTTTTGAGCTCTCCGGGTATTGATGAATTAATTCAACCTGCTAATCAAAGCTGATGATCTAATTCTGTTGAGTTTGGCTGATAGAAGATGGTCTCAAACAGGAAGAAGGTCTCAAACAGGAAGATGGTCTAAAACAGGAAGATGGTCTAAAACAGGAAGATGGCCTAAAACAGGAAGATGGTCTCAAACAGGAAGATGGTCTCAAACAGGAAGATGATCTCAAACAGGAAGATGATCTCAAACAGGAAGATGGTCTCAAACAGGAAGATGGTTTCAAACAAGAAGATGGTCTCAAACAGGAATATTGCATTTGACAGTATAATGAAATAATATTGTTTTTCTCTCTTTAATTTATTTGCATTGCAATGGTGCTTTGTGACTGAACAAGATATAATTTCAAGTAAAGATGAGATTTTACCAGACGGTCATCAAAGGGGGCCAAGTCAAGGGATGCTTTCAAAAAAACAATCACAGGATCATACTATTCCCAATGGTGATCATCCACACCAACCATAGGAGATGGTCGAACAGACTGACAATCTGACGGACTGACAGACAGACACAAATAGATAACTTTGACCTCCAGCTCTAAGGGTATTTCACTTAGGCACCAGACGGGCCGCACCAAAAGTGTTTATTACCAATGACCCCAAAAAAATACATTAGGAGTGGGCTCCCTGACCATCTGCCTCAAATCAAATGCCAAAAGATTATTCCACATAATTATTCTAAAGGGCAATTGGTTGATATGTGTCAGGGTCGTAGGTCGTGGCCGGTATAAGCAATCTGATTGGGGCTGGGTGTTGGGCTGTAATATGTATCTGCGTGGTAGGCTCTAACCCTATTCCCCAGGCTGATTGCTCTCTGTCACTTCCCTTCAAGTCATGTAAATTGTGTCTGCTGCTCTCCTATAGCGACTGGAGGACGGGGGATGGTTGAGTTGTGTGTGTGTGTGTGGTGGAGGGTGATTTGTGTGTGAGTATGTGGATGATGGAGACATGCTGTGCGTGCGTGTGCGTGTGTGTGTGTTTGTGTGTGTGTACATCTTTCTGATGTCCACTCTCACCAGAGCTGTCCCCGCTCCTGTGTCGTGGTAATGGCTTCTTTCGGGCAATCAGAAGAGACGGTTTCTTGACTTATCTCCTTTAATGGCTTGTCCTCCTCAGGCAAAAATTGAATAGCCCCGACATGGCCTTAGGCGGACGATGAAAATTCAATAATTCGTCGGGGTCAACGTCCTGTCATTTTTGGGGGGTTGGGGCGAGTAATTACACTGCACTAACATGGGCCCGGATGATGGGAGTGTGGGGTGGAGTGTGTGGGTTTGAAGGAAAATGGGAAGAGGAGGAGGTGGAGATGGTCACCTTGATGTAGCCACTCATCCGGTACCTAGTCCCATTCAGGCCAAAACCAGATGGCCATAGCTCTGTGTCACAGACCAGCAGAGGTAGAAAAGTGTTCAAATGGATTGGGTTTATTTTGTGGTATCAGAAATGGCACCCTTTTTCCCTGGGTCTGTGAAAGGAGTAGAAGTTTGCTCATTTGAGGTTGCGCATGGTTGTTCTGATGGCCAGTCTGTCCATTTCGTATGTGTCGATTCGATTTTATTTCCCCATAACCATTTTGAACAACACAAAAGGACATGGGCGGGAATATGGAACTTCAAAAACATATGCATAGTGAAAAAAAAAAAAACTATTTAGAACAATAAATCATTCAGACAAAAACTCATCAAATATTTATTCCACCCTATACATTTAGAATAGTACTTCAGAGAATATGGATAGATAATCTTAGAAGTCATATAAATATCTTATCGTGTGACAAAGTGTCCCACGTTCCACATACACATGGTACATTAACTGCTGTCGATCGCCTCCCCGCCTCCCATGTCAAACACAAACGTGTCATATTCTCCATAAAACGGAATACATTTCAAAATGGAAAAGGATCGGGATGGGTAACCCCTGAGAGAAAGATGGAGATAGAGAGCAAACAAGAGGGTGCTGTCTCCCCTCTGTCAGTTTTATATGACATTATTATTTCTCGGGTTGTAAATTCTGGCATGTTAAGATCTTTGACAACAACAATATCAAATTCAATCAATTCAATCTCTCCCGGGCCTTCTTCCTCGCCATCCTAGGATGATTTTCAGCCGTTGATAGTTCCTAAATCAAAGGGACGTGGATTCTGCATAATTGTGCTGTGACGATACGGTGGCCAGGGTTGGGTTGTCGTGAGTGGGTCGTCGGTGGCTTCATCGAGTTAATGTGAATTGCTGTATAATTGCAGTATAAAATGTGGCCTCATAAAACACTGCACTGACATATTGCCAAACAGGCCATATGTTTATTTATCACACCTCCATGATAAAGGAAGAAGAGGTGGTCCTTCATATGATATTCAATACCTCACTCTCCATTCACTCTCATTCAGTCGGTCTGTATGCTAAATCTATTACACAGAGTTGAATTAGGATTTTCACGATTTCTGGGGGAAATAATTCTGATATGAATTTAAAAATAGCAGCAAATTAGACACTTAAAACATCATGCTTGTTTGGTGTGTGTCTATGAGTGTGTGTGTGCCTGTGCACATCTGCATGAATGTGTATGTCTTTGCAGCGAATGATTTATCTGATTGATCATTATCTGATGGCCTCTTAATTACAACGCTAATGAGAGGTGGTCATGCTTTCCTGCTCCGACCGAGGATTTTCTGCCCTGTCACTAAAACCATGCGGAATGAAGATGACATGGGTGATCTGGGATAGATGATCCCCCAGTTAATATTTCCAATCTGTTAATCAATGGACCCAATGGCCACCACATTGCTGAACCACCTCAGCCACCCAAATGTGGTGTATGTCCGCAACTACTGTAGGGGGGTGGCTCACAGGTAGAACCGGAGGTTCAGGTTGGCAGCTGAATAAGCGTGATAAAAACGTTTCAGAGACACCTAAAAAAAAAAGGCTTTTGTTTTTTCGAGACCTAGCATTAGGATAAGTTCATCCTTTGTGAGATGGTGATGGAGATATTGGTCAATACTAAGTATTATACACTGAGGCAGTTGTTCTCTCTATCTGTTCACAAGGTTACACGGATACTGAAATAGAAATCAACTTTTTCATGGGAGGGGGAGGTGTAGTGTAGTGGGTGGTTTGCTGGAGGTTTGAGATCATAGCGCAGAACGAAAACGTATTAACAATGTAATAACAAAAGATTATGTTCATCTGAGGCGCGAAGCCCTCCGTTTTCTTGGCTCGCACCGACTGTGAAGTCTTTATTCTGCGGGTCGTCCCCCTTAAAAAAGGTTATTATGTTCTCTCACTGTGACAGTGCTGGCCCGGGGAGCTCCAATATTGTGGCAGGGGGTCGCTTGTACCACATTAGATCCAATAAATGTGCGTTGGCACTCACTCAATTTAAAGTAAAGCCCTTTCTTCCTTCAACCTCCATTCTTCATTCCTAATAGGGTATTCCACAGACACATTTAATAAGTTGTGGGATATCTGTTAGGCGGCAAGTTGAATATTTCTATTTTTTCTTTCAATCTTTTGTAGTGAATATTTTTATTTGGCAGTAGTTACTTTGTGTGAGACAAAAAAAAATTGGGGGGGGGGGGGGGGGTATTTTTGTAGCTAGTTGTATAGTACTGCACATAATAATAGTTTCAGAAGTTTATAAGTTTGCATTCTGTTGTGTCATTTTTCAAGATGTTTTTGTGTAAGATGTTTGAAATACTCACAAAATGTATATGACTATCAGTTTTCCTTGAGTGTGACTACCTTTTCGTGATCCGATTCCTTTCTAGATTATTCATCGAACACATATCTACTCTTATATATATATATATTTTTTTTTTAAATGTACACACAAACAAATATGAAAACACAACACGTTCAGATTTCATACTGACATCTCAAATATTTTGGAGTTTAAAGGTCCAATGCAGACGTTTTTTTATTTTTTATTTTTTATCTCAATATCAAATAATTTCTGGGTAACAATTAAGTACCTTACTGTGATTTGTTTTCAATTAAAATGGTCAAAAGATAAACAAAAATAGCTTCTTAGCAAAGAGCAATTTCCCAAGCAAGAATTTAGCTAGGACTATCTGGGAGTGGTCTGAGTGGGGAGGGGAAAATGTTAAACTAGCTGTTATTTGCAGGGAGGTTTGGAACTCTCATTCTTATTGGTCTATTAATTAATTTACCGCCTGGTGATGTCACCATCCCACCAAGACAGGCAGAAATTTAAGGCGGTCTTTTCAAACAGCTCTTACAATAAAAGGGCATTATCATCATCTTTACAATTTCCCACTATTATTCCAACCTCATTGAGTGGAAATATATATAAAACACAGGAAAATCATATTTTTTACCGCAATGGGTATTTAAGGAAGTTAAGAGGGGTACAGATAAAACTATGCTAAGTTTATACTGTGATTTTTATCCTGGGAGGTAGTGTCAACCTCAGGCATCATCCAAAGCCTCGCTGGGTCCACTGAGGGTTCAGGATTCATGAGGGTGATTTGTGTGTGTGTGTGTGTGTGTGTGTGTGTGTTTGCATGCGTGCGTGCGTGTGGGCGTGTGGTTAGATGTGTATTTGGTTAGATGTGTTTTTGATAAGAAACATTGGATAAAATTAGATTTAAAAAAAATGATCATCCACCTTTACAGTCTGGATTTGTTTGTGTTACATTGTCTTCAACCAAACGACATTCCCTATTGAAATAAAACGTATCTTTCACCATCCATACACCAGTAGAATCAGTTTCCATCTTTCACCATCCATACACCTGTAGAATCAGTTTCCATCAGAACCATCCATACACCAGTAGAATCAGTTTCCATCAGAACCATCCATACACCAGTAGAATCAGTTTCCATCTTTCACCATCCATACACCTGTAGAATCAGTTTCCATCAGAACCATCCATACACCAGTATAATCAGTTTCCATCAGAACCATTCATACACCAGTAGAATCAGTTTCCATCAGAACCATCCATACACCAGTAGAATCAGTTTCCATCAGAACCATCCATACACCAGTAGACTCAGTTTCCATCAGAACCATCCATACACCAGTAGAATCAGTTTCCATCGGAACCATCCATACACAAGTAGAATCAGTTTCCATCGGAACCATCCATACACCAGTATAATCAGTTTCCATCAGAACCATCCATACACCAGTAGAATCAGTTTCCATCAGAACCATTCATACACCAGTAGAATCAGTTTCCATCTTTCACCATCCATACACCTGTAGAATCAGTTTCCATCAGAACCATCCATACACCAGTAGAATCAGTTTCCATCAGAACCATCCATACACCAGTAGAATCAGTTTCCATCTTTCACCATCCATACACCTGTAGAATCAGTTTCCATCAGAACCATCCATACACCAGTATAATCAGTTTCCATCAGAACCATTCATACACCAGTAGAATCAGTTTCCATCAGAACCATCCATACACCAGTAGAATCAGTTTCCATCAGAACCATCCATACACCAGTAGAATCAGTTTCCATCAGAACCATCCATACACCAGTAGAATCAGTTTCCATCGGAACCATCCATACACAAGTAGAATCAGTTTCCATCGGAACCATCCATACACCAGTATAATCAGTTTCCATCAGAACCATTCATACACCAGTAGAATCAGTTTCCATCAGAACCATCCATACACCAGTATAATCAGTTTCCATCAGAACCATCCATACATCAGTAGAATCAGTTTCCATCAGAACCATCCATACACCAGTAGAATCAGTTTCCATCATAACCATCCATACACCAGTAGAATCAGTTTCCATCAGAACCATCCATACACCAGTAGAATCAGTTTCCATCTTTCACCATCCATACACCTGTAGAATCAGTTTCCATCAGAACCATCCATACACCAGTAGAATCAGTTTCCATCAGAACCATCCATACACCAGTAGAATCAGTTTCCATCAGAACCATCCATACACCAGTAGAATCAGTTTCCATCAGAACCATCCATACACCAGTAGAAATGGAAAAAACAGATAATTTTCTCTGCACTTTACTGCAACACAAATAATTATTTTATGTGAGTGCAATTCTTTGTGATTTTTATTGTTTTAAATGTGTTTAATTTCCTGTGAAGCACATTGTGTTGCATTCCATAGCTGAAATGTGCTTTATAAATCACTGTTGATATGATTTGAGAAAATAAGATAGCTTGTTTAACAAAAGAAACTGAATACAACAGGCCATGATATACATGTCCATCCATGCTACAGTATCGGCTACTCGGCCTACCTACCACATACTCTGTTAGTAATAGTACTCGGCCTACCTACCACATACTCTGTTAGTAATAGTACTCGGCCTACCTACCACATACTCTGTTAGTAATAGTACTCGGCTTGCCTACCACATACTCTGTTAGTAATAGTTCTCGGCTTGCCTACCACATACTCTGTTCGTAATAGTACTCTGCCTACCTACCACATACTCTGTTAGTAATAGTACTCGGCCTGCCTACCACATACTCTGTTAGTAATAGTACTCGGCCTGCCTACCACATACTCTGTTAGTAATAGTACTCTGCTTGCCTACCACATACTCTGTTAGTAATAGTACTCGGCTTGCCTACCACATACTCTGTTAGTAATAGTACTCGGCCTACCTACCACATACTCTGTTAGTAATAGTACTCGGCTTGCCTACCACATACTCTGTTAGTAATAGTACTCTGCCTACCTACCACATACTATGTTAGTAATAGTACTCGGCCTGCCTACCACATACTCTGTTAGTAATAGTACTCGGCCTACCTACCACATACTCTGTTAGTAATAGTACTCGGCCTGCCTACCACATACTCTGTTCGTAATAGTACTCGGCTTGCCTACCACATACTCTGTTAGTAATAGTACTCGGCTTGCCTACCACATACTCTGTTAGTAATAGTTCTCGGCTTGCCTACCACATACTCTGTTAGTAATAGTACTCGGCCTACCTACCACATACTCTGTTAGTAATAGTACTCGGCCTGCCTACCACATACTCTGTTCGTAATAGTACTCAGCCTACCTACCACATACTCTGTTAGTAATAGTACTCGGCCTGCCTACCACATACTCTGTTAGTAATAGTACTCAGCCTACCTACCACATACTCTGTTAGTAATAGTACTCAGCCTACCTACCACATACTCTGTTAGTAATAGGAACATCCTGCAAGAGCAGAACAAGCATTTTCAATGACTGATTAGTGATTGATCGCCTGCAGAGCACCTCCCTAACGGTTACTTGTGAGAGGCTCTTTGTTTCATTGTTTTCAGCCTTTCAGAGAGAGAGAAAGACAGAGAAAGGTGCAGAGAGAGAGGAGAGAGAGAAGGAGAGGTGCAGAGAGAGAGGAGAAGCAGAGCGGGAGAGAGAGAGGGAGAGGTGCAGAGAGAGATGAGAGAGAGAGGGAGAGCATGAATTCATTAAATGTGCCAAACCCTTGTCTCAAAAATGGATCTATATTTTTGAGCCTCCATCGCACCATCTCATCTGTATTCCAGATTTGTCCCCAGACAATACCGCCCCTGATTGAGAGGCAAATGCGAGAGAATCATAAATCTTATTTTAAAACAATTCTCCTTAACACGTGCATGTCTTAATCTAAGATAACTATTGTTTTAGAACACATGGCCCCTTGTTGACACAGTGTATTTACTTGTTTGTACTACATCTAAAGTGTTGACACGGTGTATTTACTTGTTTGTACTACATCTAAAGTGTTGACCTGGTGTATTTACTTGTTTGTACTACATCTAAAGTGTTGACACAGTGTATTTACTTGTTTGTACTACATCTAAAGTGTTGACACAGTGTATTTACTTGTTTGTACTACATCTAAAGTGTTGACACGGTGTATTTACTTGTTTGTACTGCATCTAAAGTGTTGACACAGTGTATTTACTTGTTTGTACTACATCTAAAGTGTTGACACTTTGACCTCATGGAGGTTATTTAGGACCTTTGGGTATCAAACGTCGTGGGAGTATGAAGGCAAACCCAAAATGTGGCCATTGCAAACGATAACTCTTTCTGCAATGAATACAGAAGGTTTTAGAAAAATCCTATACAGTTTCTTTGTCTCTTGATTGGACAGACAATTGAATTGCTAGGCAGCTGACTTGACTGTGTAGTTACTTTTTTTTAATAGCGTTAGTCTATTCATCAGATGTCCTGTTTAACCTCTCCACTACCCTCCACCCCAAATAATAATGATTGTCTTAATGAGCTCTTAAAAACGACTTTCCTGTCCAACTTAATTAACAAAATGATATGTATTTATCCCAACTCCATTGTGTTTGCCACTCCACAACAAGAGTGATGGGACATGTCCGTTCAACTGTCCAATAGCAGGCCACTATCTTCCCGTCTGCCCCTGTCTGCGTAATTGTGTCTGTGTCTTTGTTACCTGCTCTGTGTCTTTGTTAATTGATCCAGCGTGTATAGCCAGTGAGCCACATTAAACATTAACCGGGAGGCGACTGAGGAACGCAGGGGGCAATTAATAGAGCCGTAATGGACGGGGACGGATCACTTAGGTAGTGGTGAGTGATGGCCAGCGAGGGACACCTGTTTCAGTGTGAAGGGAAATGAAGTAGAACCGGTCTGGAACCTGGCACCCTGCTGTGAGACGCTGATTGAAATCTACAAGGCTACAGACTGCAGCACTGACAGCCATGTCGGATCGCCCACTGTGCTCCACAGGGACAGACGTGTGGACATATTGTAAGGAGGTGGGAAGTAGGGACTGAGGGCTGGTGGAAACATCTTATTATTTGTGATAGTATTTGCTTGGTTGTTAATGGAAATGGTGCTTTCATTTTAATATCTATATGTTATGTTCACCTACAGACAAAACCAGTGTTTTTTGCCTTTCATTCATTTCATCTACCTTTTACAAACTGTATTTTGTGGAAAATTGTGGTTTCCAAATTTGCTTTTGGACATTGTTGACGTTTGTATTACTTTTGCTAGTGTAGTCAATGTTGTTTGCGTAGTCGTACTTTATATGTCAGAAAGTAGAACTAAATTTCAATGCGAACACACAACCTTCAAAACACAGAAAATACCACTTTCTCCATAGCCACACATACTTAAACAAGCATCGTTTATCATCCTTTCTCAATTGCTCTTTTTCACAACCCAACCCCTAGCCCTCTTCTGTTCAACACACACTACAGTGGAAACAGATGTCCTTTCTGCCAGTGGCACAACTTTCAAGTTGACAACGTTCCCCTAGAGAACGCATGGATCCATGGCAGCAAGAATTTGTGACTAATAGCCGGTTTGATGTGACAGGCCCCTGCCGCCTGGGGAAATTGAGGCTGCACTCTGTGTCGATACCTTTTGTGGCTCGCTCAGTTGTAGGTTATTGTTGGCCTGGCCTTGGGGACATGGACCCGCCTAGCAGTTTACATTCGCTAGACAGTGTGTGGTCAGCACCAACGTTTTTATTGCCGTCTATTGATTGGTCACAGGCCCCTCTCTCCGCCGTGGCTAATTTGCTTGTTAACATAAATTTGTCAGGAGCAGGGGTGTGTGACTTCCATCATGACCACGTCAAAGGAAGCAGGGCCTTGCCGTGGTTTCTTCCTCTCCAGTCCTTCGCCTCAACGTAATGTCAGCTCGAGTGGTCGTTTCAAGTGCCCCCCCCCTCCTTCGACACTATTTTTTTAAACAGCTGCTTGTTAAACTGTCATTTAATCAATACTGTTTCCTCCACCTCACGCTCGCGGGTTAAACACAAACCAGGCTTAATGACCTTTTTACGGGGTCTGCTCAGCCAATAAAATTAGCACCCTGGATGAGCCATTTATACCTACCCTGCGTTTGTCATTAACTTCAGAAAATATCATTTTAAATGACAACACATGGCAGAGAGAGAGAGAGAGAGAGAGAGAGAGAGAGAGAGAGGGAGAGAGAGAGAGAGAGAGAGAGAGAGAGAGAGAGAGATCGTTTTGATATTACATTTCTTGGCTAATCCGATCTGCTGTGCAGTCCAGACCTAGTTTATGCAGCATATTAATAATAATGTATTTGAAAGTGCTTTTTTTCTCTGTACCACAGAGGGTTTAGGAACTGGTGCTTTCTCAAGTTATGCATCCTGGTTATTTGTAAGGACCCAATAACTAAGCAGGTGACAGCTCATTTTATGAGATCTTAAGCCCAGGAAAGCCGTGAGAATGCCCCTGGTTGGATTTTCTAAGACAATGGAGAGATAGAGAAGAGGACTTAACGAATAGGTGGAATATCACATTTCTTTGCATCTTTGAATGATGCCTTGGGCAAATTTCATTACCTTTCCAACAGTCAAAATTCACAAGTAAACCACAATCCACACGTTGATCACAAGTTTTCTTACCCACAACAGCCGCCATGAATATGAATTTCAAAAACATGTTGAAGAAAATAACTGCTCAATACAGCAAGTCAAAAGTATTGTGCAACAACGAAGACTCAAGATGAACCAATCATGATCGACCAATCATGAAGTCATACAGCGAAACGCTAAGTGGTTTTGTCAGGCGCAGACATATATCTGGCGTTGCCATAAGAGCCGTTGAGTACACTACTACAGAGTCATGAGAATGTTATTATTCCCATGGCTGTCGGCCCATTGGACAGACAGATTGTTTGACAACACAAGTCCAGTCTGTCTTTGCCTCTTCTTCAGGGAGTATCATTTTGGTTTTGAGGGACGGCATATGTCTGATATGACGCACTGTCTGTGCCCCCCGGCATGACACAGGGAGGTTAAGCACATGTACCGAGACTCATCCCTGTCCCCCTCGCCGGACGGTGTTTGGTTTCCCAGAATGCCGCGGCCCTGAGAGAGCAGGCGAGCACAGAAATGGTGGTGACAGCCAAGGGTGACGGGATCACGAACAACTGCCGCGAGATACCATAGAAACATAAATAATATTTTAGTTGACATTTGAAATAAATCATATCGGAGGGCATGTAACTCATCCCTAAGCTGGCAAATCACTGGGGTCCCTGGCAATTCAGCACTGCTGTGGGACCACCGGTCTCTGTTGGCGATCCCATACCTACCAACTACAACAACTCTCCCTTAAAATATACTGAGCCAAAGTACTCCTAAATCTTAAAACAACAATGCCCTATCAAATGTTCAGCAGTTACTGTAAATGCTCTGTATTCTAACCTGTACCCCTACAACCTGCCAAATGCGGAAGAGCCTTGATAAAATGACTGTGTGTTGGTGGATGTTAATATATTGGTGAGTCTATTATCCTCTGAAGTATTTGAACACCTAGGACTGATCTAGTTCACCTAATCTAGTGACCACTAATTGGCGGATAGCTGGTCTACTGAACACAGAGCTAAACACTGACTACTTAAACACCGCTCCAAGGGGAGTGGACACCCTCACCTTACCCTGACCTCAACCTGACCGTAACCCTGACCTTAAAGCAACCCCTGACCCTAAACTTAACCCTCACACCCCCGCACCCCGACTTTCACCCCCAGCCTGATGCCCGTGCCTCCCAGGCACATCTGCTTTGGGACCAGGGCCTTTGAGTGCAAGAAGAAAGAGGACAAAAAAAGAGGACCAAATCATCTGACTCCCAGATGAAAACAGCTCAATTTCTCAATCCTTGGCTACCGTGAGACTAGTGTTGATATTTCTTCATCGGGGTAAAGAGACGGTTGGCCCGTGTCGACCCTTCTACGTCATGTGACCCTGACTGTCTCTACTCTACATAGTTCCACTGGGAGATGTGCTGTCTATCGGTTAATGGACTTGGCTGGATACATTCCATGGCAAAACATGTTCTAAAGTGATTTAGAAACCTAAATAAGCTTTTGTGAGCTGACAAGACCTTGTCATATAAATGTTATATTGTCAATTTGAACACATAACCACTGAAATTACCCTCTTCTTATCAAATTTCTAAGTCGATCTGGAAAACAAGTGGTTGTAGTGGTGGTAAATGTACCCAATTGCCAGACTTGAGTAAAAGTAAAGACACCTTAATAGAAAAGTAAAAGTGAAAGTCACCCAGTAAAACACTACTGACAGTATTTGGTTTTAAATATACATAAGTGTCAGAAGTCAATTTAACTGCATAAATGGAAACACAATGGAGATTGAGACCAGTTTCTATGAAACTGATTCTCGACACAGAACTGAAGCTTGGACACTCATTTTCTCAGTTAGCGGACATACAGTCATCCCCGCTAAAGCGTTTTGTTACGTCGCCTTTCCCTTTGAATCTGTCAAAGCTTATGGCAATCTCTAGCGCTGAGCACAGCGCCCTAAAGCGGACTATTGGCTCATCCCCGAGCATGGTGGTCTTTTTTATACATGTGCCTGAAGACTGGCTGAGAGCATGAAGAACCCTCCTCCCTTCCTTTCCTCTCGGTCCTCGTGACTCTCATGCTCTTCTTTGTTGTTGACTTTTTCCTCCCAGCCTCTGAAATACTCCCCCACGGCTCCTGGCTTAGAGTCCTCTGCAGCCTAAATCTCCAGCCTCCAAAGCTGAAGTAGACCCAGGGAAGATCTGGGTTTAAATACTTTTTGAAATCACTTTAAATACTTTGGCTGTGCTTGATTGAGCTTGCCTGTTGCAATGGAACCAATAGAAATGTCTCACAAGCGCAAACCCCACGCACCTGGCACTCAAGGCAGGCTAAAGCATATGTTCAAAGTATTTAAATGATTTCAAACCGTATTTAAACCCAGGTCTTGATCCACCTACAGCACCCCATGTCACAGGAAGGCCAAAAAAATAATCAAGGACATCAACCACCCTTGTTCACCCCGCTATCATCTAGAAGGCGAGGTCAGTACAGGTGCATCAAAGCTGGGACCGAGAGAATGAAAAACAGCTTCTATCTCAAGGCCATCGGACTGTTAAATAGCCATCACTAACCGGCTTCCACCCGGTTATGCAACCCTGCACTTTAGAGGCTGCTGCCCTATATACATAGACTTGGAATCACTGGCCACAAAAATAATGGAGCACTAGACACTTTAATAATGTTTAAATAATGTTTACATACTGCTTTATTAATCTCATATGTATATACTGTATTCTATACTACTGTTCTTTAATTAAATCAAAGTTAATTTGTCACGTGCGTCGAATACAACAGGTATTACTTAAAGTGAAATGCTTACTTACAAGCCCTAACCAACAGTGTGAGTTTTAAGCAAAAAATAGGTAATAAGTGAACAATAGATAAGTATAGAAATAAAAACAACAGTAAAAAGACAGTGAAAATAATAACAGTAGGGAGGCTATATACAGGCACCGGTTAGTCGGGCTAATTGAGGTAGTATGTACATGTAGGTATGGTTAAAGTGATTTTGCATACATGTATATGATAGACAGGGAGTAGCAGCAGCGTAAAAGAGGGGTGGGGGTGGGGGGGGGGGGGGCAATGCAAATAGTCAATGCCACTCCGACATTGCTCAATTTAATATTTATATATTTATTATTTCCATTATTTTTCTTTTAGATGTGTGTGTATTGTTGTGAATTGTTAGAAACTACTGCGCTGTTGGAACACAAGCATTTCGCTACACCCGCAATGGCATCTGCTAAATATGTGTATGTGACCAATAACATTTGATTTGGTCAGTAGTTAAAGGCGCTCGGCTGAGCGTAGAGAAAGGCAAAGGGAGAAAGAAGCTTGAAATAATGGTCGCGTTAAACGGACATCCTGCAAAAAGCCGCTCTCTTTGAATCCAGATGCTCATATTGCATTTGACAGTTGTTGGGCGGGAAAGTTCATGCTTTAAAGCGAGTGGCTTTCTGTTTCTGTTTTCAACTTAAAAGTAATGAAAGGAAAACAGTGCAAAATTCCCACTTTATTAAATAAAACACGTTGGTGGCCCGAGGCCAAACATTGTCACGCTAAGAACAAATGTCCTGCGATAACACGTTCCATAACAATTCGCTTCACAAGTACGTTGACAGAGCATTATGTAAACTGTCGACCATTTATACTTTTTGAGACGAATGCTTGTATGTTTACAGATTATGTATCCCACTATCCACAGTCAACTAAGACACTGCTACCTTACTTCTATGTATTTCAAATTGGCCAGTTTCCATAACGACATGCATCAGACTGTTTCCTCTGGATAATAGCCAATACAGACAACCCTTGATGCACTTTGCAACCTCTTCAAACAAACAACTTTTGTTATCTACTTCAATTAGCGACAGCTAATCTGGATGACTTTTTTTCATTTAATTTGGCGAGCATAAGTGATTTTCAGCTAACACATATTCAAAATGTGTGTGGCAATTTCTCGTCAACCCCATACAATTTACAAGATAAGAAACCACAATAAAAGTAGACATTTTCATTGAACACACACAACTAGATACAGACTACATAGCAGACCTTAATAACCAGCCAATCTCAACCTGTACAAACTGTATTGTCCTTGAAAACCAGGCACAGACATGGCTGCAATGGTCAGTCGGTCAGTCCCTGGCCTCAAGCCAATATGGACAGAGGCCATGTGGGGGTCATTGAGAGGTCAGACTACAGCGACCCCTGACCTTGGCCGAGGTCATCTGTTAATGAGAGGGGTCTGTGTCTGATGTGTCTAGCCCTCTGCAGAGGGAATAACTCTCAACCTTGATGCCCCTGCTAGAAGCAATGGCAGCCTCATAGCAAAATACCCTCAAGAGAAACACATGGGTATATGAATATGTAGCAGTGGTTGTGTTAGCTGGTTTGTTAAAAACATTATTTTACGAATATAAAGGAAATTAATTACTGTGTCTCATATTCTCATGATTTGTGTTGACCACAATCCAGTAATGGAGTGAGACTGATTCCATAATAGTGAAAAGAATAGTTAACATAAGGTGCCAGAACAAACAAATACCTGACTAAACTGTCAATAGGACTTGTTCAGTCTTCTGTCTCCGTCTCCCTTTGGTGCAATTGTGTGTTCTAAAATTACTTGCCTCTCCCAGCCTCTCCCTCATCCTCCATCCCAGCCTCTCCCTGCTCCTCTCTCCCAGCCGCTCCCTCATCCTCTCTCCCAGCCTCTCCCTGCCCCCACCCCTTCAGCCTCTCCCTCATCCTCTCTCCCAGCCTCTCCCTGCTCCATTCTCTAAGCCTCTCCCTCATCCTCTCTCCCAGCCTCTCCCTCACTCTCTTCCAACCTCTTCCTCCTCTCTCCCAGCCTCTTCCTCCTCCTCTCTCCCATGCCTCTCCCTCCCCCTCTCTCCCAGACTCTTCCTCCTCCGCTCCCCCAGCCTCTTCCTCCTCCACTATCCCAGCCTCTCCCTGTTCCTCTCTTCCAGCCTCTACCTGTTCCTCTCTCCCAGTCTCTCCCTGCTCCTCTCTCCCAGCCTCT
Source organism: Oncorhynchus clarkii lewisi (assembly GCF_045791955.1). Classification (NCBI taxonomy): domain Eukaryota; kingdom Metazoa; phylum Chordata; class Actinopteri; order Salmoniformes; family Salmonidae; genus Oncorhynchus; species Oncorhynchus clarkii. Next base: position 16,566,583 of record NC_092160.1, on the reverse strand, counting down.
CCCTGTGCCTCTCTCCCAGCCTCTACCTGTTCCTCTCTCCCAGCCTCTTCCTCCTCCCCTCTCCCAGCCTCTTCCTCCTCCTCTCTCCCAGCCTCTTCCTCCTCCTCTCTCACAGACACTTCCTCCTCCTCTCTCCCAGCCTCTCCGTCATCCTCTCACCCAGCCTCTTCCTCCTCCTCTCTCCCAGCCTCTTCCTCCTCTCTCCCAGCCTCTTTCTCCTCCCCTCTCCCAGCCTCTCCGTCATCCTCTCACCCAGCCTCTTCCTCCTCCTCTCTCCCAGCCTCTCCCTCCTCCTCTCTCACAGCCTCTCCCTGCTCCTCTCTCCCAGCTTCTCCCTGTTCCTCTATCCCAGCCTCTTCCTCCTCCTTTCTGCTAGCCTCTTCCCCCTCCCCTCTCCCAGCCTCTTCCTCCTCCTCTCGCTCAGCCTCTTCCTCCTCCTCTTTCCCAGCCTCTTCCTCCTCCTCTCTCAGCCTCTTCCTCCTCCTCTCTCCCAGCCTCTTCCACATCCTCTCTCCCCTCCTCTTCCTACTCCTCTTTCCCAGCCTCTTTCTCCTCCTCTCCGCCAGCCTCTTCCTCCTCCTCTCTCCCAGCCTCTTCCTCCTCCTCTCTCCCAGCCTCTTCCTCCTCCTCTCTCCCAGCCTCTTCCTCCTCCTCTCTCACAGACACTTCCTCCTCCTCTCTCCCAGCCTCTCCGTCATCCTCTCACCCAGCCTCTTCCTCCTCCTCTCTCCCAGCCTCTTCCTCCTCTCTCCCAGCCTCTTTCTCCTCCCCTCTCCCAGCCTCTCCGTCATCCTCTCACCCAGCCTCTTCCTCCTCTCTCCCAGCCTCTTCCCCCTCCCCTCTCCCAGCCTCTTCCTCCTCCTCTCGCTCAGCCTCTTCCTCCTCCTCTTTCCCAGCCTCTTCCTCCTCCTCTCTCAGCCTCTTCCTCCTCTTCTCTCCCAGCCTCTTCCACATCCTCTCTCCCCTCCTCTTCCTACTCCTCTTTCCCAGCCTCTTTCTCCTCCTCTCCGCCAGCCTCTTCCTACTCCTCTCTCCCAGCCTCTTCCTCCTCCTCTCTCCCAGCCTGTTCCCCTTCCCCTCTCAGCCTCTCCCTCCTCCTCTCTCCCAGCCTCTTCGTCATCCTCTCTCCCAGCCTCTCCCTATTCCTCCTCCTTTCTGCTAGCCTCTTCTTCCTCCTCTCTCCAAGCCTCTTCCTCTTCCTCTCTCCAAGCCTCTCCCTGTTCCTCTCTCCCAGCCCCTTCCTCCTCCTCTTTCCCTGACGACTGTCTTATCGGTCCCAATCCCATTTGTAATGGAATCCAGATGGAGAGAGATGAGCAAACACAAGACATGGCAAAGATAGAGACATTAATTACCTTTTTGGAATAGAAACCATTTTCCGATGCTGCCTGACTCAACTTTGGGCTTTGAAATGGAAAATAAAAAAATTATAACCAAGAGGAAACACATCACTTAATTTCTTTCTCCTAAGACGGCATCATAATTTAGACTGAAAAGGTCCTGCTGTGTTTAAAGTGATCTTTCTTTGACAGATCATGTCCTCTGTTCTGTTCTGATTGGAAGAGCAGGGTTTGGTTTGAAACGTCAAAGATGACCGGTAGAATGGAGGAGATAGAGATAGGAGCTGTGGTGGAATTATAATCACACCAAATTAATTTAGGCCTATTCACTGTGACAAACAGCACCTGATACATGCATGGGTTTATGTAATTAAGGACATATTCAGGGTCACTGGATTAGCAAACAAATTGCACATATTCTAATCTCAATTCTGTAGAATAAAACAAGTAAATTATCTCACTTGATTAATTATTTTTAGGTACTATTCTTGCTACCACACATTTTCATCAAGTATCTAAGGACGTAGCAAATATACACTATACAAATACTGTATGTGAACATTAACATGTTATTTCCATTGTCAAAACCAAGCACACATGTAAAAGGAGCAGGGGTCATCTTTCCAAGAATGCTATATATTTGGATATGAAACACAGAATCTAGACGCTGAAATAGACAAAGTGACTAGCTTAGAAAAAAACATGCCCCCATTCCCTCCCTGCTCCCTCCCTCCCTCCCTCCCTGCTCCGTACCTCCTTCCCTCCCTCCCTGCTCCCTACCTCCTTCCCTCCCTCCCTGCTCCGTACCTCCTTCCCTACCTCCTTCCCTTCCTCCCTGCTCCGTACCTCCTTCCCTCCCTCCCTGCTCCGTAGCTGCCTATCTACCTACCTACCTCCCTCCCTCCCTCCCTTCTCCCTAACTCCCTCCCTCCCTCCCTTCTCCCTAACCCCTTCCCTCCCTCCCTCTGTGCTCCCTACCTCCTTCCCTCCCTCCCTGCTCCGTACCTCCTTCCCTCCCTCCCTGCTCCCTACCTCCTTCCCTCCCTCCCTGCTCCGTACCTCCTTCCCTCCCTCCCTGCTCCGTACCTGCCTATCTACCTACCTACCTCCCTCCCTCCCTTCTCCCTAACTCCCTCCCTCCTTCCCTCCCTTCTCCCTAACTCCTTCCCTCCCTCCCTCCGTGCTCCCTACCTCCTTCTCTCCCTCCCTGCTCCGTACCTGCCTATCTACCTACCTACCTCCCTCCCTCCCTTCTCCCTAACTCCCTCCCTCCCTCCCTCCCTTACTCCTTCCCTCCCTCCCTCCGTGCTCCCTACCTCCTTCTCTCCCTCCCTGCTCCCTACCTCCTTCCCTCACTCCCTGCTCCCTACCTCCTAATCTCCCTCCATTCCTCCTTCTCTCCCTCCCTGCTCCCTACCTCCTTCCCTCCCTCCCTGCTCCCTACCTCCTTCTCTCACTCCCTGCTCCCTACTTCCTTCCCTCCCTCCCTGCTCCCTACCTCCTTCTCTCCCTCCCTGCTCCCTACCTCCTTAACCTCCCTCCCTGCTCCCAACCTCCTTCCCTCCCTGCTCCTTACCTCCTTCTCTCCCTCCATGCTTCCTACCTCCTTCCCTCCTTCCCTCCCTGCTCCCTACCTCCTTCCATCCCTCCCTGCTCCCTACCTCCCTCCCTCCCTCCCTTCCTGCTCCCTACCTCCTTCTCTCCCTGCTCCCTACCTCCTTCCCTCCCTCCCTGCTCCGTACCTGCCAATCTCCCTCCCTCCCTCCCTCCCTGCTCCGTACCTGCCAATCTCCCTCCCTCCCTGCTCCCTGCCTCCCTGCTCCCTACCTCCTTCCCTCCCTCCCTGCTCCCTACCTCCTAATCTCCCTCCATTCCTCCTTCTCTCCCTCCCTGCTCCCTACCTCCTTCCCTCCCTCCCTGCTCCCTACCTCCTTCTCTCACTCCCTACCTCCTTCTCTCCCTCCCTGCTCCCTACCTCCTTAACCTCCCTCCCTGCTCCCTACCTCCTTCCCTCCCTGCTCCTTACCTCCTTCTCTCCCTCCATGCTCCCTACCTCCTTCCCTCCCTCCCTGCTCCCTACCTCCTTCCATCCCTCCCTGCTCCCTACCTCCTTCCCACCCTCCCTCCCTCCCTCCCTCCCTCCCTGCTCCCTAACTCCTTCCCTCCCTCCCTGCTCCCTACCTCCTTCCCACCCTCCCTCCCTCCCTCCCTCCCTCCCTGCTCTGTACCTGCCAATCTCCCTCCCTCCCTCCCTCCCTCCCTCCCTCCCTCCCTCCCTCCCTCCCTCCCTCCCTCCCTCCCTCCCTGCTCCGTACCTGCCAATCTCCCTCCCTCCCTGCTCCCTGCCTCCCTCCCTGCTCCCTACCTCCTTCTCTCCCTCCCTGCTCCCTACCTCCTTCCCACCCTCCCTCCCTCCCTCCCTCCCTCCCTGCTCCCTAACTCCTTCCCTCCCTCAACTGCTCCCTACCTACCTCCCTCCCTCCCTGCTCCCTACCCCCCTCCCTCCCTCCTTCCCTCCCTCCCTCCCTGCTCCCTACCTCTTTCCCACCCTCCCTGCTCCCTACCTCCTTCCCTCCCTCCCTGCTCCCTACCTCCTTCCCTCCCTCCCTCCCTGCTCCCTAACTCCTTCCCACCCTCCCTCCCTCCCTGCTCCCTACCTCCTTCCCTCCCTCCCTGCTCCCTACCTCCTTCCCACCCTCCCTCCCTGCTCCCTAACTCCTTCCCTCCCTCCCTGCTCCCTACCTCCTTCCCTCCCTCCCTGCTCCCTACCTACCTATCTACCTCCCTCCCTGCTCCCTAACTCCTTCCCTCCCTCCCTGCTCCCTAACTCCTTCCCTCCCTCACTGCTCCCTCCCTCCTACCTCCTTCCCTCCCTCCCTGCCTCCTACCTCTTTCCCTACCTCCCTCCCCCCTCCCTGCTCCCTACCTCTTTCCCTCCCTCCCTGCTCCCTACCTCCTTCCCACCCTCCCTCCCTCCCTGCTCCCTACCTCCTTCCCTCCCTCCCTGCTCCGTACCTACCTCCCTAGCTCCCTACCTCCTTCCAGCCCTCTCTTAGTATCCTCAACACATTTCTTTGGGATTTACTTAGAATATGAAAGGATTGAAGACTACACCTAGCTTGACAGACACAACGCTACTTCATTAAACCTCATGCGTCTAGTGTGGCGCCGTATTGGAATTGAAAGAGAAAGCAAAGAGAGGCCCGATTCCTCGGGATAGACAGTGCCAAATCCTCGATCAAAGCACCTCGGAATCCGTCTTCTATCGCCTCCCAGTTTTCTCTGAAGCCCTATTGATATTTAGATGATGCTTTTGCAGGTAGGAAAAGCATTTTTTAAGATATTGATTTTAAATTGCACATTAGACCTGTTCCACTCGCTATACTTGAAAGAATAGGCCCAGGGCCCGGTCCGCTCCTTTCCCCTCCCAAGTCTATCTCACGTGGGAATTTGTATGGATTTTTCAGGGCTTGTTTGCTGTGATGGGGGAGCGAATGCAATAAGTGCTCCATTACTTAAACAATCTGTGAGTGCTCAGAAAATTAGTCACCAGTGACCCCGTGCCCTCACTCTCACACTTATTCTCAGTCAATGTACCTGATGGGAATAGGAATAAACTCGGAATAGTGTCTGTATTCCTCTGCCACCACTGCGCTGCAGCCTCTCTCCACCAGAGTCCTCACTGGAGCCCAGATATTTCAGCATTGAATCGTGGTAAAAAACAAACTCCCCATTAAAATTGCAGTGACTTCATATGGATAATTTGTGTAGGCTACATGCTGTTAGCTCTCAGAGAATCTGAAATGAATTGGCAGCATTTTTTATTTATTTTTTACTTGTTGCTCAAAAATGGTATGATATATGAGGGTATAATTCAAGACAATATATACTTTCAAAACGTCTCAAAACAGGCATCATTTTGGTAAGCTGCACTGCTCAACAAGCATAAGTCACTTTGTTACAGAAGCTTTCATAACTTTGATTTTATTTTAAACATATTTTTACTTTGGGCCGAAAGAGGCTTTGTTGTGAATTGGTCAAGTTTTCCTTTTTGAATAAGATTCTGGCATGTAATAAGATGAATGCTTAAACCACCCACTTCTCTGTAAACGGTTTTAACTGTGTATACAGTATATAGACTATTCAGCTCAAGCCCTCCCTGGAGAAGAGAATTCATTTTCAAAGAGGGGCAGGTGGTGTGTGTGTGCTTGCAGGGTTGGGGAGTAACTGATTACATGTAATCGGATTACTAAAAAACAGCTAAAATATTGTAATCAGATTACAGATACTTTTGAAAAACTAGATGATCATTGTAATTTTGTTATATAGAAAGGATGTTGGCGGTAAAAAAGAACAACATTATGACACCTTTCTGTTTTATCAATGACATTCAATTCAGCATTGAAAAAAGTCACAATTTGAAGTTTGTTCCAGCTGAGTGAGTCTGACCACAAGTCAGAGACCACTATGATGACACACCAAATGCATTTGATGGATGGATCCCTTTTTAACTTCTTCTAATGCCTCTTAAGGAGAAAGTAATACAAAAGTAACTGAAAGTAATCAGATTACGTTACTGAGTTTGGGTAATCCAAAAGTAGTTCCTGTGAAGGATTACATTTAGAAAGTAAGCCACCCAACCCTGTGTGTGTGTGTGTGTGTGTGTATGCTGTATGCTGTATGTGTGTGTGTATGCTGTATGTGTGTGTATGCTGTGTGTATGTGTACGCTGTATGTGTGTGTGTGTGTGTGTGTGTGGTTGTGTGTGTGCTACATGCGTCTGTGTGGTGCAACACCCCTTCCCATGAGTTCCTCTCATGTTAGAATGAAAAAAATCACAATTTCTTCTGATTCTGAAAAATGACTTGGCAAAAGGTGATGCTCTCTCCTTCAGAGCTGAACGTTAAGGAAGGGGAAGTAAAAGAGGGAGGGGGGCGCATTGGGAAAAGAGAAGAGCACAAGAGGGGAGGCAGAAGGGTGAAGTTACAGCCCTCCAAACCCATACAGCCCCCCACCCCTCCTTTTCTCTCTCTCCCAGAAGGCATGAAAGGCACTAGTATCTCCCAGTGGCAGCACCGACACTAGCAGGAAAGGGGGGGCTCTCTCCTTCCCTCACCTCCCTCTCCTCTCCTAGAAAAACCGCATTGATGCTTTGCTTGATTTAATAAATGAGGCTTGAGAAACCTGATCATACAATACACTTGTCTTCATAAAGCAGTCCATAAGGCCTGACTATTGCCAGATGCAGGTGGATGGTGGATGTCTCAGAACAAAGAGGACACACACATGTATTCTCTTTGGGGTCTGGGACGATGCAGTACTGTCTTCGCTGGGTGCAAACAGCGATAGGCTAGTTAGCCAACACCCACTTTGGAACAACTTGCAGGACACATAGAAAGGAGAGAGAGAAATACTCCCTTTTTCTAAAGATGGAAACTCCATTGAGTAGGACTGACTCATAACCAGGGTCATATTCATAAGGCACCTCACCGGGCTGAAAGAGGGAGGGACTATATGAACTTGTCCAATAAGAAACAGTCCTTTTTGTTTAACTTTGTAATACATTTTGCTACGGTGTGCCCTTATGAATGTGGCCCAGAAGAAAGGCAGACAGAGCCTCCATGGTGATTCAACATTAAAGTCCATTGGACAGTCCTACAAACTGCAGCAAATGCATGTTCTATAAGTTGGAAGCCGTTAAGATGTCTTCAAAAAGACTATCAGCGTTAAGGGTTAAAGCTGGAATCCTTAATGGTGAAACAGCCACGTCCGTTTGGGAAATTACAACAACAAAGAAGTTACTGCAAACAACAAACACAGTTTTCCCCTCAGACATCATTGCACGTGCAGTAGAAGAGCACAATATGTACAGCAATTATTTTTGACCATGCGGCACAACGCTCCTTAGCTCAACAACAAAAAGAACGATGGTGGGGCGGCCAGTGGAGCTGTTTCCATCTTTAGATTGCAGATTCCCTCTTTAATGTAGTTCAGTAAATATTTCACTGTACTGGGTTGGGCCAACTCCTTTTTATCCATCTTGCATGCAAGTATACTAATGGACAGAATCTATACTGAAATTCACAAGTTGTGTGGGGGATAACAATCTTGCACAGGCAGGTGAGGCCGAGCTGGTCTTTTAAGATGCTTACTAAGGAATGCTTGCAAGTGATCGAAGGAGTGTATTTGCAAGCATTACAATTGGCTCATTCATCCCCCTCCTCTCCCCTGTAACTATTCCCCAGGTCATTGCTGTAAATGAGAATGTGTTCTCAGTCAACTTACCTGGTAAAATAACGGATACATTTTTTTTTTTTTTTTTTAACAGCAGCTTCAAACTTGACAGATATCTAGACATCTTAGAAGCCTCAGCTAAGAGCTGAGGCAGGGTTTGACATGTCAGAATACAATTGTTAAATATATATTTTTTGTATTTTTTTTCTCCATATATTCTAACGAGACCATGTTGCTACGTAGCCCTTAAATATATCTAAGTTAATTCAACAATCCATATATACATGTATTTCCAGTGCCTTGCGAAAGTATTCGGCCCCCTTGAACTTTGCGACCTTTTGCCACATTTCAGGCTTCAAACATAAAGATATAAAACTGTATTATTTTGTGAAGAATCAACAACAAGTGGGACACAATCATGAAGTGGATCGACATTTATTGGATATTTCAAACTTTTTTAACAAATCAAAAACTATGTTATATTTGAGATTCTTTACATTTCCACCCTTTGCCTTGATGACAGCTTTGCACACTCTTGGCATTCTCTCAACCAGCTTCATGAGGTAGTCACCTGGAATGTATTTCAATTAACAGGTGTGCCTTCTTAAAAGTTAATTTGTGGAGTATCTTTCCTTCTTAATGCTTTTGAGCCAATCAGTTGTGTTGTGACAAGGTAGTGGTGGTACACAGAAGATTGCCCTATTTGGTAAAAGACCAAGTCCATATTATGGCAAGAACAGCTCAAATAAGAAAAGAGAAATGACAGTCCATCATTACTTTAAAGCATGAAGGTCAGTCAATAAGGAATATTTCAAGAACTTTGAACGTTTCTTGCAGTCGCAAAAACCATCAAGCGCTATGATGAAACTGCTCTCACGAGGATCGCCACAAGAAAGGAAGACCCAGAGTTGCTGCAGAGGACAAGTTCATTAGAGTTACCAGCCTCAGAAATTGCAGCCCAAATAAATACTTCAGAGTTCAAATAACAGACACATCTCAACATCAACTGTTCAGATACTGCGTGAATCAGGCCTTCATTGTTGAATTGCTGCAAAGAAACCACTACTAAAGGACACCAACAATAAGAAGAGACTTGCTTGGGCCAAGAAACATGAGCAATGGACATTAGACCGGTGGAATTTTTTCCTTTGGTCTGGAGTCCAAATTTGAGATTTTTTGGTTCCAACGGCCATGACTTTATGAGACGCACTGTAGTGGTTTCTGAACGGATGTTCTCAGCATGTGTATTTACCATCGTAAAGCATGGAGGAGGAGGTGTTCTGGTGTGGGGATGCTTCGCTGGTGACAATGTCTGTGATTTATTTAGAATTCAAGGAACACTTAACCAGTATGGCTACCACAGCATTCTGCAGTGATACGCCATCCATCTGGTTTACGCTTAGTGGGACTGTCATTTGCTTTTCAACAGGACAATGACCCAACACACCTCCAGGCTGTTTAATGGCTATTTGACCACGGAGGAGAGTGATGGAGTGCTGCATCAGATGACCTGGCCTCCACAATCACCCGACCTCAACCCAATTGAGATGGTTTGGGATGAGTTGAACCGCAGAGTGAAGGAAAAGCAGACAACAAGTGCTCAGCATATGTGGGAACTCCTTCAAGACTGTTGGAAAAGCTCTCCAGGTGAAGCTGGTTGAAAGAATGCCAAGAGTGTGCAAAGCTGTCATCAAGGCAAAGGGTGGCTATTTGAAGAATCTCAAATATAAAATATATTTAGATTCATTTAACACTTTTTTGGTTACTACATGATTCCTTATGTGTTATTTCATTGTTTTGATGTCTTCACTATTATTCTACAATTCTACAATGTAGAAAATAGTCAAAATAAAGAAAACCCTTTGACTGAGCAGGTGGTAGTGTGTGTGTGTATATAACAATTTTATAAATAATCAAAACATCAACAAATATGAAATTGAACATAAGTTCTGGTGACCTCCATTATATAACGTGCAGTCCTTCGCTGTCAATCATCATGGAGCTATAATCACTAGAACATGCTCTATTAACCATGGAGTCTGCTATAATCACTAGAACATGCTCTATTAACCATGGAGTCTGCTATAATCACTAGAACATGCTCTATTAACCATGGAGTCTGCTATAATCACTAGAACATGCTCTATTAACCATGGAGTCTGCTATAATCACTAGAACATGCTCTATTAACCATGGAGTCTGCTATAACCACTAGAACATGCTCTATTAACCATGGAGTCTGCTATAATCACTAGAACATGCTCTATTAAACATGGAGTCTGCTATAATCACTAGAACATGCTCTATTAACCATGGAGTCTGCTATAATCACTAGAACATGCTCTATTAACCATGGAGTCTGCTATAATCACTAGAACATGTTCTATTAACCATGGAGTCTGCTATAATCACTAGAACATGCCTTATTAACCATGGAGTCTGCTATAACCACTAGAACATGCTCTATTAACCATGGAGTGTGCTATAATCACTAGAACATGCTCTATTAACCATGGAGTCTGCTATAATCACTAGAACATGCTCTATTAACCATGGAGTCTGCTATAATCACTAGAACATGCTCTATTAACCATGGAGTCTGCTATAATCACTAGAACATGCTCTATTAACCATGGAGTCTGCTATAACCACTAGAACATGCTCTATTAACCATGGAGTCTGCTATAATCACTAGAACATGCTCTATTAAACATGGAGTCTGCTATAATCACTAGAACATGCTCTATTAACCATGGAGTCTGCTATAATCACTAGAACATGCTCTATTAACCATGGAGTCTGCTATAATCACTAGAACATGCTCTATTAACCATGGAGTCTGCTATAATCACTAGAACATGCCTTATTAACCATGGAGTCTGCTATAACCACTAGAACATGCTCTATTAACCATGGAGTGTGCTATAATCACTAGAACATGCTCTATTAACCATGGAGTCTGCTATAATCACTAGAACATGCTCTATTAACCATGGAGTCTGCTATAATCACTAGAACGACATGGCACCCACACTTGTGAAACTGTCCTTGAATAGATGGCACCATGTAATCCGTGGACAAATACAATGAAAGCTAGGCTTACTCTATGGGATCAGAGAGCAGTCACTATTAATGAACCGTTTAAACAACATGCCTTAATCTGCATCAAATAGTATCAACATGTTTGTGTATGGAAGGATTTGGTTTAAAATATAAGTGCATGGAAGACATTTTTGCCCTGTTTCGCATCAGATTGCAGTGCCTAAAATAACTACATATTGTGAACCGCAACTAATGAAATCAAGTATATTTTCATAGAAACCATATAATGGATTTTCATCCCCTTATAAACATAGTCTCATACCAACCACCAACTGTTTAAACACAGCCCTTAGGGTATCGCTTTGCAACCAACATGATCTCACAATATAAATGAATAGTCAGTGATGTACACAATGTTTGATTGAATTACTTTTGATGTGTCACATTTCATTTTTGATCAGGATCTTCACAACCACTGCTGCATAATGCTCGGCTTCATTCATATTCTATCGCAAGGTCACCGGCTTGTTTCAATATTTATCATTCAATATGAAGGTCTTTCTAATGTTCATTTTCTGCTTCAAACGATTTATCCTCATAGGATTGAGCGTTGCTCCTCATCTCAGTAGATAATGTCAAACCTATTTCCTAAAACATTGAAATCACTGCTCACAGTTCAAATTCCGTCTCATTCAATTGAGATTTTCTATTGGTTTATACTTACCTTATATCTACTGTATATCTGCCTGTGAAATACATTACTTTTAGATGAGTTTGTATCTATGGGGTTCTAGTAACTTTTTGGCAACTTTCTGCGATACAGTACAAACCCCATCATGGTATCTGACATCATCGTAGCCATAGGAAGTAAACCTCCAATTTGAGACACTGTATTGCTACTAGCTGCCACATTTCAGATGGCTTTGACTGTTTTGTTACATTGAGCCATATGTCAAATCTCCTTAAGCAAGACATTAACTTCTAGGTCAAAGATAATGGACATGGGTTACTAGGCATCTTTCTGGGAGTGTCTATCCTGACCTCTACAACAATCTTACTGATTGAGCCATGTTTCACAGCACATATATAAACAATGTTTTAGCTCTCTTCACACGTTGACTCTATTTGGACTCTAGTGGTTTGCTGTACAGAGTTTATGACAACAGCGGCTACAGCGCTAACATTCCCTAACGTTCGCTAACATTCCCTAACGTTCCCTAACATTCCCTAACATTCGCCACGGCCCCTGTTGTCCCGCCCCGATCGAGGCGAACAAGCATGTCGAGAAATAAGCACGGTGGTAGACGACAAAACAATCCAGCAATCTGTGTCTCCCCGGTTTCAATAACAAGGTCCCGAATTGATTTAATTAATGTAGTATGTATGCCCATGACAAGTGAAAGATCTGAAGCAATTCCTTTGTCATGGGTGGGAAAGGGATTATTTACGGTGTTGTTTGTGCTTACGTATTTCCTTAATTAAAACATATTGGCTTCCAAAAGCAATAAAAGAGACAAATTGCTTTGGCATGGTTTGTGGCAGTTGGGGAAGGCTCTGCATATTGGCAGTTCAAATGAGATGGGATTTGGAGACTTTGAAAGTACATTTGAGCTTCAGACTTTGGTAATGAGGCCTGGCAGAGTGATATCACCCTTCCCAAATATTTAGTTTTGATATTGTGCGGTGACAGCAGAACTGGGTGTGAGGGAAAGAGAGAGAGGGCGAGAGAAAGGGAGAGAAAGGGAGAGTGAGAGAGACAGAGAGAGAGAGAGAGAGAGAGAGAGAGAGGGAGAGAGAGATGGATCTGGTTTCAATTGGAGCACTGTGACAGTCTTCGTCTGGGGACCAAGGCAGGGCCAGCACTCTTCAAACAGAAGCGTGGTGCTATGAGTCTATGATGTTCCCTGCTCTGAGGGAACACCAAAACACTTTTCCTCCCCTCTAGCTGTCTTTCGCTTGGTACATGTGTTAGTCTGTTTTTTTTTTACCTCTGTCAAGAGTGTCTACTACTGCGAGAGACCAAAGTGAGTTACTCCATCCAAACAGAGGAGAGACGGAGGAGGAGGAGGCGGTTTCTTTTCTCATTTGACAACTGACGCATCCTGGAGAAATGTGTCTGTGTGGTTACGCCACAGCAGCCTGAATATGAAATATAAAATATGATATACACTTGTTTGGAAAATATTGTGTCAGATAATTTATTAATTTTTTAAACATGATATTTGAACAAAATTGTCAATGTATGCAAATGACTCTGTACGGTTTTGTTATGCCCCTCCATTTCGTCATTGCACCCACACCCTCCCCTTTCACCATCCTCCTCCCGGAGGAAGCTCTTTCAAACCAGATGATACTAAGTCGAAGCAAACGGCAGAAGCAATAGTTGGCGGCACACCTGATAGATGCAAGGTGACCAGTGGCAGACATCTTCATGTTCCCATTGCGTTGCACTTTCTCCCCTTTTTTCTGTCATAATATTTAGAATTGCTCCTAGGCTTGAAAACAACCGCAGATGCCAATAGGAAATATTGTCTGTTGATATATTCTGTAACTCAAGACCAGGCAGACTGAAATTTGCATATTTTCTGGACATAACTTATCTTTCTAATCCTTCTGTGTCCCACTTATGATCTCATATACAAATAACTCAACATAACTGAAACTACATTTATCTGTTATTATGACATGTTTTGACCAACTTTTTCCAAGTGTTGTCCTTATGTCTAGTTCAGAAAGGTCAGACGCACCTCATTGGTTACAAAGATCCTAAAATTGTCTCTGGAGCTTTCCATTGGTTCAACATGCTGTGGGATACAAGGAATTGAGTGTCATTTTCTAGCTGTTTACCTATCCCCCTCTATAATTCTGTGGCAACAACCTCAACATTATACATTTAAAACAAAGAAATATGACAATGTTTCAAATCACTCATCAGAATGATAGTCCAGTATGAGCAATAATTTGCATAGCAAAGTGAAACTGTCCAATGAGAGATTACTTCTTTCTGTTTTTGGAACCCATGTCTATCCTTGCTTCACTCTCTTTCTAATTAAAAACACTGTACTGTATTTGAGCCAAAATGGAGGTTGGTTCTTGGAAGCTAGAATCGATCCCTACTATGATTAATGACACTTCTTTTGACACTCACAGGAAGGGATCAGCAAAACAACCAACAACTTCTGCATAACTCCAGTCAAGCCAGACGCCAACCTCTCTATTGTGTAACTGACACTGACACTGACAATACACTCAAACACCCCCTCCACACTACACTGCGCGCACAGCGGATGGGATTGATTTATAGTCGGCGAAACATACTCTCATACTTTTTAAATGAAGGATGGTTCTGCTTGCATCCAAAAAGACTCCCATAAAATGAGCATTATCATCTGTTCAATGGAGGATAGTGTTGCATGTAAGCCCGCTTTTCCAAGCCCCTCATTTCTTTTGTCTCCTTTCCAATATCAACTCTGGACCACCTGTTTGGATGACCAGGGACTCTCAGCATGCAAGGGAACGTAGCTACATCTCGCCAGGGCGCTCGTAAAATGATCGTTTCCCCGGTTTCAAATGCACAGCTGCGCAGATATGTAACGTTTACGATATTAGTGGCCTGAGTGTCATTTTATTGACTTATCAATTACCCTATATAAGGAAGTCTAACAAACCTCACTGACATCTCCTCTGTGCCTGAAAACACATCAATTCAAGGATGGGTCATTAACAATATATCTAGTTGCATTCTGAATAGACCATTTTATTGCAGGCCTCATATCACATAATAGCAGACTGTGGCGAATACGGATGTGAACTGCCACCCCGGTATCTACAGGCGATCTCCAGCAGCCCCAGATCGCCTACTCCAATAGCTTACTCCTATGGTCTCTCCTTTTCCCTTTCAGCGTCAGCAATACGGACCAGAATTCCTCACTTCGTAAAAATTTGCCCAGCCCATCAACAGTCACCCGTAATCAGTACTACCAGCACAGCTGTTGGTCCATAAAAACACATTCATTTGGAGCCTGGCTTCAGGTCGAGACCCTACCCCATTCCCCTTTCTCTGGGCTGTTTTGGGCTGGACCGAGACCATACTCCAATGGCCTCATCTGGGGATGGTAAGAGATGATAGATAGAGCGATATATATAGAGAGATAAACAGTTTAAGTCGGAAGTTTACATACACCTCAGCCAAATACATTTAAACTCAGTTTTTCACAATTCCTGACATTTAATCCTAGTAAAAATTCCCTGTCTTAGGTCAGTTAGGATCACCACCTTATTTTAAGAATGTGAAATGTCAGAATAATAGTAGAGATAATTATTTATTTAAGCTTCTATTTCTTTCATCACATTCCCAGTGGGTCAGAAGTTTACATACACTCAATTAGTATTTGGTAGCATTGCCTTTAAATTGTTTAACTTGGGTCAAACGTTTCGGGTAGCCTTCCACAAGCTTCCCACAATAAGTTGGGTGAATTTTGGCCCATTCCTCCTGACAGAGCTGGTGTAACTGAGTCAGGTTTGTCGGCCTCTTTGCTCGCAAACGCTTTTTCAGTTCTGCCCACACAATTTCTATAGGCTTGAGCTCAGGGCTTTGTGATGGTCACTCCAATACCTTGACTTTGTTGGCCATTTTGCCACAACTTTAGAAGTATGCTTGGGGTCATTGTTCATTTGGAAGACCCATCTACAACCAAGCTTTAACTTCCTGACTGATCTCTTGGGATGTTGCATCAACATATCCACATAACTTTCCTCCCTCATGATACAATCTATTTTGTGAAGTGCATCCGTCCCTCCTGCAGCAAAGCACCCCCACAACATGATGCTGCCACCCCCGTGCTTCACGGTTTGGATGGTGTTCTTTGGCTTGCAAGCCTCCCCCTTTTTCCTCCAAACATAAATGGTCATTATGGCCAAACAGCTCTATTTTTGTTTCATCAGACCAGAGGACATTTCCCCAAAAAGTATTATCTTTGTCCCCATGTGCAGCTTATTCCTTGCTGAGCGGCCTTTCAAGTTATGTCGATATAGGACTTGTTTTACTGTGGATATAGATAATTTTGTACTTGTTGTTCTGGGATTAATTTGCACTTTACGCACCAAATTACGTTTGTCTCTAGGAGACAGAACGCACATCCTTCCTGAGCGGTATGACGGCTGGTCCCATGGTGTTTATACTTGCGTACTATTGTTTGTACAGATGAACGTGATACCTTCAGGCCTTTGGAAATTGCTCCCAAGGATGAACCAGAATTGTCTATAATTGTTTTCCTGCAGTCTTGGCTGATTTCTTTTGATTTTCCCATGATGTCAAGCAAAGAGGCACTGAGTTTGAAGGTAAGCCTTGAAATACATCCACAGGTACACCTCCAATTGACTCAAATGATGTCAATTAGCCAATCAGAAGCTTCTAAAGCCATTACATAATTTCCGGTAATTTTCCAAGCGGTTTAAATGCACAGTCAACTTAGTGTATGTAACCTCCTGACCTACTGGAATTGTGATACAGTGAATTACAAGTGAAATAATCTGTCCGTAAACAATTGTTGGAAAAATTACTTGTGTCATGCACAAGTAATTGCCAAAACTATAGTTTGTTAAATAACAAGAAACAAGAAACTAACAAACTATAGTTTGTTAACAAGAAATTTGTGGAGTGGTTGAAAAACAAGTGTTGTCTCTGGGTTGGTGTGAATATTTCACCATTACATTACCTCAATTTACATGATCACAAACTGTTCACTGTACTTTGTGTTCCTTACAAGTGACCAATACTGTGTAGTTATACCACAATGCAGTCTCTGCGAGAACTCTGAAGGATAAAGCGACTCTTCAAAAGCATCCCTCTCCATTTGATGTTCCAGACAGTACCGGATGCCTCTGTTGTACCCCTCCATCACCTATTGATTATGTGAGGCAGAGTGCATGGTGTTCTAAATGAGGCAGCACACGAAGACTAACGTCCTTCTCCTGCATAGTAAAGGCAGACTGTAGTATGGATCATATGGAAAACAATTCGGAACATTTTATCTGTTTGGAAAGTCTGATATATCAGATATGAATTGATTATGTCAACTGAATGATATATTTTCTTGTCTGTAGAGGAGTAGAATCGTTTCTTCCTTCTTGTATTTTCTCACAACCTACATACACTTGCAAGGCAGACATTCTAATGAACACAGAGACTTTCCAACAGATAAAAATGTTCTGATTTGTTTTCCATATGGTCCATACTACAGTATACCTTTACTATGCAGGAGAATAGCATACATGTAAGTCTTTATGATGTAAAGATGTAATCCCCGACCAAAACAATATTGTACTTATATTATTGTGCATTCCTATTGCATTTTAATCCATTTGAGGTTTCACATTCATGTTCAATGCCTGTACAGCAGTGAACCATGGGCCGTAGAGGAGAATTTCCAACATAAGCAGACATTCAATTTCATGACAATTACTGCAACCCAATTCAAACCTTGCTCGTCGCACTGGACTCTAACAGTTGATTAGAGCCAAAATGGCCTTGTGTTGCAATGTTTTACCTCCAAACCCAATAATCCTAAGCAAATCGTTTCCTTTAGCATCAGAAGTAACCATGTTGCTAATAGACTTCAGCGTGGTGAAATAAAATACATCTTCAGAATCCTCCGGCAGCTCTTGGCCCTGTGACATTTGACAGTCTTTTATAGTGCAGAACGAAACATCTTTGGGAGTTGAAAATTCAATTGTGCCATATTGATTTTGGGTCCATATGTCATTATTTTCCTTTCTGATTGACAGGTGAAAATTGGTTACGTTAAGTATTTCATATGTTATAGGGGCTGACATTTTCTTGCCTGCTCCCTATGTCAATATTTTTGGAGAGATGGCATTATACACTGACTGGTTGCTCCAGTGTTTTTCCTGACATAATTTAAGATATATAAAAAAAACATCAGCATCCTTCCCTCTTGAGGTGTTTAATGCCAATATGTTGAATTTTACCAGGAGATCGTGTATGTTATAATCATTGGGGCGGCCTCACGCTGCACACACACACAAACATGCAGACACACACACATACAAACATGTGCACATACACACATTTTACATGTATATACGCTGCATGCTCATGTTTAGCCACTAGACTACCAATGACTTTAAAACGGAGTTGTCTTGATTGCTTCGTGTTAATGCTTAATATGGGAAGTGAGCGTCATAACCCCTCTCTCTTTCAACAGACTGTCAGCAGAAATTGGCTCGCCCGGAAATGTTCCCTCACTGATAGCGTCGTTTGTCGCACAACAGCACTGACATTTCTCCACTTGTGTATTAGACAGGACACAATGACTCCCCACTCCCCTTCCTCCTGTCACTGTCAATCTCCCCTTTGCATGCCACACTGTTTGTCCCTTTGTGTCTCCCATACTAATGTCATAGCATGTTTGGGTTCGCCTTTGGGCTCCCTTCCCAAGCTATTGAAGAAAATATTACAAATAAATAAATGTAAAAAATACATATTGAGCATTTCTCCTCAAAGAGTGTAGAACAGAGAGGGTTCTGGGATTGTGCCTCTGTGTGCCATCAGGCAACCTGTCACCTAAAGGATCAAGGAGCTCAAATAGACAGACCGTGGGACAGCCATGTGTGTGTGTGTGTGTGTGTGTGTGTGTGTGTGTGTGTGTGTGTGTGTGTGTGTGTGTGTGTGTGTGTGTGTGTGTGTGTGTGTGTGTGTGTGTGTGTGTACATGTCAGTCTCTCCTCTGACACGTACTGTCTCCACTCATAACAGCTCTAGGATTTCTATGTGATTGCTTTAATATGCTATCAAGAATGCTGTCATTATACACCGTACAGTGTTCTGAACCTCAATAACACAATGATGTTGACATCATGACCAGCATACCCAGCATGCAAGCTCTCTCTCTCACAATTCAATTCAATATACATTATTTTCAGTGTACATATTAGGACAGCCTAAATTTATTCAATCCAAGTCTGACCTGAAGAAGGCTCTATTTTCATCTATACACCGTAGAAATAAGTTTAGTGTACATTACTGACATGGAAAGTAAAACACTTCCATTGTTAAAGTAAACATGGAATAGACGAGACTGACTAGACTAGACAGGGATATACTAAACTGACTAGACTAGACAGGGATATACTAAACTGACTAGACTAGACAGGGATATACTAGACTAGACAGGGATATACTAGACTAGACAGGGATATACTAGACTAGACAGGGATATACTAGACTGACTAGACTAGACAGGGATGTACTAGACTAGACAGGGATATACTAGACTAGACAGGAATAGACTAGACTAGACCGGGTTAGACTAAACTGACTAGACTAGACAGGGATATACTAGACTGACTGACTAGACTAGATATAGATATACTAGACTGACAAGACTAAACATGGTTGTACTAGACTGTTAAAGAGGCTGCAAATTTTTGCAGCTTTTTGTTAAAAAAACATTTCAACGTCCTGCTACTCATGCCAGGAATATAGTATATGCATAATTAGTATGTGTGGATAGAAAACACTCTGAAGTTTATAAAACTGGTTAAGTGACAATAACAGAACGCGTTTAGCAGGAAAAATCCCAAGGAAAACTGTTCACAAAAAAAACCCCAAAAATATCCCTCCGCCAGTCTCTGTATTTGTCTATGGCAAATAGATAGGGCCCTGTTTACAATGCTTACAGCTTCCACACGATGTCGCCAGTACTGTCAATTGATTTTAAATTAATCCTTGGTAACATGAGGAATAGGCACTTCCTGTCGTCGAGCACACCACAGGAAGTTATGAAAGAGAGAATGTGGACCATGATTTCAAAACGTGCTGCTATTGAATACAGATCGCCCCGTGATCAATTTGATCGATTATTAACGTTTACTAATACCTAAAGTTGGATTACAAAAGTAGTTTGAAGTGTTTTGTCAAAGTTTATAGGTAACTTTTTTAATTTAAAAAAATTACGGTGCGTTTTGGAACGGTGCTTTTCCATGGATCAGACGGGCTTCATAAATGGACATTTTGGGTATACATGGACGGACTTATTCGAAAAAAAGACCCAATTGGGAAGTTTATGGGACATATAGGAGTGCCAACAAAGAAGCTCGTCAAAGGTAATGAATGTTTTATATTTTATTTCTGCGTTTTGTGTAGCGCCGGCTACGCTAATTATTTTGTTTACGTCCCCTTTGTGTATTTCGGGGGTTGCATGCTATCAGATAATAGCTTCTCATGCTTTCGCCGAAAAGCATTTTAAAAATCTGACATGTTGGCTAGATTCACAACGAGTGTAGCTTTAATTGAGTACCCTGCATGTGTGTTTTAATGAAAGTTTGAGTTGTATCGAGTACTATTAGTTGTCACTCTGAAATTTCCGCTGATGTCCGCTGATGTTGATCCCTGTACAGGGACAGCAGCCGTAACAGGACATCATATACTAGACTGACTAGACTAGACACCGATATACTAAACCTGACAGGGATAAACTAGACTGACTAGACTAGACATGGATAGACTAGACTGACTAGACTAGACAGGGATAAACTAGACTGACTAGACTAGACAGGGATAGACTAGACTGACTAGACTAGACAGGGATAGACTAGACTGACTACACTAGACAGTGATATACTAGATTGGCTAGACTATACACAAATATTCTAGACTGACTAGACTAGACAGGGATAGACTAGACTAGACAAGACAGGGATAGACTAGACTGACTAGACTAGACAGGGATGTACTAGACTAGCCGGGGATATACTATGCTGACTAGACTAGACAGCGATATATTAGACTGACTAGACTAGACAGGGATAGACTAGACTGACTAGACTAGACACGGATATACTAAACCTGACAGGGATAGACTAGACTGACTAGACATGGATAGACTAGACTGACTAGACTAGACAGGGATAGACTAGACTGACTAGACTAGACACGGATATACTAAACCTGACAGGGATAGACTAGACTGACTAGACATGGATATACTAGACTGACTAGACTAGACAGGGATATACTAGATTGACTAGACTATACACAAATATGCTAGACTGACTAGACTAGACAGGGATAGACTAGACTAAACAAGACAGGGATAAACTAGACTGACTAGACTAGACACGGATATACTAAACCTGACAGGGATAGACTAGACTGACTAGACTAGACATGGATAGACTAGACTGACTAGACTAGACAGGGATAGACTAGACTGACTAGACTAGACAGGGATAGACTAGACAGTGATATACTAGATTGACTAGACTATACACAACTATGCTAGACTGATTAGACTAGACAGGGATAGACTGTGTGCCCCTGGCTATCCATAAATTAAAAAAAAAAAAATTCATGCTGTCTGGTTTGCTTAATAAAAGGAATTTAAATGTATTTATTTATTTACTTTTACTTTTGATAATTAAGTATATTTTTTCTATTACATTTACTTTAGATACTTAATTATATTTAAAACCAAATACCTTTTGACTTTTACTCGAGCAGGATTTTACTGGGTGACTTTCACTTTTACTTGAGTTTATTGAGGTATCTATACATTATACATTATACTTTTGTGGATATTATTCAGAAGAGGAAATTGGTCTAATTCTGCTCTGCATGTGTTGTTTGGAGTTTTTCTCTGTATTCCGAGGATGTTCTTACAGAATTCTGAATGCAGGGTTTCAATTGGATGTTTTCCCCATTTGGCAAATTCTTGTAAGCAAACCCCACACTTCACTGCCATATAGTACAATTGTTTCTATTATTGATTTGAATATTTTGAGCCAGATCCTAATTGGTATGTCTAATTTGATAGATATTTTAATGACATAGAAAGCCCCGATTGCTTTGTCTTTCAGTTCATTCAAGGCCAGGTTGAAGTTCTCTGTGGAGCTGATTTTTTGTCCCCAGTATGTGTAGGTGTCTGTATGTTCAATATGAGCAGAGACCAGTAAAAAAAAAGGATATCGGTTTCCCTGACGTGGTCATTGTTGTATATTTTAGATTAACTGTCAGGGCCCAGGTCTGGCAGAACTGTTGCAGATGATCTAATTGTTACTGTAACACCTATTTTGTGGGGGACAGCAGCACCAGGTCATCTGCATCCAGGAGGCATTTTATTTCTGTGTCATTAAGAGTGAGGCCGGGGCTGTTAATTGTTCTCGTGTCTTTGCCAATTCATTAATGTATAGATTATATAGACTTGAGCTCAGGTTGTGCCCTTGTTTCACTCCTTGCCCTTGGGAAAATAAATGTGTATGTTTATTTTCAATTTTGACTGCACATTTGTTATTTGTATACATTGATTTGATGACATCATATGTATTTTCCACCCACACCACTTTCAATGAATTTGAGAAAAATGGCTTCATGCCAAATTGAATCAAAGGCTTTTGGAAATCCACACAGCTGTTAATAATCCTAGCTGTTAACATTTTCTCAGGACATTGTGATAACTGAAAAAGTGCAGTAAACTGTTGTTCATGATGGCACAGAATATTTTCCTCAGGTTGCTATTGACACAAATGCCACGGTAATTGTTTGGGTCAAAATTTGTACATTTCTTACAAAATGCGTGTTATTAGTCCTTGGTTCCAGATGTCTCGAGCGGTGCTCGGCGGTCGTCGTCACCGTCCTACTACTGTTGGTTTTGTCTTATTAGTTTCACCTGTGTGTATTTTAGTTTATTGACGCAAAGTAGGTTGTGCGTGTATTTTAGTTATTTATTAGTCCTTGGAATCAGCAGGAGCAGCCGCGTCTCCTCTCCCATCGATGGAGGAGAGAGTCCTCCACCACACCAGCGTGCTCCATCGGATTGGTTCTGCCATGGACCAAATGATGGAGAGGATGGATCGATGGGAGAGGAGTGGTCTTCCCACATCATCACCAGCACCCCCTTTCACCTCCTGTTCCTGTGACCACATCTGGCTCCGGGGCTCTGCGGTTGACGCTCCCACAGACTCCGACCACGGTGAAAGAGGTGCAGCGGTTTTTAGGGTTTGCCAATTACTACCGGAGGTTCATCCGGGGTTTTGGTCAGGTAGCTGCTCCCATCACCTCGCTGCTGAAGGGAGGACCGGTGCGCTTGCGCTGGTCAGCAGAGGCGGGCAGAGCATTCACTCGTTTGAAGGAGCTGTTCACCAATGCACCCGTGTTGGCGCATCCGGACCCCTCTTTAGCGTTCATAGTGGAGGTGGATGCGTCCGAGGCTGGGGTCGGAGCCGTGCTGTCCCAACGCTCGGGCGTGCCACCCAAACTTCGCCCTTGTGCTTTTTTTTCGAGCAAGCTCAGCCCAGCGGAGCGAAACTATGATGTGGGGGACCGGGAGTTGTTAGCTGTAGTCAAGGCTCTGAAGGTGTGGAGACATTGGCTTGAGGGGGCTAAACACCCCTTTCTCATCTGGACTGACCATCGTAATCTCGAGTATATCCGGGCAGCGAAGAGAATGAATCCACGTCAGGCTAGATGGGCCATGTTTTTTACCAGATTCCGGTTTACCCTCTCATACCGGCCCGGCTCCAAAAACACCAAGGCCGACGCGCTGTCCCGCCTCTATGATACCGAGGAGCGGCCCGTTGAGCTAACTCCCATCATTTCACCGTCATGTCTCGTGGCACCGGTGGTATGGGAGGTGGACGCAGAGATAGAGGAGGCCTCACGGTCAGAGCCGGCCCCCCCCAACTGTCCGGTAGGAACCCAGTACGTACCGAGGGGGGTCCGGGACAAGCTGATTCGGTGGGCTCATACTCTCCCCTCCTCGGGTCATCCGGGCATCGAGAGGACAGTGCGGAGTCTGAGAGGGAGATACTGGTGGCCCACGCTAGCTAAAGACGTGAGATTTTATGTCTCCTCCTGCTCCGTGTGTGCTCAGAGTAAGGCTCCTCGGCACTTGCCTAGAGGGAAATTACAACCCCTCCCCGTTCCACAACGGCCGTGGACACACTTATCGGTGGACTTTCTTACCGACCTTCCCCCGTCCCAGGGAAGTACTACAATCCTGGTCGTTGTGGATCGGTTTTCTAAGTCCTGTCGTCTCATCCCGTTGCCCGGTCTCCCTACGGCCCTGCAGACTGCTGAGGCCTTGTTTACCCATGTCTTCCGGCACTATGGGGTGCCTGAGGACATCGTTTCTGATCGGGGTCCCCAATTCACGTCCAGAGTATGGAGGGCGTTTATGGAGAGACTGGGGGTCTCGGTCAGCTTAACCTCAGGTTTTCACCCCGAGAGTAATGGGCAGGTGGAGCGCGTAAATCAAGAGGTGGGCAGGTTTCTGCGGTCCTATTGCCGGGACCGGCCTGGTGAGTGGGCAAGGTATGTTCCCTGGGCTGAACTAGCTCAGAACTCCCTACGCCACTCCTCAACTAACTTGTCTCCTTTTGAGTGTGTGTCAGGAAATAGCCCACACTAAAACTTTGTTAAATAGTTTGTGTACGGCAGTTCTAAATTTGTGGCCTGTGTATTTTATAATTTCGTTCAATATTCTGACACTACCACAGGCCTTTCTGGGTTGCAGGGCCTGTATTTTTTCCAATAGACATTTTTATGTTATTTGAGAATCCAAAAGGTTCTGGTTGTCTGGTTCAAGAATTAGCAGTTTTTCATATTTATTTTTGTTCTAAATGCATTAAAATATTTCTATATAGTTCTTCAAACTTAGTGTTCCATAGGTCATCTTCTCAGTGTGGTTTGTTTAGGGAGTTTTCCCAGAAGTTGTTTGAACCAATGGATTCCTCAATGCCATTAAGTTGGTGTCATATGTGTTGTTCTTGCTTTGTTCTGAGAGTCTGTTTGGATTCTTTTAGGGTTGTCCAATACTGAAGGCGCAGATCCTGGTGGTCTGGTTCCCTAGGGTCTGAAAGTCTGTTTGGATTCTTTTAGGGTTTTCCAACACTGAAGGTGCAGATCCTGGTTGTCTGCTTCTCTATGTTTATGGTTGGACAGATTCCTATGTTTTTTTCTTACAGATCTGTGTCATAATCAAACCATTTTCCATCATTTGTCTTTTTTGGATTGTTTTTAGGTGTCTTTTTTCAAATTGTATACGGATGCCAATATGTCAATGGTATGTGTGGGCCAG
Organism: Oncorhynchus clarkii lewisi; assembly: GCF_045791955.1. NCBI lineage: Eukaryota > Metazoa > Chordata > Actinopteri > Salmoniformes > Salmonidae > Oncorhynchus > Oncorhynchus clarkii. The sequence continues at coordinate 16,541,872 of NC_092160.1, read as the reverse complement.
AAAGTTGTCTAGGAGGGATTTAATTTTTTGATTGACAGTTGCTTTCTGGTAGTTTTCCATGTTATTCTTAGTCCATCTATAGGTCTGATTGGTCTTGTGTAATGTACTCTTCTTCCTTGTGGTTTGTTTCTGCCCTTTTTAGACGCTGTAATTTTGATATGGTCTGATAGTGGTGGTAGTGGGCTGTGATTACACAATCTACAGTACTACTGCCAAGAGGTGGGCTGTATGTATCTCTCTATCTATCTCTCGCTCTGATTTAATAATAAGCCCCATTAACCTTTTACTGCAGCGGGCTAAATCAGGGTCACACAGAGTGTTTCTTGATAGTCTTAAACAAATCTACTTGGAAACAAAGGCATACACCTCACACACATGGTTATGGGCTTAAAAAAAATAAGAATACACCTGTACCATGTCAGATATAGAGTTGATACAGCCTGGATTCAAACCAGGGACTGTAGTGATGCCTCTTGCACAGAGATGCAGTGCCTTAGACTGCTGCGCCACTCGGGGGCCCAAGTGGGAATGTGGGAAGCAAACTCAGTGAATTCAAATGACCACAGCCGTGTCCAGAAACAACCCCTACCTCCAATAGGCACATAATGGCAAAAATTCTGCAATACTCTGAATGTCCAACCTAGCTGATCAGAGGGAATTTGTTCAGAAATGAACTGAGGCATTGTATGTGTGGGTGTTCCCAAAATGACACACACCTCGTCCTCCCAAATGGGCTTATATCCCACCCAGATCACTGCTGATTAGTGGTGTAAAGTACTAAGTAAAAATACATGAAAGTACTACTTAAGTCGTTTTTGGGGGTATCTGTACTTACTATTTATATTTTTGCCAAATGTTTTATTTACTTCACTACATTCCTAAAGAAAATAATGTACTTTTTACTCCATACATTTTCCCTGACACCCAAAAGTACTCCTTACATTTTGACAGGAAAATGGTCGAATTCACACACTTTTCAAGAGAACATCCCTGGTCATCCCTATTGCCTCTGATCTGGCAGACTCACTAAACACAAATGCTTTGTTTGTAAATTGTGTCTGAGTACTGGAGTGTACATTTTTTGCAATTCCATTTACTTTTGATACTTAAGTATATTTAAAAACAAACATTCATTTTTTTTATTTTCTATTAAGGTATCTTTACTTTTACTCAAGTATGACAATTGAGTACTTTTCACACCACTGCTGCTGATTGAGGCCTGTGGCCCTCTTTTGGGCAAAACAAGCAGCACTCCTGTTACGTGTTTGTACGACCGTAAAGCAAATGTTTAGGCCTTGGAAGCTATGGCCCATCCCTCACGCAGTACACTGACAACAGCACGGTCCATATAGACCAGCCCCAGGTCAACATTAGTCGAACAGTGGCGAGATCAATATATGTAATTAGTCAATATTATTTCTAGTCAGGTTATTCTTCGTATTTTGCATTATTCTTCGTATCCCTCCCCCAGCCTTCATGTACACAGACATTCCATTAACGTATATATTTAACAATCTGAGAATGTAAGAATCAGAGGAAAGGGGGAAAGGTATCTAAGTGTTGATGCTTCCCAACAATGACTCTGATGGTAGCTTCCAGACACATTGCCCTTGGGGTGTAGTCAACCCAAGTTGCAGCACAGCAGACACCTCTTAGGTATATTTGCGGAGCCTATCTTTTGCCCGGAGCTACGCTTGTTGTTACCAGGTGGCTCAGGGGATCACTGGGTGGGATGGGGCAATGGGTTATACTGAGGGTGGTCCATTGTTAGAATCCACTTTGAAATATTATGGCATTTTTAAAAAGGGCCCAGGGCTGGGTTTTTACTAAGCTAACATATGGAATTGTTTTAAGATGGTCATACCAAGGATTATTGAGCTATTTGATTTAGAATTTTAGGACCCCTGTAGGTTTCAAAAATATATTTAAAAAATGATTTGATGAAACACTGAATTTGTCCATATTACTATTAGCCCATAGAAATGCATTGATTAATAGATTCATACATAGAAAAACAGATAGTCCAAAAATAAACCCAAAAGAAGTTTGTTTTGAAGTGTCTGTTCTATATTTAAGAAAGGGGGAAAAACTCTGTATTGTATACCCTTGACGTGGAAATGCCCTTTCACTTCAACAGTATCACTCAACTCCACCATTCGCCTTCTACTAGCAGTACTCTCCCAAGAGCACTGCTCCACCAGAGAGCGCCACAGATGGTCCGTGGACATCAGGCATATGGGGTTTATACGCCTACTTCTCTTTCACTGTGTTAAAGTACTACTGCTATTAAAGATTCATGTGTGGGATATATAACCTATAAGGCCTGGGGCCCTGGTCACTTTTAGTGTTTTCAGGGAAAACGTGGAGTGGGGGAGATGCTATCTCAGGTAATCCCTGGATTAGCCAGCCAACCACCTAATGGTTGGGAGTGGGGAACCTTATGTGATTTTTGCTGTCCATTTTGCTTCATAATCCGTGCTCCCAAAGCCTGTTGGTGTTGGTGGAAAAGCTGTGTCCATTTAGATTTTAGACTGAGGGAGGTCCCAGGACGACTCAGGCCACCAGTCGCTAACTTTTTTTAGTAGGTAAGTAGGTAACCTAAACAGGTAACCTAAGTAGGTAACCTAAGGATGTCAAGCGGTTAAGCAGGAACATGTTCCAGCCTACCCTTGTACAGAGGTCCCATCTCTCGGAATGATTCAAACTGAAATATAATTTTGTGAATTATCGGATGCCAAAGTTCATAATCCTATTAATAATCGAGCTATTTGGTGTGGTCTAATTTAAGAAAAGGGATTTCACATTTTGAAACTAAAATGGCCGCCCAATTTGGCTGTTTGGATTTAAATTGTCTGTAACATTTATTATGACAGGTGCTGCTCCAACACTGAGTACAGGCAATAATAAGATTACTAAAGGAAAAACCCTTCCAGTAAATGTTTTAAAACATCCTCATTAACATTTATGCAGTAGGTCAACGGTTTATCGCACTTTATGATTTCTGAAAATATTCTCATTCATGATGTTCAAAATCACCCAAATTCCCACTCCAAATTGGTGATTCAAATATGTTGTCATTTATTATGAAATCTCATGGCTAGATTCAGTGACTGCATTTCATTTATATTAATTTTGTTTGCAATCAGTCATTGCCCTCTCACTGTACTTACAGCACTGTCAGTCCCACAGTTTTAAAACTTTTAAACTCCCCTCGTTTTATAGGAAACACATGACTGTAATGACACCACAGTAAGGTTGAGAAATGGGAAAAGTAGTGTGCTGGGCGGGCACACACGCGCGCACACACACACACACACACACACACACACACACACACACACACAGGCAGATGCACAATTACATGAACTGAACTCTCGTTTTGATATAGTAAAATGAATCCTTTTCAAATATTTGTTTCAAATAGTAAAATCATAGTGTAAAAGCAGGTGAGCTGGTTCTACTCTTTTTGGCCATTTTCTGGTGTTTTGTGGTGGAAAACTCTGTTAGCCATAGATAGAAATGTTTTAACAATGTCATTGTTTTCGGAAGCTCACAGTCAATTGCTCCTCCCTGTTGCACACAACAAGCTTCCATTCCCCCTGTCACAAGCGGATTCATGGCCGATTTAAGATGAAATCGTCAATCCTGTTACGGTCAACCCTGTAACGGTCAATCCTGTTACGGTCAAACCTGTTACGGTCAACCCTGTAACGGTCAACCCTGTAACGGTCAACCCTGTTACGGTCAACCCTGTAATGGTCAACCCTGCAACGGTCGACCCTGTAACGGTCAACCCTGTAAACGGTCAACCCTGTGAACGGTCAACCCTGTAACGGTCAACCCTGTAACGGTCAACCCTGCAACGATCAACCCTGTAAACGGTCAACCCTGTAACGGTCAACCCTGTAAACGGTCAACCCTGTAAACGGTCAACCCCGTAACGGTCAACCCTGTAACGGTCAACCCTGTAAACGGTCAACCCTGTTACGGTCAACCCTGTAACGGTCAACCCTGCAACGATCAACCCTGTAAACGGTCAACCCTGTAACGGTCAACCCTGTAAACGGTCAACCCTGTAAACGGTCAACCCTGTAACGGTCAACCCTCTCACTTTATTTGGCACTTAATAGGCACTTACTATAGTATATATATTTTTTTATGTCTTGAGATGGGAAAACTAGTGTTTTATGAAGTTGAACATGTGCTCTTTATTACCAAGTTCCACTTCTCAAAACGTGTAATGACCCAGTACATACAACAAATACAAACAACTTTACACTGTTTCAATGTCAACTTCTTCTCCTACGCATGTAGTATCCATTTAGATCACAGGAATAAATACATTGTTCTCCTGCCAACTAGAGGGATTATACCGAGAGCTTGTTGAGAAAATGGAGGCTTACACTGAGTGTTTTAACAGATCAATGAGTCAAATTAAGACCGCTCAAATCAGAGTGGATGGATTGAAAGAATATGAATGTGAGTGACGATGGAATGACCGAAACAATAGGCGTTTCAGTAACACTTTCTATGAGGTACATGTATATAGTGCCTTTTTAACATGCATTTTAATGCCTTGTGATACGTTTAGAATACATTGTAACACTGACTATAAATGCGTACAGCTAGAAGTCAAATCTGCGTGTCATGGAGGAGCTGGAGCTAACACAAGGGGTTGTGGGTAGTGCAATATCTGCAGCCCTACTGTCCTTTGATCTTCGTACGAGAGCTCAACTAGCATTTCAGTCCAAGCTGATTTAATAACATGGATAATATGCCATGGGGCAGTATGATTTAGTGCTCAAACAATACCACAATATCGGTCTGCAGTACTTAAAATACTACATTTATGTGAATAAACACATTTTACAATGCAATCATTGTTTTATGTTCTATTATCTGTACTTGCCATGTACAAAAGCTTAATTGCATTCTTGTTATCAATGCAGTTACTGAGTAACGACAAGGCATAGAAGAGCAACGTCATCTAAGTTGGAGTCCAATAACTGTGGTGAGTTGGGACTAAAAAGTGTGCGCCACTAAAATAAGCCGCTTCCCCACTTTTCACACTTAAGTCATCAAAACTGTGAGATGAGTTTTCATCACCAATCATCACACTGATCGTTTTGCATTCGAGCAAAGCCAACCAAAAAATAATATGACAGTTGGATCTAGGGCTGTCCACAGACGATGCCTCGAGGCTTTAAGTGTGAGTTAGACCGAGTGGGAGCTTCGAGAGATCCAGACAATGCTTTTTGGCAAACCCCAAATGGAAATTCATATTCAAGTCAGGGATAAGAGACTTATAATCTGGTCTGTAGCATGCAGTGAGTAGATGGCTCCCTCATTCAATTCAATTCAATGTGGTCCCGGATAGTATTATAGAGTTGCTACACATTTGGAACAGATACAGCAGACCTAGAAGTTGTATATTTTATTTTTGAAAGTTATTTATGTACCTGCCATGGGTTTTTGACTCAACCTCATTCTTTTCACAAAACCTCCCACTTCTCCCCAAAACCAGCTGGAACATGGCTGCATAACCGCAACAACATTCTAGCACCGGACTCTTGAGACCCTCCTCTTTTTGAGTTATGAATTCACCATATGGCATATTAAGTTATCCTCACGAAAAAAAAATACAACTGTGGTTTGTTGTTGAATGCCTTACGTGATCATGTGATGTTACATTTGCAATGGCTGTGCTATGAATTATGACAGTGGCCTTGCTTTGTTTAAAGAACATGACACTTTTTTTCTCACCTTTCTCACCTGATAGCTTATTCAATCAAATCTCATCTTCGATTGCTTTGATGACATCCCACACACCAACGATAACGCTGCTGGAACAATACTGTATATTGATCATTAAGAAACTGGAGCAGAACAAAATATGTATCAATGATAAGATCTCTGAAAAATGAGAAAAATGATGAGCACAATGTTATCCCACAAGCCTATAATCCCATACTACGTTCCTAAAAAGAGATGCTCTATACAGAAATCCACTGTCACTGTCTGGAAGGAGAGAGAGCCTAATCCAGTGATTGGTTTTACCTTATCGCAGAATTTAAGAAGTGTACATTTCTAAGCTGACGGATTGAACCCCTGTTCGATACAGGTTTGCAAAACTGATCGGTTGAGCCTCCAAGATTTGATATGGGTATTTAAAGCTCTGCACGGCATTAACCAAGAGCACAACAAATAGCCTGCCTTTTAACTGGGCTGGGGGAATGCGGGCCAGTCGGGATGCAAATTGAAATGAACCGAGAGTGGATTGAGAGGGTGAGTGTGGTTGGGGTGGGGGTTGGAGAGTGGCTGATTGTAGGGATGAGGGGGAGGACTAAGGCAGGGTGAAGGGAAAAGGGTCCAAGGAAAACGTAGAGAGCCTGCGAGAGCAGCCGTGAAGACCGGCTTATGATCCATGTGACAACAGTAGCAGACACAGCAGAGAGTGGGCCCTTGATCAAACCAGGCGACAAACATTTGGTCAGCAAACAGCAGCTCATGGCCTAGCTTCCCATCTGAGGCTAGAGGCTAGATTTGGGCTATGCAGCCTATGTTCCACCAGAGCACATACTGTATCACTAGGTCCAAGAAGGATACAGTTCTGTGGATAATGGGTGGATCCAAAGCTGATAGTAGGGTTCATCGGCTTATACGGAAAGGACACTGTCTTATTTGGCAGAAGAATTCGATATTAGAATCAGTAGAATACAACAAAAATCGACACCCAGTAGTAGCCTACATGTACAGTCCTTTGTAAAAGGTTACGATATCAATTATTAATCAGGACGTTCTATACTGGCTGTATTAACCCACAATGATCAAATCCCACACTTGCAGTGTCCAAAAAACAACCTATAATATTACACGTTATGGTTCTGGGATTGGTTAGATGATGTGGTTGCTCAATGTGTGCTATTGCAGTATGAAGACACTATTTGTCAGAAATAGCATGGAACCCCAAATCCTTGTGGCAGAGGATCTATGTAAAAGAACAGACAGACTTACACTGTAGTTGAGACACAGTGACTGTCTGGATACAAAATATGATAATAGAAGACATACAGGCCAAAGCATCATATGCCAGCAGCACTAGTTCTACAAAACCTCATTTAATTCCATAGAGTTTTTAAACCAGAAGATTTGACACACTTGTCATAAGGTGTAATTTCAGGCAGTATTCTTTAAATGTTAATCTTGAGATGCCAATATCAGACATGCCAATACTGCTCTTTCCTTTTTTCTCCTCTAACACAAACACACACATGCACAAGTACATGTACCCCCTCACCCACACCCACCATTTGATACATATACATATACATATACACACACACATACACAAATATACATACATATACATACACAAAAGTATGTGGATACCACTTCAAATTAGTGGATTTGGCTAATTCAGCCACACCCATTGCTGGCAGGTGTATACAATCGATTACACCGGACTCTATGCAATCTCCATAGACAAGCATTGGCAGTAGAATGGCCTTACTGAAGGGCTCAGTGACTGTCAACATGGCACCATCATTAGATGCCACCTTTCCAACAAGTCAGTTCATCAGAATTCTGCCTTGCTAGAGCTGCCCCGGTCAACTGTAAGTGCTGTTATTGTGAAATGGAAACGTCTAGGAGCAACAACGGCTCAGCTGCAAAGTGGTATGCCACACAAACTCACAGAACTGGACTGTAGTGCTGAAGCACTTAGCAAGTAAAAATCAAGTCTCCGCTTGCAACACTCACTACCTAGTTCCAAACTGCCTCTGGAAGCAATGTCAGCACAAGAACTGTTCGTCTTGAGCTTCATGAAATGGATTTCCATGGCCGAGCAACCGCACACAAGCCTAAGATCACTATGCGCAGTGCCAAGTGTCGGCTGGAGTGTTGGAAAGCTCATTGCCATTGGACGAATCAAGCTTCACCATCTGGCAGTCCGACTGGCAAATCTGGGTTTGGCGGATGCCAGGAGATCACTACCTGCTCAATGCATAGTGCCAACTGTAAAGTTTGATGGAGGTGGAATAATGGTCTGGGGCTGTTTTTCATGGTTCTAGATAGGCCTTTTACTTCCAGTGAAGGGAATTCTTAACGCTACAGCATATAATGACATTGTAGACAATTCTGTGCTTCCAACTTTGTGGCAACAGTTTGGGGATGCCATTTACTATTTCAGCATGACAATGCCCCTGTGCACAAAGTGAGGTCCATCCAGAGATCGGTGTGGAAGAACTTGACTGGTCTGCACAAAGCCCTGACATCAACCCCATTGGGATGAATTGGAACGCCGACTCTGAGCCAGACATAATCGCCCAACTTCAGGGCCCGACCTCACTAATGCTCTTGTGGGTGAATGGAAGCAAGTCCCCACAGCAATGTTCCAACATTTAGTGGAAAGCCAACTCCATATTAATGCCTATGATTTTGGAATGAGATGTTCGACGAGCTGGTGTCGACATACTTTTGGTCATGTAATATATATACAGTATATATAATTTTTTAACATTTATTTATGTACGCGAGTCAGTTAAGAACAGATTCTTATTTACAATAATGACCTGATTGCGGTGGTAGGAGCATTAAATGCACAGTTAAAGAGAGACCTAACCTTGTGACTCAGTAAGAGAGTAGCGGTCTGGCCACCTCTCGACATTGTAATTAAAAAGAAAGAATAAACACTGGACGTGGCGACAATACGTTTAATTGCACTACACAATTGTTTTAATATCGACTTTATATTCTGCTCTATAAATTTGAGTTAGCTGTGGGCCAATTGGAGTTAGTGGTTAGCTGTGGGCCAATTGGAGGTAGTGGTTAGCTGTGGGCCATTTGGAGTTAATGGTTAGCTGTGGGCCATTTGGAGTTAGCTGTGGGCCAATTGGAGTTAGTGGTTAGCTGTGGGCCATTTGGAGTTAGTGGTTAGCTGTGGGCCATTTGGAGTTAGCTATGGGCCAATTGGAGTTAGTAGTTAGCTGTGGGCCATTTGGAGTTAGTGGTTAGCTCTGGGCCATTTGGAGTTAGCTGTGGGCCAATTGGAGTTAGTGGTTAGCTGTGGGCCATTTGGAGTTAGTGGTTAGCTGTGGGCCATTTGCCCATTATGATATAAAGCAAGAGCAGAGCTCAGTTGGGGGGGGGGGGGGGGGGGCTGGGTTTAGCAGGTGTGAAGGGTAATGGCAGTACACACGGGGTGACTCATGATTGGGAGTCCATGGAAGTCAAATAGAAACTATAAAGAAAACACCTCTCCTCTCTTGGGGTTGGTGAGCTTAAAGGAGTTTTCACATACAACTTTAAAGAGCCTTAGTTTTAATCTGAGGATATACTCTTAAATCGAATGGGAGGCCTTTTGTTTCCAATGTTTCTCATATCTACCATGGTTAATTAACCCTCTCTGTGCCATTAAACATAGGTGTGTATGTGTGTTGCTCTGTCATTATAGATTGTGTGTAAGCACTAGGGGGGTAGGGACATTGTCACTGTTTAAACACACAAATCCAATGACAATACTATTGTCTATTGTTGATTTTAGCTAAAGCTACAGTAGGATTATTTGAGAGTCATCATAGCTAACCTGAAAGTACATGTGAATACGTTCCAGGATGGCCACTTACTGTAAAGTGATTTTAGGGCATTGAGGTTGATATATGCCAAATCTCCTCTTTCTCTGCTTGATTGATTGTTTTCTTTATGATGGTGAAATGCATGGTTTACATATTTGGATAGTGTTTGTAATTTGTTACTATACATCTCACTGGTTCCAAAGTGAACTGAATGTAGCCACGTTTGTGAATTGACATTTCATAAAACAGATTAACGTGTGTTAGGTAAACATTGCCTATGTGTGTGTGTGTGGACGTGTTTAACTATACTTGTGGGGGCCAACAGTTCCCACAAGAATAGTAAACAAACACAAATTTGACCAACTGGGGACATGTTGTTGGTCCCCCACGAGGTCAAATGCTATTTCTAGGGGGTTTAGGGTTCAGGTTAGAATTAGTGTTATGGTTAGAATTATGATAAGGGTTAGGGTTAGTAGCTAGGGATAGTTTTAGGGATAGGTTTAGAGTTAAGGTTTAGGTTAAGGTTAGGGTTAGGGTAAGAGAACAGGTTAGGGTTAGGTTTTGGGGAAAATAGGATTTTGAATGGGACTGAATTGTGTTTCCCCACAAGGTTAGCTGTACAAGAGAGTGTGTGTGTGTGTGTGTGTGTGTGTGTGTGTGTGTGTGTGTGTGTGTGTGTGTGTGTGTGTGTGTGTGAGCACGGACTACTGAGGAGTCTTTGAAGCTGCAGTACTCTGACATCAGTGTTTTTTTTCCTGCTGCATGTGCAGAATGATGATACAAGACTGAAACATTTTCATTAGTCTATCATCAACTCTTGTTTAGTCTGTCTGTGAGTACAGCATTGTACTTTCCCCCATGGTGGGAATCTGAAATAAAACGCCTCACTGAGAAGACATTCTAGATGGACAAAACGTTATTTCATTCATTAGGCCACACTGATCTAAAAAAAAAAAAAAAAAAAAAAAAAAATACACAATGGTTGAATTGCTATTAATTAACCTATTACTGCCTTATGGAGTCTCCAACATAAAATTAGAAAGATGATACAAATTATAAAGAGATCTCTCCGACAACATTGCCTTTCATAATTTAGAATGTTCTTCCTTGTTTGCTGCTTCCCCTAACAGTGCTCTTTCTCTCTTGCTAGGTGAGCTGAGGCAGTGTCAAGGAGTACAACATATTCATGTATCCTCATATATCCATTTCTCCAGCTCCATGGCCTGGTATTGATTCCTTAAAGTGGCTCAGTAGACCTGAGATTGTCTTCACACTGCATTTCTACCCACACTGTGTTATATTATATTAGTCAAGCAAACATTCATGTTCCATTCAGCCATGTCAATGCTGTGGGTTTTGTAAAGTATTTTCCTTTTCAGCTCATTACAAATGTCAAAAGAGCTCCTGTGTTTGAGAGCACAGCCACCTTCACCTGCAATTACTGAAGTGACAACAATGTACCTGCATGATTTAAATCACTTCCCTGATTGGCTGGCTTGGCACTGCTGTCATTCATCCAGTGGGTCCAGCGTGAGTGCTTCAGGGCAATCCTCTTTGTGGTATGGCAAGCATATCGTTTTGAGTTCAGATTTCAGTGGAAAATATGACTTCCTTTTAAAAGGGTCTCTCTGCCAAAGGCTGAACTCCTCTGCTGCTCTTGCATCAGTTATCTGCCTATGCTTATCCCAAAGCTGATGAATTTACAATGAAATGGCAAAATATTTAGGTCTTTAGAATGAGGCCTGCAAATGTTAGCATTGCAATTTGGATACTAGATAGTGACTACAATTTACTCATCCATTTAGGCTACCATATTTGTTTACATAACTATTGTGCTTAACATGCACTATATGCAGTATCACAGCAAGATTACCCATGTTTAATCTCTAAAGTGTGCTACCTGAATGATTCAAAGCAATGTTATGGCTGTGACTGAAATTCTGTGTGTTCTTGAAATACTTGCTTTTAAACATGCTGTCACCTGTGATGACCCCAATGACACTAACTAAGTAACATATTTAACATGCTTGCTTGGATGGTAATGGATTTTCTAAATTCAATCTTGTTACAAATAATTTCCGCTCATTAACTAGAATTACCTGTAATGGATCAAGGGCATTTAGTGAGCTATGAGGTTAATAGGAGTGGTGGCTCTTTTGTTGTCCTTTTGCTAAGCTGATTGTTGGGGCTAACAATTTCCTTCTTGTGTGGCCTTCGTTTTTTGTCAAACTCCTCAGTAAGATTCCCTATTCGAAATGTGTAACACAAATGATATAGTAGACATTCATATAGGCTACCACTACTACCGTTTTGACATTCATAGAAAAGACATAGGAAGAGCGTTCTGCGTTTTAAGACCTGACATCTGCCGACCGAGACAACCAATACGTTCCGGGCGCGAGCTGCACAACCCTGCTATTTGCCAGCTGACTGCTCACTGCCAAAGCACGTTTTCATAGCACTCAAAAGAGGCCCTGACATATATCTGGCACGCTGGAAAAGTGTAGGCTATCATAGGGCGCAAAGACAATGTCCAGCGCCGCGGTTTTTAAAATGTATTGCCGGACGTTAAGTGGTAACCCATTTCGATTATTAAGTCGATTAGCCCAGGTCTACTCTGACAAGATAATTGTATTTGTTGATGGACATGACTCCCAGACAACCAAAAATAACCACATAATATTTAGACCCGTTATTGCTGTAGCCCGTGTAGGAAATGTTTTTCTCATACCGAATGTGCTCTCTAGCCTATCAATTTTAGATTAAAATCTAACACCCTATTTTTATAGGCTCAATGTGAATTTTACTGTTCAAAATAGAGATGCCTATTGCACAATTATAAATAGGATGAATAATATAAGCAACATTGAGATGTGTAAATAAAGATGTATTGCTTATTGAGTAAAGCGAAGGTTGCTGTTTACGCCTTTCTCTGCATTCTACGTCAATTAGAACCTGCTATACTAAGGCCTCAATTATCATATTTTTGAAATTGGTATTTATTTTACCTTTATTTAGCTAAGAAAGTGAGTTAAGAACAAATTCTTACAATGACAGCCTACCCCGGCCAAACCCAGACGACGCCTAGCCAATTGTGCGCTGCCATATGGGACTCCCAATCACGGCCAGATGTAATACAGCCTGGATTCGGACCAGGGACTGTAGTGACGCCTCCTGCACTGAGATGCAGTGGCTTAGACCGCTGCGTCACTCGGGAGCATAGGAAGTTGGTTTAGATGCCTAGGTTTGAAAAACCACATGGATGAACAATATAGTTCAAAACAGGATAGGATGCCTACACAATTGATATCATATTTAGATGTATTTTATAGAAGCTTGTCTTGTATCGAATAAAGGCTACAGATTTTTTAAGACAACACATTTTTATTATAGAAAATAGATCATATTTAAATAATACTATCAGGACTGTAATAATATGCATGCATACAGTGAAGTGTGCAATAAATATGATTTGTGGAAGGCTGCTCTAAATAGCCTACAGAATTAGAGAAGAGTGCAGGAAATGATCGAAGTAGGTAGGCCCAAGAGGGCTAATACAGTTATCATGTCGAGATGGTACCAGGCGCCATCTTCTGGCAGGCGAACGCAACTCTCCATTTTACGCTTGGACAGTTATCTCGACAGAGATATCAGGTAGAAACCGTTCAGTAGTCAGGATTGTGTGTGATGGGTCGTAACGCTCGAGCGTGTGTAACTGATCATATAAAATTGATAATCTAAAATCCAAGTTTCCAATTTATTTTGCTGTTCATTGGTCTATCTTAATTTGCATCAGCCTGTCAGATTGTTCATTGTATGGTTATAGCCTTTGTTTTATTTTTTTTAAATATTATTTTTATTCGTTTAATTATTGCATAATACATCATCATTAATTCAAATAATTTAGTAACAATATTATAATATAATTTAGACTACTATTCTATGAATTTAACCTTAATTTGAAATGTTTGAATGTTTGACATTTTATACTACACTGCATTGGACTTGCTATCACATTTAGGTTACAATAATACAATAAATACAATAACATACATTTGAAATATGCAACTACATGTAAATTATTTCCCCTTATTATTATGATCATTTCTTTTTTACAATCAATACTATTTATTACCATTTATTTAATGTATTTTTGTTAACACCAAATCCCTTCCCCATATTGTCATCAGACAATCCACATAAAATGGTAGATTCTTGCGATGCACTAGGCCCTACTGTGAAGACTCTAAAAATGGGTATAAGGCTATACTTAGACATGTATTTTGAATAATGATCACACCAGTATTATATTTAAAGCCACAGCCTTATAGAATGGCCGTGGCCAATGACTATTCTGCTGGCCAGCTGAGCACAGTCACTATTCAAACGTGACCTGGGTGTGCTGGCTGCATCTCCAGATGGCCATTTCTCTCTCTCTGTCTCCTCTGACAACTCATGCCACTGAGCAGACAGCATGGGGCTTATCCCTGTATTAGTGCACCAGTCCCTACTGCTAACAAAGGGCCCACGCTGCAGCGATGGGACTGGGCACTGTGTGTGAGGGGGTAAATATAGGATTCGTATAGGGTGGAATAGAAACAAAATTAATGATTTATATGATATGTCAATGTCAAGTTTTCTGATTGGAATGAACAATTATGGATCAGCCAGATGTCTGTAATTTTGTCTCGCGCTTTCATCTAAATTGTCTCTGTGTTTCCTTTCAGTGAAACACTGTGGCAGCGATATAGCACATAAAAACAGTCTTCCCTTCCCTGTTTTAAGGTCTGCCCGCGGCACTCTCCCATATGGACGCTCTCCGACGAGCCATGTTTTTATCGTCTCTGGACTTAAGTGTAGGCCACTTAACTATCTAAGCTTTCGCAGTGATCATCTCATTTATCTGGGATTATTGCAGTGAATTTACTGTTTGGTTTTCTTCCAGGCCTAAAATGTCAAGTCCAAAGTCATGTATGCAGTAGCTCTACTTGGCGAGAGCCTATTCAGATCCGCCGAAAGCTGGTAGCAGTTGATCTTTGGATAGAGCATGAAATAAATAAATCCTCTTTAGCAGATCAATATTCATCCCTTTTAATGCTGGATGTGAAACGGCTGGAAGTGAGGTGGTAATGCTGATGTACAGCTAATCGTTGTAAAATAAGCAGCTGGGCTTTGCGATCCGAAGCAGATAGTTAAACAGGAAGAGGACGAGTAAGTGTTGGATTGTCTAGCAAGTGAGAAACCTGCTAGTAATTACATGTAATTTATACCCTCAAATTAACACGAAAAAAATGTTATTTTGAGAGGAGGGGGCTTCAAATGGGGCCCCTTTGTGCAGAAATTATTGGAGGAGTGTTCAACCTATGACACATTTCCTTCTGTGCTGCCCTTGGCAGGGCCTGGTAATGATTCTGTTTGTTAATGATATTAGTTGACACTGCTTGTATAAATGCCAGCGTGAAAATTAATTGATATAACAGAGGTTGTAAGGTTTTCATCGTTCCTCTCTCTGAGTCTATTTAATGTTTTAAGGAAGGAACGGGGGACATGACCCCTGGCTGGATTGGTTCTTGGCACGAGGTGCAAGACTCCTTTTCCCTCCATGTGTGAATTCACTCAGGCCTACTCACTGAGTCACAGCACTCCAGAACCTGTGACACAATGTGACAACGAATGGCTAACAGCCCCTTTTTCGAGCGATGTTACTGAATTTACAAGTTACCAATGCACGCTAAAGGCCCACATTCCCATCACAGCGAAACAGCAAGAGAATCGAGGAGCTCAAACTATGTAATTTATCACTGAACTTTCGGCTCCCCGTTGTGAAGAATACTTCCCCTTCAGCCTTTGAGTCCAAGGCGCTCTTGCCTGGTGATTTACATGCCGTGTAGCAACTATGAATAGAGGGTTCAAGTCTGCATACCAAACCTGCAGAATCCTCTGTCTCACGTTAGCAAAGAGCACAGCTCGTCTTGATCGATGGTCCCAAGATGTGCTGTAACTCACGCGGCAAATAAATAACTAAATACTTTTGGAAATGCTGAGATTATGTTTTTGAAATGTGGTCCTTACCAATGGTTGATAGTGTGTCTGCTTGCTCCTTCAGCCCTTGTATTGGTTGTAATGTTCTGTGAAAGACTCTACTACCTGTGTAAGGTCAAGGGTCAGTCACTAGCATACCAAAAATCCCTTTGTAGAACATCTTTATGTTTATTGAGATGAACTATGACATTATGATGACAAGAGAAAAACTGTTTAGAAAATAATGCTCACTGTCCTGGAGTCCATTGATAACTCATTATGTAGGAAAATATATATTTCTACTGACCCATCTTGTTGGTTCCAACATGCCCCTATACTAGAGATATCAGGCCTAACATTTACGTGGAGATGGTACATGACTGTGCATCATGGAATGTGGACCCCAAATACCTGCGTTCCCTCTGATTATGCACAGCCTCTTCTAAATCAAACTAAAATAGCTGCTCACATGTTTGTGAGCTACTGTAGCCTAGGCCTCCTAGTATTAGCTAATGCTAAACAGTGTCTTGATGCCCATGACCGTACATGAGCATTGCTATATACAGTACCAGTCAAAAGTTTGGACACACCTACTCATTCCAGGGTTTTCCTTTATTTTTTACTATTTTCTACATTGTAGAATAATATCTAAGACATCAAAACAATGAAATAGCAAATGTGGAAACGTGTAGTAATCAAAAAAGTGTTGAACAAATCAAAATATTTCTTTATATTTGAGATTCTTCAAAGTAGCCACCCTTCGCCTTGATGACAGCTTTACACACTCTTGGCATGCTCTCATCCAGCTTCATGAGGTAGTCCCCTGGAATGCATTTCAATTAACAGGTGTGCCTTGTTAAAAGTTAAATGGTGGAATTGCTTTCCTTCTTAATGCGTTTGAGCCAATCAGTTGTATTGTGACAAGGATGGGGGGGTTATACAGAAGATTTGGACTATTTGGTAAAAGACCATAACCGCTATTTGGTAAAAGACCTAGTCCATATTATGGCAAGATCAGCTCAAATAAGCAATGAGAAACGACAGTCCATCATTACTTTAAGCCAATAAGAAGACACCAATAAAAAGAAGAGACTTGCTTGGGCCAAGAAACACGAACAATGGACATTAGACCGGTGGAAATTTGTCCTTTGGTCTGATGAGTCCAAATTTGAGCTTTTTGGTTCCAACCAAAAATCTCTTTCTGAGACGCAGATGCAGATGATCTGCTCATGTGGTTCCCACCGTGAAACATGGAGGAGGTGTGATGGTGTGGGGGTGCTTTGCTGGTGACACTGTCTGTGATTTATTTAGAATTCAAGGCACACTTAACCACCATGGCTACCACAGCATTCTGCAGTGATACGCCATCCCATCTGGTATGCGCTTAGTGGGACTATCATCTGTTTTGCAACAGGACAATGACCCAAATCACACCTCCAGTCTGTTTATGGTTTAATTGACCAAGCAGGACAGTGATTGAGTGCTGCATCAGATGACCTGGCCTCCACAATCACCCAACCTCAACCCAATTGAGATGGTTTAGGATGAGTTGGACCGCAGAGTGAAGGAAAAGCAGACAACAATTGCTCAGCATATGTGGGAACTCCTTCAAGACTGTTGGAAAAGCATTCCTCATGAAGCTGGTTGAGAGAATGCCAAGAGAGTGCAAAGCTGTCATTAAGGCAAAGGGTGGCTACTTTGAAGAATATAAAATATCAAATATATTTTTATTTGTTTAACACGTTTTTGGTTACTACATGATTCCTTATGTGCTTTTTCATAATTTTGATGTCTTCACTATTATTCTACAATCTAGAAAATAGTAAAAGATAAAGAAAAACCCTGGAATGAGTAGATGTGTCCAAACCTTTGACTGGTACTATACATATATAATATAGTGTGCCTGTTTCATCCTTTATCATTTTTGAGCCCATTGATAATGGTATGTTTAATAATCGAGGGGTTTCCCCCTAAAATGAGTGCAAACACATTTGTAGGGCTCTAGCTACTTCAAAAGGGAGAAGAGGGGAGGACCACTCCAAATGCATTGGGACCACACATTACAGAAGGGAGACGCTGCTTATTGATACAAGGCTACTGGCCTGGGATGTTTACCAAGGCTTTCTGGCTCACATAGCTGATGGCCAAAGAAGAAAAGAAAAGATGAATGGGGAAAGGAAGGAAAAATGAAGGAAAAACGAAAATACATTTTCTACCTTTTCTCAACAAACACCCCCAGAGCTAAGAGTCCCATTTAAATAAACAAAACAAAGTGTTTAGATCAATTAAGAGGACCATAAGCTCGCCGGGAGACCGTGTTACGACAGGCTCTAAACGCGGCGCCGACTAAAGCGAGTAAAATCTTGTCCTTCAACAAGTCACAGTGAAGACGAAGCAGTGTTCGACAGATCCACCCGTGGCCTCACCTCCTACCTCTGGCACACTTTGAAGTCAGTGGAGATAAGCTGGCTTCAGATAGACCTCGCTCTATTGAACAAAATGGCCGCCTGCCAGAATGGGTGGGAGTGGGAGGATGAGGCTGCCTTTGGCTGCATACAATATACGGCTGGGTTTGTACTAAAATCACTCTGTCTGGCCTACATATTGGATATGGGGAGGTGGTGAAGGGAGCACCTGTGTGCAAGGTCTATGTTGTAGGCCCTGATGAGGCCTGGGTTAAGTCTCTCAAAAGGCCATAAGGACTTATTTATCATTCTCTGCGTTCTGAAGGCAGTCATATACACAGTAATTGTAAAACATTCTGGAAAGATTGCTCTTTGGTAGTGCTTTATACAATATGAAGAATGTGTGCACTTTGAATTAGATATTATGGAGACATGTTTCTGCAATGACTCAAAATTACCACAAGAGGGAAGACCTAACACAAATAAAGCCAAGTGAGTGGAGATCAATGGTTCCAAAACACTGTCACTGCAGTGTACTTGTAAGACATATGGTAGTCTGAGTAAAAACAAATTATATCATGTATTAGCATTTTTTTTACAGTGCATAATACTTTAATTGTTTATAGGTGTTTTTTGAAAAACGTTTTTGTTCAACATGATTCTTCACAGTTGAATCAAAGCCAGATAGGCAGCACTCTTCAACCAGTGGTCAGTTGTGATGTGTTTGCAAGACCACTAGGGACTGAACTAAGTCCACTTTAGACTGGACATTGGAAGTGTTGCAGTCCAATAATATAACCCTCCTGTCCTCTCTGGAGTGTGATCTCCCTGAGGAACTCTATGTTCTCCTAGGAAGTTGTTGTTTGATTAGTTACCTCACAGCAGTCAACCATTTTGTATAATAACCTGACCCCACAGCAGTCTACCATGTTGTATAATAACCTGACCCCACAGCAGTCTACCATGTTGTATAATAACCTGACCTCACAGCAGTCTACCATTTTGTATAATAACCTGACCCCACAGCAGTCAACCATGTTGTATAATATCCTGACCCCACAGCAGTCTACCATGTTGTATAATAACCTGACACCACAGCAGTCTACCATGTTGTATATTAACCTGACCCCACAGCAGTCTACCATGTTGTAAAATAACCTGACCCCACAGCCGTCTACCATGTTGTATATTAACCTGACCCCACAGCAGTCTACCATGTTGTATATTAACCTGACCCCACAGCAGTCTACCATGTTGTATATTAACATGACCACACAGCCGTCTACCATGTTGTATATTCACATTGTCTTTATTTTAGGGCCCGTTGCTGGGTACTGTTTTTCTTCCCTTGGCTGGAACCAAACAGAAGAGGGTTCACACACACACATATACATTCACACACACACACACACACACATAAACACACACAAACACACATACACTTGGCTTTTGTAGCCGAGGCCAGATATTTGCTAGGCTGAAACCAGATCTGTCCACTGTCTGTGTTTCACCCAATGTATTTGTACCGCGGGGAGTGGACTAGAACCCTGTGACAACATGACTCTGCCTGACCATTCCTAGAGGTCATGAATGACCTTTACCACAATCATTTGTATTGCTATTAGGCCTTATTACACAAATATGAACACCATACATTAAAAATACATGGTTGTTTGTCAGTTGTCACAAATAGTTACCTTATGCTGATTTTCACATTCATGCTAAAGTGGAGGCCTTATTAGCTACTTTAATATGAATGCATATTCATTTCCATGGGGAAATAAACGGCCTCAACCATAAACCCTGGGTATCATGTATAAGCCTACTGTATGGACAATGCAACGTTAGATGCCTTACCAGGTTACTTATCATTAGCATCTTGTGAACTTTAGAATCCGTCTCTCCGAATCTTATCTCTCCTTCATTGTTGAGCCAGAGGTCATCTAAGGTCAAAGACAGCATGTTTGACACCCTGTTCCACCACGCTGCCTCTATAGCTTATCACAACCGGCCTGACAGGGCCGCAATATATAACTGTCCATAAAAGTTTAGGGTCCCTATCCAAACTAGTCAGACAGAACGAAAAATGTGATACCACCAGCGATATCGTCTGTCTGTAATTTGCTGTCTGTGGCTGTCAGGAATGTACTGAAATGCACTAAAAACGTCAGCCTTTGCTTATCAAGGCCCTGAATTAATGACAACCCATTTGGCCCCTGCTCCGATTTGACGTGGTTCCAGGGATCAGATTAACAGAAATAACAGATTCAAAACAGGGATGATAAACAGGACATTTCCAAGCATTTAATGGCACAGTCATCCTTTTTCCCAGCCTGACATGGCACAGTCATCCCTTTCCCTAGCCTCGTGGTACTGTCATCCCTTCCCAGCCTCATGGTACAGTCATCCCTTTTCCTAGCCTCATGGTACAGTCATCCCATTTCCTAGCCTCATGGTACTGTCATCCCATTTAATGGCACAGTCATCCCTTTCCCAGCCTCTCGTGGCACAGTCATCCCTTTTCCCAGCCTCATAGCACAGCCATCTCTTTTCCCAGCCTCATGGTAAGAGGAGGCCAGGTTTTCCAAGCTCTGGGGGGAGACACTGTTTCTGTTAAGGTCTAGAAATGACTAGTGCTCCATCCAGAATGGCACCCTATTCCATATAAGCTCTGGTCAAAAGTAGGGCACTACGTAGAGAATGGGTGCCATTTGGGACACAGTCCCACCGACTGGAGTCAATCAAATTGATTTATAAAGCCCTTCATACATCAGCTGATGTCACAAAGTGCTGTACAGAAACCCAGCCTAAAATCCCAAACAGCAAGCAATGCAGGTGTAGAAGCACGGTGGCTAGGAAAAACTCCCTAGAAAGGCCAGACCCTAGAAAGAAACCTAGAGAGGAACCAGGCTATGAGGGGTGGCCAGTACTCTTCTGGCTGTGCCGAGTCAGTGGACAGCAATCTCTAAATCATTAGCGGTTCTCTTTGTGTCACTTGTTGATGAATTGAGCCAACATGTACAAGCCACCAAGACTACGTTTGCTACAGTACGTGACATAATAAAAACATTAGTAATATGTCAGCATAGGTGTACTAATGACGTACTAATATGTCAGAACGATAATGGTTAAATGTCACAATGTTGACATATTCTAATGAGACCATGTTGACCACGATACTGTCTTGAGTCATGTTGGGTGTAACAAACTTCAACGACTGTAATTGTATTAGTTACTACCGTCTGTGAAAACACACTTGGGAAGAGGAATTAGGTATGCCTGACGACTCAAACTGAATTCCTCCGCTGCTCTATGTACACTACATACTTCAGTTTGAGACTGCCATTGTTGATGTCGTTTGAGGTGATGTCAAAATGAGTCGTGTTGTTCAAAACAAAGTCATCTCTAACCAATCAGACTATAAATGCCTATTTTCAAAATGCTGCTTTACCCATGTGTGCTGTGGCTCTGGCCCAACCCATTGGTTTCTGGGACCAATCAGAACAGTTCAAATGTTTTTCTGTTCTAGAAATGATCAGAGAAGTACTCAGATCCAGACTCATTGTGGAGAAGAAACTAACGTCGATTGACATGGCATAGAGTTTGGCCAGAACAAGGAGTCTGGATAGCTGGTCTAGAGATAGGGGAGGATGAGACAGCAACAACCCGTGGCAGGTTTTTTGGGGTCCCATGTAGCCTTTATCAAACAAGGCTATATGACACGAGCTTCAGCGCTTTACTCACCTATGGACGATGTGATTTAAACTCTGGGGTCAGGGAAAAGATGTGACCCCCTGACCCCTGTCTAGGCATTCTCCTGAGAAATTACAAGCATTAACAATAACCAGCATATATGACTCTAGCCTGGTAATAACCGTCACACATGACTGTAACATGGCAATAACCAGCATACATGACTCTAGCCTGGTAATAACCATCACACATTACTGTAACATGGCAATAACCAGCATACATGACTCTAGCCTGGTAATAACCATCACACATTACTGTAACATGGCAATAACCAGCATACATGACTCTAGCCTGGTAATAACCATCACACATTACTGTAACATGGCAATAACCAGCATTTATGACTCTAGACTGGTAATAACCAGCATACATGACTGTAACATGGCAATAACCAGCATATATGACTCTAGACTGGTAATAACCAGCATACATTACTCTAGACTGGTACTAACCATCACACATGACTATAACATGGCAATAACCAGCATTTATGACTCTAGACTGGTAATAACCAGCATACATGACTCTAGCCTGGTAAAAACCAGCACACATGACACTAATCTGGTTATAACAATTGTACATGGCGCAAACCTGGTAATAACCAACCTGTTGTATTCGGCGCATTTGACAAGTAAAATTTGATTTGATACCACCGCACATGACGCAAGCCTGCTAATAACCAGCGCACGTGACTCTAGCCTGGTAATAACCAGCATTCATGGCGCAAACCTGGTAATAAACAGTACACGTGACTCTAGCCTGGTAATAAGTAGCATTCATGGCGCAAACCTGGTAATAAACAGTACACGTGACTCTAGCCTGGGAATAACCAGCACACGTGATGCAAGCCTGGTAACAACCAGTACACTCGATTATAGCCTGGTAATAACCAGTGCACATGATGCTAGCCTGATAATAACAAGCATATATGACTCTAGCCTGGTAATACCCAGCGCACATGACGCTAGCCTGGTAATATCCAGGAAATATTCCGCTAGCCTGGTTATCACCAGCGCACATGACTCTAGCCTGCTAATAACCAGCACAACTTACGGAAGCCAGGCTATAACCAACACACATGAAACTAGCCTGGTAATAACCAGCATACATGACACTTGCATTGGAATAACCAGCATATGTGACACAAACCTGGTAAAAACTGGCACACGTGAGTCTAGCCTGGTAAAAACCAGCACATGTAATGCAAACCTGGCAGCAACCAGCACACTTGAGTATAACCTGTTCATAACCAGCGCACATGACGCTAGCCTGGTAATAACAAGCATACATGATGCTAGTCTGGTAATAACAAGCATATATGACGCTAGTCTGGTAATAACCAGAGCACATGACTCTAGCCTGGTAATAACCAGCATACATTACACTAGCATGGTTATAACCATCGTGTGTGACTCTAGCCTGGTAATAACCAGCATACATGACGCTAGTCTGGTAATTACAAAAATACATTACGCTAGTCTGGTAATAACCAGAGCACATGACTCTAACCTGGTAATAACCAGCATACATTACACTAGCATGGTTATAACCATTGTGTGTGACTCTAGCCTGGTAATAACCAGCGTACTTTATACAAGCATGGCAATAACAAACATACATTACAATAGCCTGGTAACAATCAGTGGACATGATTCAATCCTGGTAATAAACAGTGTACGTGACTCTAACCTGGAAATAACAATCACACATGACCCTAGCCTGGTAATAACCAGCATACATGATGCTACTAAAACCTGCCCACATGCACACATGACGCTAGCCTGGCAATAACCAGCGCACATGACTCTAGCCTGGCAATAACCAGCATACATGATGCAAGCCTGGTAAAAACCAGCACACAAGCCTCTAGCCTGGTAAGAACCAGCACACATGAAGCAAGCCTGGTAATAACCAACATTCATGACCATAGCCTGGTAAAAATGAGAATTCATAACTCTAGCCTAGTAATGACCAGCACACATGACTCTAGTCTGGTAGTAACCAGCACACATGACTCTAGTCTGGTAATAAGTAGCATTCATGGCGCAAACCTGGTAATAAACAGTACACGTGACTCTAGCCTGGGAATAACCAGCGCACGTGATGCAAGCCTGGTAACAACCAGTACACTCGACTCTAGTCTGGTAGTAACCACACTACTCTAGTCTGGTAGTAACCAGCACACATGACTCTAGTCTGGTAGTAACCAGCACACATGACTCTAGTCTGGTAGTAACCAGCATACATGACTCTAGTCTGGTAGTAACCAGCATACATGACTCTAGTCTGGTAGTAACCAGCACACATGACTCTAGTCTGGTAATAACCAGCATACATGACTCTAGTCTGGTAGTAACCAGCACACATGACTCTAGTCTGGTAGTAACCAGCACACATGACTCTAGTCTGGTAGTAACCAGCATACATGACTCTAGTCTGGTAGTAACCAGCATACATGACTCTAGTCTGGTAGTAACCAGCATACATTACTCTAGTCTGGTAGTAACCAGCACACATGACTCTAGCCTGGCAATAACCAGCATATATGATGCTAGCCTGGTATTTACCAGCACAAATGACTCTAGCCTGGTAATAACAAGCATACATGATGCAAGCATGGTAAAAAACTGCATACATGACTCTAGCTGGGTAAAAACCAGCACACATGATGCTAGCCTGGTAATAACCAGCCTACATAATGCTAGCCTGGTAAAAACCAGCACACTCGACTCTAGCCTGGTATTAACCAGGTAATATGACTCTAGCCTGGTAATAACCAGCATTCATGACTCTAGCCTGGTAATAACCAGCATTCATGAATCTAGCCTGGTAATAAGCATAATTCATGACTCTAGCCTGGTAATGACCAGCACATATGACTCTAGCCTGTTAATAACCAGCATACATGACTCTCGCTTGGTAATAACCAGCATACATGACTCTTGCTTGGTAATAACCTGCATACATTACAGTAGCCTGGTAATAACCAGAGTACATGACTCTAGCCTGATAATAACTAGTATACATTATGCAAGGCTGGTAATAACCAGCACACATGACTCTACTCTGGTAATAACCAGCATACATGATGCTAGCCTGGTAATAACCAGCTTACATGACTCTAGCCTGGTAATAACCAGCACACATGACTCTACTCTGGTAATAACCAGCTTACATGACTCTAGCCTGGTAATGACCACCATACATGGGTTATGGAGTGGGTTGAATCGCTGACGTGATCATCCTGTCCGGGTTGGCGCCCCCCCTTGGGTTGTGCCGTTGGAGAGATCTTTGTGCTCGGCCTTGTCTCAGGATGGTAAGTTGGTGGTTGGAGATATCCCGTTTAGTCGTGTGGGGGCTGTGCTTTGGCAAAGTGGGTGGGGTTATATCCTGCCTGTTCGGCCCTGTCCGGGGGTATCGTCGGACTGGGCAACAGTGTCTCCCGACCCCTCCTGTCTCAGCCTCCAGTATTTGTAATGCAATAGTTTGTGTCGGAGGGCTAGGGTCAGTCTGTTATATCCGGAGTATTTCTCCTGTCTTATCCAGTGTTCTGTGTGAATTTAAGTATGTTCTCTTTAATTCTCTTTTTCGTTCTTTCTTTCTTTCTTTCTTTCTTTCTTTCTTTCTTTCCTTTCTTTCTTTCTTTCTTTCTTTCTCTCGGGGGACATGAGCCCTAGGACTATGCATCAGGACTACCTGGCCTGATGACTTGCTGTCCCCCAGTCCACCTGGTCGTGCTGCTGCTCCAGCTTCAACTGCTCTGCCTGCAGCTATGGAACCCTGACCTGTTCACCGGACGTGCTACCTGTCCCAGACCTGCTGTTTTCAACTCACTAGAGACAGCAGGAGCGGTAGAGATACTCTGAATGATCGGCTATGAAAAGCCAACTGACATTTACTCCTGAGGTGCTGACCTTGGTCGTCTATGAACATTTGAACATCTTGTCCTTGTTCTGTTATAATCTCCACCCGGCACAGCCAGAAGAGGACTGGCCACCCATCATAGCCTGGTTCCTCTCTAGGTTTCTTCCTAGGTTCTGGCCTTCCTAGGGAGTTTTCCCTAGCCACCGTGCTTCTACACCTGGCTACAACAGGCTTTTAGGCTTGCTGTTTGGGGTTTTAGGCTGGGTTTCTGTACAGCACTTTGTGACATCAGCTGATGTAAGAAGGGCTTTATAAATACATTTGATTGATTGATTGATTGATTGATTGGTTACATGACTCTAGCCTGGTAATAACCAGAATGCATGACGTTAGCCTGGTAATAACCAGCAAACATGTCTTTAGCTGGGTAATAACCAGCATACATGATGCTAGCCTAGTAATAACCAGCATACCTGACTCTAGCCTGGTAATAACCAGCATACATTACTGTTGCCTAGTAATAACCAGCATACATGACTCTATTCTGGTAATAACCAGCATACATTACTCTTTCCTGGTCTCAGATCTGTTTGTGCTGTCTTGCTAATAACAATAATGACCATAGGAGTTGGCTATACAGTGCAAACATACAGTACATGGAACCAGGCTAAGGTGACTCAGTGTTTTTAGTCAAAATTCCCATACTCCAAAACTTAAGCTATGCAGTTCGTCCATTGCCATTACTCCATGTCAATAATGGATATAATCCCAGAACTTCCTCAAACAGTCTCCTTAACCCTGGACCCGCTGTTGTGGTTACTGACAGCCAATTCCCTTCCAGTTTCAGCCTCACGCAAAGTAGTGTAAGCCTCCCTTAAGTCACTCTTAGCCCACTGCCAAAGTCCATTTAAACCTATTCAGGCTATATAAGACCATATAAGACCATACTAAGCTGGGGTTTATGAAATGACTAACAAGACCCTTTACATCCCTTGTTAACCTGAAATGTTGCATAATGGCCAAATGCATTGGGTATCAACACTTGGGGTAACTTCAAGTATATTTGGTGTATATTTATGTGTTTGTGTGCAAATGTTGTATGCTTATTTCACATGAATCAGGTAAAAATATTATGATCATGTTACGTAAAGGTGGGTAAAAAGCCAACAATGGCTCAGTTTTTTTTTCTAAACCAGATTTCAAGCAACGTGGGTGTCAAACCAAAGTCTGGTTTATTTCAAGTTAAATTAACATCTAGTAAATATCAAGCAAAATTGGACATTGATCTGACGCTGTTGTCAGCAGCCAGTCAGGGTTGAGGTCTTATACTGTTTGACAACATGAGAGACAGGACATCTGTAGGTTTATCAGTGACTGTCCAGTCTGTCAACACATTCTGATGCATAGTAGGGCACCCCGACCATCAGCCAAATGCAAACACATGGTGACATCACAATCCTACTGTCCAAAAGACCACAGGTGATCTCGAACATTCTCTGACTGACTGACTGTCAGTATTTGTGTTAGGAAGGATGTATCGGAGTTATGGGAAGTACTCTGTCCCAACATGAGTCGTTTTCTATTTCCCTAAAATACATATTAGTTCATACAGTCAAATCAAATCAAATGTTATTTGTCACATGCGCCGAGATCAACAGGTTCACCTTACAGTGAAATGCTCACTTACAAGACCTTAACCAACAATGCCGTTTTAAGAAAAAATACCTAAAACAATAAATGTAGTTTAAAGTTACAAATAATTAAAGAGCAGCAGTAAAATAACAATAGCAAGGTTATATACAGGGGGTACTGGTACAGAGTCACTGTGCAGTTAGTTGAGGTAATTGAGGTAATATGTACATGTAGGTAGAGTTATTAAAGTGACTATGCATCGATAATAAACAGAGAGTAGCAGCAGCGTAAAAAAGAGGGTAGGGGCAATGCAAATAGTCTGGGTAGCCACTTCATTAGATGTTCAGGAGTCTTATGGCTTGGGGGTGGAAGCTGTTTAGAAGCCTCTTGGACCTAGACTTGTAAGGAATGTAAGGAAACCTTTCAACTGTTTTTGTCATTTTTACAGCTCTTGCCTTACTCACACAAAAACAAATCCACAAGAAGTATTCACTATTACTCCAGCATCTCTTCGAAACAATGTTATCTGTAGTAGCTGTGTTGACCACTGTCAGAGAGGCCTTGTGCTGTCTTCCCCTTATCTTTGACTACCCTCGGCGTGGGTAAGTGTTTAGGGGAAGTTGGGGGGAGGGAGAAGAGGGCATGCAATGGAGCTAGGGCCCCCCCCAGGACTGGACAATGTCAGGTGAGGTCACCAGTTGGACCTGGGGGCCTCAAGCTTGGGGGCCTGTGTAGGAATGCGGGCCTCTTATCATTAGTATACGGGGCCGGAGCCTCTGTGAAAGTAAAGAAAGGTTTCTGTTGCCAGACTGGCATTCCCTATTCCTCATGTATTCCATGGTATGCACTGCTCTGGTTGGCAGATTTAAAGCAGTGCTTAAAACACCTCTTAGACCAGAAATGTTGAACTGAAAGTGGTACCTCCAAAACACACTTTGTTATGGAAATGTTTAGGTCTCACACCTTGTTTTCCATGAAATCCCAATGTTTTAATCATAATTTGCACCCCTGTCACCCGTGAGTAAATTCACTGCACTCAATAAATCACATGCACATCCCCTTTTGAAATTTACATGGTGAAGCCATAACTTACTACTCCTGCCAAATTGAACCCACCGTAGTAACCAATGGCTTAATGTGTTATCCTTTCATTTTATCTGGCCAAATCCATTCAAATCCCAGTGG
Organism: Oncorhynchus clarkii lewisi; assembly: GCF_045791955.1. NCBI lineage: Eukaryota > Metazoa > Chordata > Actinopteri > Salmoniformes > Salmonidae > Oncorhynchus > Oncorhynchus clarkii. The sequence goes on along the minus strand of NC_092160.1, from coordinate 16,513,440 downwards.
ATGCTGTGTAGGGTAGTTCTATACTAACTCATATCATCTGCGGCATTACAATTGATACTTTTGGGTGCAGTGACAGTGTTAAACACAGTGAAATGTATGTAATGAAACAGGCTTGTATGATTGATAGGGTTATCCCATAGGGTTAAATGTTGCTGTTTTTGGCAGGTGGTCGAGTGTTAGTTTCAGCCCATTGTCACTAGGTACAGTTAATCATCTTTGGGTTGGGCCTAATACAGAGAACCAGCAGAGTCCTACCAAATCCTCCACATTTTTCTAAGTTCCTAAGTCACAGGAAAACAAAGCAAAACTTTGTTTCAGAAGCTCACTGATTGGAGAGAGAGCTGATGGATTTGCCATCAGCTGTGAAATCGTGGCTCTCCCTTGTGCCTGACTCTCCCGGGCTGTTTCTCATCCCATAATCCTTTGCTCCTCCTTCCTCCTCCTCCCTCTTCCTCCTCCTCAGCCGACTTGGCCAATGAAAAGCCCGACGGGCGGGCGGTGGTAGAGGAAGCCAATTACCGCATCGCCGCTGGAAGCCCTCCTACAAACAAGTCGAGTCACTAAGTCACAGACTTGTTGCTCAGTGAGACGCTAGTGGATTAGCGCTATAGTAAACATGTACAGGGCCAGGTGCGGTAGGGGGTGCGAGGGATTGTTACCCCACAAGAAGGGGAGCAACACCTCTGTGTGAACCTATTCAAAAACAGGCCATCAGGGGGCAAGGCATAGGAATGGCATGGACGCCACTGCCTTTTGTCTCTTGGCGTGGTGACACACCAGGGTGGCTGTGACCCTGTGGGGCCGTCGCCATGGCATTGGGAGCGACAGAGTGTTGTACAAACCCAGGCTAAAGCCAGGGGGCTTAGAGAGCAGGCTTTATATGCAGACTTATTCTGATCACTTCCTCAAAGTCATCAGAGCCGTAATGGGATAGGGTGGATGATATGACAGGGGAGGTCTAACGAAACAGGTTTGGGTTACTTTCCACTGTGTGGCCTTGCTGGACTGGCAGTTACTGTCTGAGGAGCAAGACAACAGGCGGTGGCAGACCCTTGGGACTAAACAAGATGGGTATTTCTTCCACTCTCAGCTGAATCGATTATCATTATTGTTCATGTGGACTTTACTAAATCATATTTGGTTTGTTTAGCTTTTTATCTCAGATATAAAATTAGCAATTGATGTCTATCTTTATCTGTTTTGTTTGATTTTCCATAGTCTTGGAAACAATTACAGAATGGAGGGAGAGAGAAATGGGGGGAAATGGTGACAATAGGATGTCAAGACAAATCTACTTCCACCCAGTTAACTTAAAGTCCTGCTAGTCTATAGGCCTATGTGCTTCAGTGTTCATTAGTTAGCTGCCAATACATCACATGGGTCTAACTGACATCAGTTTACCCATGTTACTCTTACTTACTTTAAATTCCACTCTTCTCCTCACTCAATCAATCTGTTCAATCTTCAAATTGACAATTAATCAATCCTATGACACATGATTGAGCCAACATAGCCACACACAGTGGAATATAGAGCTAGACATTACTATGTACAGTATCAGTCAAAAGTTTGGACACACCTACTCATTCCAGGGTTTTTATTTATTTTTACTATTTTATACGGTAGAATAATAATGAAGACATCAAAACTATGACATTATGTACATGGAATTATGTACAGTAGTAAGCTAAAAGTGTTACACAAATCAAAATATATTTGAGATTTGAGATTTTTCAAAGTAGCCACCCTTTGCATTGATGACAGCTTTGCACACTCTTGGCATTCTCTCAACCAGCTTCACCTGGAACGCTTTTCCAACAGTCTTGAAGGAGTGCAGTAGGTGTGTCCAAACTTTTGACTGGTACTGTATATTTGCATGAGAGCTTTGTGAGGCAAGTTTCAAAGAATAAGTGAGTGTCATTGAAAGCAACATCCTAACTCAGTGTACCACACCCCTTTTATCATACAGGCCACATCTAGAGCTGTTGTGGTGATATTACCGCTACACCGGTCCGCAGTAAAATTCCATGTGACCGTTGAGTCATGGTAATCTCCTTTTATACACTCTGAACATGCTTTGGTAGTACCCAACTTGCTAACTACCATCAAGTCTAATGGCCTGGTTCTCAAGGCTCTATTTTCCCTCTAACTACTCTGACATAAATGCAAATACAATCTAAACTGATCATCAAAACAGTAGGCCTATGGTACTTTTAAAAATCACCTCACTGTGATGATCAATTTAAAGAAAGAAGTTCAACAGCAGGTTGAAACAGTTTAAAACAGGGTCGTTGTGGATGTTGTTTCAAAGACACACAACAAAATGGACAGTGCTTTCTAAGCTGATGATTCATTCTAAACATCCATATGTATGTGAGAGCTTATGCATATGCATAAGCTTATGAACCCAAACCCAAAGAATAAAAACTGAATTAAAATTATGATTGTGCCATTATACAATACATAGCCTACTGCATATTATGCATGGCAGGAAAACATAAAACAAAACTGATTTAAGACGTCTTTGGTACATAATTGTTCTGGCCTTTGAGTGTGGACTCAATTATTATGTATACTGGATGGACAGGTTACCTTACGCCACGCTCCAAAATGTATATCTATGAGTCTTGGAGGGAATGTATGGCCCTAGGCGATTCTGATGGTTAATTGATTGTGCAGGGTGGCTTACAGTTATACCACAATTATAGTGAATTTGTATTTGACTTTAAATATCTCACCACCTGTCACGCCCTGGCCATAGAGAGGTCTTTATTCTCTATTTTGGTTAGGCCAGGGTGTGACTATGGTGGGCATTCTATGTTCATTTTCTATGTTTTGGATTTCTTTGTTGTTTGGCCAGGTGTGGTTCTCAATCAGAGGCAGCTGTCTATCGTTGTCTCTGATTGAGAACCATACTTAAGTAGCCTTTTCCCACCTGAGTTTTGTGGGTAGTTGTTTCCTGTTTTCACCTTTCAGGACTGTTTCGGTTTTCATTTTTTACATTCACGTTGTTATTTGGGATTTTCGTGTTCTGTTATAATAAATATCATGGACACTTACCAAGCTGCTTTTTGGTCCAATCCTTCCTACTCCTCATCTGATGAAGATGAAGATCGTTACACCACCACGCATTTCCACCTCCTCCTCTCTCTTCTTTCTTGAGCACGCAGACAGAATGTCAAACTTATTTCAACATGGTGAAATAGGTTTTGTTTGCGAAAACATGTCACTATCGATGTTCCTGAACAGATTTCTCTTGGTTTCCCAAATTAAGCACTGGGTAGTTGCAGGAATAAGGTTGGAGAGCACATAGCCTACAGAGTTTGGGTGGAATAACACTTGTCAGTGGAAGGAAAAGCATCTCAAACAGTGGTTGATACGTGAATTGAAATAAGTCTTATATTTATTTCTCAGCTGCTCATATTAAGCACATGCTCCACAATAAACCCGAATTAGACTGCAAAACTGACCAAACAGCGGGAAAGCTTGCGGCCTCCATTCGGTATTCGAGTGCATACACATGACATGTATTTCCCCCCCCCTGTTCCTGCCCATTTGATAATGGACCATTCTAAATCTAAACTCATTTGAAATATTAGCAAAAACAAGATTAAACTGAGAATAGTCTGATGGGTGACAAATATGATCACTTCATGAGAGAACAACTATGCAGCGCAAGCTATTTTTTGCGACTTTCTCAAATCGCAAATAGCCTATAGTCGCACCATGCAGCCCATATATGTTTGGATTTGCAAAACATTCTAAGGTTTGTTACCAAATAATTCTAAATCTAGCACATAGGACCTGTTTCAAATAATCACTTTTCCACTCAACATAGCCACTTCATATGCGCACTCGCTCCATGATGGGAAAAATCATACTTTCTATTTTATTCAGCTCAATTCCCATCATGTCCCCAGTCCACCTGACTGTGCTGCTGCTCCAGTTTCAACTATTCTGCCTTATTATTATTCGACCATGCTGGTCATTTATGAACATTTGAACATCTTGACCATGTTTTGTTATAATCTCCACCCGGCACAGCCAGAAGAGGACTGGCCACCCCACATAGCCTGGTTCCTCTCTAGGTTTCTTCCTAGGTTTTGGCCTTTCTAGGGAGTTTTTCCTAGCCACCGTGCTTCTACACCTGCATTGCTTGCTGTTTGGGGTTTTAGGCTGGGTTTCTGTGCAGCACTTTGAGATATCAGCTGATGTATGAAGGGCTATATAAATAAATTTGATTTGATTTGATTTGAATTATATTCTTCTTACTATAAAATCATAGAAAATCATTTCACGGGACATAAAAGCATATCTTGCCAGTTAAATGAACAAGCCTACATCCTATGGGATGGAGCATAGCCAGATAACATAGGCCTACAGTAGGCCAACTCATATTCTGTTCTTCTGAAATACATTTTCATCATAGCATAGTGTTTCTTTAGACCTGACTAACATAAATAATAGATTCATGGTGATTGATTTATTATACTTTTTTATATGTACAGTGCCTTGCGAAAGTATTCGGCCCCCTTGAACTTTGCGATCTTTTGCCACATTTCAGGCTTCAAACATAAAGATATAAAACTGTATTTTTTTTGTGAAGAATCAACAACATGTGGGACACAATCATGAAGTGGAACAACATTTATTGGATATTTCAAACTTTTTTAACAAATCAAAAACTGAAAAATTGGGCGTGCAAAATTATTCAGCCCCTTTACTTTCAGTGCAGCAAACTCTCTCCAGAAGTTCAGTGAGGATCTCTGAATGATCCAATTATGACCTAAATGACTAATGATGATAAATACAATCCACCTGTGTGTAATCAAGTCTCCGTATAAATGCACCTGCACTGTGATAGTCTCAGAGGTCCGTTAAAAGCGCAGAGAGCATCATGAAGAACAAGGAACACACCAGGCAGGTCCGAGATACTGTTGTGAAGAAGTTTAAAGCCGGATTTGGATACAAAAAGATTTCCCAAGCTTTAAACATCCCAAGGAGCACTGTGCAAGCGATAATATTGAAATGGAAGGAGTATCAGACCACTGCAAATCTACCAAGACCTGGCCGTCCCTCTAACCTTTCAGCTCATACAAGGAGAAGACTGATCAGAGATGCAGCCAAGAGGCCCATGATCACTCTGGATGAACTGCAGAGATCTACAGCTGAGGTGGGAGACTCTGTCCATAGGACAACAATCAGTCGTATATTGCACAAATCTGGCCTTTATGGAAGAGTGGCAAGAAGAAAGCCATTTCTTAAAGATATCCATAAAAAGTGTCGTTTAAAGTTTGCCACAAGCCACCTGGGAGACACACCAAACATGTGGAAGAAGGTGCTCTGGTCAGATGAAACCAAAATTGAACTTTTTGGCAACAATGCAAAACGTTATGTTTGGCGTAAAAGCAACACAGCTGAACACACCATCCCCACTATCAAACATGGTGGTGGCAGCATCATGGTTTGGGCCTGCTTTTCTTCAGCAGGGACAGGGAAGATGGTTAAAATTGATGGGAAGATGGATGGAGCCAAATACAGGACCATTCTGGAAGAAAACCTGATGGAGTCTGCAAAAGACCTGAGACTGGGACGGAGATTTGTCTTCCAACAAGACAATGATCCAAAACATAAAGCAACATCTACAATGGAATGGTTCAAAAATAAACATATCCAGGTGTTAGAATGGCCAAGTCAAAGTCCAGACCTGAATCCAATCGAGAATCTGTGGAAAGAACTGAAAACTGCTGTTCACAAATGCTCTCCATCCAACCTCACTGAGCTCGAGCTGTTTTGCAAGGAGGAATGGGAAAAAAATTCAGTCTCTCGATGTGTAAAACTGATAGAGACATACCCCAAGCGACTTACAGCTGTAATCGCAGCAAAAGGTGGCGCTACAAAGTATTAACTTAAGGGGGCTGAATAATTTTGAACGCCCAATTTTTCAGTTTTTGATTTGTTAAAAAAGTTTGAAATATCCAATAAATGTCGTTCCACTTCATGATTGTGTCCCACTTGTTGTTGATTCTTCACAAAAAAATACAGTTGTATATCTTTATGTTTGAAGCCTGAAATGTGGCAAAAGGTCGCAAAGTTCAAGGGGGCCGAATACTTTCGCAAGGCACTGTAGATGTTCCAAAGGCGCTCATCACGTTCAATTATCGTGTGACCGGCAGTCTTTTGCATGACAATAACCGTTTGACAAAATGTCATGACTGCCACAGCCCTAGCCACATCATAGATAATCGATTATAGACACCACGACTTATTCGCACTTGAAGCGGCAATCAGCAGTAGAAACAATACGGAAGCATCCTCCCCACCCCTGTTTTGGTAAAATGCTGAGGAATGGGGCTGGAGAAATGTAACCACTCTCAAATTCATCGACAGAGCTATGGATGCAAGGACTGACCATCCATGATATCAAAATGATAGTTTTGACCATGTTGAGGCTATGCAATGTTTGTTTATATTTACGTTGTTTACAAACATTTGAGTAAAACAATCTTATATCTTGGGTTCTGGTGGGGTACGACAGTTGAACTAAGCTCATAAGGCTTAAGCTATATTCTTCAAGAATCAATGGGTACATATCATTAATTTATAAATAACCAAAATGGACGTAGCAACTGCTGATTGCCCGTTTAAAGGTTCCACAAAATGATACAGACAGTGGATAAAATGGAATGATTGAAGTGAAAGTGAAAATGTGCTGTTATCGTAAGAAAAGTTCATTTCACATACTGTTTAGTGTGTTTGGACATTTGCTGACAACTAACAAGGCATTGTCAGATGGCATGATATCTGGAGCAGGGCTTTTAGGGGGTAGACACCACGTCTCAATACCGATGGTCAGCTGGATGACCTCAAGAGACAGGAGACCTAAACACAGACTGATCGATTCCACACTCACACACACACACACACACACACACACACACACACACACACACACACACACACACACACACACACACACACACACACACACACACACACACACACTCTGTATTTATAATCCCCCCTCTCCAACCGCCCTCTACACACACCATCAGTGCTGGCGACGCTGGAGCACGGGCGCTCGTAAATTCCGCGCCTTGATTTTGTTAACCTTTACCATGACCCGTCACTTCTAGGCTTTTATAGCACCCACTCAGTCACAGATGAGGTCCTGGCGGCTGCCGCCAAGCCTGACTGGGTGCACTCACACACAAATACACACACACAGCTCATCGCTCAAGGTTCGCTAGCTACCCAGCAGCCCTGGTTGGCCCCATGGTGCCAAGGCTCACTAGCTACCCAACACCCTTGGTTGGTCCCATGTTGCCAGCGTACCACAGAAATGTTGCTTTTCCCTTAAGTCCGGTACATGTCGAGAGTAAGCAGAGTCAGCTTGATGAAGGTCCATTAGACAAAGGTCCCATACACCAACATTTTCCATGTGAATATATGAATTGTCTATCTACCGATAATGAATAGTCCATAGCTCCTTCACTAAATAACTAAATACACACATCCTACAGACTAGAGCACCTTCGACTAAATCATCCTACAGAATAGAGCACCTTTGACTAAATCATTCAACAGAATAGAGCACTAAAACATCCTACAGAATGGAACACCATTGACTAAATCATTCTACAGAATAGAGCACCTTTGACTAAATCATCCAACAGAATAGAGCACTAAATCATTCTACAGAATAGAGCACCTTTGACTAAATCATCCTACAGAATAGAGCACCTTTGACTAAATCATCCAACAGAATAGAGCACTAAATCATCCTACAGAATAGAACACCATTGACTAAATCATTCTACAGAATAGAGCACCTTTGACTAAATCATCCAACAGAATAGAGCACCTTTGATTAGATCATTCTACAGAATAGAGCACCTTTGACTAAGTCAGCCGATAGAATAGAGCACCTTTGACTAGATCATTCTACAGAATAGAGCACCTTTGACTAAGTCAGCCGATAGAATAGAGCACCTTTGACTAAATCATTCTACAGAATAGAGCACCTTTGACTAGATCATTCTACAGAATAGAGCACCTTTGACTAGATCATTCTACAGAATAGAGCACCTTTGACTAGATCATTCTACAGAATAGAGAACCTTTGACTAAATCATTCTACAGAATAGAGCACCTTTGACTAGATCATTCTACAGAATAGAGCACCTTTGACTAGATCATTCTACAGAATAGAGCACCTTTGACTAGATCATTCTACAGAATAGAGCACCTTTGACTAGATCATTCTACAGAATAGAGCACCTTTGACTAAGTCAGCCGATAGAATAGAGCACATTTGACTAAATCATTCTACAGAATAGAGCACCTTTGACGAAATCGTCCGAAAGAATAGAGCGAATACTTTTGACTAAATCATCCTACAGAAGAGAGAACCTTTGAACATTTTTTTAAAGCATTCCATTTACCCCAAAAATTATGCAACTTGGTATACATTCAAACACTCACTAATTGGGCATTTCAGTAGAAACACACATCTACTGAATAGAATTAAAGTAGAAACATAAATACTGTGATTGTTAAGACAAGGCGCAATTTGTTACTGAAGGTATGTAACACACCTACAAACCCCAACCTATCACTCCAGTGGTAAAACTAACATCCCTCCCCATCTCCACAGCATGGAGTCCATTATCTACTACCCAGACAGATACACACCAGGAACCCCTGTGTAAATGACCATCAACTATACCTGTTATGATTGGCTGGGCTCCCAAGGCACAGTGGTGATTAATGCCCCTTTCCTGCCTGCATTGTGAGATAAACATTTCCCTCTAAAAGAGGAGAAAAAGAGGAGAGGTGAATAAGAGCATATATTTTATGTTGGGTGTATAGGGACAGTGCAACATCTGCATTATCTACACCCCTCTTTTAAAAAAACATCTGGGTCTGTCATGTCATTCCCTCAGAGATTCATTGGTGCGGTGAATTCCTGTTGTTAGTTTAAGAATAAAGAATTTGGACCACTTTGTCTTGCTCTCTAGTCATTCCTGTTAAAGCTAACAGCTAGCAGCTCATGTCCACATGAGCTAAAGATTCAACTTTGAGACAGAGACTTGACTTGTTTAGATGCAACAAGAAGCACAAACTAAATGTGACACTAAAATGCAAAAACTCAGAAAGGTTTGTACAAATAATAATTTTAAAATGAACCATTCATATGTAAATCTGTCTAATATTGGAGCCTACTCAGTGGGAACTTCTTTTTATCAATAAAGTCTCAAAAGTATGCAATTAAATCAGTAATGCTTTGAAATGACATTAAGAGAGACATTTAACTAATAATGCTATTGCCCATATACACAGAGAAGTTAGTCTCCCTCTCAAACTCAAAAGAAAAAACACATACACTTGAAGTCGGAAGTTTACATACACTTAGGTTGGAGTTATTAAAACTCATTTTTCAACTCCGCAAATTTCTTGTTAACAAACTATAGTTTTGGCAAGTCGTTTAGGACACCTACTTTGTGCATGATACAAGTAATTTTCCCAACAATTGTTTACAGACAGATTATTTCACTTATAATTCACTGTATGACAATTCAGAAGTATACATACACTAAGTTGACTGTGCCTTTAAACAACTTGGACAATTCCAGAAAATGATGTCATGGCTTTAGAAGCTTCTGATAGGCTAATTGACATAATTTGAGTCAATTGGAGGTGTACCTGTGGATGTATTTCAAGGCCGACCTTCAAACTCAGTGCCTCCTTTGCTTGACATCATGGGAAAATCAAAAGAAATCAGCCAAGACCTCAGAAAAAAAATTGTAGACCTCCACAAGTACGGTTCATCCTTGGGAGCAATTTCCAAATGCCTGAAGGTACCACGTGCATCTGTACAAACAATAGTACGCAAGAATAAACACCATTGGGCCACGCAGCCGTCACACTGTTCAGGAAGGAGACGCGTTCTTTGGTGCACACTTTGGTGCGAAAAGTGCAAATCAATCCCAGAACAACAGCAAAGGACCTTGTGAAGATGCTGGAGGAAACGGTACAAAATGATCTATATCCACAGTAAAAACGAGTCCTATATCGACATAACCTGAAAGGCCACTCAGCAAGGAAGAAGCCACTGCTCCAAAAAGCCAGACTACGGTTTGCAACTGCACATGGGGACAAAGATCGTACTTTTTGGAGAAATGCCCTCTGGTCTACCAAAAATAGGACTGTTTGGCAATAATGACCATCGTTACGTTTGGAGGAAAAAGGGGAAGGCTTGCAAGCCGAAGAACACCATCCCAATCTTGAAGCACGGGGGTGGCAGCATCATGTTGTGGGGGTGCTTTGCTGCAGGCGGGACTGGTGCACTTCACAAAATAGATGGCATCATGAGGGAGGAAAAACTATGTGGATATATTGAAGCAACATCTCAAGACATCAGTCAGAAAGTTAAAACTTGGTCGCAAATGGGTCTTCCAAATGGACAATGACCCCAAGCATACTTCCAAAGTTGTGACAAAATGGCTTAAGGACAACAAAGTCAAGGTATTGGAGTGGCCATCACAAAGCCCCGACCTCAATCCTATAGAAAATGCGTGGGCAGAACTGAAAAAGCATGTGTGAGCAAGGAGGCCTAAAAACCTGACTCAGTTTCACCAGCTCTGTCAGGAGGAATGGGCTAAAATTCACGCAACTTATTGTGGGGAGCTTGTGGAAGGCTGTCCGAAACGTTTGACCCAAGTTAAACAACTTAAAAGCAATGCTACCAAATACTAATTGAGTGTATGTAAACTTCTGACCCACTGGGAATGTGATGAAAGAAATAAAAGCTGAAATTAAATAATTCTCTCTACTATTATTCTGACATTTCACATTCTTAAAATAAAGTGGTGATCCTAGCTGACCGAAGATAGGCAATTTTTACTAGGATTAAATGTCAGGAATTGTGAAAAACTGAGTTTAAATGTATTTGGAAAAGGTGTATGTAAACTTCGGACTTTAACTGTACAAGAACACACACACAAACACACTCAAGAACACACACACACATGAACACACACACACACACAGATAAAATGCCTTGTCTACTGTGTTTCTGGGCTGTCTAGTAAGTGAAGTGGAGAGTGGGGGCCCCAGATTTGGGAGACAACTTGGAAATAGGACACTTCATCACCATGGTTTGTGAAGGCCTTAGCTATCTCCCCGCTAATAGTCCCAGGCATGTGGAATAGCACCCTATTCCACATGTAGTGCCCTACTTTCAACCAGGACTTATACGGTTCTGGTCAAAAGTATTGCACTATGTAGGGAATAGTGTGCCATTTGCCATGCAGCCCCAGTTTGTCTGGAATATGTTATGCTTTGTGATACTCTGAGTCTGGCTGAAATATATATATATATATATATATATATATATATATATATATATATCTTCTGGAGCTGTTGGAACCTCTTACAGTGTATCAGGTTCTATTGGATCACCTTTGTAACTTAGCTCTGTTGTTTTCCCTTGTTTAATGTCATAATGCAATCATCTCATGCATTATTAAAGACAAGATACTGGCTGGATGTTGTCAATGAAATAGTAGTTATTATTGAAGAAATATAGCAAATTTCAATAATACTCAATCATATTTGGCTATGTAGACTGTTTACCTTAAATTAGACTATATTAGACTTCAAAAGATACATTGGTTTATCATTTGTTTCATCAAAAGTGTAGACGTGTTGAAATGTTGTATGCCAAAAGTCCCTCTCCATACACATGAAACACGTGTCGACATTTCCTTTTCACTTAAACAATACTGCGTCTCCAATTCCCTCTATTTATACTGAACAAAAATATAGATGCATCACGCAACAATTTCAAAGATTTTGTTGAGTTATAGTTCATAATCTCAGGAAAAAAACAAATGTCCTCTCACTGTCAACTGCGTTTATTTTCAGAACAAGTTCCACAGACATGTGACTAACAGAAATTTAATAATGTGTCCCTGAACAAACAGGGGGGTCAAATATCAAAAGTAACAGTCAGTATCTGGTGTGGCCACCAGCTGCATTCAGTACTGCAGTGCATCTCCTTCTCATGGACTGTATCAGATTTGCCAGTTCTTGCTGTGAGATGTTACCCCACTCTTACATTAAGGCACCTGCAAGTTCCTGGACATTTCTGGGGTAAATGGCCTAAGCCCTCACCCTCCGATCCAACAGGTCTCAGAAGTGCTCAATGGGATTGAGATCCAGGCTCTTCATTAGCCGTGGCAGAACACTGACATTCCTGTCTTGCAAGAAATCATGCACAGAATGAGCAGTATGGCTGGTGGCATTGTCATGCTGGAGGGTCATGTCAGGATGAGCCTGCAGGAAGTGTACCACATGAGGGAGGAGCATGTCTTCCCTGTAACGCACAGCGTTGAGATTGCCTGCAATGACAACAAGCTCAGTCCGATGATGCTGTGACACACCGCCCTAGACCATGACGGACCCTCCACCTTCAAATCCATCCGGCTCCAGAGTACATCCCTCGGTGTAACGCTCATTCCTTCGACGATAAACGCGAATCCGACCATCACCCTTGGTGAAACAAAACCGCAACTCGTCAGTGAAAAGCCCTGGTCCAGCGATGATGGGTTTGTGCCCATAGGTGACGTTGTTGCCGGTGATGTCTGGTGAGGATCTGCCTTACAACAAGCCTACAAGCCCTCAGTCCAGCCTCTCTCAGCCTATTGCGTACAGTCAGCACTGATGGAGGGATTGTGCGTTCCTTGTGTAACTCGGGCAGTTGTTGTTGCTATCCTGTACCTGTCCCGCTGGTGTGATGTTCGGATGTACCGATCCTGTGCAGGTGTTGTTACACGTGGTCTGCCACTGTCCGTCCTGTCTCCCATGAAACATGGGACCAACACTTTACATGTTGTGTTTATATTTTAGTTAACTGTATTTTTCAAAGCTACTTCAACACAGTGGGGTGTCTACAATCAATGCCTTGACCCTCTACCCACTGCAGCAATGCTGACGCTGGATCGAATTCAAGCATCGGGTTCATTTCAAAAAGGAGCTGGGAAGAGGCCCAGAAGCTATATGCTCCACCCTGGGGTGCTCCACCCACCATCCATTACCCTACTGCCTATGTAGCGTCACTGATGAACCCAGCTCCACCATCACACCACTCCAGACCCATTCAGACAGCATATTTGCTGGATGACAGTGCGCTCTGTGTACCATCCATTACAGTGAGGGCAGATGCGTTGTCATCGGGAACCTCTCACACTGGCATAAATCCATGGTCAACAGTCGGTTTGGGTCAAGTGATTTATACAGTAGGGTAGGCACACTACTTTACCACAAAGAAACACATGCACGCACACACACATCCACCTCATCCCCCAAGCAAACCTGTTACTGTACTCAAGAGGCGTAATGGGAGTCTTGTTTAAAGTATGGAGGAATCTGGTCAAAGTCATCACAGAGGTCATGTTTGAGGAACTGCAGAGCACGGAGGAGTGTGTGCATTTCTTTTTTTCCTCTCTTTCGCTTCGATCAGCGGGGGAGGCGGCCGGTGATGTAGTGTAGTAGATTCAAAACACAGACACACACACACACACCGTCACACACACGCAGTCATATGTTTGGGAGCCCGGCACCGTGTGGACTGCAGAAAGATGAAGTGCTAAGTGAGTTGACTGTACTTGACCGTAAGCAGCAGATGAAAATAGAGGAGATGCTGTGTCCCGGTAGGCTCACTTGTGACATATATTTAGAGCCCTCGGTAATACTAACGCATTACAATATTCCAGAGAGGGCCATTTCAGGAAGTCAATTGCTTTGGCTTCCGAAGGCCACAGCCAATGTGAGTGAGATCTGCCCACTATCCATAATGCAACAGCCATTGTTGTTGAAATTAAACGAGCAGCAGAGTCCATAAAGGGGAGTTCACCCATGTCATAATTCAGCTATGAATCCTGTCAATTGAAATAGACGCCGTTCAACACAAGCCCAAGTGGTCTCAACATGGACATAGTCTGCCTCTTCAAAACTTCAGTAGGCCCATCTCCATCATTCATAAAAGACAAGTAAGATGGTGAGGCAAACACACTGAAATGGTAACCCTGTCAAGGTGTCTTGTCATAACCGTGGACAGAATGATCCACCTGACACGGGCAGATCTCAGCTGTTCGGAAAATAAGACGGACAGCGGCTCGTCTTAGCTGGAGCGCTCGTCACAGCCCCCCATTGTACATCGCCATCACAAGACTTCAACAATATTGACTTCTGCAGGCGAGATCAGTGCATGGAGCTTTTATTTTGTCAAGGGATCATGCGCTTTCATGTCCTTACCTAAATATAACTTTTTCTCCGGCGTGGCTTTGGTTGCAGGTGGTATTTCATTTATGAGCATAGCCGAGACCCAGAATGCTTCAGTTTGACGGCTGGGACTTTGGGAGGATTATCTGACAAATTTTTATTTTACAACAGCTGGTAGTGAGAAGCCACCAGAGGTCTACTCCCAACGACCTCTCCTCTCATTTTTCACTTTCATTTTTCATTTGTTTAAATAGCCAGCACACCACTACACCATATCTATCATCTGTGTTTGTTCTTTGTCATCCACATTTTGGATGCCATTTATAGATTATTTGGGAGACCCTCGAAATAGAATGGAAAACGAATGTACAGTGCAATATTGTAGGTTGTATCACATCTGACTACAGCCCCAAATTAAACGCCCTTCATCATATCTCCTAAAGCGTCATGCTGTTCTCATTCCTTCCTTTGTTGATGATCCGATGCCAAGCAACTATGCAGCACCTTTTAGGACATTGGAAAATGTGATTTACTATAGGCAGCCGATTGACAACCTGCTAATGCTAGCTTCGATGTCTCGATCTAAAACAGAACACCTGGTCTCACAGGCCGCTGTCTACCACCATTGGTAGCTTATGGCAGAATCCCAGCGCTGACACGAATGTCCCCCCAACTCCCTATAAATTAAAACTCCTGTCCGTGCCTTGAGGCCCTCGGCCTTCCCACTCTCCAAGGTGTAGTAGGGGGAATCTGGAGTATAACGGGAGTATACCACTCGAAATAGGGTGAATCCTGAGGACTGGAGTATACCACTGGAAATAGGTAGTAGGGGGAATCCTGTGGACTGGAGTATACCACTGGAAATAAAACAAACCCATAGAAAGGTCAGAGGCTTGTCAAACAGCTATTGGATTTTTGTTACATGGTTTGCAGGCGAACTGTGCACCACGCACCTGGCCCCTTCTACAAGCAAGCCTTGTTGACAAGTTTAAATAATTGAAAGCCTATTGGCTCTAGATGAATATGAGGTCTAGAAAAGAATAAACCCCAGCACTGGATGAAATATCTTAGCCGAGGAATGGAGTGCGGATCGAGCTCTTAATCCAGAAGAATTGTGCGAAGAAATAACAGCATATCAAACTGAAGTGAAAACTTCAATGCAATAATAACTACAAGTAAAAAATAACTGTACAAGCTCCTCATTAAAAGGGGTACCATGAAGGCTTTAATTGATCTCTCTTGATCTGCTTTTCTTTTGGGAGATCCTCATATGTTTTGAAATACATGTATTTGATGGATATCAAACAGTGCTACACTCAAAGAGGGCTTGTGAAACTGAGGGAAAACTACTGCAAATGTCCTCTGCAACCAACCTCGACTAGAGTATCTACCCCTGGCACTTGGGTATTGTGAGTTTGTGTCTTTTACCCTTGAGTTCACACATCTGATTGATATTCATATCCCTGTCACGGTCAGATGAGTCCAATTGGCAGTTTACGTTGATGGATGTCTCCGGTCTCAACAAGTCCAGCCAGGCAGCCAGGCAGCCAGGCTTCCAGGGAGTGTCTGGGATCTTTGGATCATTGCTCTGCTTTGGCTCCTGCCACATGTGTTGTCTCCCCAGACTCTGTGTCCTCCTTCCTGCTGACAACGCCACGTTCCCCAGAGGGGGCGGCCTCTGAGTAATGAGACGACACGGGCCTGGTGCTCAAAGTCTCGTCTCTTTAATGTGACATAAATCTCCCTCGCAATGTGTGATCGATCTATTTATTACCCTATTTATGTGAAGCCGCCAAAAGGCACCTGACAGGTGGTTTTCTTCAGGCTGAAATATCAATGGCCATCACTCAATTTTTATTGCTTTGCTCAAGTCGTCCGGATCCTGTGGCATTTGTTTTGTGGGGTGCTGGGCATGAAATATGAGATATGGAATAATATTACAGCAATCTGCAGATATATGCAATGAGAGCCAGTGTCAACGGTTAATGTTTGCTTGTATTTTTCTTCCATTCAAGTCTCTTCAATATTCCCCAATATCGCTTTAGGAACCCAGTATGGGTTTCACAGATCCATTGAAAGATAAGTTTGATTGTAAGCCCGATCAAAGTTACATGGCATTATTGTGTCAAATCTATATAGAATTTACCTTAGAATTTGGACAAATCAAAACAAATGTTACGGTCTCCTTTGTCCACATGTATTCTTCATATCTGCCTACATTCTTCCCTTTCATTCAACTTCTTGTGTTCCACAGTACTTAAAACAGTATGCTTAGATCAGAATATGGTGTTGTTCATTACAGAATTAATCAGTTAAATCTTTGGCAAAACGATACATTACTGTATGTACCTCTGGAAGTATGAGTGGTGACTTTGTGCCCTAATCCTACCACGGTCAACAGGAATAATTTCCCTGTCACCTTTGTAAGAACAAGTGTGCTCCCCTCAACATTCCCAACATGATATGGCACAATGGAGTGTGACACCTAAAGGAGTCTGCCAACTAGGTTCAGTTTGCTCCTAGCAGAACTTGGCTAGGCTAAGTGAACGCCTGTGCCTCACATACTCCCTTAAAAGACATTCACTTGAAAAACGAGAATAGTACTGTTTGTCCTTCTTGAGACACCGTAGCCAGTATTCACTTCCTAAGAGTGGTCAGAATTCATTGAAGATAACTCAAGAAATCTGTCAGAAATGTTGACGTAACTAAGGTGTTTGGTGCAATATTTCTCAAGTGAAAAAAATCGTCATGAAAATGAGTCGTCTATCAATGAATGACAACAAACACTTAATTGAAGACATTAAGCTACCGAATTTCGGCTTGCCTCGAGAATTTAACAGCCGCAAAAACCCTTGCCGAAACAAACAAAAATGTCACGAAATGTCATCATAATATACAGTAACAGTCAAAGGTTTGGACACAACTACTCATTCAAGGGTTTTTCTTTATTTTACTGTTTTCGACATAGTAAAATAAAAGTGAAGACATCAAAACAATGAAATAACACATATGGAGAAAAACAAAATCTCAAATTTGGACTCATCAGACCAAAGATCAGATTTCCACCGGTCTAATGTCCATTGCTCATGTTTCTTGGTTTCTTGGTTTCTTGGGCTCCCGAGTGGTCAGCGATCTAAGGCACTACATCTCAGTGCTAGAGGCGTCACTACAGACCCTGGTTCGATTCCAGGCTGTATCACAACCGTCCGTGATTGGGAGTCCCATAGAGCATCGCATCGCACAATTGCCCCAGCATCGTCCGGGTTAGGGTTTGGCTGGGGTAGGCCGTCATTGTAAATAATAATTTGTTCTTAACTGACTTGCCTAGTTAAATAAAGGTTAAAAAAGCAAGACTCTTCTTATTATTGGCGTCCTTTAGTAGTGGTTTCTTTGCAGCATTTCGACCATGAAGGCCTGATTCACGCAGTCTCCTCTGAACAGCTGATGTTGAGATGTGTCTGTTACTTGAACTCTGTGAAACATTTATTTGGCCTGCAATCTGAGGTGCAGTTAACTGTAATGAATTTATCCTCTGCAGCAGAGGTAACTCTGGGTCTTCCTTTCTGTTGGCGGTCCATGAGAGCCAGTTTCATCATAGCGCTTGATGGTTTTTTGCGACTGCACTTGAAGAAACTTTCAAAGTTCTTGAAATGTTCCGGATTGACTGACCTTTATGTCTTCAAGTAATGATGGACTGTCGTTTCTCTCTGCTTATTTGAGCTCTTCTTGCCATAATATGGACTTGGTCTTATACCAAATAGGGATATCTTCTGTCCCAATACAACTGATTGGCTCAAACGCATTAAGAAGTAAAGAAATTCCACCAATAAATGAACAAGGCACACCTGTTAATGGAAATGCATTCCAGGTGACTACCTCATGAAGCTGGTGAATGCCAAGAGTGTGCAACGTTGTCATCAAGGCAAAGGGTGGCTACTTTGAAGAATCTCAAATTTAAAATATATTTGGATTTGTTTAACACTTTTTTGGTTATTTCACATAGTTTGATGTCTTCACTATTATTCTACAATGTAGAAAATAGTAAAAATAAAGAAAAACCCTTGAATGAGTTGCAGTGTCCAAGCTTTTGAATGGTACTATATGCATGAACTGTTCCAAACTGTTTCAGATGGGAGGCATGAGGACGTTTTCAGTGGGGCGTAAAATTCTCCCCCAGAGCATTAATGTCAGGATTTTTCTGTATTGGGGGTCAGTGGGTGGTGTTACATCACATTCACCCCACCCAATCGTGTAGTAGTAGTAGTAGTAGTAGTATCAGTAGTAATAGTAGTAGTAGTAGTAAGAGTAGTAGTAGTAGTAGTTCAGAGGTCATGGATGTTAAAAGCTTGTGGGTGTCCTTAATTCCTTGTGTCTCTTATTGCACCCCATACCACCCTCCCATCCTGTCGTGTGCAATAGGGGTGTGTATGAGCACTCAGGATTTTGCTATCGGGCCGATGCCAGGGCTTTCTAAGAGGGCTTCTCAGGCCAATCCTTGGTACAAGCTCTGGTGTTAACCCACTGGAGGACCCTTATCAGTGACATGTCGTGCTCACGTTTCCCTGTGGTTCCACCACCCCTCTCGCCCATCTCCACACTCTTGGGAACTCCGCCCCTGTGGGCCGATGTTATCTTGGGGTTTGAAGTGGCAAACATATTTGCCCAAAGCTTCCCACAGTCCTGGAGAACGAGAGAGATGGAAGGAGAGAGAGAGCATTCCTAGAGAAGGGGAGAGATGGAAGGAGAGAGAGCTGCCCTCCAAGAACAGACTGAGGAGTCACAGGAGCCAGACCTGGACCTCTAAACCCAACCTTCATGTGTCGCCTCAAGCTCCCGACACACACCCCACCCCAGAGCCCCACTTGTTTTCAAAAGACATGCCTGCACCCCTGTAACACATCAGTGCCATACGTCACTTAGCACCCTCTACAGATAGTCATACAAGGTGTTCTGAAAGGGCTGAATTATGCCAATGCAAATGAAGATGAACAACTACTGAATTAAGAAGGAGACTGCAGTACCCTGAGGACTGAGAAGCTCATTCAGAATACCATAACATGCCATGTTGAGAACACTATCTGTACTAACTAGTCTTGACACTTATTAATGACTGTGGGATGACTATATTTCACAGGGAAGCTGATGTATTGAACTGATGTTGTCCACTCAACCTTACACTCTGACATCCATTCATGAGAACTAATCAAAGACACTGCCCCCAATTGCTTCCTTGCGATCTAGTGATCAACCAACCCCTTCACTCCAAAATAAATGCATTTGTCTCAACTTCATCAGTAAAAGGGACTGTGTGTTGGACTGTGTTGGTCTTTTATCCTGAAATCCCTCCCCCTACCCACCCAACACCCTACCTAACCTAACTACTTGGAAGGGGGAAAAAGAAGCGGGAAAAATACAAACCCAGGAGATTAGTTTTATTGTTTGTGTCATGACACAGCCACTCAGAAGTTTCTCAAAGTTTTTTAGAGTTGGGGGGTTGGCTTAGTTCTAGTTCCTCTGCTTTTGGCTGTGGTCAGGCCTTTTATGTTCTTCCTGTGGATTTTGGGTCACTGTCAGTGAGTCTCGGGGGATGTGAGGGGAAATTTAAATGGAGCTAGCTAGATCTCAGAGGCTGGTTAGACTATTGACTGCTGGTTTCTCAGTTGGGATGTACGGTGCTTTGTTGGAATTTTCTGCCTACTGTCGAGGCCTACCTCCATCTTAATCGATGCATCTGGACGATGAGTGAGTCATTTCATGCATTTCTTCTTTCTTTGGCTTGATATCAATGTAAAATTGAAATTATATGAAATATTTTGAACATAGAAAATATTATGTGGGCAATATCTCAGATGTTGGGGAAATTCATTATATTAAATTGTCAGTAAATATGTTTTTATTAAGTAGGTAAATCACATTAAAGTGCAATGTTGTCATTTTCCCCCATTAGTAATACTTAAGCACCTAAAATCACTCAAGAAGTACCTGCGCTAGCTGTTCCAGCAGCAGTAGGCAGGTGTATGGACACCCAACTCTGCTTTCCCCTGCCACCTCTGGCTCTCCTTGGGGATTAGGACCTGTCAATGTGGCCCTCTCCCCCTCCCTTCCAACTACCCCACACACACACACACACTGGGACAGATGCTTAAATCTTTAGTTCTTAAGGTGCTGTGTATGATAGCGATTGGGTGCTCTCTGAGCTTGATTAGGGCAGTTAGCCCTGCTAAGGCTCTGGCTGTTTACAGTGGATTACAGAGAGGGAGATAGGGGTTAAGTCTACCCAGGCACCATGCCTTCCTCCCTCTCTCGCTCCCTCTCTTCCCCACCACGGGAGCCACTGCAATGGGTCTGCCTGGCAGCTCGTCTGGGCTCCCCGCGCAAGGCCCAACTGACAGGTAGCGGGATTTGGCGGAGCGCTTTGCATGAGAGCCAATAAGAAAACCTGAACACGGCAGATTAGCTCGGGATTATGTTGTCAGAGCGAGCCTTGATGGACAAACTGCAGAGGAATAAATTGCAGTCTGTTTGAGGAGCTAGCGCTGCTGCCACGCAAACAGGAGAGAAGGGACCCCTTCGTCTAACACCCGTCCAAAATTACAGGGAGGGAAAAATCATTAATAATTTCTAAACGACCACTCAACCATTACCCCCATGTCCTGCTCATGAACGCTGCCCGGCCTTTATTTAGACATGTGTCTTCTGCCCCTAACCTGGCTTTCAAGGCTGGTTAATGTTATTTATTCAACCCAAGTGACAGGAATCTCATGGATATTAAAAAAGAGGGTAACGTTAAGGCTTGAAAAAGCACACGTCGAGAAAGAAATCCCTCACGTCTTTTTATCCAGCGTCGAGCTCCTGTCCTGTTTCTGATGAAATGACGTACCTAGCTTGGAGTTTTGACGGCCTGCAGGGACTGGAGTTCGTCAGTGTATAATTTTGACTGATTTTGGTATACGTTATCATCTTAAAAGGAGCTTTTAGTGCAGCACTAAAAAGGGCTTAAGTGGCTTTTATAAAGCTAGCTCGGACAGTAAATGTATCCAGATGTTTATGATACAGTCCATTAATTGCGTCGAGCACTTTGCTATGTTTTGGACTGTTGTAAATCTCTCTAACTTCTAGCAGCTCATAACTTCTGTGTGGGGCTATGCTGAGTTTCATCCTCTCTCCCTCCTCAAGTTGAATTTGGCTTCTATTATGCTTTAGAGCAGATGGTGTGTACTTGGGTACTTTGTATAAGGTCAAAGTGTGCCTGTCTGTATAAACTAGATGGCACAAAGCTGGGTCAATTAAGATACACTTTAATGAGCGTTTCCATTTCGATTCAAGCGTTATGTAATAACGATAGAAGAATGCAAATGCACAATGCCACAAATGTGGTGTCATTTAAGGTCAAAATCTGCCGTTCTGCCCCTGAACAAGGCAGTTAACCCACTGTTCCTAGGCCGTCATTGAAAATAAGAATTTGTTCTTAACTGACTTGCCTAGTGAAATAAAGGTCCCCCAAAAAATAATGTAGCTGTAAGTCTACCTCTCTCTCTCTCTTTCGAGCTCACGCACTCCCTCTCTCTCACTCTCTCTCTCTCACTCTCCCTGGAGGAAGATGTATTGTAAATTGTGACAAAGGCTGTGTATACTTAGAGACAGTCGATGGTACTGTGCAGTAGTAAATCAATCTTATGTGCCTTTCTAGTTGAAAAGACTAGCACAGCTTTCCCCTGTGCCTCATGGGCCCAAAAAAGACGCACACAAAAAAAAGTTTTTCTCCCAACATGTTGGAAAACTACACAGTGAACTAATAACTAATACATTCAGAAATATTATTGCATCTCTCACTTCCACTCACACATTTAATCCTTCTTTGTGGAGTAATTGAATGTGCTTCATTAAAAGTCTCATGGTGGTGTCTGGTGGAGACAGGCATGGCACACAGTTTTAATGAGTTGATTGCATTCTATCCAACCCTGGATCATTAAGAATGCATGTCTGTATGTTAAACATATGAATATGTATTGCCATAGAAGATTTGCTCTCAGACTTAGCAATGAGACAGTTTTTGTGCTCGGAATAATAAACCATTAAAGGAATGAACTACCATTTAATGCCCCCATTTCCGTTGGCCAAGTCATAGAAGAGTGAAAACCAATGGTAATAGCTCTGCTTTATTGGAAACTAGGTTAAGGTTTATTTAATTTAAACAAATGTAGTTCAGTATACACAAACAATGTTAATATTAAAGCCAATGAAGAAACACACTGCTCAGTTGCACTACTTCACTTCAAAAGCAATATATTGCATAGCAAAGCCATTCTGAAGACAGTTTTGCCTTGCCTTTGGCTTCATCATGTCAAACATGCTAATCAGATCCAACTTTATAAAGACAGCTGAGAGGCAGTCAAAGGATTTGAAGATCCATGTAAGAGTGAATGAGATACTGTATATTATACTGTCAACCTAAATGATTACGCATAAACATGATTTAGGTATGCAGATAAATACTTCTCATGGCAAGGGGAAATAATGGAAGTCTCAAAGGGATTCTACTTCTGCAACTTTATTTCCTCCTCCAAGCATGCTTTGAATGATGAGTGTGTGTGTGTGTGTGTGTGCGTGTGTGTGTACGTGTGTGTACGTGTGTGTGCGTGTGTGTGTGCACATGCGTCTGTGTCTGCAGTGGTTGTTCTGCTGCCCTCCTCCTGTGTCCAATCATACGGTGCTCCATAGAGGGCTCCAGAGGTCAGCAGGGTTCACTGGTTAGAGGTTAACAAATTGCCACGGTGAGACTCACACCTGACTGATGGCGTGTAGGGGGAGGGGCAGGGTGTCTAGGGTAGATGGATAGGGGTCTTTTGACCAATGGTGAGACAGCCAGGAGGGCTACACTTTGCATAATATAGGCCTTGCTTTTTTGCAAGTAAATATTGTTATGCAAATAAGGATATTATCGAGGTACTCAAAATGTTACTAATTCCTTTCTTTGTGGATGAAAACTCTATCAGTAGTTGTCAATGTCTTTCCTGGATTTTCCTTCATGGATGGGAAGGGGCCTAATTACAAGCGAGAATGTGTCCGGAATGTTCCTGGAGGATGCTGGATTGGATACATCCCCGATTTCGTGAAAACTACAATAATCAACCCACTCCAGCTGCATATTATGCCACTTGAGTCACTCCAGTTCTCTCAGACTCCTTGGGTCTTGATGTCTGTACTTTGCCATGTCTTGGCCTTCCAGGAATATAGGAGGACCTGCTTTTCATTCAACGCACACTCACCAATGAACAGGCAGCCCCCATTGAGAACAAATGTGCTATCTGCCTATGCTATCTGCGGCATGCTAAGAGAAGGGGTGACAGAGAGAGGAGTGGGGAGAAGGAGAGGGGTGACAGAGAGAGGGGTGACAGAGAGAGGAGTGGGGAGAAGGAGAGGGGTGACAGAGAGAGGGGTAAGGAGAAGGAGAGGGGTGACAGAGAGAGGGGTAAGGAGAAGGAGAGGGGTGACAGAGAGAGGAGTGAGGAGAAGGAGAGGGGTGACAGAGAGAGGGGTAAGGAGAAGGAGAGGGGTGACAGAGAGGGGTAATGGGAAGGAGAGGGGTGGTTGGGACAGAGGTGGGAGGAGGAGGAGGGAGTGTTTGGGGATGCTCAGCTATATGAGGAGGTCATGCAGTACACATTGGACTGACTGTCCTGAGGTTTGGACCACTGGCTGACCCCCTTCAACATGGCTTGGCTTTCCTGTTGATTTATTTATCAGAGAATAGGTGTGAGAAACAAATGAGCCTGTTTCCTGACTGTTTCAGTAGAAACGGTTCTGAAATGAGCCACTTGTTAAAATAAAATGGGGTTGGGTTAAGGCTAAGGGAGAGTTCTGAATATTTTTTACAATTATTTGTCTAAGATGTGCAACCATAGCAACATGTCTTGATTAGAAAAAGTTGATTATTTATTCTATGAATCATCTTTTTCATTTGAACAAGGATATCATGTTTGTTCATGAAGGTACTTTGGAAAAAAAGCAACAACTTTTGCAGTGTGAATTGAGTATGAATTCAGTTCCATTCAAAAGGGCCAAGAGTGAACTGAACATGGACCCGTTCGTTTCACATCCCAATTCCCTCGGCATCAAATAAAGGTATGTACATACACAGAACTCTTGACCTGTGCTGATAATTAGTCTCTTCAGAGATTATTGTTTTCTTTTTCTCTTTGGTTCCAAATTATTATCTTTGCTCTCCAGTGACGGGAAGAGTCAACAGTAGCGGCAAAAATCATATATCTCCTTAAATAAACGCCGGTGTCTGATGATGTTTTAATGGGAAAACCTTGTCCCTATGGGCTGTGACCCTAGGAGTGTGTTTTAGCTATGTAGACTGCTGCGTGCTGAGAGATATAATTGCTGTGTACATACTCTGCTGGTCCAGGCTCATAGGTGTCCCTTCCTATGCCTAAGCTGTCTGTCTGCTGCTAAGGTTAGCTTATGTTCCCTCAATGTTATTCTCCCACTCAGGATTACGGTTTGCTGGAAAAACACAACGTCTGTCCCCAGAGTGGGCAACACGTTGTCTTTTACTCCCAACGGACGCTCACTCCTTCCCAGTCCTTTAAACACTTTGAGTTACAGTCCTTATTTCCCTGGGAAGACAACAGATGCATGCCCAGGGCAGGGATTGGTCATACTCATATGGATGTTATCAGAGAGAAGAAGAAAAAGAAAGACAAAATGACTTTTTCTGACTCATCTGTGCTTTTCCCCTTCACTCTCTTGGTGTTTTAGTTCTTCTTTCTTGATGAAACCTCATGAGTTTTGAGAGAAAATTTTTAGAGAATAGGTAACATTTTTTGTCAAACACAGGATGTGTGGACTTGATTAGTAATTCAGACCAAAGCAAATGCGGGTCAGACAATATTACAATTGAGTTCAGGGAAATAGCTAATGAGCATCAAAGTTAACTTAATCATGTTTCATGAAATAGTCATTTGATTTGCTATGTCTTGAAACCTAATTGGATAGTGAATTATTTAAGAGCAGGATGTACATTGTGTTTTAGTATGAAAGATTTCAACCATTGCTGCTGGCTTATTTCATTTTACAATATTTTAATCAAACATTGACATCAATACTTAATTGCGTAATCCAGTCATGAAAATGGAGCCAGATAGTCATCACTTTATTATGAAGTCATTCTAATGACTATCCCACTGGGCACAGACGTCAGTTCAACATCTAGTTTAGATTTACATTTGGTTGACTAACGTGAATACTAACGTGACATCTACAACAAATGTCACCATGTCATTGGATTTATGTTAAAAGTTGTGTGAAAAAAATAGGATTTTCCCTTAAGTTGACTTTTTGCAAATCCAATCAGTTTTTCACATTGATTCAACGTCATTATATATAATTTTTTGTTGTTGAAATGACGTGGAAACGACGTTGATTCAACCAGTTTTTGCCCAGTGTGATGTTTCATTTCTTCCCCTCTCTCTCTCTCTCTCTCTCTCTCTCTTTCCTTCCTTTCTTCCCTCCCTTCCCATCTCTCTCTCACCATCTGTGTTTTATTAGGGTGGGGTGGACAGTTGTCTCATTGGCCCTCAGTACATGGAGAAGAATGCGGTGACGACTACCAGCCCAGAGTCATTCACGAAGGGCCGGCCCTTCTAAGAGACAAAGCAATAACCCAGCAGAGTATGAAGTCATCACCACCGTTTGTATGCAACATTACAAAAGGTTCAGTAAGGTTCACCTACGTCCCAACACGAGACAGGGACCAGTCTGGTCAGACCCTGACCCAAGAGTGCCTGGTTCATCAGTCAGTCTTAATGGGTGGGTGGGGTTTCTATGGGTACAGGTGGGGCTACAGTAAATACTCATAACGTATGATAACTATGAAGCAATTGAGAGGTAATTGTTTTACAGTTTTTTTTACGATTGCTTACACACTAAAATGTAACTTTTCCCACAATTAGCAAAACCTTACACTCAAGGAGCAAAACACAAGGCTAGATTTGCACAACTGTAGCGCATTGTCAGCTTCACACTATTTGCAAAACATTACACACAGTGATTTGCAAAACACTAAACACACTTGTATACATCAGACACAGAAGTATATCATGATGTCACTTCCTTGCAATTCCAAAGCACTGACTGTCAAATTACCACACCTATGAGCCAATCTGTTAAACACAGCCATCAGGTGCACAAACACATGTTTGCTAAATTGTAGACGCACCAATCAGGTTTAAGCACTATAAAAATGCAGCAGGTAGGTTCACCTGCCTTCAACCAAAATGGAAGGAGTCAGAAGAAGAGTGAGAGTGAGAGGAGGAGTACACAGAGAAGGAGGTAGAGGAAGAGGCCGAGCCAGAGGTCGAGGAAGACCTGAAGCAGGAGGAGAACGTGCACAAAGAAGAGGACCAAACTTATCAAATGACATTCGTGCAACACTAGTGGACCATGTTGTGAATCACAGATTGACGCTGAGGGAGGCTGGACTGAGAGTTCAGCCAAATCTTAGCAGATATACAGTGGCATCTGTCATAAGGACTTTTAGACAGGAAAACAGGTAAAAGATCTGTCTACAGTTACAGTAATCAGCTGCTTATTGTATGCACCATATCAGCACTTGTGATACCCCTTCCTGTGACATTGTACAGTAAGTTACATGTATTATTCTCTACATAGGATTGAGGGTCGGGAACGACAAGGAGGAAGGGGGCCCAAATTCACACAAGAACAAGAGAGAGAGATAATAAACATGGTTTTGGCCAATAATGCTATCAGGCTCAGAACTACGAGCCAACATTATCGGTGACCATGCCATTTTCAATAATGTCCACCAGGTCTCTCAGTCAACACTGGCACGCATTCTGAAAAGACATCAGGTTCAAATGAAACAGCCTTTATCGAGTGCCTTTTGAGCGGAATTCAGAGAGGGTCAAACGGCTGCGGCATGAGGATGTGGAGGTTTGTATTGTTCACTTTAGCACTGTGATGTTGCATACTGCACACATGACTTTTTTACATTGACTGTATACTAGACCTATCCTGAACTACACAATCTTGTCTTTCACTGTATTTCAGGGAGTTTTGCAGATGGATGCTGAGGAAATCCTGCAGGAATTCATTTATATATTGATGAGGCAGGGTTCAACCTCACAAAAGCAAGAAGGAGAGGAAGAAATATCATTGGCCACAGGGCTATAATCAATGTCCCAGGGCAACGTGGGGGTAACATCACCCTTTGCACTGCCATTTCACAGCATGGGGTTGTCCTCCGTCATGCCAAAATGGGCCCTTACAACACACCTCACATTCTCACACTTTTGGACCGATTGCACCACATCGTCACAGCAGGTAATGAAATGCACTAGATGCAATACACGGTCATCTGGGACAATGTGTCATTCCACCGCTCTGCTTTGGTCCAGAACTGGTTTCAACAGCATCCACAGTTGACAGTACTATACCTTCCACCACCTCTCTGTTTCTAAACCCTATCGAAGAGTTGTTCTCTGCATGGCGGTGGAAGGTTCACGATCTCCAGCCCCAGGCTCAGGTACCCCTCATTCAGGCCACGGAGGACGCCTGTGACCAAGTCGACGCCGCAGCTGTGCAAGGATGGATTCGACTTTCAAGACGGTTCTTCTCGCGTTGTCTTGCTAATGACGATATTGCTTGTGATGTTGATGAAATTCTCTGGCCAGATCCAGCTAGGCGAAGAGATAATGTATAGTATGTTTACTGTAGTATTTTCTGTACAATATTGTCCGTTTTTTCAGATTATTTTTTGTTGTTATTTACTGTAATTGTAACCTGTACTGGATACAGTATTTTACGTTTGTCTGTTTGCTGAGCTAACAGTGTTATGCACACTACTGTAGTAGCATGAAAACTGAGACATGTTATGTTGTGATTCTCCATGTTGACATGTTGACTGATTTGGGTATATGGAGAGAAATAAATGATATTTTCCTCAGTCTGCAGCATTGGTCTTGTGTAGTGGTTGTATAGTTGCACTTTCTCTGTGTACTTCATTTACAGTACTCTAATCACTGACAATTAGACTTGCTAAAAGTGTTTTAGGTTGGCAACAGCAGTGTAACTGGTTCAAAAAGATTGAAGTCATATGAAATGTGTGTTTCGTATGGTAACAAAATAGTATTTTTATGAAGTCGTGTATCGTTGACAAGTGTTCCATTTTGCAAATGATCTGAAGTGTTGTGCTACTTTAGTGTAGGGTTGTGCTAATTGTGTGTAGTGTTATGACAAACTGGGCCCTGTTTTCAAAATTGTGCTTCAACAATTGAAGAAAACTAATATGTGCCCGACCGTGCCTCTGTCATTTACAATCAAAAATTGTTATCACAGTGATATAATAATGGTCATGGTCTTTTTCGGCTACGCATGGACAACACAATTGTCTCGTCATCACCTATGCTATGCTCAGTTTTGTCTCTAAGGTAAAATGTTATGTCTGCTTTGACTGTGTGTGTGTGAGGTGATCCACTTCCTTTTAGTTTTCCTTCCCATCATCCTCAAGCTCGAAGCTGACTAGTTATTTTCTCGTAGAGCAGGGTCCAGGATTCATGTTCAGGCCTCTGTGAATCACAACGTAGCGTGTGATCGGCCCACTGCCCTCTGCTTGACTCCCCTGTGAACTCCTTTACAATAACATGCTTGCCTTTTGCTCTGTCCCTAATCCCCACCCCACCCCTGTTCCACGACTCCCTGACACTTCTGGGGAAAATGGGGGAAGAAAAAGGAAACTCCCCACGTAAAAAAAACCCCTGCCAAAGTCCCTCTATCTACTGGGGTCTATGTGATTGATTTATCCCATTTGCTCCCGCCTAATTCTATAACGTTTGGCAGCATAACTAACTAATATAGACCTGTTATTAGCATAACTGACATAGACCTGTTGTCGGCATAACTATATTTCTGGGGCTGAATGTGCTAATGAGGACCAGATTCTGACTCCCTCTTCCACTTCCTCTGTCACAGAGGCCAGTCAGAACAAGTCAAGTTTAACAGTGCCATCTACAGTAGAGAGGCTTCCTCTCTATCCATTATCCAACACTGTATTACAGCAGGGGTTCAGAGATCTGTGCAGTATTCAGTTATGACCCATCTCTAAAAGCAAGAGTGTGTTGTGACAGTATTATAAAAGTGTTAGCTACGATGTTACTACACCTTAGAAACTTAACGCTGCAGGTAAGCGTTGCATTCATAACATTGTGACGTCCTTTTCAGAGCCACACAAATTCTATGCATGTTATATCTATGGAATGAGGGTTGATTGTATTCTCCTTGTTTTATATTTAAAAATACATATATAAACCATTGTACAGTTTATACCTAATCAATTGTAAATAGGAATCAATTGATTATACCACAATCTAAATACATGACTACCGATGAATCCAAAATGACAAGTACTCAACAAAGCAAGACATGACAGACATCGGAGGCCAAACAGATCAGGGCCTTGGCCATTGGGCTTGGGTGAAAAACCCCAGCTAAATACGGCCTTTACTGTTGGCCTCACCCTAATCACCAGTGGTGATACACTCCCAAATATTATCCCATTCTCCTTAATCCACTCCACAATGCTGTGCTCGCCCACTTACCGGAAGCTTTGACATTTACCTTGGGATTTACCGGACTTGGGCTGGAGTGGCTGCGAGTGGGAAAGTGCTAATCTACAAGGCAGATTCAGGATTAGTCTGGTGAGCCAGGTGACCTCAGGGTCGCGCTCTCATTGGCCGGAGGAGGGGGGGAGGCTGCTGTTTTGGGTGGGGGCCTCTTGAGCAGGCTGGATGCGGGGATCTGTCTGTATGTCTATCTGCATATCTGTTTCTCTCTCTCTCTCACACAGAGCCATGAAGAGTGAATTCCACTAATCAGCTCAGGATTAACAGGGACTCAAACAACACTACATCTAATTACCCCTTCACAGCCACTGTGGCAAACAGTGGCCCTTCATAGCCACAGAGGCAAACAGTCACAGAGGCAAACAGCCCCACACAGACACAGACACTGGGGCAAACAGCCCCACACAGACACAGAGACTGGGGCAAACAGCCCCACACAGACACAGACACTGGGGCAAACAGCCCCACACAGACACAAACACTGGGGAAAACAGCCCCACACAGACACAGACACTGGGGCAAACCAGCACTCACTGTGTCTGGAAGAGTGCCTTCTAATACAAACTATTGATCAGTCTACCAGTTTATGAATCTTTATACGCATAGCTTGTTCAATGCATTTAACATCTATACATCTGAATATCATTATGTTTCATTAGCTAATGTCTCTATGATGTGCCTGTGTTACAATACTCAACATGAGGTTGCTGTTCCATTATGTTTCCTTTTGCTACTGAAGGATGACTTTTCAATTTGCATGGATCAAAACCATTTACGAGTTGTCATTCAAGTCAGGCTTATCTGGTGTTGTGATAAGCGTGTCTGGCTGCAGGATTCTGACCTCAGAGCAACCCACAAGCCTGGATATGAACAGTATGGTCAGTGAACATTTTTCAAAGTGACACAGCCAGTGAGTGCTTAATCATTCTAACCCACGGTCGCTTGCCAAGAAGTAGTGCTGGGCCACCCACAGTTTCTTCATTGGTTTTCTCTTTTGTTTTTGAAACATGTTGCCTCAATATGACCTGTATTCAATTCTAACAAATGTTATTTTGAACTATACATGTATTTTCTGTACTTTTCCCTAATTTGTCGCAAATTTGAAATGTACAGTACCAGTCAAAAGGTTGGACACACCTACTCGTTCCAGGGTTTTTCTTTATTTTTACTGTATTATAGAATAATAGTGAAGACATCAAATCTATGAAATAACATGTGGAATCATGTAGTAATCAAAAATGTGTTAAACAAATCCAAATGTATTTTATATTTCAGATTCTTCAAAGTAGCCACCCTTCGCCTTGATGACAGCTTTGCACACTCTTGGCATTCGGCCAATCAGCTTCATTAGGTAGTCACCTGGAATGTGTTAAAATTAACAGGTGTGCCTTGTTATAGTTAATTTGTAGAATTTCTTTCCTTCTTAATGCATTTGAGCCAATCAGTTGTGTTGTGACAAGGTAGGGGTGGTGTACAGAAGATTTGGTAAAAGACCAAGTCCATATAATGGCAAGAACAGCTCAAATAAGCAAAGAGAAATGACAGTCCATCATTACTTTTTAAGACATAAAGGTCAGCCAATACGGAAAATTTCAAGAACCATCAAGTGCTATGATGAAACTGGCTCTCATGAGGACTGCCACAGAAAAGGAAGACCCAGAGTTACCTCTGCTGTAGAGGATAAGTTCATCATAGTTACCAACATCAGAAATTGCAGCCCAAATAAATGCTTTACAGAGTTCAAGTAACAGACACATCTCAGCATCAACTGTCCAGAGGAGACTATGTGAATCAGGTCAAATTGCTGCAAAGAAACCACTACTAAAAGGCACAAATAATAATAAGAGACTTGATTGGGCCAAGAAACACGAGCAATGGACATTAGACCGGTGGAAATCTGTCCTTTGGTATGATGAGTCAAAATTTGAGATTATTGGTTCCAACCGCCATGTCTTTGTGACACACCGAGTAGGTGAATGGAGGATCTCTGCATGTGTGGTTCCCACCGTGAAGCATAGAGGAGGAGGTGTGATGGTGCTTTGCTGGTGACACTGTTGGTGATTTATTTAGAATTCAAGGCACACTTAACCTGCATGGCTACTACAGCATTCTGCAGCAATGCGCCATCCCATTAGGTTTGCGCTTAGTGGGACTATCATTGTTTTTTACTAAGACAATGACCCAACACATCTTCAGGCTGCCCAATAAGGAGAGTGATGGAGTGCTGCATCAGATGACCTATATTGATGACCAGTATTTATGCTGCAGCAGTTTATGTGTCGTGAGGCTAGGGTCAGTTTGTTATATCTGGAGTACTTCTCCTGTCTTATCCGGTGTCCTGTGTGAATATTAAGTATGCTCTCTCTAATTCTCTCTTTCTCTCTTTCTTCGCTCTCTCTCAGAGTACCTGAGCCCTAGGACGATGCCTCAGGACTACCTGGCATGATGACTCCTTGCTGTCCCCAGTCCATCTGGCCGTGCTGCTGTTCCAGTTTCAACTGTTCTGCCTGTGATTATTATTATTTGACCATGCTGGTCATTTGTGAACATTTGAACATCTTGGCCATGTTCTGTTATAATCTCCACCCGGCACAGCCAGAAGAGGACTGGCCACCCATCATAGCCTGGTTCCTCTCTAGGTTTCTTCCTAGGTTTTGGCCTTTCTAGGGAGTTTTTCCTAGCCTACGTGCTTCTACACCTGCATTACTTGCTGTTTTGGGTTTTAGGCTGGGTTTCTGTACAGCACTTTGAGATATCAGCTGATGTACGAAAGGCTATATAAATACATTTGATTTCATTTGATGACCTGGCCTCCACAATCACCCAACCTCAACCCAATTGAAAACATTTTTAAAAAAGCAGCCAACAAGTGCTCAGCATATGTGGGAACTCCTTCAAGACTGTTGGAAAAGCGTTCCAGGTGAAGCTGTTGAGAGAATGCCAAGAGGGTGCAAAGCTGTCATTAAGGCAAAGGGTGGCTAATTTGAAGAATCGAAAATCGAAAATGTATTTTGATTTGTTTAACACTTTTTTCATTCATTCTTGATTCCATGTGTTTTTTCATAGTTTTGATGTCTTCACTATTATTCTACAATGTAGAAAATAGTTCAAATAAAGAAAAACCCTTGAATGAGTAGGTGTCCAAACTTTTGACTGGTACTGTATATTCCTTTATATATGTGACACCCAACTGTTTCATACATTTCAAGCATTTCTCTAGATCTTAGGCAGGTCCCAAACTCTCTTAAATCCAATGCATCATGCCACATTAACAACGCATAATAATGCATCGGAGGCGGCAATGGGAAGCGAGTGCATTTGCAGACGGGTTAAGTACATGTTGGCGTGGCTCCCGCACTATCTGGGAGACAGGTTGGCTTCCCAACCTCCCACAGTTTTAGCCGTAATGAACAAGCTGCCTTACCCAAACAAACAGGCTCTCTGGAGATGTACCTCAACTACCTCCCTAATCCAGGAAGTCTCTCTTATCTCCTAACAAATGGCCCAGCTCTGAGCAGCCGCAGGCTATGGTGTCGTTCATCAGGTTGAAACCCAGACGGTGGAACAGGTATAGGTGTTTCAGGGAAAGAAAGTAACTGCTCCGCTGTGGTGGTGCGCATCAGAGCTCGGCCCTCAGCCCATTGTTTATTTACACAGATGACAGTCACAGATGACAGACACATGTTTCCATGTGTCACAGATCTATTGCTCTCTTCTTTCACATAGAAAGGTGAGTCACTGTAAAAACTTCAATTAAACGCAGTCTCAAATAGCCACCTGTCCCTTTTAATAGCCGGGCAACGGTACACATTTTAGTAAATAAACGCCTGTTTCAAATAAACACAGGGTCTAAAGTCATTGTTTATAAAATTACCATGAATTACCATAAATTGTTTAGGATGTTTAATGTTTATTTTGTTGCATTAAATAATTCAGTAATGGGTCAAAATAATTATGTAAATCATCCGTTTTTACCATCAGTAAGAAACTGCTAGCTATTGGCAGCTGACAGGTGAGAACTGCTAGTTAACTTTCAAGCACAAAAATAGTCAACAACTTTGGGAGTAGAGACCCTTAGAAATCAGCATATTAGTGGCAAAAGTAAGAACTGACAAAAATGCACCATCAAAGATGAGAATCATTATTCTGTCACAGAAACATATTTAAGACAAACAAACATGACACAGTGTGTAAATAATAAACACAGTAGTGCAGGAAATTAAGAAATGTATTAAACTGCTGAATTGAATGCTCGAATAAAACCATTCGCTATGAAAATGAGCAAAAGCTGTGTGCATTTTTAAGGAAATAGACACTTGGCTGAAATAGAAGCCTGTCTCTAATAAACTCACGGGCTATTAATTGAAGTTTTACGGTATGTTGAGCTGGTTGAATGGGATATGCAGATGCGTTGGCATGTTGAATTTACTGTGAGGTTTGCTGTGAGCTAACATCGAACACTTACTGCCCGTCTTTCATTTAGAAGCTTCAAGAAGATAACTAAAAACTCTAATTATATTTGGGGGGCAATAGTTTCTACGTTGGTGTGTTAGTTTCTGTGTTGGTGTGTTCGTTTTTGTGTTGATGTGTTAATCGTTTTTGTGTTGATGTGTTAATCGTTTCTGTGTTGATGTGTTAATTGTTTCTGTGTTGGTGTGTTAATAATTTCTGTGTTGATGTGTTAATCGTTTCTGTGTTGGTGTGTTAATAGTTTCTGTGTTGGTGTGTTAATAGTTTCTGTGTTGATGTGTTAATCGTTTCTGTGTTGGTGTGTTAATAGTTTCTGTTTTGATGTGTTAATCGTTTCTGTGTTGGTGTGTTAATAATTTCTGTGTTGGTGTGTTAATAATTTATGTGTTGGTGTGTTAATAATTTCTGTGTTGGTGTGTTTCTGGTGCCACAGAAGGACATAAAGCACTGGGTTATAGGAGTATAGCACATTTCTTCATCATCCAGTAATGCCATGATTATGGAAAACGTATAATGACAATCTATGGTTTGTATAGTGATAGTCCAAAAAGATGGTGGCGCCTTCCATTGTTGACAGGGAAGAGTAAAAGGAAATCAGGGTTTGGCTGTAGAGGTAGGTCATTTCTGGAAGCTTATGACGGGTGGTGCCGTAAATAAGAAAACTTTATGGAGAGATAAAATCTCCTGTCTTCCGGACTACCCCCTCCCACGCAAACCTGACTGGTCCGTGTCAGGCACCGCACCCCTGCCTGCTCCTTCTGTGTGTGTGTGTGTGTGTGCGCGCACGCGCACACACACACACACACACACACACACACACACTGCCAGGTCACCCATGATGTTAAACCACATTTGTTATCAGGTTGAAAACCTACTATAAACTGTGCCTTGCTTGAGGATGAATGTACACTTTTTGGAAATTCAATACATTCCTCAGCTCAAGCGTCTTACGCTCTAATCTGCTAATTAATGATCACATGATCAATTTATTTCTTAAATGTGTTGTATAAAAAAGTGTTTAACCAGTTCCCATTGCTATCCGTTACCCTGGAAAGAGATCTAAACCAGTTCCCATTGCTATATGTTACCCTGGAAAGAGGTCTAAAGCAGTTGCTAAGAGCTCTCATCCAACAGTTTTGAGTGTTAATAGTGGCCTAGACATTTTTTCCAACCAGAAGTTGTTATTAAGAGCTAAGTCCATTAGATCATGCTTGCGAGTTTAGAGACTAGGTCAACAAGGCAACAACAAGGAGTGGGAGAGAATTGGACACCAAGCGCCGTAGCAAGTTCACAAAGCCCAAAACAGCTGTGGAAGATTTTCATGCCGACTACACATACTCCACCTGCCATTTCCATCATAGCGGTGGTCACAAAGGGAACAGTATATCTGTCAACAGGACCAAGTCCTCAATAGACCCAGCAAGCCAGTCAATCGCTCAAACACCCCTTCCACCCCATACAACCTCTCAACCTGGCCATCTTAGCCAATTCAGATGGGCTATTCCCTAAATTGATACAAAGAAAGACGTGTCCCTTCACCTGTCAAAACAGGTCAGTTATGAAAAAAATTATATTTACAATGACGGCATACCCCGGCCAAACCCTAACGATGCTGGGCCAATTGTGTGCTAACCTATGCGATTCCCAATCATGGCCGGTTGTGATACAGCCAGGAACCAAACCCACCATGGGGTAGCAGTACCCTACCCGCTAGGGTAAAGAGTGAGAGAGAGTGCGTCGACCCAGTATGGATTAAGGGGGTCACGGTGGATCAGCTGTGTCTTCCTCTCCCACAAAGGAGGAAAAACAGATATTAATCACCTCTACTACTACACACACAATGGGCCCCGGGCCCCTGGAGTTGTCAGGAGGGCCAGTGGAGCAGATAACACAAGTCAAGGGGACTAATGAAATACTAGTGGAGCCTGCTGTCTATGTGTGTGGTTACGATTGTTTTGTATGTGGTGTGCAGGTTATGTTTAAACTCCTAGGTACAGTATATATGTGTCCATGTGGATGTATATGAATAAGGTGGTCTATGGATGAGTGTGTGACAATCTGTCTATGTTTTTTTGTGTATACTGGTGAAAGCATATTCACATACGTGTGTGTGTGTGTGTGTGTGTGTGTGTGTGTGTGTGTGTGTGTGTGTGTGTGTGTGTGTGTGTGTGTGTGTGTGTGTGTGTGTGTGTGTGTGTGTGTGCGCGCGTGTGAGTGTGTTTGTGTGAGAGTGTTTGTGTGAGAGAGAGAGGAATGGAATGTGGCATTGTTTGCTTTACTCCCTGGCTTGGCACTGCATTCTGGCCACCCTCCTGCCTGTGCCTGGCCACTCTCAGTGGGACCCGGCCCAGCAAGCCGCTCTCTCACAGAGAAGGCCCCACCTGGCTAGGCGCGAAGACGATGGCAACGCCATCTGGTCCCGCCGGTGGCCCACGATTGGCCTGTTCGGTGCCCATGGGCCCTGG
This sequence comes from Oncorhynchus clarkii lewisi, assembly GCF_045791955.1. Taxonomy (NCBI): domain Eukaryota; kingdom Metazoa; phylum Chordata; class Actinopteri; order Salmoniformes; family Salmonidae; genus Oncorhynchus; species Oncorhynchus clarkii. Next base: position 16,476,572 of record NC_092160.1, on the reverse strand, counting down.
TGCCAGAGTGGCGTGTTTAATAAGCACATATGAGGAAACAGCGAGCTGCCAGGTGGTGTTGCCACCGCACCATGTGACCTGGCAGCCTCCGACCTCGCTGTTCAAACCCAGGGGCATCAAAGGACAGAGTTGGATATCCAAAGTAACCAGGGTGTAATCCACCCCCTTATTGGTCCCATTCATATTGAAATGAATGATCATAGGAGTTCCAGGAGCCCCTAATCTTGCCAATGAGCAGACCGGCACAGCTGCAGGGATAAAGTTAGAGTGAGAGCACCACTATATTAGAAAAGCTAAGACCTTGCTGATTGGATTATGAGAAGGGGGTGGGTGGGGGAGGTCATGGGGAGAGTGGGGTGAGGAAATGTCATCTTTCAGTGATGGCCTGTGTGTGGTTGTGATGTGGTGGTTTCATTAGGCTTGGCTCTGTAAGGCCCGTGGGCGGGGGAGGACGGGGGGCTTTGTCCCAGGGTATGGTGACCCACAAAGGGGAGCACTGGACAGAGAATGGGGGCGACAAAATGAGGAACTAAAAGCGGCGCTCTGTGTCTGGACTCTGCCCTTGATTCCGACTTAGCCTCCCAGCGTGAGTTCGTCTGGTATTAAGTTGTAGCGCGACCAAGGTTCGAGGGACTGGACTAAACCGGGCATTAGTTGCAGACTTAAAGGTTTTTGCCTGTTCCTCTGGTAGGAAGAGCCGCCCCATTTAAGTGTGATTGAACACGGCTTAGATGGGGATCAATGATTATCCTCATCACTGTTTTGTTTTGAGGTTTCTTTCAGCATTTATTGGAGAGTGGGAAAGGACTAGCCATTTTGTTTTGATGAGAAATAACTAATTTATATTTTGATTTCTTAAAATGTGTCCTTTATGCCCTTTGACTTCTTCAGGATTGGTGCTTCCCCTATGGGACGGTTGAACTAACGTAGGCTAATGCGATTAGCATGAGGTTGTAAGTAACAAGAAAATATCCCAGGACATAGACATATTGGCAGAAAGCTTAAATTCTTGTTAATCTAACTGCACTGTCAAATTCTCAGTAGCTATTAAAGGGAAATAATACCATGCTATTGTTTGAGGAGAGTGCAGTTTTGAACATGCAAAGTTATTAATAAACAAATTAGGCACATTTGGGCAGTCTTGATTCAATTTTTTTAACAGAAATGCAATGGTTCATTGGATCAGACTAAAACTTTGCACATACACTGCTGCCATCTAGTGGCCAATATCCGAATTACACCTGGGCTGGAATACTACATTATGGCCTTTCTCTTGTGTTTCAAAGATGATGGTACAAAAACAAATACAAAAAAAAAATGTTTCTTTGTATTATCTTTTACCAGACCTATTGTGTTCTGTTCTCCTACATTCCTTTCACATTTCCACAAACTTCAAAGTGTTTCCTTTCAAATGGTACCAATACGCTTATCCTTGCTTCAGGGCCTGAGCTGCAGGCAGTTAGATTTGGGTATGTCATTTTAGGCAAAAATTGGAAAAAATGTCTGTATACAGTATGGGATTGGCCAATCCCATACTGTATACATTTAACATAGGGGGGTTTCTTTGAAAGTAGACCAGACATAAAATGTCATACTAAGGATCATTAAGAAGGATACTTTTGCTATTTGATTTGGAATTTTAAGACCCCTTGAAGTATCAAAAAAGGTTATAAACATATTTTTTTATGAAAAAATGTATTTGGCCTTACTGCTGTTAGCCCATTCAAATGCAATGAATATCAAATTCATTATATGGAACAACAGATAGTCCCCCACATTTTATCCAAAGGGATTTTTTTCCTGAAGTGTCTAGCCTATATCTGAGAGACCAGCAAACATCTTTTAAATATTTTTTATATGTATTTTACTCCATATGCTTGGCAATACACCATCTCTAGGGTTTCCGGGATGATGGTGTTGATGTGAGCCTCGACTGATACCACTCCACTGATTCCGCTCCAGTCAATACCACGAGCCCATTCTCCCAAATTAAGGTGCCACCAACCTCCTGTTTGGACCATTGTAAAAAAAAAAAAAAAGTTAAAAAAAAGGACAGTCCCTTGACTCCCAACTCCACTAAACTCCCCTCAAGCACCATACAGTACAGTATGATGGTGATCATCAAGCTTGACAATATTCACTGACGATTGGGAAAAGATGTGGTCCAAAAAAGCCATTGGGATCCTGCAAGGTTGCTGATGGAACATTGATATGAGTTCTTCACATCTTGCCTTCACTGTTTAGCCTACTTAGTTTACGGGCAGCCCAATGTGGGGATAGAGATATAAGATGCAAAGATACTATACTGTAGCCTATCAGACATATACAGTGCCTTTGGAAAGTATTCAGACCCCTGTACTTTTCCCAATTTTGTTACGTTACAGCCTTATTCAAAAATAATGAATAATGACAGAGCAAACACAATGTTCTAGAAACTTTAAAAAAAAAAAACGGAAATATGAGATTTACATAAGTATTCATACCTTTTACTCAGTACTTTGTTGAAGCACCTTTGGCAGCGATTGCTGCCTAGAGTTTTCTTGGGTATGACGCTACAAGCTTGGCACACCTGTATTTGGGGAGTTTCTCCCATTCTTCTCTGTAGATCCTCTCAAGCTCTGTCAGGTTGGATGGGGAGCGTCGCTGCACAGCTATTTTCAGGTCTCTCCAGAGATGTTTGATCGGAAGTCCAGGCTCTGGCTGGCCACTCAAGGACATTCAGAGACTTGTCCCGAAGCCAATCTTGCGTTGTCATGGCTGTGTGCTTTGGGTCGTTGTCCCGTTGGAAGGTGAACCTTCGCCCCAATCTGAGGTCCTGAGCGCTCTGGAGCAGGCTTTCATCAATAACCTCTCTGTACTTGCTCCATTCATCAATGCCTCGATCCTGACTAGTCTACCAGTCTCTGCCGCTGAAAAACATCCCCACAGCATGATGCTGCCACCACCATGCCTCACTAGGTTCCTCCAGACATGATGACAAAGAGTTCAATATTGGTTTCATCAGACCAGAGAATCTTGTTTCTAATGGTCTGAGAATCTTTAGGTGAATTTTGGCAAGCGGGCTGTCGTGTGCTTTTTACTGAGGAGGGACTTCCATCTTCTCCAATCTCACCTCCCTAACCAAGGCCCTTCTCCTTCGATTGCTCAGTTTGGCTGGGCGAACAGCTGTAGGATGAGTCTTGGTGGTTACAAGCTTCTTTCATTTAAAAATGATGGAGGCCACTGGGGACCTTCAATGCTGCAGACATTTTTTGGTACCCTTCCCCAGTCCTGTGCCTCAACACAATCCTGTCTCGGGGCTCAATGGACAATTCCTTCGACCTCATGGCTTGGTTTTTGCTCTGACATGCACACTGTCAACTGTGGGCCTTTATATAGACAGGTGTGTGCCTTTCCAAATAATGTTGAATCAATTGAATTTACCACAAGTGGACTCCAATCAAGTTGTAGAACCATCTCAAGGATGATCAATGGAAACAGGATGCACATGAGCTCAATTTCAAGCCTTATGGCATGGGTCTGAACACTTATGTAAATAAGGTATTTCAGTTTTTCAAAATATAAAAAAAAAATGTTTTTGCTTTGTCATTATGGAGTTTGGTGTGTAGATTGCTGAGGATTTTAAAAAATTATAATTTTAGAATAAGACCGTAATGTAACAAAATGTGGAAAAGGTCAAGGGGTCTGAATACTTTCCGAAGGCACTATACTGTAGGTCTTGTGCATAGATAGACATGGTGTAGGCTACTGCATTCACAGCAGTCTGAAATAGGTATATTGGCCTGGCTATTTTATGTTTTGAGTTGTCATCACCTATAGTATGCTGTCTATGTTTAGTGTCTAGGATAAAATGTTATGTCTGCTTTGACGGTGTGTGTGTGCGTGCGTGTGTGTGTGTGTGTGCGTGTATGCCTGTGTGTGTGCAAGCATGTTCATGTGTGTGAATGTGTGTATGCATGTAAGTGTATGAATGTGAGTGTGTGTGTGTGCATGTGTGTAATCATTTGTGTTTGTAAAAAGGTGAGCGGTGAGAGGTCTCCTTTAATCCATCTCAAGCAGGTTTTTAGTTTCCAACTGGCAGACCTCATAGGAATCCCTGTACAAATTCAGCCAGCTGCGTTTGGTACAAACGAACGGCTTGAGCACTTGACATCTCATTTTAGCTTATTGAGTGTGAGGAGGACTTTGTGCCAAGCAATTTCACAGTTATTTGCGAAAGATAAACCTTGGATCGGGAATTGCAGAGTTTCAACTTAAGTGCTAACTGTTACCACAGCTAAAAAATTAAACGCCTTCACGAAGTGAAGCATATTGTTGTGGACAACAAAGTTGTCGCCACTGTATTTGGATAAGACTTCTACGCACTCTACCTTTGTGTTTGTTTAAATAATGAATAATGCATTTCTGTACTTTTTTATCCTTTTGTTTTTGTTGAAGCCTGCAGTTACTGCCAAATATTGTTTGTGGTGCGTTTTGTAGAAATCTATACATGTCACTAATGTATAGCAGAAGCATAAATGTTAATAGGTATTTACAGTGCCTTTGGAAAGTATTCAGGCCCCTCTACATTTTCCACAATTTGTTATGTTAATCTAAAATGGATTAAATAAAAAACAATTATCAGCAATCTACACACAATACCCTATAATGACAAAGCAAAAACTGTTTTTTAGACATTTTTGCAAATGTATTAAAAATAATCCTTGAGATGTTTTCGAAGGAATTGTCCGTAGAGCTCCGAGACAGGATTGTGTGGAGGAACAGATCTGGGGAAGGGTACCATCATTCTTAAATGGAAGAAGTTTCAAACCACCAAGAGTCTTCCTAGAGCTAGCCGCCCAGGAAAACTGAGCAATCTGGGAAGAAGGGCCTTGGTCAGGGAGGTGACTAAGAACACAATGGTCACTCTGACAGAGCTCAAGAGTTCCTCTGTGGAGATTGGAGAAACTTCCAGAAGGACAACAATCTGTGCAGCACTCCACCAATCAGGCCTTTATGGTAGAGTGGCCAGACGGAAGTCACTCCTCAGTAAAAGGCACATGACAGCCCTCTTGGAGTTTGTCAAAGGCACCTAAAGACTTTCAGACAATGAGAAACATTGCAACAACCCAAAGCACACAGCCAAGACAACGCAGGAGTGGCTTCGGGACAAGTCTCTGAATGTCATTGAGTTGACTTGAACCCGATCGAACATCTCTGGAGAGACCTGAAAATAGCTGTGCCGCAACGCACCCCATTCAAACTGATAGAGTTTGAGAGGATCTGCAGAATAGAATGGGAGAAACTCCCCAAATACAGGTATCCCAATCTTGTAGCGTGATACCCGAGACAACTCAAGGCTGTAATCGCTACCAAAGGTGCTTCAACAAAGTACTGAGTAAAGGGTCTGAATACTTATGTAGATGTGATATTTCATTTTTTTACGTTTTAGAAATTAGAAAACATTTCTAAAAACCTTGTTTTTGCTTTGTCATTATTGGGTATTGTGTGTAGATTGCCAAGAAAAAACAAACAATTGAATACAATTTTAGAATAAGGCTGTAGCCTCCACAAAATGTGGAAAAAGTCAAGGGGTCTGAATACTTTCCAAAGGCACTATATAATAGCTTATTAATAACATGTATTATAGGCTAGGATACATTCTGTTTTTGTGGACATCAAGCAAACGCGTGGGGAACCTTTGTGGTGCTCCCAGAAACATCATGGAACCTGATCAGTGGACGACAGGGGGCGACTGGGGCCGACAAGGGCCGCTGGCTTCAGTTACTCCACCAGATTCATCATGTCATATTATCTTCGGGCCCCGCAGGGCCACGCTGCCAGGGTCACTAAGGGCCCTGCCCCGGGTCGAGGACATCAGTGGGACATCTGTCCAACCGGCAGCATAGCGAGCAGAGCAATGCAATTATTCTCTACAGGAGGAATCTGTTGTTGAATGAATGAATTCCCTCCCTTTGAGAAGCTGCAGCAGGAGGCCAAGATGGGAGATAAATGTACAGGGATAGCATTGTGGTTTTATGGAGTTGCAGTGGTTTAATGTACTGCTGTACATACAGTGCCTTCAGTAGAATTCACACTCCTTGGCTTTTTCAACATTTTGTTGCATTACAGAATTAATTTTAAATGGATTTAATTTAGATGTTTTTTTTTTCACTGGCCTAAACCCAATACCCAATAATGTCAAAGTAGAATTGTGTCAAGATTTTTACAAAGTAAAAGCTGAGTCAATAAATATTCAACCCCTTTGTTATGGCAAGCCTAAATAAGTTCAGGAGTAAAAATCTGCTTAACAAGTCATATAATAAGTTGCGTGGACTCACTCTGTGTGCAATAATGATGTTTAACATGATTTTTGAATGACTACCTCATCTCTGTACCCCACACATACAATTATCTGTAAGGTGCCTCAGTCGAACAGTGATTTTGAAACACAGATTCAACCACAAAGACCAGGGTGGTTTTCAAATGGCTGCCAAAGAAGACCACCTATTGGTTGAGGAGTAAAAATAAAATAAAAAGAGATTGAATATCCCTTTGAGCATTAGTAAGTTATTAATTACACTTTGTATAATTAATACTCCAGTCGCCACAAAGATACAGGCGTCCTTCCTAACTCAGTTGCCGGAGAGGAAGGAAACCACTCAGGGAATTCAACATTTTTTTATTTAACCAGGCAAGTCAGTTAAGAACAAATTCTTATTTTTCAATGACGGCCTAGGAACAGTGGGTTAACTGCCTGTTCAGGGGCAGAACGACAGATTTTTACCGTGTCAGCTCGGGGGTTTGAACTTGCAACCTTCCGGTTACTGGTCCAACGCTCTAACCACTAGGCTACCCAGGTAATGGTGACTTTAAAACAGTTACAGAGTTTAATGACTGTGATAGGAGAAAACTGAGGATGGATCAACAACATTGTAGTTACTCCACAATAATAACCTAATTGACTGAGTGAAAAGATGAAAGCCTATACAGAATACGAATATTTCAAAACATGGATCCTGTTTGCAACAAGGCACTAAAGTAATACTGCAAAAAAATGTGGTAAAGTAATTTACTTTTTGTCCTGAATACAAAGTGTTATGTTTGGGGCAAATCCATTTCAACACATTACCGAGTACCACTCTCCATATTTTCAAGCATAGTGGTGGCTGCATCATGTTATGGGTATGCTTGTTATCGTCAAGGACTGGATAGTATTTAAGGATAAACAAGAAATGGAATGGAGCTAAGCAGAGGCAAAATCCTAGAGGAAAACCTGGTTCAGTCTGCTTTCCACCAGACACTGGGAGATTAATTCACCCTTCAGCAGGACAATAACTTAAAAAACAAGGCCAAATCTACACTGCAGTTGCTTACCAAAAAGAGAGTCAATGTTCCTGACTGGCCGAGTTACAGTTTTGACTTAAATCTACTTGAAAATCTATGACAAGACGTGAAAATGGTTGTCTAGCAATGATCAACAACCAATTTGACTAGTCTTAAAGAATTTAAAAAAGAATAACGGGCAAATGCTGCACAATCCAGGTGTGGAAAGCTCTTACAGACATACCCCGAAATACTCACAGCTATAATCGCTGCCAAAGGTGCTTCTAAAATGTATCGACTCATACTTATGTAAATTAAATATTTCTGTATTTCAATTTCAACAAGTGTGCTAAAATGTCTAAAAACATGTTTTCACTTTGTCATTATGGAGTATTTTGTGCAGATTGGTGAGAAAAAATATCAATTGAATCTGTTTTGAATTCAGGCTGTAACACAACAGAATGTGAAATAAGTCAAGTGGTATGAATACTTGACAACAAAACAAGGATAGCTTTCTGTCCAATACTTGCAGATTCTGCACTATTGGAAGAAAAACAATCCTGACATTATACTTTGTGTAAACTATTATAAGCTGTGAAGTCTATTGATATCTCAGTTATCCTGGATCAGCACCTTGGCCATATGAGTCCCCTTGGCATGGGCTAGCCTGACAACAGAGCCTTATTAATGTCCTAACAGTGTAAAGAGTGTGTCAGTCTCATTAGGGATTCATTACCACCACATATACTCCCTTCTCAGCATTACTGGGGAGCTTTGAGGGTCCACTACCTATCTCTGTTAGACTGGGGGACGGCAATAGAAGTCGTGCCAATTTTGCAAAGTGCAAATCTCCAGCCCTAGTGCACTCTGGGATTGGATGGGTTGGGTGACAGGTTGTGTCAGCTGTGTCTTTTACCTGTCGTCGAAGCGATTTCGCCAAGTGCACACACACACACACACACACACACACACACACACACACACACACACACACACACACACACACACGCACATACTACACATGCTCTCTCTTTCACACACACACATACTACCACCACGCCCACTGGGGTGAGAAGCGTTCCTCTCACCTCGAGTACTGACTCCCCCTCCACACTCCATGCCGAGAGAAATGCAGAGGAGGGCCAGAGCTCCAGAGCAATTTATCTCTATCTCCACACCTTGAGGTTTGGCCACAACATCTCATTACACTCACGATCCTTCAATCAACAGGGGCCTGAGCCTAGCTATTCCTAGACTGTGGATATAGCCCTGACCTTAGCACAAACCTGTTGTGTGTCTTAACATGGCCAGCAACATGTAATACTAAGCACCCTCTGATTGCAGTGTGAGTGAGTGAGTGAGTGAGTGAGTGAGTCTTAAGATGTTTGGCGGTGCTGCGTGCTCACTATGATGACAAGTGCACGGAGAGAGAGGGGAACAAAACAAAATGGCTGAAATAGTTGGATAGGCCAAGGGGTATGACTGCATGTTTTTATTAGGCCATGTCAAATTGTAATGTCTCAAACAGAGATTACAGATCATGTTGTTTCATTCAGTTCTGGTCAATTTTACTATAGTGTTATTGAAGCTATAACTAAAAACTGTGTGGACTGTCAAAATAAACACGTACTAGCATTGAATATTTAAAAAAATCTAAGATCTTAACGCTCTTGATCAATCGGTTATTTTGAGTCAAAGTAAAGAATCCGTTGATTACACAGACTAACTTCATTGTTGTTGTTGACTAAACAGTAAACAGTAACCTCACTCTAAGTACAGTAGACAAACAGTGTTGATTTTTACCGATAAGCCCCCAGATATGCCTAACTATACACTACCATTGACAGAACCCTTTGAACGTTCAGCCTCACTCACCACTCCAGGTTACTACACGCTTCCCTATGATGTCACAGGAAAACCCCTTTTCTGGGGTGACGTTGTATCACCAAGGTTCACAAAAAATGTTAAACAACGGGAATGACCCCACTTACCCATCGCCTGGTTCCTTTCTAGGTTTCTTCCTCCAGTTCTCCTGGCCACTATACTTCTGCTTCTGCTGGCTCTTTTGGGGTCAAGGCCGGGCACTGGAAAGCACTTTGGAACAGCTCCTGATTCGAAAAGGGATATATTATATTTAAACATTTGATTGATTTGAACCACGGCCGTAATCACAAACAGTCTCAGAGTAGGAGTGCTGATCTGGGATCAGTTTAGTCATTTAGATGATAATGAATAGGATGATATAATAGACAGGGGGACCTGATACTGTGTGAAAACAGGCCCAGGGGGACCTGATCCTAGATCAGCACTGTGTGAATACAGGCCCAGGGGTACCTGATCCTAGATCAGAACTGTGTGAATACAGGCCTAGGGGGACCTGATCCTAGATCAGAACTGTGCAAATACAGGCCTAGGGGGACCTGATCCTAGATCAGAACTGTGTTAATACAGGCCCAGGGAGGGAAGAGGCCATGGGAGAAAACCTGGACCCCACATCCACATCTCCTGATGAGGGAGCAAAGTGAGGTGTCCTAACACCACTGTGAGGTCAGACAGCTTTATTGAGAACATCTCAGACTGACAATGGAGTCATATGGTCAAGGAATGGCCCTGTATAGGTGGAGGAGATCCAAGATTTATTATACTTTCATTGCACCCACGCCTTGATGTCATAACATTTTATGATTTTAGGGGTGAATTTTTTTAAGCACATCTTTACCAGACCACAGAGCTATAACTCACTTCTGGTCGTAATTTACTGAGGCAGCGTTTCAAAGCATTAATCTGAACCTGCTCCTACGTGAAACATAACGGCACGTCCATCGCTGCTTCTCTTGAATATTTGGTTCTGGTTTGGATTTTTTCAGGGGGTTGCAGTCTTTAGCTAGGCCTACAGCGTGAGTGAGTCACAGATTTACTCTTCCCCAACAGTATTCAATAGCTACAAAAAATCAGCTCTAATAGTTCCCATCTCTTGGACTTTAGCTGAGCTCAAACGACAGGGGTTACAGTTTGTTCTTTAGTGTGTACACCTCAACTAGCTCCCTACCTCCTTACCTGACCAGGTTATGATGGACACACACATACAGTCAGTACAAGACCATTAGAGAGAAAGCATTTGGATCAGGAGTCTTAAGTTGTTTGTCCTAATCATGACAGATGGTCTACTCTCTATCGTGGAGAAATGTACAGGCCTCATATTTAATGATGATGTCATTTTTAAAAATGTGTCTCGGTTTCCCGATTATTCAAACAAACGGTGAAGCACACAAAGGTTCAGATCATTTTAAAAGGCTTGACCAGGGCCGAAGATGAATGCTTATGGAGTCCACTGATAAGAGAGAGACAGAGAGCAAACTGTCTGGTGAAGAGCTCTACTTTTACAGCCTGAATTAGTAGGGGACTGAACATATGTAATGGTCTCAAGTCCTATCTTTTGGTATACAATTTAATCTCTGAATATTTCTATGCTCTATGGCTTTTCTGCAGGTCCTACATGCTGTGTTGAATCTCATTGTCATAGCCTATAGTATTCATACTTACTCAACCGGTCATGGAATTCAATTAAACCTTCCCTAGCATTGCTTACGCTGTTTAAATGCTACAAAAACGCAGCATTGTCTGCAGTACATCTAATACATTGTATTAGTCAGTCAGCAATCTCTCCAACACCAGTGCAATGGCTGCAGTAATTTGGTGCATCAGTGCTCCCTCTAGTGGTGTTAAATTAGCTTTGACAGACCGGCACTGAGCTGAAAAAAGAGCTGAGGCTCAATTCCATCCAAACCGCAGTTATTTAATTACAGTATTTACACAGTAATGGTTAAATAATATCACAGATTGGTTTTGTGTACGGGAAAAAGCTTCTACAGTATAACTCCTATTTTTAGTAATACTAGTACTACCACCAGCCTGTTACTTAGTCTTGCCTTCCTTGGCATTGGATCATTTTTATAAACATTTACCTCATAATTTAACTTATATTATACACCAGTCTGACATTATGAGTAAAATCTGTCATTTATATCTGTCATAAAGGTGAGATAAAATGATCCAGTATTAGGCTGCAAATCATATCTTCACCTTGTTGGGTGCCTTACCATTAAACATTTTTCTCCTATGAAACAGCTTTCAAAACCTCTTTTCAAAGATTGCTCAACATTGAAACCCGCCATTAAGCAATATTTTCAGTTTTTTTCACTCTCTTCCAAATAGCTCAATTATCCGTGGGAGCTCTGATCCCTCAGCTCTTGGTTCTGAAGCCGGTAAACCTCCTTTGTCAATGAGCCGAGACCGAGAAATGACTATAGCAGCCTCTTTGAATGGCAGAATGGCAGGGTGAGACAGGTACAAAAGCTTCCTAAATGGAATGGATGGATCTAGGCCTTTACCGCAGGGCAAGCCTAGAGTTGGCCACCTTGCCACACACAGACTCTCCTGACTCTCCACAATCAAAGTCCCACACCCTACCTCCCCCACAACAGAATGAGTGAATTGCAGCATCCCGGATTTTGAATGGGGTTGAAGGAGTTGTTTGAAGGAGCAGGTAGCCTTTTCAGATGGCGGTGACTGTGGGTGTTCCCCTCTTGGTCGGAGGGTGTGTAGCCTGTTAGGGCAGGAGAGGAAAGCTCTGGGGCGGGGATGGCTGGGATGGTGGCCCCAGGACTCAGCGAGGATGGGGATTAGGTATAGGCCACTTGACAGGATAGGCCTGTCTGTCTATTTGTCTGTGGGCTGGGTTGATTTCAGGGGAAACGGTGATGAGAGGAGCAGGGTGCTTTAGAAAGTGGAGTGACGAAGGTGTGGTGGTGCCTGGATTAGGGGATTTGATTTAAAAGCGTTAGCAATCAGCATGGCTGTTCTTGCTGCATAACGTTTTTCTTTCGCTCTTGGATTTTTGTTTGTTTCAATGAGGTATGGTTAGTATGGTTAGTATGGTTGTGTGTGCGTGTGTGTGTGTGTGTGCGTGACCATGATCTTTCAATAAAAGGATTGATCTACACTTTATATACCTTCAAATTAAACAAAATAAATAAACAAATTCAATGTGTAAATAACTAAAAATTGGTTTGAGGGTCAAATTGATTTTGGTGGCATTGTTGTTATTAGCTCTCCATATTGTTGTTATTAAATCAATTCCTAGCATTTGACATCTTCCTGCAGACATAAACAAAACCTGCTCTTTGGACTTTGTCCTACTTAAATAAGTCCTAATCACTTGAAGGAGGGGAGCCCTGTTTTGTTTTCTATCACACTAACCCTGGGACCACACTCAATTAAAGCCCTAGGACTTGGCACTAGAGATCCACCAGTTTGATGGTGTCTCAACTTGGACACTGGTGTCTGTCACTCACAGAACAGTCTTTATAAATGCTAGAAGTCAAAATGGGAAAAAGTAATAGGCTAATACAATACAACAGTAAGCTATAGGCTTCTGGATATATAATGTCCCTCTAGTGGGTGCTACAGTCCCTACAGGTATAGCATGTTTAAATTCAGACTGCTTTTTCAGCGATATTACAAAAATGTCATATCAAAATGAGATGGATGTAATGTAAAGCTAGGAAAGGGTTTATATTATGTTGGCTTATGTTACGATGGACCTGTGTGTGAGATATTTCTATAAAATCAGAGTAAAATATTCATACCCTCCCAATTATCAATGACAGAGGCTGACATTCATATCAAGGCCAGATTTTATCAATGTTTGCTCGAGGAACATCCTCTCAACCAAATGTGTTTGCTCATACTCCCCAGACATGTGGGCTGGGGACTGAAATATCAAACAGGACAACTGTTTAATGGGATGTGCATGACGTGCACACACGATGAAAGAACTCCTGTGCATATACAGACACAACACCCCCCACATATACATATTCGCCCAGTACAGTTCCTGGATTGTGGTGGCCCTTATCTCCATTACGAATAGATTGTTAAAATCTTTCAAGAGACACTGCTTTGGGTAAAAAAGGATCAGTCCTATTGTACCATGGGACGGAGGCAAAATTACCCCATGTGCCAGGGGGATCTAATGTAATTAGTAGTGTTGACTTAAACCATGTGTCCCTGCCGTCTGTGAAATGGCACTGGCTCCATCCACCGGCATCCTACCATTCAAGGCGGTGTTTGTTTTCAGAATTTGCCCTCCTCCCCCCCCCCCCCCCACACCTTCCATTTCTCTAATTAAAGTAAACCAATAGAAGTAAGAAAGAGGAGGGGGACGGAAAAAGAGATGTGTTTGGAGAACAGATTGAACTCTACCGGCAAATCAAAAGTCAAAAGAGACATTGGGAGGCTGGCAAAATATACATTATTTATGAGGCGAGAGAGGAGAGGGCCACATAGTGAGTTTGTTTACAAGATTAGTGATTGGCCTGCTTATTAGCTTTAGCGCCCATCTGAGGCGCTTCCTTCCTTTTCAGGGGCATCATTGGCTATGCTGTCTGCGTAGCAGTGCTAATTTATGTTAACCTCAAATATGATCAATTTAATATAAGAGGCTTTCACTCTAACTAATCCAGCCAGGAAAAATGGAGTTGTGTTGGTGAAGTGAAAGGGGATGAGGGGAGGAAGGGGCGGGTGCACAGAGGATCGTGTGTTTGTGTTCACCTTCTCTAACTTCCAGCCTGTACGGTTCTTCTCACAAACTGCTTGTTTGACTTTTTGATTTTGACTCTGTACCTTGGGACTGGAATGACATTCCCTGTCTGTGTATCTTGTGCCAGGGATGATATTAAGCAAATCTGCCGATGCTCCAAGCGGGAATCTAAAAGTATAAGCAAACATGAACAGGAGAAGTTCCAGCTCACTTGAGCAGATCCGCTTTTGCTGAAACAACATAGCTCGGATAGAGGCTGGATGGGTTGTTGGTTTTCACTGTATGTGGTAAGAGTACTCTCCACATCCTAAAGTCCCCTGCCAGAATTTCACATTCAAGATTAAATCCTTATTTTAAGGTTAAATGTGTTTGTGTTTTAACATAACTCAAGTTGACTGTCCTTTTTGTGCATTGCCTGAAACCAACCATTTTCCAAAAGTCATTCAATCTTTCTGCTGTGTTCTTCTCAAAAACGAATCAAAGCTAAGTGGACCTGGCTGTAATGTAGGCCTAGTTCCTGAACACAAATGCCAGGCAACAACAACAACAGATCAACAACAAAGACATGCAATAGGTGTATGGGCCTACCTTGAGCTTGAGACACCTCTTTGGCGTGAGGACAAGCTCAACTGAACGTATTGATTGCGTAAATTGTGCAATTGTTCTGTTCAGGCTGTGTATAATTTAAATCTGTGGGAGGCAGACAGTAAGTGATGGCCACAAGCCTCTGTTGCGTATAATTTGGGTTTTGTTTTGTTTTTACCATGACCACAAGTAACATTTCAACTGTATTTAGTTGCAACCGTATTTAGGGACGGGCGCTAATCCATTTTGTGGACTGGAAAAAGGCCAAGGAATAGTGTTTTGGGAATCTCATCTTTGGACTACACTGATCTGTCAGTGGGGAATCCATTACTCATGATCTACTCATCTCAATATTTGTTTTGTCGTACCACAACAATTAAATTAATTTGCGATGAATGTTACCAATTTGAGTGTATTAAGCGTCATATTTCAAAAATACAACTGTAATGCTTGCACACATGCACACACAAATGAGAGTGACAGGAAGCATACCGGTTAAGAGCATTGGGCCAGTAACCGAAAGGTCAGTCGTTTGAATCCCCGAGCCGACTAGGTGAAAATGTATGTGCCCTTGTGCAAGGCACTTAACCCTAATTACTCCTGTAATTCGCTCTGGATAAGAGTGACTGCTAAATGACTAGAATGTAAATTCCCACTAATGATCTTAAAAAACATTCCCCGTAATTAACCAAATTCCTGCTCTCCATTAAAAAGGGGGCATGCCTGGTTTTGGGATCTAAAGAAACTCAGTATTCCCCTGGCTTGTGAAGTTCTTCCCCAGGATTAGGGGGTAAACACGGAAGGCTGAGAAAGCTGTCTTATCCCACTCCATCTCCCAACCACATGCTATGATGATGTTGAGTGAACAGTTGAGAAGAGGGGTTTACTGAGTAGGCCTATAGGCCATCATAATAGTCTCCCTCTCTCATCTTCTAGCCTTTCAGGTGAATATTACACAAATGAGAAGATAGAGATTGTGGCTCCCAGAATGTTTAGGATTGGGTTTGGAGATAATGCTCTTCGAAATTATATGTCTTTCTCCAGTTTTCAGACTGTTCTGAGAACACTAGGTCTACTCTTAGAAACTTTCAAACAGCTCTAACCAACTTCAAGTCCATACAGCTGTCCAGCTCTTAGTTTACAAGGTCAAAGGAGAGTTGAACTATAGTTTTACTTTTAAATGAAAACAAATACTACATTTAAAAAAGTACAGTTGTGCCTATGGTGGCTAGCTAGTTGGCTTTACTGTCGCTTGGCATAGTCAGACCATATTGGGATCTAGCTAGTTAAAAACATTTCACCAAATCAGGTTAAAAAAAAATCTAAAATAGTATTTTCTCACCTCACTCAGCAAGCTAAAACACTTTCTTTAACATCTTTCAAAATGACCATTGGAGATTTGAACTTTGAGTGACCGTCTAGCTTTGCTTGCAATTTTGCTAAATTATGCTAGCTAATTGTAGTATTTTGTGACATTGGATGACATTTGTATGACAATAATATGGAGTTTGAGTTTAAAAATGTATTTGTTTGGTAATCATAGTTCAATATTTTTCTCATATTCAAAAACATTTCCATTCAAATTGGATCTGTTTTTAATATGCTGTCTGTCATTTTGTGTTTTACCTATAACTTATATTTTTAAAACGGTAAAAGCAAGTAAATATTACTTCATATTTGAATCACACTTTAAAATGTATATTAACTGTATTGAATTTTCGTGTTTGTTTTTATGTCCCCAGTGTAAAAAAAAAGAAGGGAGTAGCCTATTACAGACCATATTGACAACAAGCCACAATGTCTTCAGGTGACTCATTATTTACTACGTCAATTACAGCGAGGGATAGGGATCAAACCAGACAGAGGCGTGGCACGGACATACAGTAGTAATCTCACAATTACTACTTTACTGTTGTTGACAGACACAACAACAGCTTAGCCTGTCATGCAGAAAAGTGTGTGTGTGTGTGTGTGTGTGTGTGTGTGTGTGTGTGTGTGTGTGTGTGTGTGCAAAGAGAAAGAATATGCATTGTGAACCAAGTGTGGGTTGCTATAATCCTGTTTAAGGCCTTTGTTGTCTATCCTTTGCTGACTCACAATAAGAAGCTGACAGTCTGAAATAGGTATATAAAGAGTGGTCCATGCACAATAGGCTAAAGCTATATTCTGACTAACAACATAACAGACTAAACAGAATAGATATGACAAGAAATACACTCCTCCAATGTCCACGTCTTCAAAACAATCCAACGGCTTGACCTCACACAACACAGAGAGGCTTGAGTCCATTTAATTATAAGTATATTCTATAATATAGGATTATATTCTATATTCTATCATTCTATTTCTATGCTCGGGCCTGGGGTTTCCTCCATTGATGCAGAGTGTGCCAGTGACAAAGAAGCTAAAGCCTTGTAACGGTTTAAGAGCAAGGCTGGGGATGTCACAGGCTATGCCTGGCCTTAGCAGTAATGGCCAGGATCTGCTGATTAAACAGGGGCCTCCACTGCTAGTATTTAGTGACTTAAGTTACGTGTTCTTCCATAGCAGTTGCGGCTTTGTATCTATCCCACTATCTCTCTCTCTCACTTTCCTCTCTCTTTCTTTAAGAAACTCTCTCAAACAGGCACATGTATTTCCTCCTTCATGACGATTAAGGGTGAGAGCTCAGTGAGTATGCTCTACTCCGTGTTCATTAAACATGTCACATTTGTTGTTTTACTTTGTGGGTTTAAGGTAATGCAACCAAATTCAACCTCCATAAATATTTTGTTTTGGTGCTAAAAATCCCAGGCAAAATGGGTAATCTTTTACCACTGTGGATTTATTTTCCTAATCCAATCCAATCTGAAGACTGAACAATACATGTTCTTTACGTACCCGGGTCTGAATTTGCATGCAATGTTTTACCATACAGGGTCACACCCATGTGAATAACTGTGACTTAACTTTATCTTTAACTTACATGTAATAGTAGAAAATAGACAAAGACATTCATCAGAAGAGAAATCACCAAGGTGTGTCTACATGTGAACCACAACTAACGGCCTACAGTAACTCCTCTTGATAATACTACAGTATTGGATGCTCTTGAATTCATTGTCGTGCTTCAGTACCAGATGTACAATCACCACTGTCTGGTCAGTCATTCATCATCTTTCATCATTTACCCATTCATTAAAAAGATGCCGTTTCTATGGAATGTGGCATTAAATATCCCAGGTCTTTAAAAGAGCAGCAGGCCTGAACGTAGAATAGCATAGTAAATGGGTCTTATGGAGTTTTGCACATCCTGGAAATGTGCGCATCTCACACATGCAATCATTGGTATCAGTAAAGTCTCATACACTGATTAACCCACACTAAGAAGGCCATACGTGCACAGTGCTCAATCTTTAATTTACATTTCCACTCAACATCATAAAGTGCCCATAGTTTTGAAGTCTAGAACCTGGTTGGTTTGTGCCACCATCTGTCTGTGTCATATATACAAGAATATTATAATTAAAGGAGGAAATCTCTTGATCCCAATCTAAATATTGTGGAAGACAATGCAGCCCTTTGACATTTTTTTCCTACGAGGGACTGTTTGTTCACCATGCAGTATTTACCCACGCTGGCATTTCTGTTGTTTGTAAATTTTCCTTATGAGTCTCTAATATCTGTCGGGAATGAAGCAAACACTAACAACACCTCGTCTGCAGGTTGAAAGCTTGATATTGGTGGGAAAACAGAAAATATAATTACATTTCGTTATTCATTATTATTTAAACATAGACTCGAGTCCGAATGGTACCTTCCTCAGGATTGTCACTTCTCCTGTGGAAATACTATTGAAGTTTGAAATGCATGTTCTACTATACTCATCATTAAATTACAACAGCATGTTTTGATCAAGCAGCGAAATCATTTGCATTGCAATACGCATTCTCATAGTAAAACAAAAAAGGCAGATCTCATAATTCACAAGAAGATAAAAACATGGAGGGATTGAAGGAGATCAGTGGTTGAGATGGTTGATGCTTTAAGAGACGTGACTCCTCAGCATATTACACAGCGAGATACATGATGAAATAGGGAACGAGATATGGCCCAAGTCTCTCAAACATGTAGTGCGGTAGTGATGTATGTAATCCAAACACCAGTTCCTTGGTGTATCAGTGTCTTAGCACAGTGACAATCTAAAGGTTGAGAAATTCAAACACACCCGAAAGAAAGGAAGACAGACTTCTAGACTTCAACATGGATATTTTCCCACAGATGAGACAGACACATAGACATTTGTCCCCAAAGCAAGCTTTATAAATCTGGAAGGGTGGGCTGATCCAACATTTATAAATGAGAGTGCCAAGTCACATAAGCACCTGTCAAAACTTGTCTCCTCCTTTCTTCTCTCGCCTTTTGATCTCTCTCTCTCCCCCCTCGTACCCATACCCCCTTCTCTCTCCATTCTTCTCTTTTTTGCTAACTTTCGAAGCTTTGGATCTCTGATTGATTACACACAGAACGCGGAGCTGAATGTGGAGAGGGGAGGCACCGGTTCATTTTCCATTTTAAATAAAGATGGAAAAGCAGGGAAACTGCCAAGGGTATTCATTTGATCTGAATGGAACTTCAATAAAGCACATTTGGAGACAGCTATTTCAGTTCATCATTGGGAGGCATTCCCCAAGCAACGTTTTGTCTTGGGCCATGACAGGCTGCAACTGTTATTTTTTCCCGCCAGAGCGCTCTATATTAAATCAATATGTAATATTACCAAGGTCGAAACTATACCCCGGCCACATGAAGCATATATTTCTCAACCGCTGGTGACACTGTCCCATTTGTCTCTCTGTGGCAAAACATTCTCGCTGCTTCTTCCACCTTCTCCTCAATGCAAATGTATGTAATAGTTTAATTTATTTGACATTGATTCCCCTTGGGGAAATTTGTCTTGTGTCTCCCATTAAACAAGAGTAGCATCACATACTAGCAAGCTCTATTAAAGTGTTACATAGGAGGGAATGTTGAAGTTCTTTGATTGTATCAAGTGAATAGCTTTTGCCTGAATTAATAGTTGATTATTTTCCATGATTGAATAAAAACCATTGATTGTCACAATGAATGAAGTCTCTATCAATGACAATACTACACATTTCAACACTGAGTCTCAATCAATTTAGTCACAGTAGGGTCTAATATATCCGTCAGTATTTGATTCATTCTGTGCTTGAGGATGTTGTCATCAGAGGCTTTTTGTGAGGTGTGCCTGCCATCTACTGGTAGATACAGCCAATGCAGGAACAACATAAAAATCAGCTGTGCACAGAACATGTAATGCATTTAAAGTCATGCTATTACATATCTGATATATTTCCCCATAACAGAATCCCATAATATAATCTGGACCCTTAATAGGTCCATCCAGACCTACAACTAAAACAACCTGATTAAATGACAGTTACATCAATGCACGTCGATACAAATATCAAACTATTAAAATCTTCCATTACAGTGAAATTATGGGAATACAATGAGGTCGGTATTGGGCATTTCCTAAGTTTCAGTGCACTTTGTAGAGATAGAGATAATTAAACATATTTGGACCGCAGGAGCCTAGATAGTAATTAGAAGGTAGTTTATAAGCGATATGGCTCAACAAGCATATGGCTTATATGAAGTCCCTGGTCAGGATAATAATCAACCTATGAAATTCATCTTCCCCCAGCTGGCTCAAGGCTGTCAGTACCACCTTTTGATAATTGTTCGAAAGATAGACGGGGATGGGGAGAAAGAACAAAAACCCATAGGTGAGCTAAAGAGCATTTATTTTAGACAGCTACAATGCTACCACATACAGTATTGTATTGATGTGGAAGTTCTCCCTTATGACTTAATAAAAGGCAGTCACTGAAAGACACCATCCTCTTTAGCCAACAACTAAAGGCACAACTACACTAAGACATAATATGAGTTATTTGTAAGTAATTCTACTCTACAACTCCTGCTCTGAAGCTGTGATGTAATTATCCCATGTTAAGTGTGTGGGACATAACTCAGTTATCCAGTGACTGAGCACACACACACACTTTCAGAACCCTCACCTCTTCCCGCTGTGCAGGAGGTCAAAGGCCTCATTGATCTGATCCAGGGACAGAGTTCATCCAGCTTCAGTTTCTTGTTCATGTACTCCTCAACGAGTTTGGGGACGCGCTTCAATGGCAATAACAATGTTTAGATCAGCTAAACTTAGTCTAGATTTGACATGTCCCTCCTAGTCAACCCCCCCCCCCCCCCCCCCCCCCATTGCCCTCAGAACAGCCTCAGTTCGTCTGGGCTTACTCTACAAGGTGTTGAAAGTGTTACACAGGGATGCTGGCCCAGCTTGACTCCAATGCTTCCAACAGTTGTATCAAGTTGGGTGGATGTCCTTTGGGTGATGGACAATTCTTGATACACATGGTAGACTGTTGAGCGTGAAAAACCCAGCAGCGTTGCAGTTCTTGACACCAGCCGGTGAGCCTGGCACCTACTACCATACCCTGTTCAAAGGCACTTAAATATTTTGTCTTGCCCATTCACCCTTTGAATGGCACACTTACATAATCCATGTCTAAATTGTCTCAAGGATTCAAAATCCTTCTTTAACCTTTCTCCTCCCCTTCATCTACACTGATTGAAGTGAATTTAACAAGTGACATATTTAAGGGATCATAGCTTTCACCTGGATTCACCTGGTCAGTTAACCCAACCAGACATGCCACCAGGGGTCTTTCCACAGTCCCGAGGTCCAGAACAAATTCAAGGAAACGTACAGAATTATACAGTCACGAGTGCATGGAACTCCCTTCCATGTCATTTAGCGTAAGTGAACAGCAAACCTTGTTTCAAAAAACAAATAAAGCAACACCTCACAGCACAACACATCTCCCCCATGTGACCTACTTGTTGTGTGTATGTACTGACATGTACAGTGTATGTGTAACTGATAGATGCACGCACACACACACACACACACACACACACACACACACACACACACACACACACACACACACACACACACACACACACACACACACACACACACACACTACATGTTAATGTTTTTAAATATTTGTCAATTGTAAAGTATTTTCTCTGTAATGTATTTTTTGTTATATGTCGGACCCCAGTAAGACTGGCTGTCGCCATTGGCGTCAGCTAATGGGGATCCTAATAAATCAAATCAAAGAGCAGGTGTTAATGTTTTGTATACTCAGTGTATATCTGGCCCTTTTGGATACTGATTAATTTTTTATTTAAAATCAATTTAACTAGGCAAGTCAGTTAAGAACAAATTCTTATTTAAAATGACCGCCTACCCCGGCCAAACCCTAACTCGGGCGACGTTGGGCCAATTGCGTGCCGGCCTATGGCACTACCAATCACGGCCGGTTGAGATACAGCCTGGAATCGAACCAGGGTCTGTAGTGATGCCTCTAGCACTGAGATGTAGTGCCTTAGAGCGCTGCGTGGCTCGGGAGCCACACTGATACCACTAGACTTCAGCTTGCCGATTTACAAGGAAGGTTTGTGGCCACACAATCCGTCTTACATATAGCCTAATTGCTTTGTATTTTACCATTTGATGGAATAAAAATGTGACTTGCTGAATGCCAACCATGACAGTCACATTCCCCATAAACTTCAGGGCAAAGTCCACCCCTCCGTTGTTCATCTCCACCAGCACCTTCTGGATGGGCTTGCTGTGGCCCTTGGATTTCACAAACTCAGTGGCCTCCGCCTTGTTAAACTTGTCCGGGTTGATATCCACCTTGCAGCCCATGACTGTAGCTAGGCCCACGGCCTCCTACCTGAACACTCCACATTTGGAGCCGGGCTCGACATCAAGAGGGATAAGGAACAACTTTATAATTATATTAACATCCCATTTAAGCCTGTTGAGACACAAGACTGCACTAAGCAATTAACAGCACTGAGAAGACTTATGCATGGGGTTTGAAGCCTTATTTAATGCCATTCATACGTTGGCTAAGTTTGTCATGATTACACGCCCATGAGTATGGCGGAAGTCTGAAATTCCTAACTTGGCAGTGTTGAGAGTGGCACCATAACCAGATGCACTTTAGATTCAGTTTTCAAATTCAGGTTTCTAAATTTAGATTAAAAACCAGAGGTCTTGGTAAAAAAACATTAATTAAATTATTCAATTCGTGCAAAAAACAATCTGTTGGCACTGAAATCACTCCATAATTATCCCTGAAATATAATTACGTGTTGATGTTGCTGTAAGAGGCAAATAACGTGAACTACTGACAGACTACTTTGTAATGGGGGTCAATTCCATCAAGTCAGTTGAATTAGACGTGTGTGCTGTATTCTTTAATAAAAGGTACGCCTATGGCATACCCTCATACCCCATCAATTCGAGTCTTGGTTTTAATAGGTCTATTCGCACGGGAATAGAATTACTATAGAATGTCGGTTATGTAATTATAGTATGTCTGTTTTTCCAGTTGACAATACGGACGGGATTAATTTTACCATACTGCCCCTGTAATATGATTTTTTTCCTCATTCCAAAATCGACCATTATGACGGAAGCCTGGGATAGCCTAATATTGGGCTAATGGCCTTCAGTCCCATGTTTATTTTATCCAAACTGGGTGCAGCACCTAGTTAAACTCTGGGATATCCCTAAAAACACAGGGATGATAGTGTTTTAGAGCCCTATTCGCACGGGACTCGTGCGTATATCACTAGAGAAGGTTGGTTATGTACTGTATGTATTACCGCAGAATTTCCGTAATTCCAGAGGACGATAAGAGATGGGATTAGTTTCCAAACTAACCCATGTAATTAGTTCTCTTTTTTTCTCAATATATTGAAAGATGACGAAAGCCCGTAGGTTTTCTTCTTGGCGTGAAGATATTTCCGGCGATAAAAGACAACACTGATAACTCTAACAAGTTTATAAACCATTCCAAACCATCTTTGGTATAGTGTTGCCATAATATCTGAATTGGGGAGGAAGTGTGATCATAATCATTAGGATATTTTAGCGATCCGCAGTAGACGTCCTAAATGCTTGCACTTGCACTTCATATGCATTTTTAGGCTATGAATGAGAAAGTTAACTTGTAATTTCCAAATGTTTACCTCAGTTGTATGCTGCTTTGAGATCTATTAAGAAGAGTTGCATTAAATAGGCGCAATATTTTATATGATGCATTTGACGATGTTCAATTCATTTGCACATAACATAAACAAAAGCATTCGCTGGGAAAGTTGGTACATGTAGGCCCTTCATATATAGACAATGCGCAGCACTTCGTCCAATTTATCGAATCAGTTGTTTTCTTGCTCAAACCGCGAGCAACACCTGCCAATAGTGATGGGTCGGTTGTTCACGAACAAATCGGGTCTAAGAGCCGGCTCTTGTAGGCATATCAGAAGAGCCGAATCTATTAAAAATATATATATGAAAATGAAGATATGAATAATCAAAATATTTAAATGAATAGAATTAACTAATTCAAAGAACGAAAAAAATAATAAAGTAATATAGTCCTAAATGCTCAAGGGCACACACATTCGTTCTGATTATCTGCTCAGACTCATACCCTGACTACACAGCTCGGGTCGTGTATGCGAGCGTTGCAAAATAAATGTAGGAATATATGTTATTCAATTACTGCACCCACACTGCTCGTGCAAGCCAACAAGCGTGCTAAGGGCTAAAATAGAAGTCATTCCTATTTCTGATGCAGATCACGCTGCAAGTCCTGCCTCTCCCATCTCCTCATTGGTTTAGAGAAGCAGGTACCCATGTGCCATCTCCTCATTGGTTATACCCACGTGGGTGATTGAAAGATGAACTGTTTTGCCGGTTGTCGTGGTAATACTTTGAAAGTGTAGATGCCAATCACCATATAGGATCAAAGATGAAAAAGGCTGGACGGAGGAGAGATGACTTGAAACGATTCGGTTGACTGTTTTATGTGTGGATTAATTATCGGAGCAGAGGACTTTGTGCATTTCAGGTAAAATAACAACTCAATGTTTATATCCCAGGACAAATTAGCTAGCAACAGCAAGCTAGCTAAATAGGACAAATTAGATGGCAAGTGCAAGCTAACTAGCTAAATTTCCATACATGTTTAATGCTTTTCGACCTGTCCCCAAATTAATGTCATTGGTTCAGAGTTTGTTTTGATATTTTAACCTGCGTGTCGTGATCGCGTTTGGTGTAGGGGGAACAAAATACATTTATGCACGACAGCGCACTCGCGCAGCCGGTTTGGGTTTCGTGTAACAGCCTCACCTGTTGTTCCTGTCAATCAGACACGCAGTGTCAACCAATGAACCAAAGATGCGTGAGGGAGGGCCGAGCCAACTCACTCACAGTCACACACTTAGCAGCCGAGGAGAGAGAGAGGAAGGACAGCTGTGAAAACAACAGCTGGAAAATGAGTCGGAAGCACAGTAGCATTTGGATGCATTTTAATAATGTTGTCAATGTTAGAGCACAGCGTAGAATTTGCCAAAACAAAATCTCATATAAAGCCTGTTCTACACACAACCGAAACCGGCATATGCAAACTGTGCACCCAAGTGTGAAGCTAGCTGTAGCGGAGCTTTGAGAAACTAGCGGGCCGGCTAGTGATAATGGTAGAGCCAGCGTATCCACTCAGTCAAGTAGGCCTACTCCGCGACCCACAGCAACGCAGTCTTCTATGGACCAGTTTATGCCAAAGTCTATGTCTGTAGCAAAACAAGGCCAAATTGATATTGCATTGGCTAAAATAATTGCCACCGATTTCCAGCCATTTTCCATCGTGGAGGACAGAGGTTTTAGAAATGATAGCAATGGTCTGAATCCAATGTACCCAATTCCAATCAGGAAAACCCTTTCAAAATCACTTATTCCACTACTGTAAGAGAGCACACAGGCTTCAGACCTGGAAAGAGTCCAAAAAGCTACTGCTGTTTGTCTTACCACTGACTGCAGAACATCAAGGGTAACTACTTCTTACATGTTGGTTATATGTCACTTCATTGAAGGTTTTCAATGTCTAGCTGTCTGCTTCTGGACTGCTTTGAGTTCAGCGACAGACACAACTCAGAGAACTTGGCAGAGGAACTGTTGAGTGGCCAGAGAAAATGGAAAAGTTGTGTTAGCGACAACACAGCTAACATAACCAAAGCCATGAAAATGTCTAAATGGACCCATCATCCATGTCTTGCCCACACAAACAACCTGATTGTAAGATATGCAGGTGATGAAGCCCTTTGTGGACAAAGTGAAAGAAGCTGTGGAATACTTGAAAAACTAAAGTCTACACAACGCCAGGTGGGGATGCCTGAGCTGAGGCCTAAACAAGACTGCACTACAAGGTGGAATTCAACATGTATAACCTGTATGTTGAAGCGGTTTCTTAAGTCAAAGGATGCCATCATCTCTACCCTGGCCATTGTCAATGCACCTGTTGATGTTCTGACCCAAGAGGAATGGGAGGTGGTGGAGGAGGTGTGCAGAGTCCTGGAACCCTTTGAGCAGGTCACTGTGGAGATCAGTGGAGAAAGGTACAGTGTGCAGTTATTACTACATCATTATTTAATCCAGTATTACAGTTGAAGTCGGAAGTTTACATACACCTTAACCAAATACATTTAAACTCAGTTTTTCACAATTCCTGATATTTAATCGTAGTAAAAATGCCCTGTCTTAGGTCAGTTAGGATCACCACTTTATTTTAAGAATGTGAAATGTCAGAATAATAGTAGCGAGAATGATTTATTTCAGCTTTTATTTCTTTCATCACATTCCCAGTGGGTTAGAAGTTTACATACACTCAATTAGTATTTGGTAGAATTGCCTTTCAATTGTTTAACTTGGGTCAAATGTTTTGGGTAGCCTTCCACAAGCTTCCCACAATAAGTTGGGTGAATTTTGGCCCATTCCTCCTGACAGAGCTGGTGTAACTGAGTCAGGTTTGTAGTCCTCCTTGCTCGCACACACTTTTTAAGTTCTGCCCACACATTTTCTGTAGGATTGAGGTCAGGGCTTTGTGATGACCACTCCAAAACCTTGACTTTGTTGTCCTTATTTCACTTATAATTCTCTGTATCACAATTCCAGTGGGTCAGAAGTTTACATACACTAAATTGACTGTGCCTTTAAACATCTTGGAAAATTCCAGAAAATTATGTCATGGCTTTAGAAGCTTCTGTTAGGCTAATTGACATAATTTGAGCTGGTGGAAGAACAAGGCCTCCGTCTACCCACGTCTTACTAAAGTCATGACAGGGAGACTCTGCATAGTGGCCACATCTGTTCCCTCTGAGATGGTCTTCTCGAAAACATGACAAATAATTACTGAGAGAAGAAACCGCATCAGCCCCTCGAAAGTGAGGCAACTTGCATTTCTGAATGCAAATCTCTTATAAAAGTAAAACATGGTCAGCATTGCGGTGTGCTGCTGGTTATAACATGGCAATAAAGAAGAGAGAGAAAAGAGGGACCAGTTTAATGTTTTAAGTGGGATGCTGCAGATTGCACATTGTTAATAATTTTTCTTTGATATGGTGCAATATTCTATTATTATGCTGTTCAGATTGTATTTGTTTTGAATTGTTACATTTATATGCACTTTGTTGATATACATTAAAAAGTTATACTTTAAATGAAAATGTTTAATAGCATTCTTTTTCATAACAAACCAATGCATTTTTAAATACATTGTCGTTAAGGTAGAGTATGATTTCATTTAATAATTTAATTAGAATGATTTTAACACCGATCATAGTCAGACTCTCACAAACTGTTTAACTTGAAAAAAATAAAAATAAAATATTTTTTAAAAGAGCTGTTTGGGAGCCAAAAGAGTCGGCTCTTTTTGTTGAGCTGATCCGAACGAGCCGGCTCTTTTCCCATCACTACTACCAAACTAAGAAATTTCTCTCAAAACACAGGGATGTCAATTCTCACTGGAAAACTATGGCTATCAGAGGACTTTGGAGTTTGCCAAAACTGTCTGGAATTGGCAATCTTCTGCCCTGTAAAAATAACTGCCATGCAGTGGTGTGTATTCATGGACGCCAAGGGTAAATTTACCAACAAAATAAATAATAATACGTAAAATATTTTATCTTTCATCTCTGTGTTTCATAATTTTCCTTCAATTCGCAAGAGTCTGAATGTATCTCACAGGAGAAAGCATTGGAGCGAGCGAAACTGCATCCCTCTGTCTCTCTACGTGTAGGCCATCTATCTGGTGCTGTCTGGTTCAAACGAGTATGACATTGTTGCCGCCCGTTGCATTGAATGCAAGCAAGCATTTGGCCTCCCTTGAAAAAAAAAGTGTACAAAATTAACCAATCAGCTTTGAGCTCAACTGTGAATGTCCTGGCAAGAAAAAAATTGGTTAAGGGAATCCAGCTTGGATTTGGCGTCTCTCCTATCAAATCCCTTTGAGAGCATACATCATTAACAGAAACAACTTGAATTGTTATATCTCTTTGTGTTGTTGTCCTCAGGTAGCTAAATGTGTCCCTTTCCTAAATTAGCCATGGATGGGGATAGGGATTTGGACTTGTGGTTTTACTTAATTATCCCTGGACAATGAGTCAACAGAGACTGTACTTTCTCAAAAAGCTGGGCTCTTTTAATGTTAATTGTACTATACTGACTCTGTTTTACAAATCTTATATTGAGAGTATTTTAACTTTTGGTATTGTTTGTTGGTTTGGCAATTCCACTGTCAGCCAGAGAAATATGCTGAGAAGGATTATCACCACAGCAAGCAAAGTACTTGGAGTCAAACAGAAAGGCCTGGATGAGATCTTTAAGGTCAGGGACCTCCGAAAGGCTCACAAAATAATTTTAGACCCAAGTCACCCTGTCACGCCCTGACCTTAGAGATCCTTTTTGTCTCTATTTTGGTTTTGTCAGGGCGTGAGTTGGGTTGGGCATTCTATGTTTTCTATTGCTGTGTGTTTGGTCAGGTGTGGTTCTCTATCGTTGTCTCTGATTGAGAACCATACTTAGGTAGCCTTTTCCCACCTCTGTCTTGTGGGTAGTTGTTTTCTGTTTTTTGTATCTGCACCTGACAGGACTGTTTCGTTTTCATTCATTCCCTTTGTTTTGTTTTGTGTTCAGTTTAATAAAAATAACATGAACACTTACCACGCTGCGCTTTGGTCCACACCTTCTTCATTCCACGACCGTTACACACCCCCTGTACCCGGACTTTGAACTACTCCCCTCTGGGCGCAGGTATAGGGCACCCCTCGGCAGGAAAAACAGAACTAGACAATAATTTGTGCCAAGTGTGATATCCCTCCTAATGTTCCTATCGACCCAGTAAGGCCAGCAGGCTAGTCCCTTTTTATTGGTAGGTAACTGTTATGAAAGTTGCATTGTCAATTAGATTTTGTATTTAAATGCCACTTTAAACGTGTACATGACACTGCAACAAAATTTCCCCCATGGGGACAATAAAGTCAGTAAAGTAATGATTATAATGGTGATTTTGATCCAACCATTCATTCATACATTGTTGTGCCCCTGGCCTTAGGATGGAAGTTCAATATGTACAGCAGCTAGATGTAGAAGGCTTATGTTAACTAGCTAACTTTCTGCATTAATGGAAGTTAGGCTAGCGAGCACAGATTTTAGCCAGGTAGCCTAGGACAACAAAAAAATACAATTTTGTTTCTGGTGTCCTTTGACAGCTCTTTGGTCTTGGCCATAGTGGAGTTTGGAGTGTGACTGTTTGAGGTTGTGGACAGGTGTCTTTTATACTGATAACAAGTTCAAACAGGTGCCATTAATACAGGTAACGAGTGGAGGACAGAGGAGCCTCTTAAAGAAGAAGTTACAGGTCTGTGAGAGCCAGAAATCTTGCTTGTTTGTAGGTGACCAAATACTTATTTTCCACCATAATTTGTAAATAAATTCATTAAAAATCCTACAATGTGATTTTCTGGATTTTTTTCCTCATTTTGTCTGTCATAGTTGAAGTGTACCTATGATGAAAATTACAGGCCTCTCTCATCTTAAGTGGGAGAACTTGCACAATTGGTGGCTGACTAAATACTCCCCCCCCCCACTGTATCTCACCTGAATAGCCTACCTCCATGTCTTCCTCATCTTCACACTCTTCTCAAAATGAACAGAACATAGGCTATAAACTAGTTCCTCGCAAGATAGTGCATTTTCTGGACTAGGCCTAATCAAAACATATTTTCGGGAGAAACCTTTGACTCTACTCCTGAACTGCCACCATAACCCTACACAGCACAGTCATTGGTTAAGCAGCACGAAAAAAAAAATGTTTTATCAGCTAGAGCAGAGCAGAGCAGGAGGGGGCTCAGTGTTGGAATATATACATTGCATGGCCAGGCACGACTCCAACACCATCATTAAGTTTGCTGACGACACAACAGTGGTAGGCTTGAACGTACGGCCCAGTACATCACTGGGGCCAAATGTCCTGCCATCCAGGACCTCTATACCAGGCGGTGTCAGAGGAAGGCCCTAAACAAGACTCCAGCCACCCTAGTCATAGACTGTTCTCTCTGCTACCGCAGGGCAAGCAGTACAAGAGCGCCATGTCTAGGTCCAAAAGGCTTCTGAACAGCTTCTACCTCCAAGCCATAAGACTCCCGAACAGCTAATCAAATGGATACCCAGACTATTTGCATTGCCCCCCGTCTTTTACGCTGCTGCTACTCTCCATTTATTATCTATGCATTGTCACTTTAACTCTACCTACATGTACATATACCAAAAAGAAAGGCTCACAACACTGGAATTGCTACCAAGTTAACAATACTTTTTTTAACAATACTCTCAATTACCTTGACTAACCTGTGACCCCGCACATTGACTCTGTACCGGTGCCCCCTGTATGTAGACTCGCTACTGTTATTTTACTGCTGCTCTTTATTTATTTGTTATTTTTAACATCTATTTTTTACTTAACACTTATTTTTCTTAAAACGGCATTGTTGGTTGTACCAGTTGTATTCGGCGCATGTGACAAATTAAATTTGATTTCATGCAGCCTAGTTGTATTTATACCATCCCAGCAGCTATCTTAGAAATATAACTTTGCTCTGTGCTTCTCAAAGCATGCACTTCGTAGGCTATAGGCTATGGCTCATTTGATTGAGACCACACTTAATAGCCTACAGGTGAACATGATATTGAGTCCCCATCGGATAATCAGGGACGCTGGGCGGCATCAGGCACACATCGATACATAGCCTAATAAGAACGTAATTCTAAAACACTGCCGCCCCTCGTCCCCTATTAAAATAATACTAAATCCTCCCATTGACTGAAATTGAGAAGAAAAAAAAATCCTCCAGGTAACCATTCTGTAAATATCGATCTGACCCTAACAAGACAGACACGTCATTGCTTACCTGGCCCTCAATACTAATTATAGCTTCTTCTAGATGTGAGTCTAGAGAGGAAATGCACATCAACAAGTAGGCGGATGAATATAAATATGTCAAACATGTACACATTACACACGATAGCTCTGGTACAGGTTGTTACACGTGGCTTGAGGGTCAAGATACATGTAACGCTCTGGACCACCAGAGCTGTACAAAATTGCAGTTGTACAACAATGTCTTTTTTTTAAAGCATTATTGTGAAACAGTCTTATTTAAATTAGCCTACTCTATGTAAAGTATAGATTTATGTATCAAAAGTATTGTTAACTTGGTAGCAATTCCAGTGTTGTGAGCCTTTCTTTTCGGTATCAATTCGTGCCTGTGTTGTGAGCATTACCTCAGCGTGAATTAAGCACATTTGTTTTACGACAGTCTAAGTTTTACGACAGTTTAAGTTTTCTTCTGTTTTTCAGTGTGGTCGCTAGTTACCTCAGCCACAAAGTCAAAACCCCCGCCCATTCCTACATTTTATTTGATTAAAATCAGATTTTAAACCTAACCACACTGCTAACCGTATGCCTAACATTAATCTTAAATTAAGACCAAAAAACTCATTTTTGTTTACATTCCTTTTTACGATATAACTTTGTGGCTGTGGTAACTAGTGCTTCAGTTCAGGTTTTGATTTACAGCACCACAAAAAAGCCACATGCGTTTGCATCGCGTGGAAATAGTTTTTGGCACAATTCGCTCCGGCAGCTGATCTTATTTGTTCTACGAAGGTAACTATGTTTTTCAAATATATATTTTTTCTATTTCATCAGTTGCAAGAGGCTACCACAATGTGCTCAGCAAAGCATTACGTGATAGTATTTTGATTTGTTGTAAATAAGAAATCCATGTTGGCTAACCCTAGCTAAGTCGAGTTAACTGTTAGCTAGCTTGTTCTATTGATCCCTTCTGTAAAGTTGCAGTGTAACAGTAGTAGCTTGATTTGTTAATATCAATTAAAATGTTACAGCCATTACAAGTCACTGTACTGGTATCAGTCGGAAACGTGATATAATGCATCGATCAGGTCAATTAATTAGCTAACTTACCTAGCTAAGTTACGTAGTTAGCGCAGGGGTTCTCAACCCTTTTTGGGGCTGGGGACCCCATTTGTTATACATTTATCAGGGACCCCCTCATAATCAGAACACAACTTGAGAGAGGAAAACAGAGCATACAAGTACTGTAGTTTTACTATAACGTTAGCAGTGCATGGCTGGATGAACCAAGTCTCGGGCCTTGGAAGGAACTCTTTGCATCGGAGAGTTTAGAGTTGTCAAACTATTTTCTGGCATTTTTGTCCCTTGTCAGCGAGCTTTGTTGTTGCAGCGTTAAAGCTAATGTCCTGCCATAATACTACACATTTCTACTTTATCTAGGGTTCAGGGTTGATTTGTTATGCTCTGCCTGCTCAGTTTTTCACAAGCAAATGGCCAAACATAGAATCAGCTCACCTGCTTTTACTCTATGATCTAAAATGTTTTTATTATATATTTTTTTATAAGGAATAGTTTCACCATATGAAAACTAGAGCACGCCTGACATGGGACTTTTGGATCCGAGTGAAAATATTAACCAATAACCGATATATCTGCTAATATAATAATACAAATATCTGGAATAAAAAATAAATCCCTCATAAACCTGATTTAATAAATTAGAGGAATTAACAATGTAAGCACAACATACAATTTGGGGTCACCGGTATGACAGTCTTTTAAAATAGAAAATGTGTTACTCTAGTGAAAGGAGGAGATACTGCACTGATTCCAGCAAAAACACTTTCACGCTCTGAAGACTGAACTGCCTCATACCAGCCACCTTGAAAACAACGACACAGGACACATTTTCAATGTATTGGTATTTAGCACTAACCCTAAGTGAACAGCATCAAGTACTCTCACAGCTAGTTAGCAGGCTAGATGGTGGCAAAATGTGAATTTGGACAAGTCCCTGACCAATGACATCACAAGCATCAAAACATAGCTACGAAGTGATGCTTTGTAACCTGCTGTGTTTTTTTGTCTCCCAAAACATTTTAATTACTGAGCTTGAGGAATACCCTTTGCAAAAAAGATAATGTAAGGCACCAGATTTTGCGGGCTTCACCGCTGTAACGGTGCATGTTCTTAGCGCAGCACTTGCTTTACTTTTGGGCGTCGCATCCATTGTTTATCACCTCACCCAACATGACCTGGCAAGCTTCTTTCTATCTATTCAGCACTCACCTCTCCGACTGATGTGTATATAGTTGCATTGTTGGTATAGTGTCCAGTCTTGCAGTAGAGGGCAAAAGCAACATAGGCTTATAGCCATGCAAAGAGTGTCCTCTTCATATAATTATATTTTCACATTTCATTATTTGTCCTGAAGAACGGCTTTTTTATGAAGTTATGCGCCAAACACTAAATTTGGCGCATAACTTTATTCACTTGGCATATTTTCTCTACAGAGATACTGAAAAATAACAACGAGAGAGAGCGAAATCATAGTGTTTTTACATATTACAATCATTTCATAGCCTAGGTTTCATTTTCAAACATTGGAGATTCAATAGACACATGCACATTCACACTGAGTTGCCATCTTTGAGGAACAGAAGTTAGCAAAAAGTTGGGGCTTGTATTTCATTAACGTTTTATTGAAACGGTACGGATTTAAGTATTGACCTTGGGAGATAGTCCGCTAGTCAAAATGCTGAGTTTTGGCACTTTGGCAAGGCTTTATTCCCCAATTTTTAAAAACGTTTTCCATGTGGTCTATATTAAAGGGTACTTAATTTAATATAACAGGCTTTTCAAGTTCAATATTGGTGCACAATTTCTGCTTATCAAAGGATGCAAAAAGCACACTTTTCGTGGAACAATACATTGTATTGTTAGGTCGCTGGTTCGAATTACGGAGCCAGCAAGGTGAAAATGAATCCCTTGGACAAAATGTAATATGTTCATATAAATATTCATTTAAAAACTGAGAAATGTTTTTTTATTAATTCTTTTAAAAATGTAGATTTTTTAAAACAAAATATTTTGAAATCTGGCTGCAAGACCCCCTGCAGTACCTTAATGGGACCCCATTTTAGAAACACTGGCATAGCTAGCTAGTTTTATTATGGCATTGAAATAGCCAGGCATATGGAAAAGTTTATTGCTGACATTGTTTGAAAAACATATCTTGTCTTTGAGAATGAAATGCAAGGAATTGTTGCTATGCCACTTAGCTAATATCATCTATCTATCACAGGCGCACAAGAACATGTCTTTCCGAGGAGGTGGTGGAAGAGGTGGCCGTGGTGGCGGATTCAACCGTGGTGGAGGGGGAAGAGGAGGATACGGTGGTGGTGGTGGTGGTGGAGGATATGGGGGTCGAGGTGGCGGCGGTGGTTTCCGAGGTGGACGAGGAGGCTTCCAGGACTATGGCCCTCCAGAATATGTTGTTGGTAAGATTACTGATTACTGATGTGATGATGCACCCATATTGATTAAACACTTTCTCGTGATGCAGGGGGCATTGTTGATGCTTGGCATCCTGAATTTACTCCAGTTGTCTATTAATGTCCATGTTGTCTGCCAGGCGTTGCAACCTCCGTTGTCGTGGGTTTACTTGCAGGTGATGATCCATGTTTTTTTCTGTACTGACCATATGTCCTTGCTCTTTCCTCCAGCACTAGGGGAGTTTATGCACCCCTGTGAGGATGAAATTGTGTGCAAGTGTGTAACGGAGGAGAACAAAGTTCCCTACTTCAACGCGCCTGTGTACTTGGAAAACAAGGAGCAGATCGGGAAGGTGGATGAAATCTTCGGTCAGCTACGTGACTTTGTATCCTTTCAATGTTTTGTTGTCTAACCTGTATCGTATTTGTGGTTGGTTTATATCATTACATTCTTCAGTGATACAAAATACTAATCTCAATGTAAAAAGTTGCATGCAATGATAATTTTTCTGCTGTTTAACACTGAATTTCATGTCATTTGTGACACTGGTTGGCCCCTTAACCTAAAGCTACAGTATTTCTCTGTCAAACTCTCTGATAATATGAAGGCTTCCTCGTTCAAAAAATTACAGAAGGTAAGCAATATCAGTTTGTTAAATGTAGCAGAGCTTGACCAGTAGTTGCTTAAGTACTTTTTTTCTTGTCTATGATACCCAATCTGGCATCCGTGGGGTTATCTGAGAATGAGGAGCTTTGTGACGGGCAGTGCATTCATGCTTCTCATGCTTTTTGGAACAGAAATTACAGAAATACCTCTCTCAACTCTCCTGTCAACCAATCATCATCTGTGAATCAATCACGGATTCACAAATCTTAGTTTATTTTTTTTAGCAGGAGCTCAGTGCAGCCCCTCTGCACAGCCAATGTGTACTTCTGTTTTTGCCACAGTTGTATCATAATTCCCCTGTGGAACCTTTGCGCCATGGACACTGGATTGACCATAAATCTGCTTTAGTTATTGCATAGAAATGTCTTGACCTGTATTGTGTAACAGCATATTCTGGTCCACAGTTCTACGTAGACCCAATGAAACTCCTACCACTACAGAGGTTTCTTCCCAGACCCCCGGGTGAGAAGGGTCCCCCAAGGGGAGGCAGAGGAGGTAGAGGTGGAAGAGGAGGTCCCCGCGGAGGTAAGAGTGAAATGCCAACCGCTCAGCCCCATGGGTGTTTTTTCTCTTGTGGTTAAAAGTGGAGGAATGTTAGTCAATTGATATTCAAACAAAATACATTTGTCCTCCCAGGTGGATTCCGTGGTGGCAGGGGTGGTGGTGACCGTGGCGGATTTGGAAGAGGAGGCTTCGGTGGTGGGCGGGGAGGAGGAGGATTCAGAGGAAGAGGAGGCGGAGGCGGGCGAGGATTCAGAGGTGAGTCCAAATCCTGGAAAAGGAATCCAAGTGACTGTGAATAGACAGTTTGCTGTTTTTAGATTTCATGATGTGTGTTCCTGTGGTATTGATGCCTTTTTCTGTCATCCAGGTGGCAGATGATGACAAACACTGTATGCCCCGTGGGATCCTCACCAAGTGTCAATCCCTACAGGAAGCAAATCAGTGCAATGCGATGCTGGAGCTGTTGGACTTGACATGGAGAATGAACATTTCATCTTTTTATACTGCTCAATTATCAATTTGTTTTGTTTTTGTATACCAATCTATGATGAATGTGTGAATTAATGGCTTTTTATTTAATGAACCTTGAAAGCACTCTGCTGTCACAGGGAATAGTATCATTAATGTCCCAGTTTTTGCAACTCTTCAACATTGTTCACACTGGATGGTTTGGGGGTACATTTAGGATGTGTCACGGTGTTATACTGTTGAATATGATTGAGAGCTTTCATGTTGGAGTGCAATGTTGATAAGAGACAGAAATGGATAATACCTGGAATTTTATAAGACATATAAGGCTTGGTTTGGTAAGTGGAAGATATGATGGACATTAGTATTCATTACAATCAGTGGAAAATATTGTATTTACCCCAGAAATCTAATGTGGTTAGAGTGCTGGCACCTTGTGTAACGAAAAGCCTTTGATTAAATAGTGCTCTGTAGAAGTTTCTCCTGTTTTTATTTGGACATCTAACTTAATGTCTTATTTTTTGCTCGTGCAAAAATAAACAAGTGTTCTGGAATTGGAACAATACCTCCAAATTCAGGGTGATTTTGTTTGTTTCAACACCTTTTGTCAACTGGTCATGTACCGAAAGGTTGCTAGTACCACTGTCGAAAGAAAATAGTCCAGCAGTTCTCTGCAAAGGCAAATTATTAATCATTGAAATTAGTTAGCTGTTTGTGTGGGTTAAATGTGATAATTTATGTCTTCATCATACATTTGTCATTCTTATTGGTGTCCCATATCAAGCTGTAATGTGTCTAATCTTGTGAGTTCCTTCTCCTTGCTGTAATAATAGCTGTGTGGTCAACAGATGAGATATACTCCACAGTGAGGAAATTACATTGCGGTGTCAAATGTCAATGCCTCACTTCAGGGGTCGATATCCATGTTCAGTTTGTGTGCATGATGCCCTTTATGTGAGTACTATCTGTCGAGAGGCCAAGGCTTTTTTGGCACAGCTAGGTGGGTAGTCATCGTCCCCGCCCCCCCCCCCCCTCCCCCATAAACCCACATGGTTGCTGGTTCAAGAACACCCCTTCACCAATTGACAGTGTGATCTACTGTATAATAAGGTTTGCTATAATTGGATAATATCCTCCAATAAATGTCAGGACCGTGTGCATTCACTGCATATGCGGTTGGCTGAGGATTTCATGGGTTTCCACAAATCATGGAACACATCGTCATGGACGCCAACACCTATCCTGATTGGTCGAGACGGTAGTTCTTGAACTGCCACTGCAACCAACCCTTTCTCTCGTGCGGAAGAAAGAACATGGAGGCAGCTGGGAAGGTAAGCTCAAAGTATATGAAAAATCAACATTGTATACGTTTGCATTTTGCGCTTTTAAAATGTGCAATGTTAACATTTTTGCCGTTGAAACGACATTAAAGCGTGTATTTTGCTCGCAAAGACAGATTTTGAATGTACATTGACCTGGCCGTAGAAGTTCCACGTATAGTCAGCGAGAGATTCCAATAAACATTGTAACGTTAGTCTGTTTCATTTTAAGCGGATCTGAATCCAGTTAAACTACCGTTATGCAATTAGAGGGGTCATGGACTTTGAATTAATCTAGGTAGGCAATAGCCGACCTAACTCCACTATTTACGATGGAGTTGTGGGCGGGCTGGAGCTCCGATGTCACATACAATTAAGTTATGAAAAACTTGATTTCAGCACCCGAAGATAGCCCGTAATTGAACCATAATATGGATTTACAGTAGACTTTCAATATGACGATTCACGTCTCCAACTCAGTCATCAAGTTTTCTGACGACAAAACAGTGGTAGGCAGCATACAGGGAGTAGGTGGAGAGCCCTGGCAGAGTAATGGGAGCAAAGAAGCTCTACCTAAAAAATAAAAAGACTTCAGGAGACAGCAGAAAGAACACGCTTCATCGACAGGTTGCAGTGGAGAGGGTCAAAAGCTTCAAGTTCACCGGTGTGCACATCACTGACAACCTGAAATGGTCCCTTCACACATACAGTGTGGAGAAGCCACAACAGCGCGTCTCCGACCTCAGAAGGCTGAAGAAATTTGGCTTGGCCCCCAAGACCCTCACAAGCTTCTACAAATACACCACTGAGAGCAATTTGTCGGGCTGTATCACCGCCTGGAATGGCAACCACACTGTCAGCTACGCACACTGCCTTCCCTCCAGGATATCTACAGCACCTGATGTCACAGGAAGGCCAATAAGCTTGTTACGTCCCTAGCCATGGCCTGTTCACCCTGCTATCATCTAGAAGGCTGAGACTGGAAAACGGCTTCTTTCTCCAGGCCATCAGACTGTTAAATATTCACCACTAGCCGCCCAGTACTCTGCCCTGAACTTAATCACTGTTACTAGCCGGCTACCACCCAACACCTTAGCCTGCTGTCCTATGTACATAGCAGAGGGGGCAGGTGGGAGGAGCTGTAGAAGGAAGGGCTAATTGTAATGGCTGGAATGAAATCAACGGAATGGTACTAATTAAAACACATCACACACATGGAAATTGATTCCATTTTAGCCATTACAATGTGCCTGTCTTCTTATAGCTCCTCCCACCAGCCTCTTCTTGTACATAGACAAACACGGGTCACTTTTTAATAATGTTTACATACTGTTTCACCCACTTTTATATGTATACATGGTAAGAAATTCCACGTGAACTTTTAACAAGGCACACCTGTTAATTGAAATGCATTCCAGGTGACTACCTCATGAAGCTGGTTGAGAGAATGCCAAGAGTGTGCAAAGCTGTCATCAAGGCAAAGGGTGGCTACTTTGAAAAATCTTAAATATAAAGTATATTTTAATAGGTTATGGCCTAATGATTTTATTTCAATTGACTGATTTCCTTATATGAACTGTAACTCAGTAAAACCAATGAAATTGTTCCTTGTTGCATTTATATTTTTGTTCAGTATACTACAATTTATTATGGGTATTTTTGTGACCATAACTAAAATAGAGTGTAGTAGAGACCACATTGCTTTTTGCCTCTCAGGACCGTAACATCAGCTAGAATCACAAACGGTTCATTGCTGTTTCAAGTTCTCATGTTTGAACCAGTCCCCTCCAGATTAAACTAGAGATTGTATACTGGCTTTAGTAGGCCTGGCTCTAGACTACAGATTAAAGTCCGTCCAACTGCTAAGAGGCCCAGTCACTGCACATTCCATCTTCTATCACTGACCACCCTCCTCTCTTCAACTGCACTCACCACAGACCCCAATCAATCTTCCAAATTCATATTTTCTGTGTATGAAGTTGACTGTTGACACATTGAGCTTCTCTCTTCCAGGTGATCAAGTGCAAGGCAGCAGTAGCTTGGGAGGCTGGGAAACCTCTGTCCATTGAGGAGGTGGAGGTGGCCCCACCGAAGGCCAACGAAGTGCGCATCAAGGTAACCCTTCCCTTTGCCAAAAATGTCTAAGACTAATGCACCTGTATTGTACTTGCATTACATGTCTAGCAACAACATAACCAACAACCTCATCCTGCAGTAGACTGCTGTATCTTTGGTTTGTTTGTGTGTGTGATACAATATATATTCCCAGAACCATGTCAGTGAGCACTCGCTCTGTAAAACATAACATACTGTTTGATGCAGGCCGCTCTTCGACAGGGATGAACTGTTCAGCAGCTGGAATACCGTGGGGAGCTTCTTGTGTTTCCCAGTCTCCCCGCCCAAATAGATTCAGTGGGCCAGCTGTGAGGAAGTCATCTTTGGAATATGTTCAACAGGGCCTATCTGGC
Organism: Oncorhynchus clarkii lewisi; assembly: GCF_045791955.1. Classification (NCBI taxonomy): domain Eukaryota; kingdom Metazoa; phylum Chordata; class Actinopteri; order Salmoniformes; family Salmonidae; genus Oncorhynchus; species Oncorhynchus clarkii. The sequence continues at coordinate 16,436,776 of NC_092160.1, read as the reverse complement.
CCAGTGTTTAGACTAGAGAGCGTCATTTATGGTATACTCTATAAGCATTTTACCACATTCCTCTAATAGCTAGCCGCCTGTCTTGCACCATTTAGACAACCATGTGATAGTTTCTATGATCAACATAGCAGGTGCAGTTGTTGGTATTGTACTGTAGGGAATAGTCCTGGTGGGTTGAGATGTGGTTCAACAATTAGGGATGTTTTAGGCTAGTTGGCACACGTGCTTCATAGCCTACTGGGTGTGATGGATGAATTAACTAATGGCAATGTTGTCTTTCAGGTCTTTGCGACAGGGGTTTGTCACACAGATGCCTTCACCTTGAGTGGCAGCGACCCTGAGGGACTTTTCCCTGTCATCCTGGGTCATGAGGGTGCTGGGACAGTCGAAAGCGTAGGAGAGGGAGTCACCAAGTTCAAACCAGGTGAGGGACTGTGAATATCAACAAATGTATTATCCCTAAAACAGCGGTTAGAGCATTGGACCAGTGACCGAAAGGTTGCTGGTTCAAATTCCCGAGCCGACAAGGTGAAAAATCTCTCTGTGTGCTTGAGAAAGACACTTAACCCTAATTTGCACCAGGGGCACCGTACTACTATGGCTGACCCTGTCAACAACACATTTCACTGCACCTATAGTGTATTCATACCCCTTGACTCATTCCACATTTTGTTGTGTTACAGCCTGAATTAAAAATGGATTTAACGGTGAGTCTTTCTGGGTAAATCTAAAAGCTTTGCACACCTGGATTGTACAATATTTGTACATTATTTTTCAAAAAAGTATTTTAAGCTCTGTCAAGTTGGTTGTTGATCATTGCTAGACGGCCATTTTCAAGTCTTGCTATAGATTTTCAAGCTGATTTAAGTCAAAACTGTAACTTGTCCACTCAGGAACAATCAATGTTGTCTTGGTAACAAACTCCATTTTATATTTGTCCGTGTGTTTTAAGATCTTGTCCTGCTGAAAGGTGAATTTGTCTCCTAGTGTCTGTTGGAAAGAGTTGTTTTAGCATAAAGATAAACGGAATAGAGCTAAGCACAGGCAACATCTTAGAGGAAAACCTGGCTTTATGCTAAAACAACTCCCTAGTACTTCGCCGATGACGAGCATACCCATAACATGATGCAGCCACCACCATGCTTGAAAATATGAAGAGTGGTACTCTGTGATGTGTTTTCTTGGACTTGCCCCAAGTATAACGCTTTGTATTCAGAACAAATATTTCTTTGCCACATTTTTGTAGTATTACTTTAGTGCCTTTTTGCAAACAGGATGCATGTTTTGGAATATATTTATTATGTACAGGCTTCCTTTTCACTCTATTTAGATTAGTAGTGTGGAGTAACTACAATGTTGTTGATCCATCCTTAGGAGAAAACTATCATAGCCATTAAACTCTGTAACTGTTTTAAAGTCACCGTTGGCTTTCTGGTGAAATCCCTGAGCGGTTTCTTTCCTCTCCGGCAACTGAGTTAGAGGACGCCTGTATCTTTGTAGTGACTGGGTGTATAGATACACCATCTGAAGTGTAATTAATAACTTAACCATGCTCAAAGGGATATTCAATGTTTCCTTTTAAAATGTTTACCCATCTACCAAAAAGTGCCCTTCTTTGCGAGGCATTGGAAAACCTACCTGGTCTTTGTGGCTGAATCTGTGTTTGAAATTCACTGCTCGGCTGAGGGATTTTACAATTATCTGTATGTGTTGGGTACAGAGATGAGGTAGTCATTAAAAAATCAAGTTAAACAATATTATTGCACATACAGTGAGTCCATGCACCTTATTATGTGACTTGTTAAGCACATTTTTATTCCTGAACTTATTTAGGCTTGCCATAACTAAGGGTTGAATACTTATTTACTCAATACATTTCATCTTTTCATTTTTACTAGCTTGTAAACATGTCGAAAAACATATTTCCATTTTGACATGATGGGGTATTGTGTGTGTGTGTGTGTAAGCCAGTGACACAAAATCTACATGTATTTCCTTTTAAATTCAGGCTGTAAACAAGGGCTGTGAATACTTTCTGAAGGCTCTGTATCTGGTGTATGTGACAATACATGATATTTTATTTTAGGCCAGAACTAACATGCCAGAATCAACTAATACCAGGACTTGATCAGTTGAATCGGATGATCAGTCGAATCAGATGTTTAGGTACTGGGCTGGAATGAAATTATGTTTGAATGAAATCATCCTCCTGAACTGTCTCCTTACTAAAAGTTATTTTTATCTCCTAGGTGACACCGTCATCCCATTGTATGTGCCGCAGTGTGGTGAGTGCAAATTCTGCAAAAACCCCAAGACCAACCTCTGCGGGAAGATCAGGTAACTAGAAGGGAATCTGGCCTGTCAATAGTGCAGGATGAGTCCATTATAGCTTGGAAGGTTGAGGACAAGCGCATTCTATTTTCAAAGTCAGCCAGGTAGGCAGTGAAGGACTGAGCATATCTGTAATGACAGTTAGAATAATCTCAGATATAATAGGACCGTATGCTACTCCAGTCTTGGGATTGAAATAGCTGCTGTGCGGGCGAAGAAGTAACCAGTGTTGCGAACACCAACATTGCAACTTAAACCAAATTCTGTCAGGCAGAGGTCTGAAATAGCCCCTGAAATAGTTAACAAAAATGTTTCACTCGGGGGGGCCCCCATTCAGCATTGGAACATCCTGCGCGCGTGCGCACACACCACGTCTATTTCTATGGGCACAAGCCCTGTTCATGAGAGAAACAGTTTACACCCCTATTGGTGGAGAGAATTTTGCAGGTTTAAAGCTTGTTTCCTGCAATTCTACGTGTCATGGGGGCGCAAAGAAAATTTTGTTTTAAAGCAAATTGTCTTGCAGTTCTTTTTTTTCCACGTCTAATGTGTATTCATGTGATATTTGGGTGACAATTGCTACAATATCTGTGGGCTAAAAAACCTAAATAAAACAAGGTTAGCTGACATGGGCCAGTTGATCTGGACATTTCGGACAAGTTATAATTAGCCCTCTAAGCTATGCAATGACTAACATGTCAAGATCAACAGATGATGTACTACCCAATTTCGAAATTGCACCGTGTGCATTATACTATTACAACTGGCTGTTACTGATAATCATTCGCCCCCTCTCCAGAATGACCCAAGGCCGGGGTCTGATGCCTGACAACACCTCGCGGTTCACCTGCAAGGGCAAGCAGCTGTTCCACTTCATGGGGACCAGCACCTTCTCTGAGTACACAGTGGTGGCCGACATATCGGTGGCCAAGGTGGATGAGAAGGCTCCCCTGGACAAGGTGTGCTTGCTGGGCTGCGGCATCTCCACGGGCTACGGAGCTGCCCTCAACACTGCCAAGGTTGGTGGGAGACGCCAGGCTGCAAAACAAAGTACCTAGTCTAGAAGTGGAAAGCACAAGCGATGAGTTACAGCTTTGTGTCATTTGGTTGTATCACTTTGTTTTCTATCCTCTGTAAATTAACTTTCCACTCATGCAAATACATAGTTAATATGTCCACTGGTTTCAAATTTAGGAAAGCAAATGAATAGGCAATGATCATAATAACACACATCTGACACTAAAATTGTATGACATTGTTTTACTGACAAAAGCCATTCTGTAACTCTTGCGTTCCCAACCTACCTCCAGGTTGAGCCTGGCTCCACTTGTGCCATTTTTGGCCTGGGCGCCATCGGCCTTGCCGTCATCATGGGCTGCAAGGTTGCCGGGGCGACCAGGATAATCGGCGTGGACATAAACCCAGACAAGTTTGACAAGGGCAAAGAGTTTGGGGCCACCGAGTTGGTGAACCCCAAGGACCACAGCAAGCCCATCCAGGAGGTGCTGGTGGAGATGACCGACGGGGGGGTGGACTACTCCTTTGAATGCATCGGCAACGTGGCTATTATGGTAAGACTGTCCATTTAATAAAGTTAATGTCACATTAATAAATTATTTTGCTATCTCTCAATTCAATTATCTTATGTCTCTTCCTTCACCAGAGAATACTTTTTTCAAACGATATGAACAGAATATTTTTTATATTTGTATGGAACAATAAAACTGAGAATATTTTAATAAAATATATTACTGATTTCAAAAGGGTGGGCTAAAACTGACTAATTTAAAAGCCCTGGATGTGACCTTGAGCGTGTCCTGGATACAGAAACTATATTCCAATCCAAACTGGATTTCAGCTAAATTAACTAAATGAGACATTCTGATTTTCACACACAACCTCCTACCTTTTCTTAAACATTTCTCTACCAAAACAACAGTATTTTTAGCAGTGCATCTCCATTCCTCCAGGAGGCAATAAAAGCATGGTTACAGTTACAATTCTATCTACTTGAAAACCCAGAGGAAATTCTTCAGCAACTTATTTGGTACAACACAAATATTGAAATTGATGGACAACCACTTTGTTGGCAACCTTTTATTGAAAAATACATTTATTTTCTAAATGACATTGTGGACAAGGATGGAACTTTGCTTGATTTTGGAACATTGTGTCGAACCTATGGGGATATTTAAACAAGTCATGTATGCTGAGTTGGTGTCTGCTATACCCCCCACATGGAAGGTTAAGATGAAGATGGAAAAGCACAACATAACTGTGTGCCATCCCTGCTACAGGTTCAAGGCTGGCTTTCCCATCACTCCATCAAGCAACATATTAACCCTCAGCTTATCATCTTTGGTGACCTCAATGTCCATAGGTATTCAATTAACAACACCATATTTTCTGCTAGGTAAAATATGAATATCCAAAACAACCAACCTTTTTAAACAATTTGTTAAGACACCGATTCATCCTTGAATGTACAATTTACTATTAGAAATCAGAAAATTCAACAGCATCAAAGAAAGTGGGGGTGTTGGTTAACTCTTTAGGCATATTTATTTGACTAAGTTGACTGGAGTTCTATTGAACAATGTTAATTAAAGCAAATATACTGTGTAATTATAGGGCAAAATGTTCCATATGCCATGGAATGTAAGCTAACAATAATTTGTCATTTATTTTTGTATTAGGCTACACCATGGCATTGTTGTATTGTGTCTGTCTATTGTAATGTACATTGTCCTCAGTTCTTATGGTTGTCTAACAAAATAAAGACACTCTCCAACACTATGGAAGGTGTTATACTCTTCACCACCAGAGGTCACTGTAGGGGATACTTCAGGCTTGGACCACAACCGCAAAATACATGTCACTTTGCTAAGCAGATGAGTATTTAGGGAATCCAATCTTCTGATGATGGTCAATTGGTTGTTTCAGAGGGCAGCTCTGGAGGCGTGCCACAAAGGCTGGGGCGAGAGCATCATCATCGGGGTGGCCGGCGCAGGGCAGGAGATCTCCACACGTCCGTTCCAGCTGGTTACCGGCCGTGTGTGGAGGGGCACAGCATTTGGAGGTTAATGTCATGGATGATTTTCATAAGGAACCTTGCCTTTTTTGACGTAAATGTATTTTACTCTGTAAAGTCACCTATGTTTTGGATAAATATGTAGTTATGAGACTTTTTTTTATGGAAGTATGATAATGCAGTAAGGTAATGCATAGATTCCTCCATTATGTTTTCCTGTTCCTTTGTCCCAGGCTGGAAGAGTGTGGATAGCGTCCCCAAACTAGTGACTGACTACATGAACAAGAAGCTGAAGGTGGATGAGTTTGTAACCCACACCTTGCCCTTTGACCAGATCAATGAGGGCTTTGACCTCATGCATGCTGGAAAGAGGTAAATAGATCAGATGTTGCATCATATTACATCAGTGTGATGTTAGCTTATAAAAATATATACTTCCAACACAAAGTATATTAAAGGCTTTTAAATCTGTATGCTAATCACCGTATTTTAATGTTTCCTTTACAGTATCCGTACCGTCTTGAAGTTCTGAAGTGCCTCCCTGCCATGTTGAGCATCACATTCACCTTCAGGCCTTTATAAAACAATCACCTTTCATACACTGTAGCACTTAACCCTGTGCACTTAATGTCATTCAACTTTCAGAATTAGCTCTCCAGTCCAGTTGCATACATATGTAGCTCTGTCCATGTCAATTAGGATCAATAAAACATTTCAAAAAAGCAATTGTCCTCTCTTGTGTTTTCTTTACAGTTTTTGAAATGAAATGTGCCATAGGTACCGGCTATAACTTTGAAAAAAAATATTTTTCTGGATGACTCAGAAATTGGACAAAGGACTTTCCAGACAAACTCAACCATTTAATCCTATTGAAGTCTGGCAATCACCCAGAGCTCCACAACCAAATGGTTTACTTATGCGACATTGATTTGAATGATCATGGATGCATCATTGAAAGAGACTTAACAGGTAAAATATGATGGCGCAAAACAACTTAGGCACTATTTTGAGCAGAGTATTGGCATGTTTTGATATTGACTGATGCAGTAAGATTGTCACCGAGTCACCCTGGTATCAAAGCATATTAAAATGCATGCACTGATTAATGGAGACTAAATAAAATGTCTGCATTGTGTACTGATGAAGTGGTAATAAAATAGGTGGGTAAACCCTAATGCCTTAAACTAGTGTAAAAATAAATAGTGGTCATAGACTTAATTACTGTACTTTCCAAGTACTCCAAGCAAATTTGAAGTTGGAAGAGCTCACATCTGTGAGCATGCGCAGTTAGGTTTACCATACTTGGTTGTCATGTTGGAAAACGCAATCCAATCCGCTTTTATGTTTCACATTACAGAATTGTGAATCCGATAATCAGAAGATGGCGACAGCTGAGTCGGTGAGGGATTGCATTAACTCTACATGTTGTAAGATAATGGGCAGTTTTAGGTTACAGTTATACTCAAATATATAACGTGATATATTAGCTAGTGATGCAAATGTATGGTGGGTGTTGCTGCGAGTGCACGACCACCGCAAATGTGAGAATGATTGTTGGAATGTTCGACTCTTCGAGGGCTCCTAAATGAACCACGAGCTGTCGCTAGCTAATCGATTGTGCATGCTGGAGTTGGGGATATAGCAAGTTACAAGACGTCTCAATGTTAGTCACTATACCTTCATAAGTATTGAAGGTTAAAAATATCCATGCCCAGCAGTGTCAACCGTTAACAGTACTACTAACAGGCATGATCGCCACCGCCCCTTCAAGAAAGGTGGCTAGCGAGTTGACCTTCTTGGTGCGTTCCAGGGATAAGTTGCACCAGTTGGGCGTAACAATTTAAATGGTTTATCTCAAATGCTAGGTCGCTTTTTGAGATCTCTTCCCCATCTCTCCAGGAATCAAGTTTGAATCCCAATAATTCCGAGGCGAAAAAAAGTGAAACTGGTCAAGAAGTTGTAAATCCTGAAGATTACATCAAACATCCACTACAAAATAGGTAAGTACTATAGCTGCTTAACCTAGCTAGTTCCACATGAAAATACACAACTAACTATATCCATTGGAATATCAGTATCCACTAGTGTTAATGCCTGACTATAGTTTATACCAGTCTTGTCAACCATGGGTTACAATATTACAGGAAGCACTGTATATCCCTAAAAGTGTACTGTGGTGCTTATCTGCACCATTATCCACAGACCACTTGCCCCGTTACCACAAGGTTGCTGGTTCAAGTACTTCTCATTTTATTATATGCCATTTAACAGACATGAGTGAATGCATTTTACATATGGGTGGCCCCAGCGGGAATCGAACCCACAACCTTTGGCATTGCAAGCTACATGCTCAACCAGCCACACAGGACCAACATCTCCCCCTCAATCGCTACACAATGTGTAAGAAACGTACATAGTAAACTGAAAACTGTCGACGTAAAGGTTGACGTGGAGTGTCTTTTGCCTGATGCATTGTCAATATACGCTTATAGGCTATAGGCAGGTTGGTTGTTAAGCAACAAAACTGACGCATTTGCAACTGTGGGGCAAAACTGAGGGTTGGCTTAAAATGTTGACATGTAAACTATATTTAGTCTGCAAATGTTCATTGAAAATATAAATACATTTGCACAATGAGCTCTTGTCTTTCAAATACATCGTTGTTGGTTAGCTAGCTAGTGAATTATTGCCATATTAGCATTGCCAGGAAATCAGTCTAAACACCTGTTGTTAGATATCTGACCGTTCAGAATCATAACCAATCATGGCCTCCGGCCACATTGATGCTCACACATTATTTTTGTGACGTCAGCCAATCCATCTATAGTGTTGACACAAAATCGTTGAATTTTGTTTGCTATGCAGATGGGCTCTGTGGTTCTTTAAGAATGACAAAACGAAAACCTGGCAAGCAAACCTCCGTCTCATCTCCAAGTTTGACACAGTGGAAGACTTCTGGGCGTAAGTATTTTATTGTAGAAAGTCACCTGCAACATCTTACATATATTCAGACTCTGAGTGTCTTACTGCGTCACTACTGTGCTTGTCCTCCTGTTTTCCCAGTCTGTATAATCACATCCAACTATCAAGTAACTTGATCTCCGGCTGTGACTACTCACTTTTCAAGGTAAGGATGATTTTTCCCTATCTGTAATCTCACACATGCTCCTTTCTCTTCCATACCCATTTCTACATCCATAACAGCACATTTTTGTTGAGGTTGTGGCCAGTAGCAGCAACTGATGAAATTGTCCATAAAACAATTATGTTATTTCACAAATTCAGTTGAGTTATTGACTTGCGCAGTGCCTTTTAGACAGAGGGCTACACTATGACAGGGAGTTGTCACATCTCCCAAGGTCTCGTTTCAGCCTGTGGCTTTAGCTTTCACTGCAAGGGTTATGACCCCACCCAAGGAGGTCAGTCTGCCCTAAATAGACCACTCCTCAGACTGTTAAACAGCCTCTATCAGTCATAATTCAATGTCATGATCTTATACTAGTATTGGTTGGCTGCTTTTCACGTCAGTCAGCTTTAATTTCCATTCCTTATGTCGAACTAGATTTCCAGTTTTAGGTTTGATCTATTCCTCTTAAGTAACAACCAAACGAACCGAGTTGTTCTTGGCTTAATCCCTTTATCTGAAAACGAGTTTAATCCAAAGCTCATCTATCATGTAGTATCAAGTTCTGCAAACAAAACAAGCAAATGTCGGGGCTCATCTTTGCAGACAAGCAACCCCTGACCTTTAAAGGCAAAAAAAAGTAATGAATTGAACTTTGCCCTTTAACCCCTGAGCCTGGTCTGTTTTTGTGCTGCAGGATGGTATCGAGCCCATGTGGGAGGACGAGAGGAACAAGCGTGGTGGCAGGTGGCTCATCACACTTTCCAAACAGCAGCGCAGGGCCGACCTCGACCGCTTCTGGCTGGAAACGGTTAGTACCCCATCCCTACAGGTCTGATTACACGCACAAAGGGCATAACTACACAAAGATGTATTAACTATTTGTATGTAACCCTACTCTGTAAAAGTTGGTGTATTTATCTCATGTTAAGTGTGTGGGACATAACTCTGCTATCTAGTGGCCTGTCTCTCACTCACACAGACACACACACACACACACACACACACACACACACACAATATATATTCACACAGCCTTTTTCCCAGAAGTACACATCTACAAGTGCATTACTTGGACATGCAATATATGTCTCAGAAAGTTGATTATGTCTAGCTGTCATTAAAGTATTAAAACATCTGGCTGTCCATGTGCATTTCAGCTCCTGTGCCTAGTGGGCGAAGCCTTCGATGACCACAGTGATGATGTATGCGGGGCAGTAGTTAACATCCGAACGAAAGGAGACAAACTTGCGATATGGACAACAGACTACGAAAACAAGGATGCTATTACACACATAGGGTGAGCCGGCGTCGCCATACCATTTAGTTAGCCCTGAAAGATGTTGACCATCTCTTGTTTTTATCCATATCCAGATATTTTTACTAGGCTGTATTTTCCCTCCTCTAGACAAGGGTGGAAGGAGAGGTTAGGCGTGCCACACAAGGTGATCATCGGATATCAATCACACGCGGACACTGCCACCAAGAGTGGTTCCACCACCAAGAACAAGTTTGTTGTCTAAGGAGTTGTTTTTTTTGGTTTTTTTTCCTTTCTGTTTCCATGGCGTTTGTTGAAATGCTGTTGCGAAGTTTAATCTGCTACCCAATTGAAACCAAAGCTTCAACACAGACGATTGCCTTTATTCAATCAATTGCAATATGATTTCACGACAAAATTTGCACTTTGCCCTCAAAATTTGCCCCTCATATTTGCCCTGAAACAAACCTATACCTTCGATGAAGGGTGGGAATAACCATGAGAATTGAAATACCCCAAAAAAAGTTATCCATGTTCCTTTTTTTTATGCGCCATTTCCGTTTTCTTACTGAGGATATACTAGGAGGCTTTTTGTTGATATATTTTATGTTTAACAGCATCACACTCGTAGCTGCCAGGGATTTGTCTGCGTAAGTGTGTTTTCGGGACTCCTAATTCCAAACTGTAAAAAAAGATATATAAAAAATATATATATATTAGTACCAGTCAAAAGTTTGGACACCTACTCATTCAAGGGTTTTTCTATATTTTTACTATTTTCTACATTGTAAAATAATAGTGTAGATATCAACTATAAAATAACACATATGGAATCATGTAGTAACCAAAAAAGTGTTAAACAAATCAAAATATATTTTATATTTAAGATTCTTCAAAGTAGCCATGATGACAGCTTTGCATACTCTTGGCATTCTCTCAACCAGCTTCATGCTTTTTTTCATCTGGAATGCAGTCTTGAAGGAGTTCCCACAAATGCTGAGCACTATAATGCATTTTCGGAATGTAAAATTGCTTTCAGTGTAAACTTAAACAGAAAAAAACAAATAAGGATGTAGAAAATATAAAATATGTTTTTTATTTATTTAATATAATCTATCAGTCATCAAAATAATTGCTGAACTGTCAGGAGAATGATAAAAAAATTCCCAACTCATCCCAAACCATCTCAATTGGGTTGAGGTCAGGTGATTGTGGAAGCCAGATCATCTGATTCAGCACTCCATCACTCTCCTTGGTCAAATAGCCCTTACACAGCCTGGAGGTGTGTTGGGTCATTGTCCTGTTGAAAAACAAATGATAGTCCCACTAAGCGCAAACCAGATAGGATGGTGTATTGCTGCAGAATGTTGTCGTAGCCCTGCTGGTTAAGCGTGCCTTGAATTCTTAATAAATCACTGACTGTCACCAGCAAAGCACTGTCACACCACCTCGTCCATGCTTCACGGTGGGAACCACACAGGCAAAGATAATCTGTTCACCTACACTTTGTCTCACAAAGACACCGCGGTTGGATAAAAAAATCTCAAATTTGGACTCATCAGACAAAAGGACAGATTTCCACCGGTCTAATGTCCATTGCTTGTGTTTCTTGGCCCAAGCAAGTCTGTTCTTCTGTTTGGCGAAGGCCTGATTCACACAGTCTCCTCTGAACAGTTGATGTTGAGATGTGTCTGTTACTTGAACTCTGTGAAGCATTTATTTGGGCAGCAATTTCTGAGGCTGTTAACTAAGGAACTTATCCTCTGCAGCAGAGGTAACTCTGGGTCTTCCTTTCCTGTGGTGGTCCTCATGAGAGCCAGTTTAATCATAGCGCTTGATGGTTTTTGCGACTGCACTTGAAGAAACTTTCAAAGTTCTTGATATTTTCCGGATTGACTGACCGTCTTAAAGTAATGATGGACCGTCATTTCTCTTTGCTTATTTGAGCTTTTCTTGACATAATATGGACTTGGTCTTTTACCAAATAGCCCTATCGTCTGTATACCACCCTTGACACAACACAACTGATTGGCTCAAATGCATTAAGGAGGAAAGAAATTCTACAAATGAACTTTAACAAAGCACACCAGTTAATTGAAATGCATTCCAGGTAACTACATCATGAAGCTGGTTGAGAGAATGCCATGAGTGTGCAAAGCTGTCATCAAGGCAAAGGGTGGCTACTTTGAAGAATCTCAAATGTAAATGATATTTTTTGGGTTATTACATGATTCCATATGTTATTTCATAGTTTTGATGTCTTCACTATTATTCTACAATGTAGAAAATAGTAGAAATACAGAACCCCTGGAATGAGTAGGTGTGTCCAAACTTTAGACTGGTAGATTATGTGTAAAATGTAGAGAGAGATCTACATTGTCGGAAAAAAAACATAAGTCGCAATATAATATAATCTTTGAGAACTAACAATTATCAAAATAAACACTGAACAGTCAGGGGAATTTAAAATTCCCAAAACAATTTATCAGTATTTAAGTTTGAGCAGAATAAGACAGTATTAGCCATGGCAAAATGCATAGAATTGCAGTTTGTTCTTTAACTGCTAAATGTTCTCTCGGGTCCATGGCAAAATGTTTAGAATTGGAAGAAATTAACTTTAAAACTGCAAAAATGTAAACCAAAAAACATCAATATTGTGGGCCTAAAATTTGTTTACTAAATTCAGCAGCACGGACCACGCCCCCTTTCCAAGCCCACCACCTAAGATCCTTTTTTGATCCCAAAAAAAGCACAGCCAGGGATATATTTTTGCCAAATGTAGTTTGTTTTACCAGATCTAAAGAAGTGCTTAATTTCCTCCATTGAATCTCAGTTCATTATTTTCAATTGGTTTAGCCTTAAAGTGGTGAAAGTTGACCGATACTATAGTTTTGCTTTCAGTAAAATGTTCACAACTTTTGGTATTGCAGATCTATTTAGTGTTATTTTTTTATTTCTCTCACAATATTGTATTCTTCATGTAAACCTGTATTGTTTTTTAAAAACATTTTCTAAGCGCATCAAGATGCTTTAATAAAGTGTATGTTAAACTGTACTTGTATTCATTGGAGGTGTATAAGGTGTAACTGAATGCCTTGCTTTGGCACCTTGTCCTGCTCCTATGAACACGGTACAAAAGATGACTGTAAATAAATGTAAAGTATGTTGTCTTGAAGCTGGAAATTGAGAGATCATTCTGTTTAAATGGATGTTGATGCCTGTAGTCTTGTTCAAAACTACTGTTTCAGAGAAGCTTTCTTCATCTGTATCAAGTCCCACCAGACTCATTGTATGCCTAAAAAGGTGATAAAGGTATTTGATTTATTTTCCATGAGCCATTCAAAAGAGCACATCAAGATAAACCTCTTAATGATGCACTCCAGGATCTTAAGCACAACATTTTTTTTTAACATGTCATTTGAATTCGAATTGTAACAAATCACCCAAATATTTTTAGATATGGATGACTTGGTGCACAATTTGACATACTACACAAAAAACAGGGACCACTTTTAGCTCCTCAGCACCACTTTCAAAACTACTGTCTGGCTGAATTTATACTGAAGTTTCAGAGTGCGTTGTTCATTCTCATTTTCATGCAAGTATTCTAAAATCCGCAAAAGGAAAATGTGGATTTTCCCACCAGTGGTGTTTCTACAAAACAGACTTGCTGTGGATAAAAGTCCGTGCGTGATGATGTAGTGCACACAAAATGTACTCTTTTGCTTAAGTTTTTATTTACCAAATAAAAATCTGCTGCTCTTTTCTGATGTGTGGATGTACTGCAATACCTGAGATTTCTTGGTAGCCCTGATGAGCACCTATAATTAATGACAAGCCATTTCCTTCCACAAAACATGTCTTTAATCATTTCTGATATCTGACCAATTGAGAACAGACCAGAAGAGCGAATATGGTGTTAATCCGTGTGAACTTGTTTAATAAAGCTATAGAGGGCAACCTTTTATGTACGTTTAACTGTAACCACCCGAAGTCATCCAGCTAGTTTAAGTTTTCCTTTTTGTTTGCAGATTAGCCAATAGTGTATGAAATATAGACTATGAAACATTCCGAATCTTTGAAATGTAATCCACATGCTACTCAATTATGATATTTGTTTCACTCATTTATCTTTTGACCAATCAGATCAGTTCTGAAAAATATCTGTCAAAATACCAATTAGTGGAAAAAATCTGACTTTGGCTACCTGTGTAAACGCAGGCTTAGATCTGAATGTTGTGTGGCCATGCATTACACTTTTGTAAACTGTGATTTGAGATCCATCACACATTTCTGGGCTTGCATGTAATGCCGGGTGGACACGACTTTCAAAGTCCTAACATCGCTGAGCATCTCACATTAAACAACCGTCTTTCCTGTAGTTTTTTTGTCTTGCCAACGTAGTGATGTGTGCACTTAACAATCTGGCACAGACAGGATGTCACACACTATAAGATTCTTGATTGATTGTGAGGATTCTCCATATCTCGCTGACTCGTGAAAACAGTGATGCTCCTCAGTCAGACATTCACACTTGGCATACAGACTTGAAATATCTAGCCAACATTTTGAATTGAATAACATTGCTTGTGAACTTCATAGCTGTAACGTTTTGATGCTTTGGGTAAAGGCAAGTACAAACGCGTAGTCATAGTTTGAGAGTACACCAGGCGTGGGCAAATGGCGGCCTGCGGACGCAGTCGAGGTCTCAACTTACTGTTGCGAGTTAGAGCAGTAGAATACACAGGGTGCAATTTTGAAATGTGGTTGTGCATCAGCAGTTTTTCTCTTGTCAGCCACTGACAGTCACTCAATTAGCCCATGTTAGCTAAAACGTTTTTAGGAGATTGGTAAATTAGTCTAGTGGCCAGCTATCAAAACTTGTTGTAGGCCTAATCATTGTCAAATTACCGACTGGGGGGTTCCCCATTGATTTTGTTAGTCACTCTCACTCAGATATCATATAAACAATGTGTATAATTGCAGGAAATTAGCTTTAAAACTACTAATTTCCCTCTCTGCCGAGTAGAATTACATGAAATCAGTTATAAAACTGCTAAATCTTCTCTCCACCCCATGGCGAAATGTGTAGAATTGCAGCAAACATGCTTTGAAACGGCTACGTTTTCTCTACGCTCCATGTCAAAATGAGTAGAATAGCATGAAAAAAAGGATGTCTCTGCTGTTTCTATTGCTCACCAAGTAGGGTAGCGGGGGGTTTGGGGTGTGGTATGGATGTGGGTATGCAGACCTGCAAGCCACTGCGGCCCCTCATTATGAGTTGAGGTTTTTTGTGGCCCAAACTCCCATTAAAGTTGCCCATCCCTGGTCTTCACGTTCTCCGTGATGCGAAACAACGTCATCAACTCACTGGCTTTTCTCTGGCGAGCTCTCATTGGCTGTTGCTGACCGTCGTTCTCAAATCTTGTCACTGTACATCTCACACTACAGGAGTACTGCAGATTTTGTGCTGATAAAATCAAACATATTTGAAAATATTGGGACATCTGGGACTGCTCAAATGCTCTGACCCTCTCACATAAAACAACTGTTGGTGATGTAGGCAAAGACATGGGGATATTGTCTCCAATATCCCAAACTGTCTGGGACGGCTAAATCGGAGCCAAAATCGTGTAGTGTACAGCCAACTTAAATCCTAACGTCGGTCGTAAACTCCGACCAAGACGTCGTAGGTCGCATAATGTGAGCGGGTGAAAGATATGCGATTATGGGTCTTGCATTGTCCCAATCCGCATCTTAGGTCCCAATTATTTTTCTGACATGCCAGAAATGTTTGTTGTATCTTGTGTAGTGGGGTGGTACTACTGGGGTACTACGATGCGACATGCAACTTGTACAGGCCGGCCACAACACATCTGGAAAGCACAGGACAGGGAGGGGTCTAGACAGGTCTCAATTTGAGCACACTGGCCGCAGACTTCAGGATGACAAGATCTGAGCCCCCCCCCACACACACACACACCGCGAAACAGCGCCCCTCTGTCTTACTGTATGTGTCCCATGTTCAGTGGGGCAAAAAAGTATTTAGTCAGCCACCAATTGTGCAAGTTCTCCACTTAAAAAGATGAGAGAGGCCTGTAATTTTCATCATAGGTACACTTCAACTATGACAAACAAAATGAGGGAAAAAAATCCAGAAAATCACATTGTAGGATTTTTAATGAATTTATTTGCAAATTATGGTGGAAAATAAGTATTTGGTCAATAACAAAAGTTTATCTCAATACTTTGTTATATACCCTTTGTTGGCAATGACAGAGGTCAAATGTTTTCTGTAAGTCTTCACAAGGTTTTCACACACTGTTGCTGGTATTTTGGCCCATTCCTCCATACAGATCTCCTCTAGAGCAGTGATGTTTTGGGGCTGTTGCTGGGCAACACGGACTTTCAACTCCCTCCAAAGATTTTCTATGGGGTTGAGATCTGGAGACTGTCTAGGCCACTCCAGGACCTTGAAATGCTTCTTACGAAGCCACTCCTTCGTTGCCTGGGCGGTGTGTTTGGGATCATTGTCATGCTGACCCAGCCACGTTTCATCTTCAATGCCCTTGCTGATGGTAGGCTTTGTTACTTTGGTCCCAGCTCTCTGCAGGTCATTCACTAGGTCCCCCTGTGTGGTTCTGGGATTTTTGCTCACCGTTCTTGTGATCATTTTGACCCCACGGGGTGAGATCTTGCGTGGAGCCCCAGATCGAGGGAGATTATTAGTGGTCTTATATGTCTTCCATTTCCTAATAATTACTCCCACAGTTGATTTCTTCAAACCAAGCTGCTTACCTATTGCAGATTCAGTCTTCCTAGCCTGGTGCAGGTCTACAATTTTGTTTCTGGTGTCCTTTGACCACTCTTTGGTCTTGGCCATAGTGGAGTTTGGAGTGTGACTGTTTGAGGTTGTGGACAGGTGTCTTTTATACTGATAATAAGTTCAAACAGGTGCCATTAATACAGGTAACGAGAGGAGGACAGAGGAGCCTCTTAAAGAAGAAGTTACAGGTCTGTGAGAGCCAGAAATCTTGCTTGTTTGTAGGTGACCAAATACTTATTTTCCACCATAATTTGTAAATAAATTCATTAAAAATCCTACAATGTGATTTTCTGGATTTATTTTCTCATTTTGTCTGAGATAGTTGAAGTGTACCTATGATGAAAATTACAGGCCTCTCTCATCTTTTTAAGTGGGAGAACTTGCACAATTGGTGGCTGACTAAATACTTTTTTGCCCCACTGTATCTGATGCTGTCTGGCCAAAAAATAGTATAACATGCCATACTCCTTTTGGCCAGACAGCATCAAACCCATTGGCTACACATACATGTCCTCTGCCTCGATAACGATGGTAGTATTATCAGCAGCACCTGTCTTTTAATAAAGAAATGTATATTGTATCCCCCTAGATTCTAAGGGCCCGGGGTTGGGTTTCCACTAAGCTAGTCTCTTCGAGATCCCTAATACGGATAAGCCTGGGGAAGTTATTGGCAGAAAAATAGATAAACAGGGATGGAGACCCTGTGTAAATTGGTGACGCCTCATTACATGTCAAACCTATCAAATGCCTTGATTGAGCGGAGCTCCATTAGTGCTCAGCAGATTAGTATCGTAGGTGCAACCTTGTACCGGTATGTCGATTTTGTGTATATAGCACACTTCTGACAACAATTACTTTTTTCCCCCCAAGGTTTTGCCTCCAAGTTTTCTTCAATTCTCTGCAATGTTGCAAACTAGCATACAGAACAACTTTCTGCAAAATGTGTCCTTCCCAGTCTGAAAACAGTGACAAAAATAACACGTAGCACCAATGGACATGTTCCCCAAGAGTTGTATTTCATTTAGCACCCCTGTAGGTATAAAACAAAATACCATTGTGTTCTTTCCATAGAGGGGTAATACCAGTCGACCAAACCAGTTGGACGTTACAGACGTTTTCGTGAGAAGACCGATTTTCAAGATATCTCCTGGTCTGACAAACGCGGTAGATTGAGATGTACCCCATGCAAAAAAATAGATATCTCTAGCTTAAAAAGACAGATTTTTTAAAAATTTAATTATGCTTTAAATGGACTGAACTATCTGGCAACTCATCATGAGGGTACGCAGACCCACAAGCAGTGGCAGTGGCTTGTGGGTCTGCGTACCCACATCCACACATTTATTCTATTAGACACCTTAATAAATACTTTTAAATTCAATTTCCTTAGATTTTAGTTTTTTGAGATTGCTAATGTTACTGTCCCCCACTACAACAAAAATACTTAAATACATTTCATTTTGTCCTTGAAGCATTTGATTGAAATACTGTACAATTCCATTCATTCTTATGGAGGACTGCCGCTATTGGGTAGTGCCAATATGGCCGACCACTGGCTTAAAAGCCTCTCAATGGCCAATACATAGCATAAACAAGCCAACATCAATGGTTGAAACCTGCTATAAATGTGTAACCTGCTATAAATGAGTAGAAGTCAGAGTAAGCGGGCCAGTGTAGTCTGTCTTTGCCAAGGCAGCTTACCTTCTCCCACTTCTGACCTCAACTGGCGACCTTTTTGTAGACCCACGGACCAATAAAAACATACAATAAAATAATATATGCAGTTCCAGTCAAAAGTTTGGACACAACTACTCATTAAAGGGTTTTTCTTTATTTTTACTATTTATTTACATTGTAGAATAATAGTGAAGACATCAAAACTATGAAATAACACATATGGAGTCATTTAGTAACCACAAAAAGTGTTCAACAAATCAAAACATACTTTAGATTTTAGATTCTTCAAAGTAGTCACCCTTTGCCTTGATGACAGCTTTGCACGTACTTGGCATTCTCTCAACCAACTTTACCTGTAATGCTTTTCCAACAGTCTTGAAGGAGTTCCCACATATGCTGAGCACTTGTTGACTGCTTTTCCTTCACTCTGTGGTCCAACACATCCCAAACCATCTCAATGGGGTTGAGGTCCGGTAATTGTGGAGGCCAGAGCATCTAATGCAGCACTCCATCACTCTCTTTACACATCCTGGAGGTGTGTTGGGTAATTGTCCTGTTGAAAATCAAATGATATTCCCACTAAGCGCAATCCAGATGGGATAGCGTATTGCTGCAAAATGCTGTGGTAGCCACGCTGGTTAAGTGTGCCTTGAATTCTAAATAAATCATTGACAGTGTCACCAGCAAAGCACGCCCACACCATCACACCTCCTCCATGCTTCATGGTGGGAACCACACATGCGGAGATCATCCGTCCACCTACTCTGCGTCTCACAAAGACACGGCTGTTGGAACCAAAAATCTCACATTTGGCTCATCAGACCAAAGGACAGATTTCCACCATTCTAATGTCCATTGCTCGTACTTCTTGGCTCAAGAAAGTCTTCTTCTTATTGGTGTCTTTTAGTAGTGGTTTCTTTTCAGCAGTTTCTTTGCAGCAATTTATCTGAACAGTTGATGTTGAGATGTGTCTGTTACTGGAACTCAACCATTTATTAGGGACCTCAACCATTTTTTTAGGCTGGTAATGAATTTATCCTCTGCAGCAGAGGTAACTCTGGGTCTTCCTTTCCTGTGGCGGTCCTTATGAGAGCCAGTTTCATCATAGCGCTTGATGATTTTTGCTACTGCACTTGAAGAAACTTTCAAAGTTCTTGAAATGTTCCGGATTGACTGACCTTCATGTTTTAAAGTAATGATGGACTGTTGTTTCTCTTTGCTTATTTGAGCTGTTATTGCCATAATATGGACTTGGTCTATTACCAAATAGGGCTATCTTCCGTACACCACCCATACCTTGTCACAACACAACAGATTGTCGCAAGAAGGAAAGAAATTCCACAAATGAACTTTTTACAAGGCACACCTGTTAACTGAAATGCATTCCATGCAAAGGGTGGCTACATTTCTGGTTTACTACATGATTCCATGTGTTATTTCATAGTTTTGATATCTTCACTATTATTCTACAATGTAGAAAATAGTCAAAAATAAAGAAAAACCCTGGAATGAGTAGATGATACTGCATATATCTATATATAAAATACTGTATAATACTTTCCCATGTTATTTCCGTCATCCACATGGAGGCAGTATGGGCCTGTAGTGCCAAATAGTGTCCACTTGCCAAAATATGTCCACACTGGCGTCACAATGGGATTTGATGAGCTGTTAGCGTCTGTTGCTATATCAACGGCTAACTCCATCTGTGTACTCTTCCAGCTTGTATGACTTTCCATTGTGAAGACTTGCTTTGAAAAAAGTAAATTAGGATTCCAATCACAGACTGTCTCCATTTCCACTGACGCACCTGGGAAAGAGATATCTGTAAATAGCAGCTGGAGTGCATTTTATTTTTTCAGTCCCACTTTTCAATTTCCCCCTATTGCCTTAGGCAACTATCAACTTCCTGCTAGGGCAACTTGTGTACCGCGTACCAAGGGGGACAGAGAGAGAGTCAAGCATGGCACTGCTCTCCAAGCAATTTTTTTTAAATTCTATGTGTCGATTGAACACAGATGAGTTCTAACCCCATGCACTTAACACACTATCCAGGCATGCTCAACATAAGAGGCTCCAAGTAGTTATAGTCTAGCTGTCCTCAAGAGGTGTGCCTATGTCCTCTTCTGGCTCCCATGTAAGGGGACCTGCCTTGCAGTTCGAGAGTGAGATGTTCAGTCCCACTATGCTTTGGCTTGTCTCGGTAGACTGGATTGAAGTGGCCCAGAGGGTCACTAGACTTACTGTTGTCCAAGACATAGCTGGCAGTTTCTCATCGCTTCTCACAGCTGTAATGATCTCAGCCTGTTTCACTCTCATTGTGGGATGACAAACGCACATCTACTTGTTAATCTTGTAACTGAGACGACTGGTTCTGGGACCTACATTTACATGTAATGGATGGGCTTGGCAGAAAATAAGGCAGTTTATAAAATTATAGGCTTGTGTTTATGCTAATTGCGCACGGACACACGCATGCACACACAGGCCTATATACACACAGAGACAAGCTCTTAAAGTTTAAAAAGTGTTTGACCTCCAAAGAAACAAATAACTAATGCATTTCCGTTCAAGGAGTGGTGGAGAGTTTATATTGCCCCAAATCCCTAGACAGAGAGTTCATAGCTCTGTTTTTTTGCTCTGTTTCTCTCAGTTTTTTTCTCTCTCTCTGTTTCTCTGTTTCTCTCTCTCTGCTTCTCTCTCTGTTTCTCCCACTCTCTTCTCAGCATATCTCTCTCTCTCTCTCTGTTTCTCTCTATCTATTCTTTCTATGTTTTTCTCACTCTCTGCTTCTCTATCTATTCTCTCTGCCTGTTTCTCTCTCTTGGTTGGTTTCTCTTTCTTCTCTCCTCTGTTCTCTCTCTTCTGTCCTCTGTTCTCTCTCTTTTCTCTCTCTGTCAGTTTCTCTTTCTCTGTTTCTCTCTCCCTCCCACCTCCCTCTCTTCCTCTCCATCTATAACTGTACAGATGTGTGCATTAACTAGCCCAGATCAGATGTCAGGGGCATGCAGTTACTTAGTTAAATGAGCCTCCATCAGTGTCTGCAGACAGTAACTGCCTGGTACCATGGTGTGGAAGGCTGAAAGCCAACTATCCCCGGGCGTGAGATATATTCCCCAAAGCCTCCCCTATCATCCATCTTTGAGTCCCATCCCACAGTCAGAATTTTCTGACCCACTTTTACACTGGTGATGTTTGAAGGTGCTTCATATTTATGTAACTGGGTAGAACCGTTGCCCTAATGTGACCGCACCCTTGTTAGTCTGCTAGTGCCAGGCATATGTGATTGTTAATTAAGGGCGTGATGGTTAATTATGGGCATGATTGTTAATTAAGCCATCTTGTTTGTGTCATTCAGCGGATCCCCTTACTATGATCAGGATGGCGTGCCTTGGGAGGACGGGTGTGGCGACCGTGACCTCTGGTACACGTTCCCCTTCTCCCATGGCACGCCTCCCTAGGTATGTCTTTTGTGTGTTGGCCAGAAACATAATAAATTGATTGACGATTGAATGCCTATGTCAAATCAAATCAAATCACATTTTATTGGTCACATACATGTGTTCAGCAAATGTTATGGCGGGTGTAGTGAAATGCTCGTGTTTCTAGCTCCTGTCACACCCTGACCATAGAGAGCCTTTTTATTTCTCTATTTGGTTAGGTCAGGGTGTGATTTGGGTGGGCATTCTAGTTTTCTATTTCTTTGTTGGCCGGTTATTGTTTTCGATCAGAGGCAGCTGTCTATCGTTGTCTCTGATTGGGAGTCATACTTAGGCAGCCTGTTTTCCACCCTAGTTTGTGGGATCTTGTTTTTGCACAGTTATTAGGTAGCCTGTAGTACGTTTGTGTATTCATTTGTTGTTTTGTTGGTGTTCGTCTTAATACAGAAAGATGTACGCTTACCACGCTGTGCCTTGGTCTCCTTCTAAGGACGTACATAACAGCTCCAACTAAATCTAACAAATATCTAACAATTTCACAACATATTCCCAATAGACAAATCAGAGTAAAGGAATGGAATTAAGAATATATAAATGGACGATCAATGTCAGAGCGGTATAGACTAAGATACAGCAGAATATAATAGAACACAGTATATACACATGAGATGAGTAATGAAAATATTATTAAAGTGACTTGTGTTTTATTTGTTAAGGTGGCAAGTAATTTCAAGTCTATGCATATAGGTAGCAGCCTCTAATGTGCTAGTGATGGCTGTTTAACAGTCTGATGGCCTTGTGATAGAAGCTGTTTTTCAGTCTCTCTGTCCCAGCTTTGATGCACCTGTACTGACCTCACCTTCTGGATGATAGCGGGGTAAACAGGCAGTGGCTTGGGTGGTTGTTGTCCTTGATGATCTGTTTATCCTTCCTGTAACATTAGGTGCTGTAAGAGTCCTGGAGGGCAGATAGTTTGGGCAGACCGCATCACATTGGGCAGACCGCATCACCCTCTGGATAGCCCTGCGGTTACGGGCGGTGCCTTTGCCGTACCAGGTGGGGATACAGCCCGACGGGAAATGTCTTCAGCCTCCTGAGGTTGAAGAAGCACTGTTGCGCCTTCTTCACCACACTGTCTGTGTGGGTGGATCGTTTCAGTTTGTCAGTGATGTGTACGCTGAGGAACTTGAAGCTTTCCACCTTCTCCACTGTGGTCCCGTCGATGTGGCTAGGGGGTGTGCAACTATGAGATTATCTAATCCTGTTGTGTGTGCCAGCAGTGATTGTATGGAGCACTAGGCACTGAAGATGGCGTCTATGAGAAGCTTTCACTGAGTTGCTTGAGTAATTAAGATTGTAAATAAAACATATATTTTTGTATATTTCTGACCTGATCATTCCAGTGCTCCACTCCCTGATGTAAAGAACCTATGTATTTAGATTAGCCCGAAGACCTCACATGTACAAAATATGGTATAGTATGGCAATAGGAATAGATATTTTACGTGTATATCCCCCACGTTACATTTATATCAGGTCATGCCTGGTATGAGGCAGTGAAAATGCTTTCTGTACATCCCCCTGATCTTCAACAGACGCGGTCAGATATCTAGTCTAGATAGTGGTGGTGTTTCATATCCAGCACATAGTATGTCAATGTGTTTAGATTATGTGTTGGAAGTTGGAACATATGGGAGAAGTCTAGAGATCACTAGGATAGCTTATGTTCCCATTGGTGTAAATGTATGGCCCTAGCCTACACGATGCCATGAAAGCTGAACATGATGTTTAATGGGAAAAAAATCAGTTAAAAAAATTGCATTGTGTTTTGCCTTTTATTCTAGCCTACTACTGTGCACTAAATATTTCAACTGTTTTAGAAAGGTAACATAGCCCCTGTGTGTGTGGTGATGTACAATATACAGCATATAGGCTATAAACAGTCAGTGAGCACATTCTATGTACCTAGGTGTTTCCAGTTACATACTCAAGGTAAACAGAAATCCATCAACAACAGTGTGTTAAACATTTGTAATGGTATCAAAACAATTGTAATCCAGCTCTACAGTGTTTGTGTTTTTTTGTGTGTGTGTCTTAGTATCGATCCATAAATGCTGTAATCCCTGTTTGGGACAATGGTCAGTGAGATTAGTGGGTGGTGGGTGGAGGGGGGGCATTTTAATTGCCCTTGACTGGCTGAAAGTAAATTAATTATTGATCGCCTTCTTCGCTCCTCTTCTGTACTTACATACCCTTACAAATCCTTTTATCTTCCCTCTGTGTAAATACATTTCCTCATTCCCCCCATCATTATGCAGGGAGGAAAGCCCATGGACCGCTAAACACCTCATTAGCTAAAATTGTGTTTATTTTCTGTTGCTGTTTTGCTTCATTGAGGAGGCTTTGAAACGCACACTGAGCAGCTTCTTGGCTTCTCTCTTCTCCTCATCGCACTCCCTCTCCTTCTTACCCACACGCGTGCACGCACACACACACGTCAAATGTGCAGTTTAACATGTGGAAATCACATGTTAAACTACATATTTGACGACAACAAAAAATGTTTTAAGGGAAGAAAAAGACTTTGGACCTCAAAACTCAACCCATACTTCCTTCAGATTGAAATACTGTCAAAAGTACTGTCAGACTGATTTGTAATAGACTGTCATAGTCACAATTAAAAAAGTTAACATTGGCCATTGATAGAAAAAAAATGTTTTTACATGTAATGAATGAACAATGTTATATTTTTTAATGTGGGCTATGACCGTCTATTACAAATCAGTATTTAAATCTGAAGAAAGTATGGGTTGAAGTGACTGAAATGCGTCAGGAAGGTATTGGGAAGTTCAGAAGATCATCAGGCAACAATTTTGTATGATTTTCTTTCCCCCAGTCTAAATTAGTGCCTGGTCTTGTCCACCCTGTTCTAATCAGTCCTGCGTGGCCTGTGGGCATTGTATAATGAAACAGAAGACACATACATGTTCCTGAGAGTCTTATCTTTCAGTGATGGGGGTCATAATACTTTGTATCTTAAACTGTTCAAAAGATAGAGACACATTTGTAGGAGGAAAACTGAAACCGGTCTGTTTATTGCAACTGCATCTAGTGAGTTTCTCACACAACCCCATTTTCAAATCAGGCAACCCCACATGGGGTCGTGACCCCTGGTTTGGAAAACGCTGGTTTGACTGATGATTCTGAATTTAAAGGAGAAAAGGTAGTACAGACGGGACTCGCATCATTATTCAGCCTATTGATTTTTTCCTTCCCCTCCATTGCCTCTGAAAATATATCTACCCAGTGTTTGAAATGAGCTATAAACAAAGTACAACATGATATAACTGGGTATTTATTCAGCTCTGCTAGACGGCAAGCTTCCTGGATTAAAGCATGGTGTGTGTGTGTGTGCTATTGCTGAGCGATTAGTACTTTTTGAGGTAGGTTTGGGATTTGTTTGATTATTACAACGGTTTTCGATTTCGGTTTCGATGATCTTTTTTTTGTACATTAAATGCACTATGCATTATGTGTGTTGAATGCTGTAACAACATAGAATAAAACAATTAATAAAAGTCCAATGATGATAGTCACTGCCATTACGGCTGATCTCTTATTAACCATCATTTATTCACATTACTTTACTTTATTAATTGTTTTATTATTGTTTTATTTGATGACTTTATTATTTCATTCCAAGTCATCATCTCATCTCTATAGAGCTGCTGTGAATGCTGTCTGACAAAATCAAATTGTAGTAGTTCTTCAAAGTAAATAAGGCATACTTTTATGACTGCTGAATACCAACTATCAATCACTTAGATCAGTGTTTCTTAACCAGGGGTAATCTACTAGGACTTCGTCTATCCACAGGGGTTACTTATGACTCATGAGACCTTAGGCTTACTGGTAAAATGCACATGACTGCTAAAATCCCTCTCTCCATCCCGGAGGACCTGAGCCGTAGGGCCATGTCTCAGGACTACCTGGCCTGATGACTCCTAGCTGTCCCCAGTCCACCTGGTTGTGCTAATGCTCCAGTTTCAACTGTTCTGCCTGTGGCTATAGAACCATGACCTGTTCATTGGACGTGCTACCTTGTCCCAGACCTGCTGTTTTTGATTCTCTCTATACCGCACCTGCTGTCTCGACCTCTGAATGCTCGGCCATGAAAAGACATTTACTCCTGAGGGATTTTAGGGCTACTCCATGTAGAGCAAAATTCAGTTGGTGGTACAGTAAGCGAAAAAGGCATTTTCAGATACAGATACCTCACAAAGCAACTGCTCTCTCCGTGTCCACACAAACCAGCGTGCAATGGATTATCATTATTGTAGTTGATTACCACGTTTTCTGCGCTAAATTATGTAGAACATTGGCCTGTTGGAAACTATAACTCCCTATTACATCGCACAGTTCGGGCTTGATCTGATTTATCTCTGGAGAAACTGTACATTGAGCTAAAAAAAATAAAAATAGAATTCAAATGATTGAACTGATGTAGGTCAATTCGTTGTTAGAAATAGCATACATTTCAGTCAATTGCTCAGCACTAGTGTGTTTGTAATATTGTAAGTGTGTGTGCAGGCCCATGCACAGACCTTTTGGGGGGCATGTGCTTGTAACAGTTTTCTTCTGGTGAAAGAGAGGCGGACCAAATGCAGCGTGGTTATTTTTGTACATCTTTAATAAAGATGAAAATACAACAATCTACAAAACAAGAACCGTGAAAAACCCAAAACAGTCCTATCTGGTGCCACAAACACAAAGACAGGAACAATCACCCACAAAACCCAACACAAAACAGGCTACCTAAATATGGTTCCCAATCAGAGACAATGACTAACACCTGCCTCTGATTGAGAACCATATCAGGCCAAACATAGAAATAGACAAACCAGACACACAACATAGAATGCCCACCCAGCTCACGTCCTGACCAACACTAAAACAACAAAAACACACAAGAACGATGGTCAGAACGTGACAGTGCTCAAGCAAAAAAAAGGGCACCCCCCAAAAAAAATAATTCCCACAATTGCTGTCACAATTCCCACAATTCCCACAATTGCTGCTCATTGAGCAATTATTACAGGAAGAGGGGAAGTAGGACAATCTGATGAGTAAATTATTTTGCAAGACTATTTTGAATGGGAATAAATGCGGCACTTATTAACAATGATCGGCACAATTCCAGCCAAAATAGAAGATTGTCAGAAATACTGTGGCCTATCATGACAATATCCACCCAACTCTATTTGTTGCCACTATCAATTAAACTATCAATGTTTTCTAACTTTTTGACCCGTGATCCCCAAAAAGGAGGGGTCGTGAACATGCACACACAATTGCTGAGCAAATGTAGCATGTAATTACAGCCATAAATCGTGATGCTTTTTCAAAACACAAGATGGGCTACAGAAATAAACTGTTTTACAGCTGCCTTTGGAGCTGAAAGTCATTCATTTTAGCAACCAATATTAGCTAGGGATATACAGTGCATTCGGAAAGTGTTTAGACCCCTTGACTTTTTCCACATTTTGTTACATAATAGCCTTATTCTAAACTGGATTAAAACAGTTTCCTCATCAATCTACACACAAAACCCCATAATCACAAAGCAAAAACAGGTTTGTAGATTTTTTTTGCAATATTAAAATAATAATAATTGAAATATCACATTTACATAAGTATTCAGGCCCTTTACTCACTACGTTGTTGAAGCACCTTTGGCAGCGATTAGAGTCTTCTTGGGTATGACACTACAAATTTGGCACACCTGTATTTGGGGAGTTTCTCACATTCTTCTCTGCAGATCCTCTCAAGCTCTGTCAGGTTGGATGGGGAGCGTGCTGTGCATTCAGGTCTCTCCAGAGATGTTCGATCGTGTTCAAGTCCAGGCTCTGGCTGGGCCACTCAAGGACATTCAGAGACTTGTCCCAAAGCCACTTCTGTGTTGTCTTGGTTGTTGCCTTAGAGAGTCGTTGTCCTGTTGGAAGGTGAACCTTGACCCCAGTCTGAGGTCCTGAGAGCTCTGGAGCAGGTTTTCATCAAGGATCTCTGTACTTTGCTCCGTTCATCTTTCCCACGAATGTGACTAGTCTCCTAGTCCATGCTGCTGAAAAACATCCCCACAGCATGATGCTGCCACCATGCTTCACTGTAGGGATGGTGCCAGGTTTCATCAAATAGTTTAGTCTTGATTTCATCAGACCAGAGAATCTTGTTTCTCATGGTCTGAGAGTCCTTTAGGTGCCTTTTTGCAAACTCCAAGCAGGCTGTCATGTGCCTTTTACTGAGTAGTGGCTTCCGTCTGGCTACTCTACTATAAAGGCCTGATTGGTTGAGTGCTACAGAGATGGTTGTCCTTCTGGAAAGTTCTCCCATCCCCACAGAAACTTTGGAGCTCTATTAGAGTGACCATCAGGTTCTTGTTTACCACCCCGACCAAGGCTCTTCTCCCCCGAGAATTTAGTTAGTTCAGAACCACAATGACTAAAAACATTTGGTGAAATTATACCACCAATGAAAAGGGCACTTTAGAGACTGAACGGGCAAAGTGGCATGTGCTCTGCACAGGTTGAGCCCTATCTGTGCACATGCCAGTGTGTGTGTGTTCAAGTGTGTGATTTTGTGAGAGCAAGCATCTGGTTTTGTGGGTGGGTGGTTGCGAGCGTGAGTGTTTGTGCATTTTGCAAGCTGGACTCTGGATCTAGTGGAGGTCAATAAATGTGTATTTTGTTAAAAGTCAGAATCAACAGCTTTCCTCAACTATTGCTGCGGATAGATGTGTAGACAGTATTGGTGCTGATAATGTAGATGTGCAGACAGTATTGGTGCTGATACTGTAGATGTGCAGACTGTATTGCTGCTGATAGATGTGCAGACAGTATTGCTGCTGATAGATGTGTAGACAGTATTGCTGCTGATAGATGTGGAGACAGTATTGCTGCTGATAGATGTGTAGACTGTATTGCTGCTGATAGATGTGTAGACAGTATTGGTGCTGATACTGTAGATGTGCAGACAGTATTGCTGCTGATAGATGTGTAGACTCTATTGCTGCTGATAGATGTGCAGACAGTATTGCTGTTGATAGATGTGTAGACTGTATTGCTGCTGATAGATGTGTAGACAGTATTGCTGCTGATAGATGTGTAGACAGTATTGCTGCTGATAGATGTGTAGACTGTATTGCTGCTGATAGATGTGCAGACAGAATTGGTGCTGATACTGTAGATGTGCAGACAGTATTGGTGCTGATACTGTAGATGTGCAGACAGTATTGCTGCTGATAGATGTGCAGACAGTATTGGGGCTGATACTGAAGATGTGCAGACAGCATTGCTGCTGATAGATGTGCAGACAGTATTGCTGCTGATAGATGTGTAGACAGTATTGCTGCTGATAGATGTGCAGACAGTATTGCTGCTGATAGATGTGTAGACTGTATTGCTGCTGATAGATGTGTAGACAGTATTGGTGCTGATACTGTAGATGTGCAGACAGTATTGGTGCTGATAGATGTGTAGACTGTATTGCTGCTGATAGATGTGCAGACAGTATTGCTGCTGATAGATGTGTAGACAGTATTGCTGCTGATAGATGTGTAGACAGTATTCGTGCTGATAGATGTGCAGACAGTATTGCTGCTGATAGATGTGCAGACAGTATTGCTGCTGATAGATGTGTAGACTGTATTGCTGCTCATAGATGTGTAGACAGTATTGCTGCTGATAGATGTGTAGACAGTATTGCTGCTGATAGATGTGTAGACTGTATTGCTGCTGATAGATGTGTAGACAGTATTGGTGCTGATAGATGTGCAGACAGTATTGCTGCTGATAGATGTGCAGACAGTATTGCTGCTGATAGATGTGTAGACTGTATTGCTGCTCATAGATGTGTAGACAGTATTGCTGCTGATAGATGTGTAGACAGTATTGCTGCTGATAGATGTGTAGACTGTATTGCTGCTGATAGATGTGCAGACAGTATTGGTGCTGATACTGTAGATGTGCAGACAGTATTGCTGCTGATAGATGTGTAGACTGTATTGCTGCTGATAGATGTGCAGACAGTATTGCTGCTGATAAATGTGTAGACAGTTTTGCTGCTGATAGATGTGTAGACTGTATTGCTGCTGATAGATGTGCAGACAGTATTGCTGCTGATAGATGTACAGACAGTATTGGTGCTGATACTGTAGATGTGCAGACAGTATTGGTGCTGATAGATGTGTAGACTGTATTGCTGCTGATAGATGTGCAGACAGTATTGCTGCTGATAGATGTGTAGACAGTATTGCTGCTGATAGATGTGTAGACAGTATTGGTGCTGATAGATGTGCAGACAGTATTGGTGCTGATAGATGTGCAGACAGTATTGCTGCTGATAGATGTGCAGACAGTATTGCTGCTGATAGATGTGTAGACTGTATTGCTGCTCATAGATGTGTAGACAGTATTGCTGCTGATTGATGTGTAGACAGTATTGCTGCTGATAGATGTGTAGACTGTATTGCTGCTGATAGATGTGCAGACAGTATTGGTGCTGATACTGTAGATGTGCAGACAGTATTGCTGCTGATAGATGTGCAGACAGCATTGCTGCTGATAGATGTGCAGACAGTATTGCTGCTGATAGATGTGTAGACAGTATTGCTGCTGATAGATGTGCAGACAGTATTGCTGCTGATAGATGTGTAGACTGTATTGCTGCTGATAGATGTGTAGACAGTATTGGTGCTGATACTGTAGATGTGCAGACAGTATTGGTGCTGATAGATGTGTAGACTGTATTGCTGCTGATAGATGTGCAGACAGTATTGCTGCTGATAGATGTGTAGACAGTATTGCTGCTGATAGATGTGTAGACAGTATTGGTGCTGATAGATGTGCAGACAGTATTGCTGCTGATAGATGTGCAGACAGTATTGCTGCTGATAGATGTGTAGACTGTATTGCTGCTCATAGATGTGTAGACAGTATTGCTGCTGATAGATGTGTAGACAGTATTGCTGCTGATATATGTGTAGACTGTATTGCTGCTGATAGATGTGCAGACAGTATTGGTGCTGATACTGTAGATGTGCAGACAGTATTGCTGCTGATAGATGTGTAGACTGTATTGCTGCTGATAGATGTGCAGACAGTATTGCTGCTGATAAATGTGTAGACAGTTTTGCTGCTGATAGATGTGTAGACTGTATTGCTGCTGATAGATGTGCAGACAGTATTGCTGCTGATAGATGTACAGACAGTATTGCTGCTGATAGATGTGTAGACTGTATTGCTGCTGATAGATGTGTAGACAGTATTGCTGCTGATAGATGTGTAGACAGTATTGCTGCTGATAGATGTGTAGACTGTATTGCTGCTGATAGATGTGCAGACAGTATTGGTGCTGATACTGTAGATGTGCAGACAGTATTGGTGCTGATAGATGTGTAGACTGTATTGCTGCTGATAGATGTGCAGACAGTATTGCTGCTGATAGATGTGTAGACAGTATTGCTGCTGATAGATGTGTAGACAGTATTGGTGCTGATAGATGTGCAGACAGTATTGCTGCTGATAGATGTGCAGACAGTATTGCTGCTGATAGATGTGTAGACTGTATTGCTGCTCATAGATCTGTAGACAGTATTGCTGCTGATAGATGTGTAGACAGTATTGCTGCTGATATATGTGTAGACTGTATTGCTGCTGATAGATGTGCAGACAGTATTGGTGCTGATACTGTAGATGTGCAGACAGTATTGCTGCTGATAGATGTGTAGACTGTATTGCTGCTGATAGATGTGCAGACAGTATTGCTGCTGATAAATGTGTAGACAGTTTTGCTGCTGATAGATGTGTAGACTGTATTGCTGCTGATAGATGTGCAGACAGTATTGCTGCTGATAGATGTACAGACAGTATTGCTGCTGATAGATGTGTAGACTGTATTGCTGCTGATAGATGTGTAGACAGTATTGCTGCTGATAGATGTGTAGACAGTATTGCTGCTGATAGATGTGTAGACTGTATTGCTGCTGATAGATGTGCAGACAGTATTGGTGCTGATACTGTAGATGTGCAGACAGTATTGGTGCTGATACTGTAGATGTGCAGACAGTATTACTGCTGATAAATGTGCATACAGTATTGGTGCTGATACTGTAGATGTGCAGACAGTATTGATGCTGATACTGTAGATATGCAGACAGTATTGCTGCTGATAGATGTGCAGACAGTATTGGTGCTGATAGATGTGTAGACTGTCTTGCTGCTGATAGATGTGTAGACAGTATTGCTGCTGATAGATGTGTAGACTGTCTTGCTGCTGATAGATGTGTAGACAGTATTGCTGCTGATAGATGTGTAGACTGTCTTGCTGCTGATAGATGTGTAGACAGTATTGCTGCTGATAGATGTGTAGACTGTCTTGCTGCTGATAGATGTGTAGACAGTATTCAAGTAATACCACCAAACAGCATGTCTGTTTCACCTCTGTTAACTTGATTAACCGTTTACACTCGTACCCGTATGCATAGCCACGGGAATTAGTTTGGGTGGCAGTCATTTTTCCCCCGTCGGTTTACTGAATGTTGCAGAGTATTTTCAGATTTTGTTATCAAGAAATGCTGTGAAGACTACAGTAAATGTAAAATGTACATAAAATCAACAGTGTAATGTTTGGATTCAGTCTTGTGTCAGGTGAACTGTTGTGTACTCACCTTTGGTCTAATAATTTTCCCATTAACTCCAAACTGTACCCTTTCAATTGCTAACATGGTTATGCAAATGCTTTTCATATTTCTTCTGTAAGAAACATTTGAATTTAGCCCTATCCATATAGGCCAATTCCCACGAGTGTAAAGGCTTAACAAGTTCTGACAGTTACAGAGTAAAATCCTATTAAAAAGGTAACTATGTGTCCCGGGCCCATGCTCTACTGGTAATGACAGTTCTGACCTTTTCCACTAGAATATTACTTTTTGCAGAGTGAGTGTTTTGCACTTTTCCAATGAGACATGACTTGATTATTCAAGTGTCTTGTTTCTTCTTGTTCTAGCCTTTTTAAAGAAGGAATTCCTTTATTTTCTGTCTGTGAGGTGAAAGGCCATTGAGGCGTTCCGCTTCTTGGCGAGGAGTTGTGAGACGAATGGAGAGGTGCAGGCTATTCTAGAGTTAAAATAGGTTTCGCTGTTGGCCACTAGAATTATGTTTTTTCACTTTCCCCAGAGGTGTTGTTGACTGGTGTTTTTGTGTGCTACACCTGTAGTTCATTTAACAGCCACACAGAAAAGTTTGAATGAAGACGAACCCTACAGAGGAACTTCTGCCCCCAGGGGTGTGTGCTCAGAGGCCTCCTCTAATCCCTGTAAACCCACGACTGAGTGTCCAGTCGTGGACTCCAACAACATCATAACATTTGCCGACGACACAGTGGTGGTGGGCCTGATCATTGACGGTGACATGCATGCCTACCCGGAGGAGGTTAGAGCCCTAGCAGAGTGGTGCCAGGAAAACAGCCTCTTTCTCAACGTCAGAAAAATCCAAGGAGCTAACTGGTATGCAGAGGAGAGGGTCATAAGCTTCAAGTTCCTCGGTGTGCATATCTCAGAGGACCTAACATGGACCAATCACACCAACACTGTAGTAATGAAGGTTCAACAGCGCCTTTTCAACCTCAGGCAACTGAAGAAATTTGTCATGGGCCATAAGATCCTCAATAAGTTATACAGCTGAACCCTCAAGAGCATCTTAAAGGGCTGCATTGCCGCCTGGTATGGAAACAGCACCGCCCTCCTTCGCAAAGCTCTACCGAGGGTGGTGCGGACGGCCCAATACATTACTGGGGGCGAGCTCCCTGCCCTCCAAGACATCTACTCCAGACAGTGTTTGAGGAAGGCCTGGAAGGTCGTCAAGGTTTCCAGTCACCGAGCCACGGACTGTTCACTCTGTAACCATCTGGTGAGCGCTATCGGAGCATTGGGTCTCAAACCAACAGGCTCTGAGACCTTCTACCACCAGGCAATCAAACTGCTGAACATCTAACCTGGTTGTCTCCATAAACAGACCTGCACCTTAGAGACTATTTGGACACACACACACACACACACACACACACACACACACACACACACACACACACACACACACACACGCACGAACACGCACACACCAGTATATCATATTTATTTAAGGTATGACCAAGACACTACCCACATTAGATCTGTAAATACAGTCATACTTGAAATAGCACATTCATGATCTATTCTGTATATCCTATTGTTTATGATCTATTCTCTATATCCTATTGTTCATGATCTCTTCTGTATATCCTGTTGTTCATGATCTATTCTGTATAATCTGTTGCTCAATATCTATTATGTATGTCCTCTTGTACATTATCTATTCTGCATATCCTATTGTGTACACATCAGGCATACTATCTCTTCAATTACTTATTGGATTATTTTACGTGATTCTTATTATTGATATTGATTCTTGATTACTGTACTGCAATGTTGAGGGAGCACACGCATTTTGCTGCACATTTTATCTGCTGTAAAATGTGTACGTGCGGAATACATTTTTATTTGTAGAGGAGGCTAACTCTACTGCAGTACATGCTGACATGCTAACAGATTGCCTGCAAAACAGGAATATATTAATAATTTACAATATAATCAACTGTTTGGTGAACAGTTACTGTGGAGAAGTCGAAGAGAGTATGGGCCAATAATCCAAGGCACGTTAACTATGTTGGTGTTTAGCAGAGCTGCCTCAAAAGTAAAACATTGTTTTGTGAGCTTATCACCTTGAGTAACATAATAGACTTGGTTCTTATCACCAATGATAATACATTGTTAGAGGTTTTGTTTGAGGCATTGCACCTGTGGGGCTCAGACAGCCAAGGTTTACAATGTTACAAGTTGCTTTTCTTTTGTTCAACTCTAAGTGAAGAAAATGTACATTCTGAGTTCCAATTGTCCTCACACCTTAAGCCTGTCCTTCAACTTTTTGTCATTAGTATCCACTGTGAATCTACTAACTTGGTTGTTGTTTGTGATGTAACACTATGCTTTCACGGGGCTCATTTCTCATGACTCAACTTAAGGGTAGATGTCAACAATATGGTTCCAAGGTATTTTTTATTTGTTAAACTCTGAGACTTTTTATGTCTAGATAAATAGACATTGGGGGTTCCAACTGTCCTCAAACATGAAGCCTTGTCAATAACTTTTTTTGTCATTACCATCCACTTCCTCAGGCGTTTCTCAGAAGGTAATTTTAGGTTTCCCGTGTCGGCACTTTTCCATTACATGTCACATGAAAGATTTATGGGCCACCACCATGTTGGTTCCAAATACAGCAGCCATTCATATTTAATGATTGCTTCATCCCAAATCCTCCTCTCTGAACCATCCAGTCGGATCATGATGAGCAGCAGCACTGGATTTTATCATTAGGAAAATAAAGTGCCACATAGGCATTTTCCAACCTGCTGGTGTTGGTTATGAATTGTGGATGCGCTGCCACCACTGATGGACTCCTTGTTTTGCAACGACATTTTGATGCATGAGCGACTGTGGACGGCCTGGCAAATGTCTTGTTAGGTCATATGAAGACAGGTGAAGAGCGCTGACAGGACTGGAAACCCCTCTTCCAGCCCGGTGATAGGCCCAGGTCGATAGTGATCAAGTTCTTGAGGTTCAAGGACAAGGTAGCTGTTCTGGAAAGAGGCAAGAACTTGAGAGGAACGTACATCTTCCTCAACAAAGACTATATAAAAGCTGTGCGCCAGAAGAGACAAATAACTGGTGGGGACATTACTTACATCCGCTATGGTAGGCTAATTGTCCAGCCTCGCTCCCAAATGCTGTAGCTTCAACCCCAGAGCACACACACACCAACTGATTAATGGACTGCTTCAAAAATCTTGCTTTGTTTACTGTTTTCCACAAGCTACCCTGGAAAGGGCTGAAAATAGCCCATATTAATGAAGCCTTAGAAATATGGTTCATGAAATCAA
The DNA here is from genome assembly GCF_045791955.1 of Oncorhynchus clarkii lewisi. NCBI lineage: Eukaryota > Metazoa > Chordata > Actinopteri > Salmoniformes > Salmonidae > Oncorhynchus > Oncorhynchus clarkii. The sequence continues at coordinate 16,401,061 of NC_092160.1, read as the reverse complement.
TAACTTGCTAACATCAGATAACATTAATATCTTAGCCATTTATGAGACACACTTAGATAATCTCCTTTGATGATACAGCAGTAGCAATACAAGGATTTTATCATCGCTCAGGATATGACCAAGATGCAAACACAGGAGGTGGATAGTACAGTTCTCAGATTATTTATTGAAAACACGGGGCAGGTAAAGGGCAGGTCGAGGACAGGCATGGGTTCATGATCAGGTAAGAGTCAGACAGGTACAGGAGCGGGATTTGATAACCTAGGGAACACTCAAAAAGCGAGAGGCCCGTAGCAGAAAGGGGAAGGGTGCTGCGAGCATATTCCACCCACACAAGTTGCTGGCTACAGATGGTGGGATTAGTGGAGACGGGACAACAAAGAGTCGTCTCCAGGTCCTGAATGGACTGGGGATGAAAACCAGAGCACAGGCTGGCCGACGACCCAATAAGGGTGCAGAACACCTTCCAGAACCAGGACGAGAAATGGGGACCGCAAATGGAGACCATGTGGACCGGCAGTCCATGGTTCTAGAAGACATGCTGCACCATGACAGGCTGACCGTCTCCTTAGCTGAGGGAAACTTAGGAATGGGAAGAAAATGTGCGGCTTTGGAAAACCAGTCCACTACCGTAAGGATGGTGGTGTTGCCATCAGACGGCGGTAGGCCCGTGACGAAGTCCAAGAATATATGGGTCCAGGACAAACATCCGATTAGCTGCAATGATCTGTGAGCTGCTCTGATAGCTGATGCTTAAAGTTAGTGAGGGAGATATGAGTCTCCAGCTTCAGTGATTTTTGCATTTCGTTCCAGTCATTGGCAGCAGAGAACTGGAGGGAAAGGCGGCCAAATCATGAATTGGCTTTGGGGGTGACCAGTGAAATATACCTGCTGCAGCACGTGCTATGGGTGGGTGCTGCTATAGTGACCAGTGAGCTGAGATAAGGTGGGGCTTTACCTAGCAAAGACTTGTAGATGACCTGGAGCCAGTGGGTTTGGCAACGAATATGAAGTGAGGGCCAGCAAACGAAAGCATACAGGTCGCAGTGGTGGGTAGTATATGGGGCTTTGGTGACAAAACGGATGGCACTGTGATGGCACTGTGATAGACTGCACCCAATTTGCTGAGTAGAGTGTTGGAGGCTATTTTGTAAATGACATAGCCGAAGTCAAGGATCGCTAGGATAGTCAGTTTTACGAGGTTATGTTTGGCAGCATGAGTGAAGGATGCTTTGTTGTGAAATAGGAAGCCGATTCTAGATTTAATTTTGTAATGTGATTTTGTAAATGTTAATAATGTGAGTCTGGAAGGAGAGTTTACAGTCTAACCAGACGCTTAGGTATTTGTTGTTGTCCACATATTCTAAGTCAGAACCGTCCAGAGTAGTGATACTGGACGGGCGGGCAGGTGCGGACAGCGATCGGTTGAAGAGCATGCATTTAGTTTTACTTGCATTTAAGAGCAGTTGTAGGCCACGGAAGGAGAGTTGTATGGCATTGAAGCTTGTCTGGAGGTTAGTTAACACAGTGTCCAAAGAAGGGCCAGAAGTATACAGAATGGTGTCGTCTGCGTAGAGGTGGATCAGAGAATCACCAGCAGCAAGAGTGACATCATTGATGTATACAGAGAAAAGAGTCGGCCCGAGAATTGAACCCTGTGGCATCCCCATAGAGACTGCCAGAGGTCCGGACAACAGGCATTACGATTTGACACACTGAACTCTGTCTGAAAAGTAATTAGTGAACCAGGCGAGGCAGTCATTTGAGAAACCAAGGCTGTTGAGTCTGCCGATAAGAATGTGGTGATTGACAGAGTCGAAAGCCTTGGCCAGGTCGATGAATACGGCTGCACAGTATTGTCTTTTATCGATGGCGGTTATGATATCGTTTAGGACCTTGAGCATGGCTAAGGTGCACCCATGACCCAGCTTGGAAACCAGATTGCATAGGTGTGGGATTTGAAATGGTCAGTGATCTGTTTGTTAACTTGGCAATCGAAGACCTTAGAAAGGCAGGGTAGGTTAGATATAGGTTTGTAACAGTTTGGGTCTAGAGTGTCTCCCCTTTTGAAGAGGGGGATGACTGCGGCAGCTTTCCAATTTTTGGGGATCTCAAATGATACGAAGGAGAGGTTGAACAGGCTAGTAATATGAACGGCACCTTGGGAGAGGTGAGTGCAGAGAGGGGGGAAGAAAGGGTGCTATAACCCCGGATGAAACGACGGTAGATATGGGCAAACCCCAGGAAATGCTGCAGCTGCACTCTGGACGTGGGTTAAGGCCAATCCACCACCGCTCTCACCTTGTCAGGGTCCATTTGAACACTCCCTGCAGCGATGACGTATCCTAGGAGGGAGACGAACAGCTGGTTCTCCAGGAGACGCTGGAGGATGTACTCTTGAGCTGACCAGGAATAGATGTCGTTGAGGTAGACAAACACAAAATGGTTCAACATATCTCGGAGCACATCATTGATCTTGGCCTGGAACACTGCAGAAGCGTTGGTAATTATTAACAGCATCACCAGGTACCTGTAGTACCTGCTAGCCATGTTAAAGGCAGTTTTCCACCCATCCCCTTCCCGTATCCGAACCAGATGGTAGGCGTTCCGAAGGTCTGAGGAGATGAGTGGTAGCGGGTAATGTTTTTTAAGCGTAATGAGACCCCGGTAGTCGATAAACGGACACAGGGTCTTGTACTTCTTCTCCACAACAAAGAACCCTGCGCCGGTGTGGGAGAAAGAGGGACGCATAAACCCAGCAGTGAGAGAGTCCTCAATTTACCCTTCCATCGCTTTGGTCTCCGGACCCCGAGGAGGTGTAGTGCCCGGGAGAAGGTCGATGGCGCAGTCTCAGGTTAATGGGAAACGTAGTGTGGGTGACTCTGCCAATAGAGCGCCCATCCAACGCTCTAACGTCCATGGGAATGGCCTCTCCATTCTTGTGTGTGGATTCCCAGCTCCGACACCTGGGTAGCGTCCATAAAGCTCTCGTCGGCCCCAGAGTCAATGAGCAGGGGTACGAGCAATGGAGGATGGGAAACTCCCTGTACGGCTCACCAGTGTTCTCGTACCTACTTGATGAGCCTGTGTTTTTAATGAGTAGGTAGCTAAGAAATGTCCCATAGCTCCACAATATAGACAGCTCTGTGTGTTAACTTCTTGACGCACCCATCCTTTTAGCGGGATCATTTTCACCAACACCCACTAAATTGCAGCGTGCCAAATTCTAATTAAATTATTAAAAATATAAAATTTTCATGAAATCACAAGTGCAATATAGCAAAACACATTTTAGCATGTTGTTAATCCACCTTGGCGTGTCAGATTTCAATAAAGCTTTTCGGTGAAAGCATAACAAGCGTTTATGTAAGAACATCTCTCTCAGTAGACAAAATATTACAAACACTAGCAGCCAAGTAGATTGGTCATGAAGTCAGAAAAGCAATAGATTACATCGCTTACCTTTGATGATCTTCGGATATTTGCACTCATGAGACTCCCAGTTACACAATAAATGTTCCATTTAAAAGATTATTTTTATATCCAAAATACTTCCATTTGTTTTGCGTGTTATGTTCCGAAATCCACAGGCTCGAGCGGTCACGAGATCGCAGACGAAAATTCCAAATACTATCTGTGATGTTCACAGAAACATGTCAAACGTATTTTATAATCAATCCTCAAGTTGTTTTAAAAATATATAATCAATAATATATCAAGGGAGAGACAATGGCTGCCCCATTCTGTTGCGCAAGCAAAACTCTGCGAACACCCAGCTATCCACTGACGCGATGTTATCTTTCTCGCTCATTTTTCAAAATAAAAGCCTGAAACAATCTGGTTGATATCCCTTTAAATGGAGGCAAGGCATCCAATGGAACAGAGAGCTTTCAGGAAAAACAGCACATCCTGGTTGGATTTTCCTCAGGTTTTCGCCTGCAATATCAGTTCTGTTATACTCACAGACAATATTTTTACAGTTTTGGAATCTTTAGAGTGTTTTCTATCCTAATCTAATTATATGCATATTCTAGTTTCTGGGCCTGAGAAATAGGCAGTTTCAAATGGGTACGTGTTTTAGCCAAAAACGAAAATCCTGTCCCCTACACTCAATAAGTTAAGTCTGTGTAAGCAGTGGAGGCAATCTAGCCCTGCCCAGTTGCATGGGCTCCAAAGGAGGCGAGTCGGCAGCCCTCGTTGATTCCAGAGAGAACTCGGGTGACATCGGGTTCACTAGGACATGTAGACTTCGGGGGCCTCCGGGATTCCTCTGAGGCGAGATGGAAATCGAGGGTGAGCGAGGGTGACAGGGCACAGGTTCCCTCTCCTTCTTACGTTCTCGTAGCTGCCCATCGATCCGGATGGTCAAGGATATGGGAAGCTCCCGGGCTGCGAGCTCATCTTTGATCACCTATGATAAGCCGATAAGAAACATGTTGAACAATGCTTTCGGGTTCCAGGCACTCTCAGCCACCAACGTGCAAAAATCCACCGCGTAGTCTGCCACACTACGGGAGTCTTGACGTAGCTGGAGCAGCTTACGAGCAGCTTCTCTCTCGAACAATGGACAATCAAACACCTTCCGTACTTATGCCACAAACTCTTCTAGACTGAGGCAGACGGCGGAATGTTGCTCCCACACCTACGTAGCCCAGGCGAGTGCCCTCCCAGACATCAGCATTATGAGGTACATTATCTTCGAGCAGTCTGAGGGGAACGAAGAAGGCTGCAGCTCGAAGATGAGGGCGCACTGGGAAACAAAGAACCAGCAGGTTCCAGAATCTACAGCGTAGTGCTCTGGAAGAGATAAGCGGGGTTCTCGGGACACAGGGAAAGGCTGGGAAGAAACGCTGCTGGTGGCGGGTTGCTGAGAGTTTGGGGGATTACTGGTGTGGCCCGCTGCCTAGTAGGCAATCCGCGGAATTGCTCCAGCAGTGTATGGAACGTCTGGTCATGGCTTTCTGCCAGGGTATGAAGTCCCTCCATAAGGCAATGCAGTAACTCCTTGTGTCTTCCAATGGTGGCTCCTTGCTGGGAGTCAGCATTGTGGAGCTGATCTGAGTCTGCTTGGTCAGTCATGGCCAGTTCATACTATCACGGCTCAGGATATGACCCAGATGCAGACACTGGAGGTGGATATTACAGTTCTCAGATTATTTATTGAAAACACGGGGCAGGCGAAGAGCAGTTCAAGGACAGGCAGGGGTTCGTGATCAGGTCAGAGTCAGGCAGGTACAAGAAGGCAGGCAGGCTCGAGGTCAGGGCAGGCAGAATAGTCAGAACCAGGAAAACTAGGAAACATAACTTGAGGAAAAGGAAGTCGGGAAAGCCTGCTGACAAGACCTGACAAGACAAGACAAACTGGCAACATTCAAACAGAGAACACAGGTATAAATACACAGGGGATAATGGGAATATGGGCGACACCTGGATGGGGAGTGGAGACAAGCACAAAGACAGGTGAAACAGATCAGGGTGTGACAGATCTACAGAAGAGACAGGAATGCTCATGGTGGAGGTGTTGCTGTATATATTCAGAGCCTTATCCCCAGTGCTGAGTGTTTAGTACTTTTTTTAGGTGAGTTCTGTTTCGGTTTGATTTTTGAAAAATAATCATGGTTTTCAATTTCGGGAACAATACATGCATTTTGTGGTTTCAATGTTGTAACAATACAGAATAAAACAATAGATGGTTGTGACAGCCCATTTCTGGTCTCTAACCATAAATTACTTTACTTTAAAAAATATTTTGGTTGTGTAAACATATTTGTTTTTAGTACAATCTTTAAAAAAGGTGCTATCTAGAACGTAAAAGGGTTTGTTGTCTGTATGAGAACCCCTTGAAGAACCCTTTTTGGTTCCAGGTAGAACCCTTTTGGTTCCAAGAATAACTATTTTGGAACCCAAAATAGTTCTACCTGGAACCAAAAAGGTTCTATCTGGAAGCAAAAAGGGTTCACCTATGTGGACAGCCGAAGAACCCTTTTGGGACTCTTTTATTTCTAAGAGTGTATGATGATGACTTTATCGTTTCATTAATATAACCCCAATGATGGTAGTGACAGTCCATAACTGCATATAATTTATTAATAAACCATCCTTTATTCACATCACTTTAATAAAATATTTAAGTTGTGTATATTACATGTTGTTTATTTAATGACTTATTATTTTATTCCTTGTCATCATCTCATCTCTGCTCAAGCAGTATCAGCCAGCCAGCCAGCCAAAGAGTCATCATTCAGGCTAGTAGAATAGCCTAGCTGGCTAGCTGCCTGCTGTCTGACGAAATCACAATTTCAGTAGTTCTTCAAAGTAGATAAGGTATACTTTTAAGACTGCTAAATAACAACTGTCAGTCAATTAGTTGTATTGTCTGGTAGAGACACTTAAGAAACCAGTCTCTATCCCTCTATTACTCTTCCTCTCTGTCTGTCTGCCGGTTCCACAGGCTTGCCAGGCAAGAACCAATGAGAACAGGCAGCTGTAGGCGCAATGGACTCTGGCAATTGTAGTTAATTACCAAATTGCCTGTGCTGAATTATGATGTTGGACACATAGAGATAAATAGAGGACTCCTCTTTGTATCTGTGCCATTATAGCGTCTGTGATAGCGCGGGCAGAGCCATTGAGGTGATCTTAATTTTGAAGTAGTCAACTTTCTTCTTCACGATTGCCTGATCCCTCCTGATGACCCGGTTGGACATCAGGAGAGATCCGCCTATGAGGTTGGAAGTCCCACTCAGTTGACTACATTAAAATGGAGGAAGCCCTCAATGGCACTGCCCATGCTATTATGGCATTCTCTATAGTTGGACAATATGTCCCAGGGAGAAATCTCTCTAGAGAAACGGCACAATTCAAATAATTGAACCGACAGTTGGTCAATTACTTACTTAAAAACAGAAAATAACCCGACATTTCGGTTATTCGCTCAGCACTACATACAGTCCCTTCAGAAAGTAATGATACCCCTCGACTACTTCCACATTTAGTTGTGTTACAGCCTGCATTCAAAATAGTTTAAATATATTCATTACTCTCATCAATCTACACACAATACCCCATAATGACAAAGCAAAAACATGTTTTTTGAAATTTGATCAAATGTATTGAAAATGAAAACCAGAAATCTCTCATTTACATAAGTATTCACACCCCTGAGTCAATACTTGTTAGAATCACATTTGGCAGCGATTACAGCTGTGAGTTTTTCTGGGTAAGTCTTGGCACACCTGAATTGTACAACATGTGCCTATTATTATTTTGCCATAGATTTTCAAGCAGATTTAAGTCAAAACTGTAATTTGGCCACTCGGGAACATTCAATTTCTTCTCAGTAAACAACTCCAGTGTAGATTTGGCCTTGTGTTTTTGGCCTGCTGAAAGGGGAATTCATCTTCCAGTGTCTGGTGAAAAGCACAATGAAACAGGTTTTCCTCTAGGATTTTGCCTGTGCTTAGCCCCATTCCATTTATTTTTTATTCTGAAAAATTCCCAGTCCCGATCACAAGCATACCCATAACATGATGCAGCCACCACTATTCTTGAAAACATGGCGATTGGTGCTCAGTAATGTGTTGTATTGAAATTGCAACAAACCTAACACTTTGTATTCAGAACAAAAAGTTAAATGATTTGCCACATTTTTTTCAGTATTACTTTGTCTGTACAGGCTTCCTTCTCTTCACTCTGTCAATAAGATTAGTATTGTGGAGTAACTACAATGCTGTTGATCCATCCTCAGTTTTCTCCTATCACAGCCATTAAACTCTGTAAGAGCGATTTCCTTCTTCTCCGGCAACTGAGTTAGCAAGGACGCCTGTATCTTAGTAGTGTCACGCCCTGGCCTTAGTTATCTTTGTTTTCTTTATTATTTTGGTTAGGTCAGGGTGTGACATGGGGGATTTATGTGTTTTGTCTGGTCTAGGGGTTTTGTATGTTTATGGGGTGTTTTCTAGTCTAGGTGTTTTCGTAAGTCTATGGTTGCCTAGATTGGTTCTCAATTAGAGGCACGTGTTTATCGTTGTCTCTGATTGGGAACCATATTTAGGCAACCATGTTCTTTGGGTATTTTGTGGGTGATTGTTTCCTGTGTCAGTGTTTGTGCCACACGGGACTGTTTTGTTGCCAGTTCACTTTGTTGGTTTGTATTTTTTTTATTTATCGTTGAGTTTTCTTATTAAATACCATGGACACTTACCACGCCGCATATTGGTCCGATCCTTGCTACACCTCCTCTTCAGAGGAAGAGGAGGAAATCTGTCGTGACAAGTAGTGACTGAGTGTATTGATACAACATCCAAAGTGTAATTAACCATGTTCAACGTGATATTCAGTGTCAGTTTATTTTGTATTTTTTACCAATCTACCGATAGGAGCCCGTCTTTGCGAGGCATTGGAAAACCTACTTGGCCTTTGTGGTTGAATCTGTCTTTGAAAATCACTGCTCGACTGAGTTAGTCGTTCAAAAATCATATTTAACTCTATTATTGCACACAAAGTGAGTCCATGCAACTTATGTGACTTGTTAAGCACATTTTTACTCCTGAACTTATTTAGGCTTGCCATAACAAAGGGGTTGAATAATTACTTAAAACTGAGCTATTCATTTTTAATTAATTAGCAACAATGTTGAAAAAAAACAATTCCACTTTGACATTATGGTGTATTACGTGTAGGCCAGTGACACAAAATTGAATTTCAATACATTTTCAATTTAGGCTTTAACACAACAACATGTGGGAAAAAGTCAAAGGGTGTGAATACTTTCTGAAGGCACCGTATATAGGTTTTTGCTTTCAGAACCCCACCCATGTGTCAAGGCCACAGAATGCATCATTTAGCCGTACATATCCAGAAGGTCAAGGAAAGGTCAGAGGGGTGTGTGGGTTCTTCAAAGCCTCAGAAAGAGAAGTTGGGGGAAATCCAATAGCTTGCTCATTAGTCCGCTTGGGTGCCATAGATGTATACACTCCCTCATTTAAATAACATGAGGCCTGTAATGCTAAGCAAATATATCATGTCAAGTGCTATTGAAGTAGTATGGTTGCAGGTTCATATGCCTCATCTAAAGCCTATAATTGTGGGTGTCGTTATAGGCCACCAAATGCTAACAGTCAGTATCTACAGTAATTTTAGAGGATGACATGAACAAGTGTTTGTGATAAGCACCTCACAATGAGTGACAATTTTTTGCTATTTTCAGGTTCCAGTAAGCTCATGAGGGAGATAGCTTTTCTCCAGATCTTGTTGATTTCACTGCCAAAGAAGGAGATTAAACATAATTAGCATGGCCACCTTCAAAACTATCATGATACATATCATAGTGGATGCATTCATGATTTTAGCTTCATGCGGCCTTCCTGTTTTTTTAAAGGAGCGCTCCGTAGGTTTTCCTCCCCTGTGGTACAGGATTTATTACGTATTCATCAGTATCAGTTGACACACACAGTTTGCCAATTGGAATGCCCTCCTCTTTAATTTTACACTTGAAGAACATAAAACATCCTCCACCTATTTCAGAGCACGCTTTAGGAATACATGAGATCTTATGATGGAGCATGGCTGGAATGACTCTGGCCTTTACAACCTCACAACATCAGAGGCACCAAGCACAGTAAATGCCCATGGAAACTAACAGCATATTTCCGAGGTAACCCTAGGATCCCTCTTTGTGGTAGTAATAGACAGCAGACCAAAATATTTCCATGATATTCCATTACTTGTGAAGAATAGGTGGGTTAACAGTAGGGTTCTCTCTAAAACAACTCTTTAGCATGCAGAGGCTTGATTGCTGACTGTTCAGCAAAGTGTTTATCATATGAAATGTTTTATTAAATTCCCAGGTCTGCAAGAATATTGACCCCGGTATTTGTCTAACCTAATCATGTTTATTTTATGTCCTCGTTAAGTGTGTAAATTGGCTTTAATTACTGAGAAGTAGATTTGCGTTGTACAGTTGGTTATAGCGGAGATTAGATTTACTGTTGCTTTCGTTGAATTTGTTTACATTTGTGTGTGTTTACGATCTTATTGGACGGATTCGTAGTTAGGAAACAGATACATAGTGTTTGTAGAACATAGGCCTACAGGATGTGCAGGTACATTTGGAGATGAGGCAAGGAGAAACTTATGGGAGAAATGCTTTCGCTTACAGACATATCTGGACTACTATTAAAACCTCTTAAATGTAAAGTCCCCATTTTTGGGGACCCTATTTGATTTTTTGTATTCAATTCAGTCTGATATGAGAACAGTAGCACCTATCTGCAAATCTATGGTGTCTGCGGAATGTTGAGTGTCATGGCTATTGATGTGTGCCTTAAAATATTTGGTGTGACTCACTACCATATATGGGCATACGAATGTATAAGGGATGGCCGAGCCGATGACCACGTTTCAAGATAGCTGCTACCTAGTGTTGTGAAGTATAAACACGGAATACGTTGATTCACACCGGAAGCCGGGACTCCACAGATCATGAGGATGTCTCAATTGTCTTCCTGTACCTACCTTTATTGATCACCAGCCCCGGGGGTCAAAATGTTTATTTTACACAATGTTTTCACCAAACAGCAAACACCTTACAGAGTAAGCTTTGATTTGGTCTATGTTTGTGCTATAGCTACATGGGTGATATGAAATTAATCCTTAGGTTGATATGATCAAATCTAGCCTATTGCCAATGTTATCTGATGATGTTTGACTTAATGCAAACATTGAATATCCACAGAGTGACTATATCTTTGCGCATGAAACATATGAAAACACTTGGATATCCCCTGTATGTTTATTTTTTTATTTATTTAACCTCTATTTAATCAGGCAAGTCAGTTAAGAACAAAATCTTATTTTCAATGACGGCTTAGGGACAGTGGGTTAACTGCCTTGCTCAGGGGCACCACCACAATGCCTTGTCCCTCGACACCACCACAATTTTTGAGAGAGGTTGGTGTGGTAGAAGCATAGTTTTATAGTGAACAATAACTTTAAGCACATCCACTGTGCAACAACAGTGCAATTACTACATTCTGACACTTTGGAGAGGTTGAACGGACACTTGAATGCACCCTGATGCCCCATAACACAACCACATTGTTTGAGTGAGGTTGATATGGTAGAACTTGTGTTTTACACTGAACAAATAACATTTAGGGATTACAAATATGTAATAGCACTAGAATGATCTAATTTACAGACATATGCCACTTTGGAGAGGTTTAGGGACACTTGGAAACGTCCCGTGACCACACCTGACACCACTTACTAAAACATCTGCTCATTTCTAGTTGTTAGGTTTATCAATCCCATTTTCTTGCTGATATTGTTCACATGTTGTGGAAGCGATCTGATGTGTTTCCAACTCTTAGCATCAAAAATTCACTTATAGCTTGTCAATGAAAGATTACTTTCAAAATGAAAAACGGTTATTTTGTGTGTGCTTGATCTTGTGTGCTCTGAACTATGTAACTCCTATCTATCTTCTGATAATTTCCTCATAATCTACCAGATGTCATTCCAAATATACCAAGAGTTTGCATGTCAGAATCATGTACAGTGGTTCGTCCTTTCAAAGTTGCAGCGTACTGCAGGACAGCTTGCATGGTGCTGCAGAATTCTATGGCACGTGTCAGCCATTGTAACCATTAAAGCTAGTTTGTGCTAGTTTGACCACCAGAGGGTATCTTTGAGAAGTATTTGATAGCCTTCAATAGTGGTTGTACTAGTGAATTTAAAACCTTTTTTGTAAGAACATAGTATATGCAACTGAGTTTAAGAAATTTTGCTTAATTAATTATCTTAATATTATGGTGTTTCTATTCGGAAAATATGGCTCTGTACAACGTGACGGTCGGGAGTAGGCTACAGTACTCAGAGCATAACATTTCCACACCCTAATTGTATAATTGTAGTCTAACTAATATCCAAATGGAGATTTAGTGAAAATGGAGATTTAGTGAAAATAATAGTCTCATTGATTTTGGCCAAAACAGTTAGTTCTGTATTTAGAGGGAGAGAAACGCTGGGCCAATTGTGAGCCGCCCTATGCGACTCCCAATCACGGTCGTATGTGATACATAATAATAATGTGTATTTAGTTCTTTATTTGTTTTGTCTTTTCTGGTTGATTAAAGTGAAATTGCAACCAATTACGGCCGGTTGTGATGCAGCCAACCTAACTAAGAAATACATTTGATGATAGAATTCTTCCCCTAACCTCCTTCTAGGCAAGTCTGTTGTCCAGCTACCTGCTAATAGCCATAATGGCGCTGTACAACGTGACCATGTGTTTTTGATAGAGTATTTTCCAGTAAGCAACAATTTGTTTACCTTCTTTAGAAAACGTTGTTGGTCGCCCACACGCAGATTTATGTAGGAGCCGAGACTATACAACTGTGCCATCAACTTGATTATTTAGCAGACATCACTTGCTTATATTCATTCAACACATATATCTTAAGAATTTTGTATTTATTTTTATTTCACCTTTATTTAACCAGGTAGGCAAGTTGAGAACAAGTTCTCATTTACAATTGCGACCTGGCCAAGATAAAGCAAAGCAGTTCGACACATACAACGACACAGAGTTACACATGGAGTAAAACAAACATGCAGTCAATAATACAGTAGAAACAAGTCTATATATACGATCTGAGCAAATGAGGTGAGATAAGGGAGGTAAAGGCAAAAAAAAGGCCATGGTGGCAAAGTAAATACAATATAGCAAGTAAAACACTGGAATGGTAGATTTGCAGTGGAAGAATGTGCAAACTAGAAAAAAAAATAATGGGGTGCAAAGGAGCAAAGATGAATAAATAAATAAAATAAAATAAATACAGTAGGGAAAGAGGTAGTTGTTTGGGCTAAATTATAGGTGGGCTATGTACAGGTGCTGTAATCTGTGAGCTGCTCTGACAGCTGGTGCTTAAAGCTAGTGAGGGAGATAAGTGTTTACAGTTTCAGAGATTTTTGTAGTTCGTTCCAGTCATTGGCAGGAGAGAACTGGAAGGAGAGGCGGCCAAAGAAATAATTGGTTTTGGGGGTGACCAGAGAGATATACCTGCTGGAGCGCGTGCTACAGGTGGGTGATGCTATGGTGACCAGCGAGCTGAGGTAAGAGGGGACTTTACCTAGCAGGGTCTTGTAGATGACATGGAGCCAGTGGGTTTGGCGATGAGTATGAAGAGAGGGCCAGCCAACGAGAGTGTACAGGTCGCAATGGTGGGTAGTATATGGGGCTTTGGTGACAAAACGGATGGCACTGTGATAGACTGCATCCAATTTGTTGAGTAGGCTATTGGAGGCTATTTTGTAAATGACATCGCCGAAGTCGAGGATTGGTAGGATGGTCAGTTTTACAAGGTTATGTTTGGATACCATAGAATATAATTGAACATTTTAGTTTCTCCATGCTCGTCTCAGAGCAGCGTGAAACGGTGCTGAAATAGTCATCCACAGCAGGTAGGCTATATATAACGATGTTTTGGAGAGCATCATTTAAAAAAACAACAACAGTGAGTGATTGTATTCTGAATAAAGGCCAAAATAATATTGAGAAAGGCCAAAATATAGCCCTGCTAATAGCCATAATGGCGCTGTACAATGTGACTGTGTTTGAAAGAGTATTTTCCAATAAGCAACAATTTATCTTCATTAGACAACCTTGTTCCAATATTTCTCTAGTTCAGTGATATTTAATCCCATAGTAATTCATGATGGATCCATAACTAAGTAAACATCTGCATTTTGAAAGAGTATTTTTAGCATTATTTTATTAATGAAAGCATAGATGCTGATGAAGAATTACAGTACTGTACAGTATATGCTTTTACATTTGGATAATAAAGCATTTGAAGCATTTTGAAGATATAAGCCACCTGCATTTGTTTATTAGGCTACTGTGCAGTCTGACAAGTAAACATAACCTACAGTACATACTGTAGTAAACATGGGAAAGTACCTAATTCCTTAGATAAGGGAGAACAGGCCATGTCCAGACTTTCTCGGTGACCTCAAGTACTCATTAACTCTGTCTTTGATGCTTTTTCGGGTTGCATCAGTCATGGACAGAAACTTCTGAGACACAGTATTAATGATGAACACCCAGAGTTTCACTGGTAAGCCACATCCTTGGAATAGTAGAACAGCATAACGGTCCTGACGCCCTTTCTGTGCCTGGTGAGCAGTTGGTCAAGTTCTGTTGTCAGAAGAAGAATGGAAATGTCAGGCTGAACCGATGACCTGACAAACCAGACAGGTATGTTGACTCTGCCTGTTGGAGGTGGAGTTCCAGAGCTCACAGGTGTGCCTGGCATGGATTGTGACTCCATCTCGTTCCTCACCCTCTTCAACGCATCATTCTCTGCCTGACTCTCCGCCAATGCCACCTGGTTCTGCACCAATGCATCAGCTGTCGCCCGTATCTCTGCCCTCAGATAGTTTCTCTTTCTACTGGTCTGCCTTCAATGACTCGATCTCGGTCTTCAAAGTTTGAATCTGATCCATGTGCACCTTCATCAGATGAGCAGAATGGTACCACCATGAGCTCCCATCGATTACAGTGGCCTATGATAGAAACAATAGATCAATTAAGAATTAAAAGTGACTCCAACACACAAATGCTGCATACACATTTTAAGAATCTAGCAAAACTAACCGCTTTCTTGGCAATCATGCGTTGTCTAGCCCTTTGTCCAATTGATCTCCACGGATGGTTGTCGGCATGGTTGTATGCTCTGCAAAAAACACATTCAAGTTTTTAGTACATAATATATATAACTTTTTTTCATTTAACCTTTATTTAATTATCGATTTTATTACATTTTTTAAAAAGAAAATGCACTGAAACCAAAATACCTTTAGTTTCTGATCCTCCCAGCTCCGGCTCATTTTCAAGTCCTCTCGTGGCTACGGTCCTAACCCTGCAACGGGTAGCACCATAGAAAGAAGCTATCTTGGTGAAAACGATGTCCATTTTATCTGTTCTCTTTGGTCGCAATGTCATTTGTTTTTAGATAAACAGGTCGTTTTTGAATAGTAACTGTGTTAAGGGTGGAGTTTGGGGCTGGATGAGGGGTACTGGAAAGGTGTGACTTTCAGCTTACAATAGGCCATAAGTATACAGTAGATCGCCGATTGTCCTCACTTTGATTATGCTGCTAATCTGGCTAAAGTGTTTGAAAACCTGTTGTCAAAATGCCACCAGCTGTCCATCACTATTATAATAACACAGCATCTTGTTTACATTCTTTATTGTAACCACAATGTCACAAATAATTTGACATTTCCAATTACTTTTAGAGTTTGGGATTTACTAATGTGTGCTTTTCATGTCATTTCAGTAAAACTTTTGACTGACTCCTTTAGTGAGAGGTCAAATGCTTTAATATTTAATAATATCTGCCCTCCGAATTCATATCTAAGGGCCATTTTTCACACCATTATTAGTTACATTGTTTTAGTTTGAACGTGCAGACTGGCACTGAGAACAGCAGGAACGTTTCCCTAGTCAGCGCCATTATTAGTGCAAGATGTAAAACATCTTAGGGATAGACAACATCTGGTGAAATTGGAGGGCGCGCAATTCAAATAAATAATCGTAATATTAAACATTCATGAACATACAAGTATCTTATATCATTTAAATGCTCACATTCTTGTTAATCTAACTGCGTTGTCCAATTTATAATAGGCTTTACAGTGAAAGCATACCATGTGATTGTTTGAGGACGGCGCCCCACATCAACATATTTTTCAACCAGCACAGGTTTCATAAAATCACAAATAGACATTAAATAAATCACTTACTTTTGAAAATCTTCCTCTGTTTGCAATCCCAAGGGTCCCAGCTACAACATGAATGGTTGTTTTGTTAGATAAAATCCTTCTTTATATCCCAAAAAATCTGTTTCAGTAATCCACTAGTTCAACATGCAGACAAAGGAGTCCAAAAAGCTACCGCTAAACTTTGTTCAAACAAGTCAAACTACGTTTCTATTTAATCCTCAGGTATCCTTAAATGTAAATGAACTATAATATTTAATACAGAAAGAAGTATGTTCAACAGAAAAGTAAAAATAGTAAGCGCGCATCCTCTTCATCGCGCACCAACAGACTGATTTTGAACTGGGAGTCTTTGTACAAAAACTCAAGTCTTGCTCGTTTTTGAAGAGACAAGCCTGAAACAATAAACAAAGACTGTTGACATCTAGTGGAAGCCTTAGGAATTGCAATCTGGGAGCCTTAATTACGTAGAACCCATAGCTTTCCATTATAAGAGCCTGGGAGCTAAAGAAAACAAACTTTCTGGTTGGTTTTTCTTTGAATTTTTGCCTGCCATATCAATTGTGTTATAGTCTCAAACAATATTTTAACATTTCTAGAAACCTCAAAGTGTTTTCAATCCAATACTACCAATTATATACATATACTGGCTTCTGGACCTGAGTAACAGACAGTTTATTTTGGGCATGTCAGTCAGGCAGACATTCAGGGAAATAGACCCTAGCCTTAAAGTTTTGCTCTGTGCTACCCACTGGGGCGGGGTGGGGTTCCTCCTCCTCCCTTCCCCATTGGCTAGGTCCGTCTTTTTTCTCTGGCTAGCTGCATGTTTTAATTTAGTACACATGCTCACCATAGTTCCAAAGCCTTTGCATTTATCAGAAGCAGACAAGTTTACATTTTTTCACCCATTTGGTAGGCCATTTAGTTGAGCAGCCTTTTTAAGGGTGTTAGGCTACATGACTTTGTTCAGAGAGCACCTTAGCTTGAGCTCTATAGGGTAGTTTACATGACAGAATAAGACAGCAAAAATGTAGTTACAGTCTGAATGGCACGCTGCATACACTGTCTACTCCATCACTCTCACTTCTTGGCAGACAATGTCTTCCAGGGTGACTTGCTTGGGCTTGGGAGTTGGCTCCTATTGAGTGTCTTGCCTGGTACATACGGCAGGCAAATGAGAACACAGAGATGATTTAGTGCATACAGTAGGTGGACCACTCCTTTTGTTGTGCATCTTAACCATAAACACCCGGCAGGAACGAGTCTCTGTTTCCCCTCCTTTTCACCAGCTTTTACGTGTCTCACGCAGGGTTAGCATTCATCTCAGAGCACACAGGTGGAAGTGGCACACTGGGCTTAGGCCAAAGAGGGCATGTCAACACACACACATACACTGGGCCTCTCACTGGACAGGGGAGGCTGAAGCTGAGGAGCTCGTTATTCTCCCAGACCGGTTGATATGGAGTATGCCAGACAAATTCAGAGTCTATCCTGGCACCTCAGGGTTGTAACCTGACTAGCCTCAGACCAGATCACTCCACCGTATTGTAATCCAAAGCCACACAGAGATAGAAACAAAGATGACCCCTGTCTGGGCTGTTGAGTTATTGTTTCTGTTATGTTTGCATATGTTTTGATGTGCAGAAAGATGGCAAATGTAGACTATCAGTCACAGTATGATATGGGATATTATAAGGTAACCAGTGATATGTCCATTTGCCGCTGTGAACTTAATGCATGAAAAGCACCCTTTCAAATTAAATTATAAATCTCACAACCCTCAAATTTACTGGGCCACACAAAACCCTCAACCTTCCTGGGCTGGGCAAAACCCTCAACTTTTCTGGACCTAACCTGGACAACGCTGAGCCAATTGTGCGCCGCCCTATGGGACTCTCGATCACGTCCGGTTGTGATACAGCCCAGGATCGAACCAGTAACTGTAGTACTGATATTCAGTGCCTTAGACTGCTGCACCGTGTGTGTGTGTGTGTGTGTGTGTGTGTGTGTGTGTGTGTGTGTGTGTGTGTGTGTGTGTGTGTGTGTGT
Organism: Oncorhynchus clarkii lewisi; assembly: GCF_045791955.1. Lineage (NCBI taxonomy): Eukaryota > Metazoa > Chordata > Actinopteri > Salmoniformes > Salmonidae > Oncorhynchus > Oncorhynchus clarkii. The sequence continues at coordinate 16,383,227 of NC_092160.1, read as the reverse complement.
GTGTGTGCGTGTGTGTGTGTGCACAGAATGATCAGGGGCACTACTTTCACTGGGGACATGCCCACCCCACATTCTGAAATTGTATTTTTTTTTATTCAGAATGTGATACAAAACGTGGCAACAGTGTGCTTCTTTAACCATGCAGACACGTCCGAGCAGTCAGGTAGGCTGTTTGGAGTGTTTATTTGACTGGATAAAAAGAAAAAGTTACATTCCCCCCACTTCTAAAACCAATAAAAATGTATGTTCTCCCCACTTCTAAAGCTGCACCCCTGAGAATGATAATGTTTTACACAATGCAATAAGAATTGAGTGTTTGTACGTTCATGCATGTGCATTCACACAAGTGTGTGGACCCATGTGCATGTGAATGAGTGTGTTTGGCCTGAATAGTAGTGTGCTGTCAAGGTTGGCAGCTGTAATGTAATGGAGAACAGTAGCGTGATGGACTGCAACAAAAGCATCCTGCAGTTTTTCGAGGGTCACACTCCTCCCTCACATTCAGACCATAATAGCCTTTCTCCCAGACGTGACCCTGCTCAAAATGAAGTAGAGCAATATGTCAGTGGTGGGCCCCTCGACATGGGCATGATCTGGGTTAACACACACATTTATGTGGGAACAGATGCACACACATAGACACACACAGTTGTTATTGCAGTTTGCCAAATGCAGGTTGGCATATGTTATGAATTTTGCCCTGGAGGCAGCTCTGCAGAGAGTTGACACAGCCACAAAGTCATACAATTTTATTTAAACCTAACCCTAATCTTAACCACATGGCTAACCCTAATGCTTAACCCTAACCTTGAATGAACATTTTTGTTGTCACGAATTTCTATGATATAGTCAATTTTGAAGTTGCAGCGGCCCATCTAGTGGAAGTCACTCAGTTCTGCCTCCCGGGAAAGCTGTGTGTCAAACGCTTTCATTGTGTTAGACCTTTACTGTGCTTTCAGAAAGCATTCATACCCCTTGACTAACCCCACATTCTGTTGTGTTACAGCTTGAATTCAAAATGGATTAGATAGATTTTTTTTCTCACCCATCGACACTACCTTTCAAAAGTTTGCCGTCACTTAGAAATGTCCTTGTGTTCGAAAGAAAAGCAATTTTTTTTTGTCAATTTTTTAAAATAACATATAATTGATCAGAAATACAGTGTAAACATTGTTATTGTTGTAAATTACTATTGTAGCTGGAGAAGGTTGATTTTTAATGTAATATCTACATGGGCGTACAGAGGCCCATTATCAACAACCGTCACTACTGTGTTCCAATGGCATGTTGTGTTAGCTAATCCAAGTTTATCATTGTGAAAGGCTAATTGATCATTAGAAAACCATTTTGCAATTATGTAAAAAAAAACTGTTGTGCTGATTTAAAGAAGCAATAACACCGGCCTTCTTTAGACGAGTTGAGTATCTGGAGCATCAGCATTTGTGGGTTTGATTACAAGCTCAAAATGGCCAGAAACAAATAACCTTTTTATTTGTTTAACTCGCCAGTCTATTCTTGTTCTGAGAAGTAAAGGCTATTCCATGCGAGAAATTGGAAGAAATTGAAGATCTCATACAACGCTGTGTACTACTACTCCCTTCACAGAACAGCGCAAACGGGCTCTAAACCAGAATAGAAAGGGGAGTGGGAGGCCCAGGTGCATAACTGAGCATGAGGACAAGTACATTAGTGTCTCATTTGAGAAACAGACGCCTCACAAGTCCTCAACTGGCAGCTTCATTAGATAGTACCGTCAAAAAAACTGTCGCAACGTCAACAGTGAAGAGGCGACTCCGGAATGCTGGCCTTCTAGGCAGAGTTGCAAAGACATATGCTGAACACTTGTTGGCTGCTTTTCCTTCACTATGCGGTCCAACTCATCCCAAACCATCTCAATTGGGTTGAGGTAAGGTGATTGTGGAAGCCAGGTCATCTGATGCAGTGCTCTATTACTCTCCTTGGTAAAATAGCCCCTACACAGCCTGGAGGTGTGTTGGGTCATTGTCCTGTTGATAAACAAATGATAGTCCCACTCAGTGCAGACCAGATGGGTGGCACATCGCTGCAGAATGCTGTGGTAGCCATGCTGGTTCAGTGTGCCTTGAATTCTAAATAAATCACTGACAGTGTCATCAGCAAAGCACCCTCACACCATCACACATCCTCCTCTATGCTTCACGGTGGGTACTACACATGCAGAGATCATCCATTCACCTACTCAGCGTCCCACAAAGACACGGTGGTTGGAACCAAAAATCTCAAATTTGGACTCATCAGACCAAAGGACAGATTTCCACCAGTCTAATGTCTAGTAATTGTGTTTCTTGGCGCAAGCAAGTCTCTTCTCGCAGCAATTCAACCATGAAGGCCTGATTCACACAGTCTCCTCAGATGCTGAGATATGTTACTTTGACTCTGAACATTTTATTTGAGCTGCAATTTCTGAGGCTGGTAAGTCCATGCAACTTATTATGTGACTTGTTTAATAAATATTTACTCCTGAACTTATTTAGGCTTGCCATAACACATGGGTTGACATCTCTAAGTGGTTACCTTCCTCTACGCCAACTGAGCTAGGAAGGATTCCTGTATCTTTGTAGTGACTTTGTGTATTGATACAAAATCCAAAGCGTAATTAATAACTTCACCATGCTCAAAGGGATATTCAATGACTGTTTTTTTACCTACCTATAGGTCCTACTTACTGACTCAAGACATTTCAGCTTTGATTTTTTATTAATTTGGAAACATTTAGAAAAACCATTTCACTTTGACATTACGGGGTATTGTGTGCAGACTAGTGACAAACAATTTAAATTTGATAATGTTCAATTCAGGCTGTAACACAACACAATGTGGAAAAAGTCAAGGGGTGTGAATACTTTCTGAAGGCACTGTATATGACATCATATAGTGAGACAGTGCAACCGGCTTCACCACATCTCTCCAGCTGATTCCTCATAGTGATCTGATGGTATACACTGCAGATAATATCATTAATGGGTCCCCATTAAGGCAGATGGGCTTTAAAAAAATAGTTATCGTAAATCTCCAGTTTCCTCATACCCACTGTCTGATTTGGCCAACCAAAGACAGAAGGCCATTATGAAGGGGGAGCGAGAGAGGTTCTGCCAAATTGTCCGGAAGCCTGATGTTAAATGAGCTCTGTGTCAGGTCTCCTCATTCTCCCTCCACTCGCCCATCCGTCTTCCTACAGACAATAGACATCCCCTGACCATACACATTTTTGTCCACAAATCAAATTACATTCTAATTCCCTCTCTCTCTCCAAAAAGAATGGGCACCCGGAATGGAAGACATTTGTCATTCCCACTGGGTAATGCAATCAGATCCAGCGGCGATGTCGGCCTAACGACGCTACGAGTCTGCCCGCACTTCATCAAAGACGTGCTGTTTCTCGACGTTCCGACTTACATTTGTAGTGGTAGAGCCCGAAAAAAGAGGAAAGCCCATGAGTACTCGGTACAGCCAAGCAGAAACCTTGAAGGACATTTCAATGTCAGCTGAAGTGGAAATCCTGAAGGACATTTCAATGTCATCTGAACTGGAATCCTGGAAAATGTTCAACATCTTCTTGGCTAGTGGGGAATTCCTCATTTATGATGTGTAGCAAAGTAATGCCTTTCATCTTCTTAAAAGGAACATACACAACACCTCAACCACTCCCCCTGTAAATACAAAAGGCATTTAGCATATTTTATATTCCAGTCATTTAGCATATTTAATTTTCCAGTAATTTAGCAGGCAATTTAAAGTTTAGACTTGTCTGGGTATAACGTTCGTCTGAAGAAGTAGACAGTACCCCCCCCCCTTCCCCAAGGTGCGGACTCCCGGCCGCAAACCTGAACCTGATCGTCACGGGTGGCTTCATGCCGTGGATCGTCACTGGAGGCTTCGTGCCGTGGATCATCACTGGAGGCTTCGTGCCATGGATCATCACTGGAGGCTTCGTGCCAAGGATCATCACTGGAGGGTGGGTTCGTGGAACTGGCACAGGATATACTGGGCCGTGGAGACGCACTGGAGGTCTGGAGCGCAGAGCTGGCATAACCCATCCTGGCTGGATGCTCACCCTAGGCCGGCAACTGTGAGGCATTGGTACAGGGCTGTGAAAGCGCACCGGAGACACTGTGCGTAGAGCCGGCGCAGGATATACTGGGCCGAGGAGGCGCGCTGGAGGTCTGGAGCGTAGAGCTGGCACCACCCTTCCTGGCTGGATGCTCAACCTAGCCCGGCAACTGCGGGGCGCTGGCACAGGACATACTGGGCTGTGGAGACGCACCGGAGACACAGTGCGCAGAGCCGGCGCAGGATATCCTGGACCGAAGAGACGCACTGGAAGCCAGATGCGCTGAGCCGGCATCAACCGCCCTGTGCCACCCTGTGCCAGCCTGTGCCCAGGGTCCCTTGCCTTTCAGTATCTCCTCCCATGTCCATTCCTCCAGAGAACGCTGCTTGGTCTTTTTGTGGTGGGATCTTCTGTAACGTTCTTCTGAAGAAGTAGACCAAGATGCAGCGTTGTAAGTGTTCATGATTTTTAATACTCAGAACACCAAACAAAAACAACAAAAGGAATAACGACCTCGTGTCACGTTCTTCCAGCTTCACAGAGCTAACAAGAAACAAGATCCCACAACGTAGGTGGGAAAGCAGGCTACCTAAGTATGATTCTCAATCAGAGACAACGATAGACAGCTGCCTCTGATTGGGAACCACACTCGGCCAAAACCAAAGACATACAAAACATAGAATGCCCACCCCACATCACACCCTGACCTCACCAAATAGAGAAATCAAACAGCTTTCTAAGGTCAGGGCGTGACACTATGTTTGTAAACATTCCCCAGATAATCATGGTGGGTCTTTTTCCCCAGTCCTGTGGTCAGGTTTTTTATTTATATATTTTTAGTGGAAACTCTGTTGAAAAACATGGTTCAATAATGACAGTGACCCTCGTGGGTTATCGGACTGTTGTGCTCTGTCCTTGGGAAGACAATGGGTTTAACATCCATGCTGAATAGTATGAAATATTCCCCCCCACCGACACACAACCTCATGCATCATGGCAGGTAGCCTCGTGGTTAGAGTGTTGGACTAGTAACCGAAAGGTTGCAAGATCGAATCTCTGAGCTGGCAAGGTAAAAACCTGTCGTTCTGCCCCTGAACATGGCAGTTAATCCACTGTTCCAAGGCTATCATTGAAAATAAGAATTTGTTCATAACTGACTTGCTTAGTTAAATAAAAATACATAAAAAAATCACTGCCTTTCCCCCAGTATCAAAGGGGTTTGGGAATAGGCCTGGGCCCCTAGGGGACATCTGTGCACATCTCACATATATTGGTGGCCAAATTGAGGAAACAACTGACTCAAATGGCCCCCCGTAGGCATTGGCCAAAGCATGATTGTATTAGATCCTCTGTTGCCATATCACCACCTTATATGCACGAACACACACGGCTGGGAAATGCATGTGAACTTCCTTGCCATAAAAGACTCAGCGGCCAGGATGACATTTCATAGCTTTGAACAAGTCGGCCAGCACTTTATTACAAGGCGACCGGTCCTCAATGGTGAATTGCAAACATATCCCGCTCAAGAAGGAAATGCAAAGACAACCTAGCTTTTACCCCTGTGGATATTTTAGTCACCTTCATTTTTAAATTATGTCCACTTCGAGCAGAATGTTCCAGCCCTTTAAGTTTGGTTTGCTGTTACCTTTTTGGACAACCATTTTTGATTTCTTATGGAAAATTGATAATAAATGCATTTTGAAGAGGAGCTTTATTAGGGTTCAGATTGAGACATGGCATAGAGGTTAAAGGTCAGAAGCAGGGTGAGATATGGCAGAAAACACCTCAGGGAACATTTGACTTATTAGAGGGTTAGAAAAACAGCTTAGGTGTGAAAGCACAGCCATAAAAGTGTAAAGCAATGTTAAGCTTATTGCTTCAACCTCAATAATAAGCTTATTCCTTCAACCCCAATAGACACACACACACACACACACACACACACACACACACACACACACACACACACACACACACACACACACACACACACACACACACACACACACACACACATTACAATTCATGAATCCATCAGCCACACATAACAGAGTTGAAATTCATTGGAAAGTCAGATTCTCCACAAAAAAAGCAACACCAATTCACCAGTTGTTTGAGTTGGCATGTGAGGGGAAAATGAGACAGAAAACCAGAGTGAAGGTAAATAATGAGATAGCAAATTGAGAAGAGAAATCAATTGGCATCAAAGGGATAGCTCCCTTCAATTTGAAGCTCCTGGAATAATGGGTACCTGGGAAAAAATACTTGGAAGACTAAAAGCTTTAAATTGATTTATGTCACACGGAGAGAGAACGCACTTATTTTTCCTCTGACTCCACCGCCATGACAACAGCTGAATGAAAGGTCATCAACGATAATGCTTAGTCTTGGGAAGCAATTTTGTATTCTTTCATTGTTTTGTATTTCAAAGGTTTTGTTACTACCGACTATTTGCATATATGCCTTGAGAAAAACAGAAAAGATCGCCTTCATGACATATTTGATGTCGCACAATAACATTTTGAAGCAATTTCAAGTCTGAGAAATTATAGGCAGATGGGAGAATGAGGGATTGATGAAGTAGCATTAAAAGCCTGGAAAAGTATCTGGGGAGGCAATATCGATTTCTGTATGCAAATGAGCTATAGTGATGCTCTTTAAGTTCCAGTCCTTCTTTCCTTACATTAGCTCAGAGCTAGCTGGTTCAAGGCCGCAGAATGTCTGCATGTGGGAGGCAGATTTGAGCTCCGAGTCTGAGATAATATCATCTTGCTCTCTCAATTAAACAGGTCACCCCTGTTTCCTTCCCTGACCTCTCGCCTCATTGACTGACTAGGAGGGAAGGTTTCGAGCCACTTCTCCAACATCCCATTGCACCATGCTTCTCACAAAGGCAATCAATATTTCTACTATTTCAAGTCATGATGAGTAAATCAATATGTGGATTGTCCCCCCTTCCCCTTTCCTCCAAATTGTCCTATGCCTCCATAAAGTCTAATTTCCAAGATGGTCATATATTGACTGAAAAAGCGTCCTATATCGACGTTATCAATAAATTACATATTTCAGCATTAAGTCTTCATGTGACTGTTATCTTGTTTGTACAGTACCAGGGAATCACAATAAGACAATGTGAGGAATACGGCAATAGTAGAATAAGGCCTTTGTAGTAACCCCTTCATCACAACAATGCTGCAGTAGTAACCCCTTCACCACAACAACAGTGCAGTAGTAACCCCTTCACCACAACAACGGTGTAGTAGTAACCCCTTCACCACAACAACGGTGTAGTAGTAACCCCTTCACCACAACAACGGTGCAGTAGTAACCCCTTCATCACAACAACGCTGTAGTAGTAACCCCTTCACCAAAACAATGCTGCAGTAGTAACCCCTTCACCACAACAACGGTGCAGTAGTAACCCCTTCACCACAACAACGGTGCAGTAGTAACCCCTTCATCACAACAACGCTGCAGTAGTAACCCCTTCACCACAACAACGGTGCAGTAGTAACCCCTTCATCACAACAACGCTGCAGTAGTAACCCCTTCACCACAACAACGCTGCAGTAGTAACCTCTTCACCACAACAACGGTGCAGTAGTAACCCCTTCATCACAACAACGCTGCAGTAGTAACCCCTTCACCACAACAACGGTGCAGTAGTAACCCCTTCATCACAACAACGCTGCAGTAGTAACCCCTTCACCACAACAACGCTGCAGTAGTAACCTCTTCACCACAACAACGGTGCAGTAGTAACCCCTTCATCACAACAACGCTGTAGTAGTAACCCCTTCACCACAACAACGGTGCAGTAGTAACCCCTTCATCACAACAACGCTGTAGTAGTAACCCCTTCACCAAAACAATGCTGCAGTAGTAACCCCTTCACCACAACAACGCTGCAGTAGTAACCCCTTCACCACAACAACGGTGCAGTAGTAACCCCTTCATCACAACAACGGTGTAGTAGTAACCCCTTCATCACAACAACGCTGCAGTAGTAACCCCTTCACCACAACAACGCTGCAGTAGTAACCTCTTCACCACAACAACGGTGCAGTAGTAACCCCTTCACCACAACAACGCTGCAGTAGTAACCTCTTCACCACAACAACGGTGCAGTAGTAACCCCTTCACCACAACAACGGTGTAGTAGTAACCCCTTCACCACAACAACGCTGCAGTAGTAACCTCTTCACCACAACAACGGTGCAGTAGTAACCCCTTCACCACAACAACGCTGCAGTAGTAACCCCTTCACCACAACAACGCTGCAGTAGTAACCTCTTCACCACAACAACGGTGCAGTAGTAACCCCTTCACCACAACAATGCTGCAGTAGTAACCCCTTCACCACAACAATGCTGCAGTAGTAACCTCTTCACCACAACAACTCTGTAGTAGTAACCCCTTCACCACAACAACGCTGCAGTAGTAACCCCTTCACCACAACAACGGTGCAGTAGTAACCCCTTCACCACAACAACGCTGCAGTAGTAACCTCTTCACCACAACAACGGTGTAGTAGTAACCCCTTCATCAAAACAATTCTGCAGTAGTAACCCCTTCACCACAACAACGCTGCAGTAGTAACCTCTTCACTACAACAACGGTGCAGTAGTAACCCCTTCACCACAACAACGCTGCAGTAGTAACCTCTTCACCACAACAACGCTGCAGTAGTAACCTCTTCACCACAACAACGGTGTAGTAGTAACCCCTTCATCAAAACAATTCTGCAGTAGTAACCCCTTCACCACAACAACGCTGCAGTAGTAACCTCTTCACTACAACAACGGTGCAGTAGTAACCCCTTCACCACAACAACGCTGCAGTAGTAACCTCTTCACCACAACAACGGTGTAGTAGTAACCCCTTCACCACAACAACGCTGCAGTAGTAACCCCTTCACCACACCAACACTGTAGTAGTAACCCCTTCACCATAACAACGCTGCAGTAGTAACCCCTTCACCACAACAACGGTGCAGTAGTAACCCCTTCACCATAACAACGCTGCAGTAGTAACCCCTTCACCACAACAACGGTGTAGTAGTAACCCCTTCACCACAACAACGCTGTAGTAGTAACCCCTTCACCACAACAACGGTGCAGTAGTAACCCCTTCATCACAACAACGCTGCAGTAGTAACCTCTTCACCACAACAACTCTGTAGTAGTAACCCCTTCACCACAACAATGCTGCAGTAGTAACCCCTTCACCACAACAACGCTGTAGTAGTAACCCCTTCACCACAACAACGCTGCAGTAGTAACCCCTTCACCACAACAACGGTGGAGTAGTAACCCCTTCACCACAACAACGCTGTAGTAGTAACCCCTTCACCACAACAACGCTGCAGTAGTAACCCCTTCACCACAACAACGGTGGAGTAGTAACCCCTTCACCACAACAACGCTGTAGTAGTAACCTCTTCACCACAACAACTCTGTAGTAGTAACCCCTTCACCACACCAACACTGTAGTAGTAACCCCTTCACCACAACAACACTGTAGTAGTAACCCCTTCACCACAACAATGCTGCAGTAGTAACCCCTTCACCACAACAACGGTGCAGTAGTAACCCCTTCATCACAACAACGCTGTAGTAGTAACCCCTTCACCAAAACAATGCTGCAGTAGTAACCCCTTCACCACAACAACGGTGCAGTAGTAACCCCTTCATCACAACAACGCTGCAGTAGTAACCCCTTCATCAAAACAATGCTGCAGTAGTAACCCCTTCACCACAACAACGGTGCAGTAGTAACCCCTTCACCACAACAACACTGTAGTAGTAACCCCTTCACCAAAACAATGCTGCAGTAGTAACCCCTTCATCACAACAACGCTGCAGTAGTAACCCCTTCATCAAAACAATGCTGCAGTAGTAACCCCTTCACCACAACAACGGTGCAGTAGTAACCCCTTCACCACAACAACACTGTAGTAGTAACCCCTTCACCACAACAATTCTGCAGTAGTAACCCCTTCATCAAAACAATGCTGCAGTAGTAACCCCTTCACCACAACAACGGTGGAGTAGTAACCCCTTCATCACAACAACGCTGCAGTAGTAACCCCTTCATCACAACAACGCTGTAGTAGTAACCCCTTCACCAAAACAATGCTGCAGTAGTAACCCCTTCATCACAACAACGGTGTAGTAGTAACCCCTTCACCATAACAACGCTGCAGTAGTAACCCCTTCACCACACCAACACTGTAGTAGTAACCCCTTCACCACAACAACACTGTAGTAGTAACCCCTTCACCACAACAACGGTGCAGTAGTAACCCCTTCATCACAACAACGCTGTAGTAGTAACCCCTTCACCAAAACAATGCTGCAGTAGTAACCCCTTCATCAAAACAATGCTGCAGTAGTAACCCCTTCACCAAAACAATTCTGCAGTAGTAACCCCTTCACCACAACAACGGTGCAGTAGTAACCCCTTCACCAAAACAATTCTGCAGTAGTAACCCCTTCACCAAAACAATTCTGCAGTAGTAACCCCTTCACCAAAACAATTCTGCAGTAGTAACCCCTTCACCATAACAACGCTGCAGTAGTAACCCCTTCACCACAACAACGATGCAGTAGTAACCCCTTCACCACAACAACGCTGTAGTAGTAACCCCTTCACCAAAACAATGCTGCAGTAGTAACCCCTTCATCAAAACAATGCTGCAGTAGTAACCCCTTCACCACAACAACGGTGCAGTAGTAACCCCTTCATCACAACAACGCTGTAGTAGTAACCCCTTCACCATAACAACGCTGCAGTAGTAACCCCTTCACCACACCAACACTGTAGTAGTAACCCCTTCACCACAACAACACTGTAGTAGTAACCCCTTCACCACAACAACGCTGTAGTAGTAACCCCTTCACCACAACAACGCTGCAGTAGTAACCCCTTCACCACAACAACGGTGCAGTAGTAACCCCTTCATCACAACAACTCTGTAGTAGTAACCCCTTCACCACAACAACGCTGCAGTAGTAACCCCTTCACCACAACAACGCTGCAGTAGTAACCCATTCACCACAACAACTCTGTAGTAGTAACCCCTTCACCACAACAACGCTGCAGTAGTAACCCCTTCACCACAACAACGCTGCAGTAGTAACCCCTTCACCACAACAACACTGCAGTAGTAACCATTATATGATGGTTAATATCTCACTACTGTGGTAACTAGAATAACATTACTCAAAGCTGTGGTTCATGCCATGGTAAAAACAGATAGGGAACCAGAAATTATAGATGCAATTAATACAACACTGAGCTTATTAGCCGTGACTTGTTAAGCCCTGCTCTGTGTCCTCCTTGTGTGGACCTCTCCTAGCATCACTCTCATGGTGGCAGTATCACCTGTCTCCACGTTCACTCTGCTGGACTGTCTCAGGACTAGATGTACTCTTGCCTCTGCAGTCGCCTTGGGCTGCCTCAGAGGGGAGTTTGTGTGGAGTGTATTTGTGTCAGGGTGTGTGTGGGAGTGTGTGTGAGTGAGTGTGTGATGAGTGAGAGAAGGTTATTTTCAGTCTTCTCAAAGCTCTATCTTTCTACTCATGCTCTACACTCCTTTGAGCCGAGGTAAAACTGTGTTTGTCTGTCTTCGCCTTTCCGTTCAGCCTAACGTTTCCTAGACGACCACTCCACAGTGCAGTTTTTTGTTGTGCTAGTGTACAGAGCAGTAGGTCATTAGGGAACTGAATGGCCCAGGCAGTATTTGATCAAAGTTGGTTTCCAATCACATTGACCCACATGAGAAAGTATTGAAATGCATCCCGATGCATGGAGAAAATATAGCAGGGGGGCGATGTGAATTTATTTGGATTAAAATGTTTGTTACTAGGGGTGTGGCGATCATGAGATTTTGTAAGCCTGTGATTGCCAAGCAAAAAACTGCCGGTCTCACGGTAATTGACCGGTAATTAACATAAACACATTTAGCATTTCCTTCCACGCATAGCCTACAAGCCACTGATGCAGACCTATGAAACATCTACATTTTAAAAAGTCTAATAAATCCATTTAATATACCCTACACCATCACAATAAATCCAGTATTTAATTTAGACAGGTCTAAAGAAACATGATAGGAAGAAAATATAGTGAATTTCAGAAGAACAGAATAGCATACTCTGAGTTGTCCTTATGTTAGGTCCTGATCTGGCTATGCCAAATGGCTGTGGGCTACACTAGTTCATTTAGCAGACAAGATTTGCTTAGAATTCCATGGCATTATTTTAGAGTATGAAGAATACAATTGAAAATGAATAAAAGAGAAAGGATGTTTTCTCTAAGCGATTTCTCAGGGAGTGTCCACATGCGGCTATTCAGTGTTGAGCGGTTGAGAAAGAAACAGGTCCCCCTATTTGCTTCATTAGAGTTATTTATGCAACTTTATTTGTGATACAAATATTTTGCTATATGTTTGGATTTGTAAAACATTCTAAGTGTCACGGGAAACTTGGTGCGTGAGGGAAGAATCAGGCGCAGAGAGCATATGGTTCCACAGGAAGACGTGCACTTTAATATCGCACTGAGAATAATGCCCAACAACACAGGGCGTGGAAAATAAGGAAGCCCATCAAGCACACAAATAGAAACAGGTGCAACTAATAAGACAAAACAAACAGACAACGAAAAAGGCATCGGTGGCGGCTAGTAGGCCGGTGACGACGACCGCCGAGGACCACCCGAGCAGGCAGGGGAGCCAACTTCGGCAGAAGTCGTGACACTAAGGCTACATGATGCGACTGATGATGATTTCAAAAAAGTTGTATGAAAGGCATGAGCTCTGCTTTGTTTCTTGCACAGGCTGCACACACTTCATCAGTCTCTCATTCACAATTTGACAAGCACTTGATAATGCCTTGAATTTCCCGGCGGCATCCCCCTACTGTGTGTCCGTAATGCCCCCTAAAAAAATCAAAGCCTTTTGCGGACAGTGGCCGTTGTGTCCTTGGGCTGAATATAATAATTATAATTCCCTTCTCCCGGCTGTGTGTTCTGAAGTACCTCTCACTCACATGATTCTCTTAGATATCGCAATTCTTATTAGCCAATGCCCATCATGTGATCGTGTTCTTCTCATAGGCATCTATCTCATCTCCGAAGTAGCAGCTGTGCACGTCCTTCTTATCGAATTCTGAGGCACATATTTAAGATGTTAGAAGAACTGGCCACATTTACTTTTCGACAGCCAACAAGATGAGTATGCCTACTGAACAACAAAAGCACTAGCCTACAAATGCTACTATACCCTACTATACCCTGAGTACCTGCTACTATTCCCTGAGTACAAAAGTTGACCTATTCTATTGGTCACCTTGTCCTTCTGTGCAAGAAATGAATATTCCAAACATAGTCTGGGACAGTTGTGGGATGCGATAGATCCCAAATTAATACAACCACTCGCATCAAAAAATAATTTAAAAGCAATGAGGCTGATGCAACAGATCTTAAAATGTCGATAAACTATTAGGATATTTCTCCACATTATAAGCGCAGCAATGCACACATGCTATAAACATGTATGTCCCAAAATGAAATCAATTAGCAGGAAAACACCATTCTCAAAAGTGACCACAAATGCAATAATGCATATAATGCTTTATTATAAAGGTGCATTTTTATGGTGAAAATGATTTTCCCCAAACTTGAAACTGGCGCTGCCTGTGTACGTCAGATAGACTCTACACTTGTTGTAAAGCTTATTAATGTGAAGTTATTTGGCCACTGTAGTTGTGATACAAACCTTATCAAAACATAGAGGCCTATGGGCTAGGCTACATGAGGTGTGGGACTAGGATTTGAAAAAGTTGCAAAAAAAAGCATGAGCTGTTTCTAGCCTTACTGCACACAAGCTGGGCATCATTCACAAGTGATAGGCTAATATTGTCACCCATCAGACTATTCTTGATTTTATCTTGTCTTTACGTACACTAAATTATATACAGTACCTTGCGAAAGTATTCGAAAGTATGTCGTTCCACTTCATGATTGTGTCCCACTTGTTGTTGATTCTTCACAAAAAAATACAGTTTTATATCTTTATGTTTGAAGCCTGAAATGTGGCAAAAGGTCGCAAAGTTCAAGGGGGCCGAATACTTTCACAAGGCACTGTATGTGTGAAGTGAGAATTTAGAATGGACCATTATCATGCACCTGTCTCGGAACAGGGGCAGCAAATGCAGGACGTATTTCCTGTGGTTCATTTTTATGCCAGCCAGGTAGGCTATACTCCTGTTGTAAAGCAAAGTAATGTGCTTAATACTAGGAAAGTTCAGAAGTAAATATAGTAGGCCTAGCCTATATAAAGCTGATGGGATCCTCCTCGTTTTTGCACTTAGCCATCCCGGATCCGGGATCGTGAATACAGACTCAAGCTCATTACCATAACGCAACGTTAACTATTCATGAAAATCGCAAATGAAATGAAATAAATATGCTAGCTCTCAAGCTTAGCCTTTTGTTAACTTCTTGAGAATACTTGACACGCAGACGTCCCAAGTATGCCCCTGGAAATGCAAATGCGCTACGCTAAATGCTAAATGTACTCGTTACAACTCAATCTTTGATCAAAATTCACAAGCAGGGTATTGAATTAAAGCTACACTCGTTGTGAACCTAGCCAGCAAGTCAGATTTTTAAAATGCTTTTCGGCGAAAGCATCAAAAGCTATTATCTGATAGCATGCACCCCCCAAAATGCCAGCACGACACGTAAACAACAGATTTTGCGGTAGCCGGCGCTACCCAAAACGCAGAAATAAAATATAAAACATTCATTACCTTAGACGAGCTTCTTTCTTGGCACTCCTATATGCCCCATAAACATCACTATTGGGTCTTTTTTTTCGTTTAAATCGGTCCATATATACCCAAAATAGCTTTGTATGGAAGTTGTGTAATTCAGAAAAAATCATCGTTTTTAAACGCTGCGTAATTTTTTAAAATTAAAAAAGTCGACGATAAACTTTCACAAAACACTTCGAAATCCTTTTGTAATCCAACTTTAGGTATTAGTAAACGTTTATAATCTATCAAAATGATTACAGGGCGATGTCTCTTCAATAGGTCTTCACTTGCAAAAACAATGCCATCTGATATCTCCCACAACTGCATCCGGGTGAAGACTGGGAAAATGGAGGTCAGATGGATGGATTTTCCAACAATTAATTCAATTGAAAATTAGGACAATGGCGCCATCGTGCGGAATTTGTATGAATTGCAGGCAGATTCCCATTAAATTCTGTTCTCTTTTAACAACTGGTGGAAGTGACTTATGGAAATTATTTTTTGCTTTCAGAGAGCAGTTTTTCTTGCGTTTTTCAATGAAACACACGATCTGTTATAGTCACAGCCGTGATTTAACCAGTTTTATAAACTTCAGAGTGTTTTCTATCCACACATACTAATCATATGCATATACTATATTCCTGGCATGAGTAGCAGGACGCTGAAAAGTTGCGCGATTTTTAACAGAATTTTCGAAAAAGGAAGGGGTAGAAGTAAGAGGTTTTAACAACACTGTCATCTCAGATTTTCAAAATATGCTTCTCAACCATAGGAAAACAATCATTTGTGTAGCAGTAGCTAGCTAGCGTAGCATTTAGCGTTAGCATTAGCATTAGCATTGAGCAGGCAACATTTTCACAAAAAACAGAAAAGCATTCAAATAAAATCATTTACCTTTGAAGAACTTCAGATGTTTTCAATGAGGAGACTCTGTTAGCTTCTTGAGCATACTTGAGACGCAGACGTCTCAAGTATGCCCCTGGAAATGCAAATGCGCTACGCTAAATGCTAAATGTACTCGTTACAACTCAATCTTTGATCAAAATTCACAAGCAGGGTATTGAATTAAAGCTACACTCGTTGTGAACCTAGCCAGCAAGTCAGATTTTTAAAATGCTTTTCGGCGAAAGCATGAGAAGCTATTATCTGATAGCATGCACCCCCCAAAATGCCAGCACGACACGTAAACAACAGATTTTGCGGTAGCCGGCGCTACCCAAAACGCAGAAATAAAATATAAAACATTCATTACCTTTGACGAGCTTCTTTCTTGGCACTCCTATATGCCCCATAAACATCACTATTGGGTCTTTTTTTCGTTTAAATCGGTCCATATATACCCAAAATAGCTTTGTATGGGAGCTGTGTCATTCAGAAAAAATCATCGTTTTTAAACGCTGCGTAATTTTTTAAAATTAAAAAAGTCGACGATAAACTTTCACAAAACACTTCGAAATCCTTTTGTAATCCAACTTTAGGTATTAGTAAACGTTTATAATCTATCAAAATGATTACAGGGCGATGTCTTTTCAATAGGTCTTCACTTGCAAAAACAATGGCTTCTAATATCTCCCTCAACTGCATCCGGGTGAAGACTGGGAAACTGGAGGTCAGATAGAAGGATTTTCCAACAATTAATTCAATTGAAAATGAGGACAATGGCGCCATCGTGCGGAATTTGTATGAATTTCAGGCAGATCGCCATTAAATTCTGTTCTCTTTTAACAACTGGTGGAAGTGACTTATGGAAATTATTTTTAGCTTTCAGAGAGCAGTTTTTCTTGCGTTTTTCAATGAAACACACGATCTGTTATAGTCACAGCCGTGATTTAACCAGTTTTATAAACTTCAGAGTGTTTTCTATCCACACATACTAATCATATGCATATACTATATTCCTGGCATGAGTAGCAGGACGCTGAAAAGTTGCGCGATTTTTAACAGAATTTTCGAAAAAGGAGGGGGTAGAAGTAAGTGGTTTTAAATAGCAAATGTTCAGTTTTTCCTGAAGGATTATTTGTTTAGGAGAAATCGCTCCGTTTGGTGCGTCACGTTTGGCTACCAAAATAAACCGAAAATCCAGTCATCAAAACGCCAAACCTTTTTCCAAATTAACTCCATAATATCGACTGAAACATGGCAATCGTTGTTTAGAACCAATCCTCAAGGTGTTTTTCACATATCTCTTCGATGATATATCGTTCGTGGAAGTGTGCTTTCTGTCCTGAATCCCAGGAGAAAATAATCGCAACTGAAGATTACGCACCAATTTAGACAAAGGACACCGGGCGGACCCCTGGAAAATGTAGTCTCTTATGGCCAATCTTCCAATGATATGTCTACAAATACGTCACAATGCTGCAGACATCTTGAAGAAACGACAGAAAGCGCAGGCTCGTTCCTGGTGCATTCACAGCCATATAAGGAGACATTGGAAAACAGAGCTTCAGAAATTCTGCTCATTTCCTGTTTGAAGTTTCATCTTGGTTTCACCTGTAGCATGAGTTCTGTGGCACTCACAGATAATATCTTTGCAGTTTTGGAAACGTTAGACTGTTTTCTTTCCAAAGCTGTCAATTATATGCATAGTCGAGCATCTTTTCGTGACAAAATATTGCGCTTAAAACGGGCACGTTTTTTTTATCCAATAATGAAATAGCGCCCCCATAGACTCAACAGGTTAATAGTGTTTTCTCACACAATTGCATAGCCTATGTTGTGCAATATGAGCTCATGGGCTCTCATGAAGTGTTTGATTTGATTTTCGATTACATTTTCATTGCTGTCAGATTGATTAGAGTGCTGACTACAAGGCAGTTAGCAAGTTTGGTAGGCTACTAACGACCATCAGCAGCATCAGAGCTTAGAGAAGCCTAGTTACCGTGACTAAATGGTCACAGGGAATTTGACTGTGGTCATGTCTCATGACTGCTGGTGTGGAGGTAATATGGTTTCCGTAACAGCCCTACATTACTCAGAAATCAATCGTAAGAATAAAAAGCTATTCCACTGACATCTCTCTGGTGTTTTCTTCTGCTCTGACCTTGCTCAACTTTTAATACATGGGAACCGTACGACTCCTGAGGTGTTTCCAGGGTCACAAGGCCATCATTCTGCTCTATATCTTGGAAACTAGAAAGATGGTGGCATCCTGCTCGACATGTGGGGAGACAGTCAGACGACTGCTGAGAGAGATCCCAGCGAGACTTTGTGACATTTCAAAGAGACACAGCCTAGGTCTGCCACGTGGTTCGCTGGATTGTTCTACCTCAGATTGTAGATACAGTATACGCAAACATCATTGCTCTACCCGTGGTGTGTGTGTGTGTGTGTGTGTGTGTGTGTGTGTGTGTGTGTGTGTGTGTGTGTGTGTGTGTGTGTGTGTGTGTGTGTGTGTGTGTAAAAGCATCAGGACCTTGGAGCGTCTTTCTTTCTGTCCATGTGATGTGAGATGTGAGGCACAATGCAACAATAGGATGTGTTGTCAATCACAAATGCCCTTTATAGGCACCCAGAGGTGTCAAGCACCCAGAGCTGTTAATGAGCATTGCCTCTTCGCTGACTGGTTGCCAGCTTTATCCCTTTGCGGGTTAGCTCCTGACGCTAAGCAGGACTGGGTTGGGTAGGTACTTGGATGGGAGACCTCTTGTACCTCTCACACTACCGGGTCAAATGAGTTGCAATGGGCCCTGTTCAGTATTAGGCCAGCACTTTTTCATTACTCACTGTCAATTCAAGCTCCTTTAGCAAATGGGTTTATCTTCAACTGGAAGGACTAGCTAGCTAATTAATTGCCTTAGGATCCTTCTCTCTTTTAATTCAGATGGACCATGTTATTTAGATAGCTACTAGCTGGCAATAGGGATTTACTGGGTGTGCATGGGCTTACTTTAGCTTTAAAGGAATTTTCCATTTACCTTGGCTGTAGTCAATTCACCAAGGCCATTTTTTGTGTGTGTATTTCCCTTTCTTAGGTACTTAATAGGCATATTTAGCATTTCTATTATGACATAACATCAAAATAAATTATCAAACTAATGATGAGAGAGATATGATTATGCATGTAGATTGTGGCATTGTGAGTGAATTGTGCTAGAAAAGGTCAGATTTTGGGCTCTGACAAGACTGGGAATGAATTCACAACAATTCTCCAGGGACTATTATGCCCAGGGGGTTTGATGCTAAAGCAGGGGACTTGGGTGGCATTATCTGCAGCTAAGACCCCTAGGGAGATTGATGGGTAAAAAGACTGTCATTCTAGCTCTTTCCCCAAATACTCCGAGACAGCCAGAGAAAATTCAGGCAGGGATCATTCAGAGAGCCAAAGCTTACAGGGAGACAGGCAGTATGCTGCAGCTCAACTCACTGACACTAACATGGCTAGTATAAATATAATTCTGTGTTGTGTTGTCCTTTTGGGAGGAGATAAAGGAATCCAGGTTCAGAATATACAATATGTAATTGATGTTATTTGGATGTTATGAGCTGTGCTTGAGAATATATTTTCAGATTGAATAATTTAAAACAATGAATGCGCACATCAGAATGTTCCCTACAGAGAATTCCAAGAGTGTGCAAAGCTGTCATCAAGGCAAAGGGTGGCTACTTTGAAGAATCTCTTTTTTGGTTACTACATGATTCCATAGTTTTGATGTCTGCACTATTATAATACAATGTAGACAATAGTAAAATAAAGAAAAACTCCTGAATGAGTAGGTGTCCAGACTTTGGACTGACACTGTATATAACTTTATGTTATAACTGTATGTTATAGTGCAGCAATGACTTTGATTTAATCAATGAATCAATCCTTAGGGATAGCGCCCTTTTTTAAATTTTCGGCAAAATTACATATCCAAATCTAACTGCCTGTAGCTCAGGCCCTGAAGCAAGAATATGCAAATTCTTGGTACCATTTGAAAGGAAACACTTTGAAGTTTGTGAAAAGGAGAATTGAATGAAGGAGAATATAACACAATAGATCTGGTAGAAGAAAATACAAAGAAACAATTTGAAAAAAAATTCTACAACCATCTTCGAAAGGCAAGAGAAAGGTCCCAGTTCTAGCCATCACTCTGATTGTAATTCCGATGGTGTCCACAAGATGGCAGCATTATATGTTCAAAGTTTGAGACAGATAACTTGTGGTATGGACGAGCTACATGACATTTAATGTGAAATAACCCAAATACATTTGGGCAAATCGTGAAGGCGATACTAGCATTCATAATACATTTTTCTGCAAGAATATCATAAAATCTTCATACTTGGACTTTTCCAGTATTAGTTGCCATATTATAAATTCAACATTTGCAAGACAACCAGTTTTCATAACTTCCATAACTCTGAATATTCTTATCATTTTTGTCCAAAATGAAAAAGCATGCTGTCATACAAGGTTAGTAGCTACATTTTACAACATATACATAAAGCCCAGCTCATTGGCTCTCTAGGTAGCTTTGTTTGACCCCGATTGGTGCTTATTTAACAAAGATAGAGTCGTTCAAGTGAAGACCACCCGCCTCATCGGCTTGCCATCAAGGTGTCGCTCTCTGACCAAATATGGTGTCCTATAGGATATACTACACCCCTAATGATATAGTGAAGTCTTGTTACGTTCTGGGATCTCTGAGGAATACATACAAATGTGATTTGACTCGTTGAAACAATGTTTAGGGTGAGATTTTCACAGATTCCTTTCTTTGCAAATTGAACGAGTGGAAATACAAAATCGATCGTGCATGCTATATGGACCTTTTTAGGATATGAAAAAGGATTTTATCTAACAAAATCACACAGTACAGGAGAGGGCTGAGAACGCACCCATGTGGTGCCCCAGTGTTGAGGATCAGTGGGATGGAGATGTTGTTACTTACCCTCACCACCTGGGAGCAGCCCGTCAGAAAGTCCAGGACCCAGTTGCACAGGGCGGGGTCGAGACCCAGGGTCTCGAGCTTAATGACGAGTTTGGAGGGTACTATGGTGTTAAATACTGAGCTGTAGTCGATGAACAGCATTCTTACATAGGTATTCCTCTTGTCCAGATGGGTTAGGGCAGTGTGCAGTGTGATTGTGATTGTGTTGTCTGTGGACCTATTGGGGCGGTTAGCAAATTGGAGTGGATCTAGGGTGTCAGGTAGGGTGGAGGTGATATGGTCCTTGACTAGTCTCTCAAAGCACTTCATGATGACGGAAGTGAGTGCTACGGGGTGGTAGTCGTTTAGCTCAGTTACGTACCTTAGCTTTCTTGGGAACAGGAACAATGGTGTCCCTCTTGAAGCATGTGGGAACAACAGACTGGGATAAGGATTTATTGAATATGACTTTAAACACACCAGCCAGCATGCTCTAAGGACGCGGCTGAGGATGCAGTCTGGGCCTGTAGCCTTGCGAAGGTTAACACGTTTAAATGTTTTACTCACGTTGGAGGCAGTGAAGGAGAGCCCGCAAGTTTTGGTAGCGGGCCGTGTCAGTGGCACTGCATTGTCCTCAAAGCAAGCAAAGAAGTTGTTTACTCTGTCTGGGAGCAAGACATCATTGTCCGTGATGGGGCTGGTTTTTATTTTGTAGTCCGTGATTGACTGTAGACCCTGCCACATACTTCTCGTGTCTGAGCCGTTAAATTGCGACTCTACTTTGTCTCTATACTGACGCTTAGCTTGTTTGATTGCCTTGCCGAGGGAATAGTTTGTATTCGGACATGAGGAGCTGTTACAGGACCTTCTGGAAGGGCTTCCTTCTCTGACAGAACACCACGACCAAGGGTTTAAGGCTACTATGGAGCTAATTAAAGAGTTAACTCATAGGCTGTCTGCCATCCCTGAGAGACCACAACCTCCCAGTACATTTTTTCATTTTAGTGGTGAGATGGTACAGCCTATCCTGGTTCCCTGAGAACCCCGCTTACCACCTCCAGAGCGATATTCTGGAGATCCTGGTAACTGTCGGGGCTTTCTTTCTCAGTGCTTGCTTATTTTTGAGCTACAGCCATCTTTTTCCCTTCGGACCGATCGGAGATAGCGTAAATTATTACGCTAATGTCAGGAAGGGCTCTCTCCTGGGCCACGGCTGTTTGGGAGCAACATCCACCCTTTGTTGTCATCTGGTGGAATTCATGGCGGAGGTGAAGGAGGTATTGGAGTCTCCGGTATCCGGGAGAGAGGCGGCCAGTAAACTTCTTGATTTAAGTCAAAACTCCCGTAGTGTGGCAGACTACGCGTTGATTGTCACACGTTGGCAACCGAGAGTGCTTGGAATGCGGAGTCTCTCTTCAATACCTGCACCAGCATGCCCGACTAGCATCACCACCCTGGATGGTTCCAACCTAGAATATGTGGACATCTATAAGTACCTAGGTGTCTGGCTAGACTGTAAACTCTCCTTCCAGACTCATATCGAACATCTCCAATCTGAAATCAAATCTAGAGTCGGCTTTCTATTCCGCAACAAACCCTCCTTCACTCACGCCGCCAAACTTACCCTAGTAAAACTGACTATCCTACCGATCGTCGACTTTGGCGATGTCATCTACAAAATAGCTTCCAACACTCTACTCAGCAAACTGGATGCAGTTTATCACAGTGCCATCCGTTTTGTTACTAAAGCACCTTATACCACCCACCACTGCGACCTGTATGCTCTAGTTGGCCCTCGCTACATATTCGTCGGCAGACCCACTGGCTCCATGTCATCTACAAGTCCATGCTAGGTAAAGCTCTGCCTTATCTCAGTTCACTGGTCACGATGGCAACACCCATCCGTAGCACGCGCTCCAGCAGGTGTATCTCACTGATCATCCCTAAAGCCAACACCTCATTTGGCCGCCTTTCATTCCAGATCTCTGCTGCCTGTGACTGGAACGAATTGCAAAAATCGCTGAAGTTGGAGACTTTTATCTCCCTCACCAATTTCAAACGCCTGCTATCTGAGCAGCTAACCGATCGCTGCAGCTGTACATAGTCTATCGGTAAATAGCCCACCCAATTTTACCTACCTCATCCCCATACTCTTTTTATTTATCTACTTTTCTGCTCTTTTGCACACCAGTATCTCTACCTGTACATGACCATCTGATCATTTATCACTCCAGTGTTAATCTGCAAAATTGTAATTATTCGCCTACCTCATGCCTTTTGCACACAATGTATATAGACTATTTTTTTTCTACTGTGTTATTGACTTGTTAATTGTTTACTCCATGTGTAACTCTGTGTTGTCTGTTCACACTGCTATGCTTTATCTTGGCCAGGTCGCAGTTGCAAATGAGAACTTGTTCTCAACTAGCCTACCTGGTTAAATAAAGTTGAAATAAAAATAAATAAAAAATACCTTTCTTCACGGATTATCCGAGGTTGTAAAAGATGAGCTAGCTGCTCAGGAATTTCCGGTGGATCTCGACTCCCTCATCGTCCTACCAATAAAATTGGACGCTTAAGGGAATGCAGGAGTGAGAGGAGGTCTGGCCTCGGGCACACTCGTTCACCTGCTATGGCTCAATCACCTTCAAAGGAATCCGTAAGTTCCCGAAGGCAGTTTTCCTGAGAGGATCCGAAGCCACCCGAGCTCCCTCGTGAATTATCAACGACGGGTGAGTTGGATTCTCCTGAGCCTATGCAATTGGGAAGAGCTAGGTTATTGGTTGGGGAATATTCACGTAGGCTGAATTCCAACTGTTGTCTGTACTGTGGAGGGGCAGGACATTACATAGCTACCTGCCCTGTTAGGAAACACTTGTCTCTGGTGGATACAAGTATTTGGTGAGTCAGACTGGGAGTTCCCTAATTCCCATCACCCACACACCTTTCTTTGTGCTTGTGCTGTGGGGAGACCAATCCTATTCTCTCCGAGTGCTTATTGACTATGGTGCAGATTAACGTTTTATGGATGCTACTATTGCTTCTAAGCTAGGTATTCCCATTCATCCTCTCTCAGTTGCCATGGATGCTAGGGAACTGGACGGCCGCTCAATAGGTGGAATCACCCATTGTACTGTGCCCATTCAATACGGATTGTAACCCCAGTGAGACCATACAGTTCCTCCTCAATGCATCTCCCCATGTTCCTGTTGTCCTGGGGTTTTCCTGGACCACAAGATCCACCCAGATGTTTTCCTCAGGATGCCAGCAAGGCTTTGGATGTTTCTGTCATTCCCAGTGCCATGACCTACTTGAAGTTTTCAGTAAGGCACATGCAACTTCCCTACCCCCGCACCGTCCTTATAATTGTGCCATTGATCTTCTCCCAGGCACCACACAACCACGGGGTCGGCTATATTCTCTATTTGGGCCGGAGACCAAGACTATGGACGAGTACATAGAGGAGTCTCTGGCTACTGGGGCCGTCCATCCGTCTGCATCTCCTGCCAGTGCAGGGTTTTTCTTTGTGGAGAGGAAGGACAAGACCCTGCATCTGTGCATTGACTACCAGGGACTGAATTACATTACTGTAAAAAATTGTTACCCCTACCACTCCTCTCCTCAGGTTTTGAACCTCTCCAGGTGGCCACCATTTTTTTCAAAGTTGGACCTTCGGAATGCCTACCACCTGGTTCGGATACGCGAAGGGGATGAGTGGAAGACAGTCTTCAACACAGCAAGAGGACATTATGAGTATCAGGTCATGCCGTTTGGACTCACCAACGCCCCGGCTGTCTTTCAGGCTTTAGAAAACGATGTGCTCCGGGACATGCTCAATCGTTTTGTGTTAGTCTACCTTGACGACATCCAGTTTTTTCCCCCCGGTCTGCCCAACAACATTTCCTCACACCAGGCAGGTCCTTTAGAGCCTCCTGGAGAACCAACTGTTCGTGAAAGCCAAGAAGTGTGAGTTCCAGCGCTCTACAGTCCCTCTACAGTCGCTTTTCTGGGATATGTCATTGCTGAGGGTAATGTCCAGATGGATCCTGTAAAGGTGAAAGCAGTGTTGGATGGGCTTCAACCTACGTCCAGGGTGCAGTTGCAACGTTTCCTAGGATTTGCAAACTTCTACTGCCGTTTCATTCGGGGTTACAACTCCCTGGCGCCCCCTCCCTCTCGGCACTCACTTCTCCCAAAGTACCGTTCAAATGGTCTCCTGCTGTCAAAAAAGCCTTTGTGGACCTGAAGCATCGGTTCACAACAGCACCCATCCTCATCCATCCGGACCCGTCGCGTCAATTTGTGGTTGAGGTGGATGCATCTGATGTTGAAGTGGGGGCCATCCCATTCCAGCGATCTGCCCAGGACCAAAAGCTTAATCCCTGTGCCTCCCTGTCCCGTCATCTTAATTCTGCAGAGGAACTACAACATAGGCAACCGAGAACTCCTGATGGTCAAGATGCCGTTAGAAGAGTGGAGGCACTGGCTGGAAGGAGCAGAACAGCCATTCTTGGTCTGGACCGACCTTAATATCTCCGTTCAGCCAAGCACCTTAACTCCAGGCAGGCCTGGTGGGTTCATCAGATTCAACGTCACCATTTCCTCCGCCCAGGGTCCAAAAAATGTGAAGCCTTACGCTCTCTCTCGCCTTCCTCTGAGAGAGAGCTCCTTTCCGACGTGGTCCTCAATTCTCATCTGAGTTTTGGAAGGCGTTCCTAGATGAGGGGGGATTGCACACCGTGCTGTGTGAAGTAGAGGCCATTCTAAACAGCCGCCCAATCACTACCGTAACCAACGACTTCCTGGATTTAGAAGCCCTCACCCCAAATCACATTTTACTGTTAAAGTCGAAGCCTGTCCTACACCCTGGAATTTTTCAAAAAATTTACCTGTACATCAGATGCCGTTGGAAGCAAGTCCAGTACATGGCAAACTTATTCTTGAAAAGATGGACACAAGAGTACCTGCCACTCTTGCAGGAAAGACAAAGGTGGGGTAAAGAAAAACGTAGCTTTTTCAGCATGGATGCTTGGAAAGTTTCTTGAGACTAAGCCTGATTCCAAGGGGTTAGTACTTGCAGTAGGAATGCTGAAAACCAGAACCAACATTATAGAAAGTCCAATATCCAAGATCTGCAAGAAGATGCAGTAGGTATGCTGATCACACCGCTCGTGTCGCCTGCGCGAGTGTCGTAAAATAAATGTACACATACTGTACATGCTATTCAATCATTGCACCCACACTGCTCGCGCAAGTGTCTGCATAGCCAAGTGTTAAAATAGAACTTGGTTCTGTTTGTGACGCTTGACGCACTGCAAGTTCCGCCTCGCCCATCTCCTCATTGGTTTTTAGGAGCATATACACACTTGGGTGATTGAAAGATGAACTGAGGTCCACACTCCAGTCCAGTTGCCAATCGCCATATAAAGTCCAGAAGAAGAAGAAGCCTGAAGGAAGAGAGATTACTAGAAACTAACTCGGTTTACGCTTTTATCTGTGGAATAATTGTTGACAGTAGAGGACTTTGTGGATATCAGGTAAAATAACAACCCAATGTTTATATCCCAGGACAAATTAGCTAGCAACAGCAAGCTAGCTAGGTAAATTGTCATAAAATGTAGAATTCAATTAAAAAAATTATCCAGAAGAACGATAAATAAATGATTTATTATTTTTCAACTCAAAACAAACTCTGGACATTGGATTTGTATATATCAAGACTAACATTTTACCACTCTAATCCCTTATGGCTAAGGGATTAGAATAGTAATTGTATTGGGACAATTATATTGGACAATTTAGCCACTACAGGCTAGTGACCTTACAAGGGTAGAATTTTAAACAAAGGCAGACTCCAAATGTCTGTCACTCTAGCATGCACTGCCAGGCAGCTTTCCTGTGAATAGTGTATTATTCTCGCCTTGGAGTGTTGTATGTCCCTGTTTCTTGTTGTTTTCAGTACCATCTGTTATTCGACAGAAGCTGCATTTCAGTCACTTTCATCCGAACTAATCAGCCTCTCTGTTTTCCTCAGGTTTTATCCATTGTCAATGAGTTGTCACTACAATGGAAACAACCTTGTAAATTAGGCATAACCAGATGCTGCAACTTCATTCACAGTTTTCTGAAAATAACCTGCTACTCCAAATCTTTGCACATATCACAGACGTTGAAATACATTTCCCCAATTTACTCTATTCCCTTAATTTGTTCGTTGGCAAACAACGTTTTTCAAACTAAGGTATTTCACTGCAGCAATTCAACATCTTGGCACAGTCGTAAGGTAAATATACATGTATTACAACAACAGAGCTATAACGATTCACTGTATTGATGTTAAATGGCCTATAGGAACCTTCACTGCATTTGCGGTCAGAAATGTGTCAAAAACGAAGGCCAATACATTCTATTAAGTCTACAAAGAGAATGAGTAGTTGATGGACAGCATTGCAATAATAGCCCCAGCAGCGATTTACTGCTGCTGCTTGGTTTGTGTTGAGCGCAGGTCTGACTCATTGACTCATGAAAAGCCTATTCCTCATGTTGTTTAGGAAGCGTATACATCAATGGCACCCAAGCGGACTAATGAGCAAACTATTGGATTTCCCCCAACTTCTATTTCTGAGGCTTTGTAGAGCCCACAAACCCCTCTGACCTTTCCTTGACCTTCTGGATTTGTACGGCTAAATGATGCATGCTGTGGCCTTGACATATGGATGTGGTTCTTAGATCCTATAGACAGTGCCTTCAGAAAGCATTCACACCCCTAGACTTTTTACACATTTTGTTGTGCTATTGTATGAATAAAACATGGTTTCAAATGAGATGTTGTATCACTGGCCTACACACAATACCCCATAATGTCAGTGTAATTATGTTTTTAGATTTTTTTACAAATTATACTGAACAAAAATACAAACGCAACATGCAACAATTTCAAAGATTTTACATGTAAGGAAATCAGTCAATTTAAATAAATAAATTAGGCCCTAATCTATGGATTTCACATGACTGGGAATACAAACATGCATCTGTTAGTCACAGAAAAAGTACCTTAAAAAAAGGAAGGAGTGTTGATCAGAAAAGCAGTCAGTATCTGGTGTGGCCACTATTTGCCATATCTCCTTTGCATAGACTTGACCAGACTGTTGATTGTGGCCTGTGTAATGTTGTACTACTCCTCTTCAATGGCTATGCCAAGCTGCTGGATACTGGCGGAAACTGGAACACGATGTCGTAGAAGTCGATCGAGAGCATCCCAAACATGCTCAATGGTTTACATGTCTGGTAAGTATGCAGGCCATGGAACTGGAACATTTTCAGCTTTGAGGAATTGTACTGTCCCCAGCACAAGGTGCATCTGTGTAATGATCATGCTGTTGAATCAGCTTCTTGATATACCATACCTGTCAGGTGGCTGGATTATCTTGGCAAAGGAAATGCTCAGTAACAGGGATGTAAACACATTTGTGCACACAATTTGAGACAAATAAGCTTTTAGTGCTTATGGAACATTTTGGGGATATTTTACTTCATCTCATGAAACATGGGACCAACATTTTACATGTTGAGATTATGTTTTTGTTTAGTATATTTAAAAATGTAAAGCTAAGCATTCAGTAAGTATTTAACCTGTTTGTTATGGCAAGATTAAATAAGTTCGGGAATAACAATTTGCTTAACAAGTCACTTAATAAGTTGCATGGATTCACTCTGTGTCACGTTCGTCATAATGATCGGACCAAGGCGCAACGTGGTAAGCGTACATTCTTATTTATTTAACGAATGAACACTGAACAAAATAACAAAACAAATTGTGAAGCTAATATGAGTAGTGCAGACAGGCAACTAAACATAGAACAAGATCCCACAAACACCAAAGGGAAATGGCTACCTAAATATGATCCCCAATCAGAGACAATGATAAACAGCTGCCTCTGATTAGGAACCATATCAGGCCACCATAAGCAGACAAATGACCTAGACCTACAAAACTCTAGACATACAAAAACTCTAGATGATACAAAACCCCTAAGCAATACAAAAACTAGAGTACCCACCCTAGTCACACCCTGACCTAACCAAAATATAAAGAAAACAGAGATATCTCAGGTCAGGGCGTGACACTCTGTGTGAAATAATAGTGTTTAACATGATTTTTGAATGTACCCCACACATAGAATTATCTGTAAGGTCCCTCAGTCAAGCAGTGAATTTCAAACACATATTAAACCACAAAGAGCAGGAAGGTTTTCCAATGCCTCACAAAGAAGGGGACTAAATGGGGAATATAATAATAATAATAATACAACCAGTCACTACAAAGATACAGGCGTACTTCCTAACTCAGTTGCCGGAGAGGGTGAAAAACAGATACGGATTTTAATGGCTGTGATAGGGGAAAACTGTGGATGAATCAACAACATTGTAGTTACTACACAATACTAACCTAAATGGCAGAGTGAACAGAAGTAAGACTGTACAGAATAAAACATATTCCAATATATGCATCCTGTTTGCAATAATGGATTATAGTAATATTGCAAAACATGTGGCAAACAAATTAACTTTATATCCTAAATACAAAGCTTTAGATTTGGGGCAAATCCAAAACAACACATAACTGAGTACCACTCTTCATATTTCAAAGCATGGTGGTGGCTGCATCATGTTATGAGTATGCTTGTCATCGGCAAGGACTAGGGAGTTGTTTAAGCATACAGATACACAGATTAGAGCTAAGCACAGACAAAATCCTAGAGGAAAACCTGGTTCAGTCTGCTTTCCAACAAACTTGGAGACAAATTCACCTTTCAGCAGGACAAAAACCTAAAACACAAGGCAAAGTATACACTGGAGTTGCTTAACAAGATGACATTGAATGTTCCTTAGTAGCCTAGTTACAATGTTGACTTAAATCGTCTCGAAAATCTATGGCAAGACTTGGAAATGGATGTATTGCAATGATCAACAACCAACTTGACACACCTTGGAGAATTGACAAAAGAATATTGTGCAAATATTGTACAATCCAGGTGTGAAAAACTCTTAGAGACGTACCCAGAAATACACAGCTATAATCCCTGCCAAAGGTGATTCTAACATGTATTGTGTTAGAATTGCGTCAATTCGAATCTGGTATCAGGATAAATATGACAATGAGTCACAGATTGTATACTATGTATTTTTTATTAGCTAAGCAATAAGTGGTAAATGCAATTTTCGTATATACAGCCCACCTCGCAGGGCAAACAGAGAACTGACAGGATGTATGTAAACAGTATTATTTATACTGTGATAGACATAATTCCAACCCGTCTGTTGGCCTATCACAGTAGAGGCTGGGCGTGGTTTAAACTTGCTCAGCCTATTGCAGGCGCTCAGGCGGGTCCCCGCCTCTTGGCGCTTCTGTTGATAGATGTAACTGTTGCTGTGAAGAACATCCATGCGCTCATGCTCGATACCGTTATCTTGCACCTGGCTCCTGTTATCTAACAAAAGGCCGCTTGTTCTCGCAACACCCCGCTCTGAATGTGCCCCCCCAACTCATTGAACAGTTCCTGTCTTCATGCTACTCTGTATTTTTCCATCATGAGAAAAGCACATGGCCCTGAAACTGTTAACAATGTTTCAAGTCAGCTATGTTGCATAACACATACATACATCCACACAGGCCAACAGCAGATAATATTAAATCACATATATGGTAACGGGCTATAGTGCATGACACAGAATCCTCATAATTGCCTTATGGGTATCAATACTTTAGTCACTGTACCCTGCGCTGAACTTTAGTCACAGACACTAGCCGGCTACCACCCTGTTACTCTACCATGCACCTTAGAGGCTGATACATTATGTCCATAGTCATGGAACACTGGTCACTTCAATAATGGAACACTGGTCACATTTAATAATACTATTTTACCCTCTACACATATGTATATATATATATACAGTTGAAGTCAGAAGTTTAGCCACATAAATTTATACTCAGTTTTTCACAATTCCTGACATTTAATCGTTGTAAAAGTTCCCAGTTTTAGGCCAGTTAGGATCACCACTTTATTTTAAGAATGTGAAATGTCAGAATAATAGTAGAGAGAATGATTTATTTCAGCTTCTATTTCTTTCATCACATTCCCAGTGGGTCAGAAGTTTACATACACTCAATTCGTTTTTGGTAGCATTGTCTTTCAATTGTTTAACTTGGGTCAAACATTTTGCGTAGCCTTCCACAACCTTTACAACAATAAGTTGGGTGAATTTTGTCCCATTCCTCCTGACAGAGCTGGTGTAACTGAGTCAGGTTTGTAGGCCTTCTTGCTCGCACATGGTTTTTCAGTTCTGCTCACACATTTTCTATGGGATTGATGTCAGGGCTTTGTGATGGCCACTCCAATACCTTGACTTTGTTGTCCTTTAGCAATTTTGCCACAACTTTGGAAGTATGCTTGAGGTCTTTGTCCATTTGGAAGACTCATTCACGACCAAGCTTTAACTTCCTGACTAATGTTGCTTCAATATATTCATATAATTTTCCTTCCTCATGATGCCATCTATTTTGTGAAGCGCACCAGTCCCTCCTGCAGCAAAGCACCCCCACAACATGATGCTGCCATCCCCGTGCTTAACGGTTGGGATGGTGTTCTTCGGCTTGCAAGCCTCCTCCTTTTTCCTCCAAACATAACGATGGTCATTATGACCAAACAGTTCTATTTTTGTTTCACCAGATCAGAGGACATTTCTCCAAAAGTACGATCTTTGTCCCCATGCGCAGTTGCAAACCGTAGTCTGTCTTTTTATGGCGGTTTTGAAGGGGTGGTTTCTTCCTTGCTGAGCGGCCGTTCAGGTTATGTAGATTATCGGACTCGTTTTACTGTTGATATACGTATTTCACATCTGGAGGAAACCCGGCACCGCTCATCACCTGGCAAATACTATCATTACGGTGAAGCATGGTGGTGGTGGCAGCATCATGCTGTGGGGATGTTTTTCAGCGGCAGGGACTGGGAGACTAGTCAGGATCGAGGGAAAGATGAACAGAGCAAAGTACAGAGGGATCCTTGATGAAAACCTACTCCAGAGTACTCAGAATCTTAGACTGGGGCGAAGGTTCACCTTCCAACAGGACAATGACCCTAAACACACATCAAAGACAACGTGGGAGTGGCTTCGGGACAAGTCTCTGAATGTCCATGAGTGGCCCAGTCAGATCCCGGACTTGAACCCAATCGAACATCTCTGGAGAGACCTGAAAATAGCTGTGCAGCAACGCTCCCCATCCAACCTGACAGAGCTTGAGAGGATCTGCAGAGAAGAATGGGAGAAACTCCCCAAAGACAGGTGTGCCAAGCTTGTAGCGTCATCCCCAAGAAGACTCTAGGCTGTAATCGCTGCCAAAGGTGCTTCAACAAAGTAGTGAGTAAAGGGTCTGAATACTTATGCAAATGTGATATTTCTAAAAACTTGTTTTTACTTTGTCATTATAGGTTGTGTGTAAATGTATGTAATTGTGTGTAAAAAACATTGTATTCCATTTTAGAATAAGGCTGTAACGTAACAAAATGTGGAACATTTAAAAGGGTCTGAATTCCAACATTGCTTGTCCTAATGTTACTATATTTCTTAATTTCATTCTTTTTAAAATGTTTTATTTTTATTTCACCTTTATTTAACCAGGTTGGCTAGTTGAGAACAAGTTCTCATTTACAACTGCGACCTGGCCAAGATAAAACATAGCAGTGTGAAGAGACAGCAACACAGAGTTACACATGGAGTAAACAATAAACAAGTCAATAACACAGTAGAATTATTATTATTTTTATTTTAAAAAAGAGTCTATATACATTGTGTGCAAAAGGCATGAGGAGGTAGGCGAATAATTACAATTTAGCAGATTAACACTGGAGTGATAAATGATCAGATGGTCATGTACAGGTAGATATACTGGTGTGCAAAAGAGCAGAAAAGTAAATAAATAAAAACAGTATGGGGATGAGGTAGGTAAATTGAGTTGGCTATTTACCGATGGACTATGTACAGCTGCAGCGATCGGTTAGCTGCTCAGATAGCAGATGTTTAAAGTTGTTGAGGGAGATAAAAGTCTCCAACGATTTTTGTAATTCGTTCCAGTCACAGGCAGCAGAGGCCTGGAAGGAAAGGCGGCCAAATGAGGTGTTGGCTTTAGGGATGATCAGTGAGATACACCTGCTGGAGCGCGTGCTACGGGTGGGTGTTTCCATCGTGACCAGTGAACTGAGATAAGGCGGAGCTTTACCTAGCATGGACTTGTAGATGACCTGGAGCCAGTGGGTCTGGCAATGAATTTGTAGCGAGGGCCAGCCGACTAGAGCATACAGGTCGCAGTGGTGGGTGGTATAAGGTGCTTTAGTAACTAAGCGGATGGCACTGTGTTAAACTGCATCCAGTTTGCTGAGTAGAGTATTGGAAGCCATTTTGTAGATGACATCGCCGAAGTCGAGGATTCTTAGGATAGTCAGTTTTACTAGGGTAAGTTTGGCGGCGTGAGTGAAGGAGGCTTTGTTGCGAAATAGAAAGCCGATTCTAGATTTGATTTTGGATTGGAGATGTTTGATATGAGTCTGGAAGGAGAGTTTACAGTCTAGCCAGACACCTAGGTACTTATAGATGTCCACATATTCTAGGTCGGAACTATCCAGGGTGGTGATGCTAGTCGTGCGTGCGGGTGCAGGCAGCGAACGGTTGAAAAGCATGCATTTGGTTTTACTAGCATTTAAGAGCAGTTGGAGGCCACGGAAGGAGTGTTGTATGGCATTGAAGCTCGTTTGGAGGTTAGATAGCACAGTGACTTTTAGATTTGTGTGTATTTTGTGTATTGTTAGATGTTACTGCACTTTAGGGGCTAGGAACACGAACATTTTGCAACACCCGCAATAACATAGACCAAAAAAAGTATGCAACTAATAAATCAAATCAAATTTTATTAGTCACATGCACCGAATTCAACAGGTGTAGTAGAGTTATTAAAGTGGCTATGCATGGATAATAACAGAGTAGATGCAGCGTGGGGGGGGGGGGGGGGGGCAAATAGTCATGGTAGCCATTTGATAAGCTGTTCAGGAGTCTTATGGTTTGGGGGTAGAAGCCTCTTGGACAGAAACCTGGTGCTCCGGTATCGCTTTCCCTGTGGTAGCAGAGAGAACAGTCTATGACTAGGGTGGCTAGAGTTTTTGACAATTTTTAGGGCCTTCCTCTGACACTGTCAGGTATAGAGGTCCTTGAAGGCAGGAAGCTTGGCCCTGGTGATGTACTGGGCCGTACACACTACCCTCTGTAGTGCCGAGCAGTTGCCATACCAGGCAGTGATGCAACCCATCAGGATGTTCTCGATGGTGCAGCTGTAAAACCTTTTGAGGATCTGAGGACCAATGCCAAATCGTTTCAGTCTCCTGAGGGGGAATAGGTTTTGTCGTGCCCTCTTCACTACTGTCTTGGTGTGCATGGACCATGTTAGTTTGTTGGCGATGTGGACGCCAAGGAACTTGAAGCTCTCAACCTGCTCCACTACAGCCCCGTCAATTGGAATGGGGGCATGCTCGGTCCTCCTTTTCCTGTAGTCTACAATCATCTCATTTGTCTTGATCACGTTGAGAGAGAGGTTGTGTTCCTTGCACCACACTGTCAGGTCTCTGACCTACTCCCTATAGGCTGTCTCATCGTTGTCGGTGATCAGGCCTACCACTGTTGTGTCATCAGCAAACTTGATGATGGTGTTGGAGTTGTGCATGGCCATGCAGTCGTGAGTGAACAGGGAGTACAGGAGGGGACTAAGCACTCACCCCTGAGGGGCCCCCGTGTTGAGGATCAGCGTTGCGGATGTGTTGTTACCTACCCATACCATCTGGGGGTGGCCCATCAGGAAGTTCAGGATCCAGTTGCAGAGGGAGGTGTTTAGCCCGAGGGTCCTTAACTTAGTGATGAGCTTTGAGGGCACTATTGTGTTGAACTCTGAGCTGTAGTCAATGAATAACATTCTCACATAAGTGTTCCTTTTGTCCAGGTGTGAAAGGGCAGTGTGCAGTGCAATAGAGATAGCATCATCTATGGATCTGTTAGGGCATAATGCAAATTGGAGTGGGTCTATGGTTTCTTGGATAATGGTGTTGCGATCCATGATCAGTCTTTCAAGCATTATATGGCAACAGACATGAGTGCTACAGGTTGGTTGTCATTTAGGCAGGTTACTTTAGTGTTCTTGGTACAAGGACTATGGTGGTCTGCTTGAAACATGTTGGTATTACAGACTCAGAAAGGGAGAGTTTGAAAATATCAGTGAAGACACTTGCCAGTTGGTCAGCACCTCCAAAGAGTACACGTCCTGGTAATCCGTCTGGCCCAGCGGCCTTGTGAATGTTGCCCTGTTTAAAGGTCTGACTCACATCTGCTGCGGAGAGCTTGATCACACAGTCATCCGGAACAGCTGATCCTGTCATACATGTTTCAGTGTTACTTCCATTTGTAGTTTGTAATAGTTTGCAAGGCCTGTCACTGGTTTGTCAGAGGGCATAGAGGGATTTCTTATAAGCTTCCAGGTTAAAGTCCCACTCCTTGAAAGCGGCAGCTCTACCCTTTAGCTCAGTGCGAATGTTGCCTGTATTCGATGGCTTCTGGTTGGGGTATGTGCCTACAGTCACTGTGGGGGCAACATCTTCGATGCACTTATTGATGAAGCCGGTGACTGACATAACATTTGGTTTCAATACATTTGCAAACACTTTTTCATTATGGAGTATTGTGTGGAGATGGGTGAGAAGAAAACATCTATTTTATCCATTTTGATTTCAGGCTGTAACACAACAAAATGTGGAAAAAGTCAAGGGGTATGAATAGTTTCTGAAGGCACTGTTTTAATTCAGTTTTAATATTTTTTTTTACAAATGTTAACATTTTTCTTCCACTTTTACATTCGAGATTTTTGTAAGATTGTTGACAAAATAAATCCAAATATGTCCATTTTACTCTCACAACAAAATGGAAACATTTCTAGGAGTGTGAATCCTTTCTGAAGGCACTGTATTTAAGATGGAGCTC
Source organism: Oncorhynchus clarkii lewisi (assembly GCF_045791955.1). Taxonomy (NCBI): domain Eukaryota; kingdom Metazoa; phylum Chordata; class Actinopteri; order Salmoniformes; family Salmonidae; genus Oncorhynchus; species Oncorhynchus clarkii. Next base: position 16,347,384 of record NC_092160.1, on the reverse strand, counting down.
AGGCAATAGAAACTTCTGTTCCAGGTTTATGTTTTTACATTTATGTTTTAATGTTGGACTTCACTACATATAGCTTGTTAGCGTGTAGGGCGCACCAATTGGTGTCCCCTTGTTAGTCAGTATGTGCAACATCTGTGCTGGTTGCCATCTCATTAGTGGGATGGTGTTTCACCTGTGCTGGCCGAGTTCTCCAGTTGTCTTGATAGATGCGAAGGTTTAACACCTTTAGTTGGCTCGCCTGATTTGATTTCTCGAAAAGCAATCCTTTATGTGATTTATTTGGTTTTGTTTTGCTCTACCTTTTTGCTTTGCAAAGGTTGGTGTGTGAGTTTTATTTTGTTTTCCTCTTAGTGGGCGCTCATGATGGGTGTCTTTTAGCTCCCAGTTTTTGTTGCTATACAACTTCAAGTGGACACCCCCATGAGTGTCTTTTAGAACCCCTCCTAAAACCCCACCTGTTTCGATTTTATTTTTGTCACTGACTCTTTCTGTTTGAGCAACATTTAGACTTTCTTGCTGGGGAACTTAATAGAACGGGGGCTCGTCTGGGATCTTGTTTCTAATGAGTATGGTAGTCGCTCTAGACACCTACTCTGAAGCTCTGCTATGCCCAGATATGAGTGTTCAAAAAACACTTTTGTGGTAGAGTTCCTGATCCTAAAATCCACCCACAGGGACTATACAAGTTGTGGAATTATTTTAAAAGTTTCATAAACACACAAGCTAATAACATTTTTAATAATTTGGAAATATTTTGTGGAAAACCTTACATGGGAGATGCTAGATAAATGTATGGAAGGCACATCTGCTTGTCATTTCAAAGCATTATGCCATCAAGGTGGCATCTGGCAATTAAAATGGAGTAGTCAGAGTTGATCGGTACTGCTTTGGTGGAGGAGAAAATCCTTCCGGAGAGGGAGGTTGATGAAAAGGGCCCTACTGGTAGTAAGGTGAGTCCTGTAGATGTGCAATTGTTAGAAGTAAAGACAAAATTGTCTCTACAGAAATTAGAGCTTGAGCACAAGGAAAGAGAATGTGAGGGGTTAGAACAACATACATTTGTTAGAGCACAAGGAAAGACAAGATGAGTGTTCAGCCAAACAAAGGGCGAAAGATCTGGAAGCACTCCGAATCAAGTCAGGCCATCTTGCACCCTCTACAGAGTTTGATCTTGGTCTGAAAAGCCACCTTGTACCGCCTTTCAATGAAAAAGAGGTGGATGTATATTTTACTCTGTTTGAGTGGATTGCCACATCCCTAAAATAGCCGCTAGATATTTGGTCACTGCTCCTCAAGTTTTCTTGTGGGAAAAGCTCAGTGTATGTTGCTTTATCTTGACCAGAGTTCAGATTATGACACTGTTAAAGCTGCTATCCTTTGGGCTTATGAGTGGGTCCCAGAGGCATACAGACAATTCTGTAAATTACGTTTGCAAGGGATCAAGCATGTCTTTTTGATCGGTGGTGTGTTTCTCGAGGTCAAGGACCTTGAGGATTTTAAGACACTCATACTTCTCAAACAGTTCAAAAATTGTCTTCACGAAAGTGTTGCTACCTACATTTATGAACACAAGGATCTCACTCTTGTGAAATCTGCAGTTCTTGTAGATGAGTTTGTGTTGACACAGACAAAGCACCCAGTAGTTATCCCTACGCAAAAATCAATCCAGAGAAGTCCCCTCCTACTGTGAGGTTTCAGTCCATTTCTACAGTGCCCAAAGACAAAGACCTGCTGCATAAAATAGTTTTTATTGTTATCCGCCAGTTTGTCATTACTTCTGTGAGAAAGGACACCGTCTCTGTCCTAAGTTAAAACAGAAAAACGTTAGAAAGGAAAAAGCTGTTTCTTCTTGTGGGAGTAGTCCAGCCCATTTCGTCTCTGGTTGGGACTGTTGTATCTCCTAAACAAGATTTTGGATCAGATGTGTATGAACCCACTGTTTCAGACCAGTTCGTATCTCTGCACAGTAGAGATACTTTTAAGCAGCCGGTGTATAATGTAGAACTCAAGTTTTTATTTCTGGTTCTGTTGTCGTTGGAGTGAGGCCTAGCCTACCTGTGAAGGGGTTCTCATTTATTTTGGGAAACGATTTGGCTGGAGGGAAGGTCGTGCAAAATCCTGTCGTTTGTAAGGAACCCTGAGTGTGCGTTAAAGTTATGTTTGAGCAAGTCTAGTGTTGAGGAGGATGTCAGCGATCCCACCATGGTCAATCTGTCCGACGTTTAAGGGTGATTCTGATTTTTCTAAACCTCTCTTGAGTTGACCACTCTTTTGAAAACCCCAAAGGTGAGCGAGTTTGTAGGACGGCTGAAGGAAGAGAGGATCCCTACAGTTAACACTGATGTATAGGAAGCTGCTAATTGCTGAACAGAGTAAAGATGTTTCCCTCCCAGCTCTTTTTGCTGTGATACGTCTTTGACAGAGATTATGTTCTAACAAGGAAAAGGGGTTCTCGCGCCACTTCTGGGAAAGACGATTGGCCCAGTCTCAAATTGTTGAGAGAGATACTGAAGAGATACTGAATTTGGCTCATGATGGTAGTATGGCAGGCCATCTTGGGGTCAACAAGACTCATGACTGTATCTTGCGTAACTTATTTTGGCCTGGTCTGAAACAGGATGCTGTGTCTTACTGTAAATCCTGTTATGTTTGCCAGCGGACAGGAAAACCGAACCAAGCTGTACCGGTTGCACCTTTGCAGCCTATTCCTGCTTTTGACCAACCTTTCAGCAGGGTTCTGGTGGACTGTGTTGGTCCTCTGTCAAAAGCCTAGGGTGGTAACCAGTTTCTCTTAACCTTGTGTGCTGTCACTTGTTTTCTTGAGGAAAATCACAGCCCCCAGTATTGTTAAGGCTCTGGTGAAATTATTCTCAATGTTTGGACTTCCGCAGGTAATGGAGTCAGACCAGAGTGAATTTCAGGTCAGAGTGCATTTCATGTCAAGTCTTCCAGCAAATGCTACAACAGTTGAGTGTAACCCATAGCCCTTCTAGTGCCTACCACCCAGAGTATCAAGTTGCTCTTGAGAGATTTCATCAGACTTTGAAGTCTATGTTGAGAGTTTACTGCTTTGAGTTTGATATTCTGGTGAAAGGGGTCCCTGTTGTGCTGTTTGCAGTGCAGGATGCTGGTCAGGAATCTCTCAGTTTTAGTCCATATGAGCTCATGTTGGACATTATGTCAGGCGTCCTTTGAGTTTGCTAAGAGAGAGGTAGTTGCAGGGTGACACCTTAAACATAAAAACAAAACTGTCGGAGCATGTTAGCACTTTTCAATACAGATTCCACTGTGCCTGTGAGTTTGCTAGTGAGAATCTGGAGAAATTGTGGTACGATTGGAAAACCAGAGACCGCACTTTCGATGTGGGTGACCAAGTCCTGGTTTTTTTGCCCGTTCTGGGGTCACCATTGCAGGTTCACTTTTTAATAAAATGGTAATCTGGATTATATCATTGCCACACCGGAGCACAGGAAAAAAAACTTGGCTGTGTCATGCCAACATGTTGCAACCATACTTCACCCGCTACTATCGGGCAGAGAAGTCGGTGGAAACTGGTAGTGATGTTCTGCCTATATCTCAGATGTGCCAAGCCAGACAAATGTACTAGAGCATGACATTGATGTTGGGGATTTGGAGTGATCAAACAAAATGCCTATTGAGTGAACCCTGAAAAGAGAGAGAAGATCAGCAGTGAGAGAGTTTCTTCTTAAATTCATACATTTTTGTGGTAAGGACAACTTGGTTGCTGATTCTCTCTCAAGGGTGGGCTATCAAGTTTTGTTTTACCAGTGTGATGCCCCGGCTCACAATTTATTTTGACTGCGTGTTTTTCCGTATTGGAGATGAGTTTTGTTTCTGCTAGTTCCATGGCGTCGAGAGTTATAGAAGCATATGAGTTTTTCAAAAATGGTGAGTTTTAACTATAAAAAATTAAAAATAAAAATAAATAGTGTGTTTTTGTCTTATTGTTGACAGCCAATAAACGGCATGTTCGTATTGGAGAAGGCGATGCATAAGTAGCGACGCATTTAAGTTGATTATGTTGTGAAAAGAAAGTTTGCTGTTGGTGGTGAGCAAACTTGTCCCCAAAAATCTAAGATATATTTGTTGTCTTAAGGAAGAAGGTATTACAGGTTTTGTTTTTTCCATTTATGTTTACAAGCATGTATAGCTTGTTAGCACGTAGGGTGCACCGATTGGTGTAACCTAGTTAGTCATATGTATTACACCTGTGCTGGTTGACATCTTCTCAACTTGAAAATCAGAGGAAAAAGGAAGAACACAAATTTAGGTGGTTTTGGTTGCTATGGCAGTGTGTGGAAGCTAGAGCCTTCGGGCAACTCATTTGTTTCATGAAGTCACAAATCAAACATCAATCAAAAGAAGATTGTTTTTTTTTAGTTTAAGGCTTTACTGTATAAGATGCATTGAAGTCATCAATGACAACTTTACTTTCTACACAGCTCTTTGAAACGGGTGTCCTTTGACATTGTTCCATATGTTTCACATGGTCAATCACATCAGTGATATTAGAAGGAAACCAGGGTCAGCACCGAACTTTTAGAGAGTGTCTGTCTGCAGCTGGATACTGTTGAAGTTTCCTAGCAAATGTAATAACTTGACTGGAGGCTTGGGCAGTATCCAGATTGTCAGTATGGCACATACCTTGAGATATTTGGTAATACCGGCACTGATAATCTTTCAAAACCCCACTGAGCTTGTGTATTCTGAAGGTCAGCAATGCTTATCCTATAGAGAATGCTAGCTAAATGCTAACATGACAGACATCCCAGCTCAAAGTTATAAAAAATATATGCTACTCACAGTTTGCTGCAAAGACAAAACAAATATTAGACAATAAGGCTCTTAAACCAGGAGGGGATTATCTGCTGTTAAAAAGAGAAGCTTGATTTTGCAAGAAGCTAACTGGCTAGATACAGTGGCAAGAAAAAGTATGTGAACGAACCCTTTGGAATTACCAGGATTTCTGCATAAATTGGTCATAAAATTTGATCTGATAATCATCTAAGTCACAGCAATAGACAAACACAGTCCACAAACACAATAACACACAAACAATTGTGTTTTCATGTCTTTTTTGAACATACAGTGCCTTGCGAAAGTATTCGGCCCCCTTGAACTTTGCGACCTTTTGCCATATTTCATGCTTCAAACATAAAGATATAAAACTGTATTTTTTGTGAAGAATCAACAACAAGTGGGACACAATCATGAAGTGGAACGACATTTATTGGATATTTCAAACTTTTTTAACAAATCAAAAACTGAAAAATTGGGCGTGCAAAATTATTCAGCCCCTTTACTTTCAGTGCAGCAAACTCTCTCCAGAAGTTCAGTGAGGATCTCTGAATGATCCAATGTTGACCTAAATGACTAATGATGATAAATACAATCCACCTGTGTGTAATCAAGTCTCCGTATAAATGCACCTGCACTGTGATCTCAGAGGTCCGTCAAAAGCGCAGAGAGCATCATGAAGAACAAGGAACACACCAGGCAGGTCCGAGATACTGTTGTGAAGAAGTTTAAAGCCGGATTTGGATACAAAAAGATTTCCCAAGCTTTAAACATCCCAAGGAGCACTGTGCAAGCGATAATATTGAAATGGAAGGAGTATCAGACCACTGCAAATCTACCAAGACCTGGCCGTCCCTCTAAACTTTCAGCTCATACAAGGAGAAGACTGATCAGAGATGCAGCCAAGAGGCCCATGATCACTCTGGATGAACTGCAGAGATCTACAGCTGAGGTGGGAGACTCTGTCCATAGGACAACAATCAGTTGTATATTGCACAAATCTGGCCTTTATGGAAGAGTGGCAAAAAGAAAGCCATTTCTTAAAGATATCCATAAAAAGTGTTGTTTAAAGTTTGCCACAAGCCACCTGGGAGACACACCAAACATGTGGAAGAAGGTGCTCTGGTCAGATGAAACCAAAATTGAACTTTTTGGCAACAATGCAAAACGTTATGTTTGGCGTAAAAGCAACACAGCTGAACACACCATCCCCACTGTCAAACATGGTGGTGGCAGCATCATGGTTTGGGCCTGCTTTTCTTCAGCAGGGACAGGGAAGATGGTTAAAATTGATGGGAAATGGATGGAGCCAAATACAGGACCATTCTGGAAGAAAACCTGATGGAGTCTGCTAAAGACCTGAGACTGGGACGGAGATTTGTCTTCCAACAAGACAATGATCCAAAACATAAAGCAAAATCTACAATGGAATGGTTCAAAAATAAACATATCCAGGTGTTAGAATGGCCAAGTCAAAGTCCAGACCTGAATCCAATCGAGAATCTGTGGAAAGAACTGAAAACTGCTGTTCACAAATGCTCTCCATCCAACCTCACTGAGCTCGAGCTGTTTTGCAAGGAGGAATGGGAAAAAAATTCAGTCTCTCGATGTGCAAAACTAATAGAGCGACTTACAGCTGTAATCGCAGCAAAAGGTGACGCTACAAAGTATTAACTTAAGGGGGCTTAATAATTTTGCACGCCCAATTTTTCAGTTTTTGATTTGTTAAAAAAGTTTGAAATATCCAATAAATGTCGTTCCACTTCATGATTGTGTCCCAATTGTTGTTGATTCTTCACAAAAAAATACAGTTTTATATCTTTATGTTTGAAGCCTGAAATGTGGCAAAAGGTCGCAAAGTTCAAGGGGGGCGAATACTTTCGCAAGGCAGTGTATTTGAGATTCTTCAAATAGCCAGCCCTTTGCCTTGACAGCTTTACAAACTCTTGGCATTCTCTCAACCAGCTTCATGAGGTAGTGACCTGGAATGCATTTATATTAACAGGTGTGCCTTGTTAAAAGTTCATTTGGAATTTCTTTCCTTCTTAATGCGTTGGGGCCAATCAGTTGTGTTGTGACAAGGTAGGGGGGTATACAGAAGATGGCCCTATTTGTTAAAAGACCATGGCCATATTACGACAAGAACAGCTCAAATAAGCAAAGGGAAACGGCAGTCCATCATTACTTTAAGACATAAAGGTCAGTCAATATGAAACATTTCAAGAACTTTGAAAGTTTCTTCAAGTGCAGTCACAAAAATCATCAAGCGCTATGCTGAAACTGGCTCTCATGAGGACCGCCACATGAATGGAAGACCCAGAGTTATCTGTGCGGCATAGATTAAGTTCATTAGAGTTACCAGCCTCATAAATTGCATCCCAAATAAATGCTTAATCGAGTTCAAGTAACAGACATCTCCATATTAACTGTTCAGAGGAGACTGCATGAATCAGGCCTTCATGGTCGAATTGCTACAAAGAAACCACTACTAAAGGACACCAATAATAAGAAGAGTCTTGCTTGGACCAAGAAACAGGAGCAATGGATATTAGACCGGTGGAAATTTGTCCTTTGGTCTGGAGTCCAAAGTGGAGATTTCTGGTTCCAACCGCCATGTCTTTGTGAGATGCGGTGTGGGTGAACGGATGTTCTCTGGATGTGTATTTCCCATCGTAAAGCATGGAGGAGGAGGTGTTATGGTGTGAGGGTGCTTTGCTGGTGACACTGTCAGTGATTTATTTAGAATTCAAGGCACATTTAATCAGCATGGCATTCTGCAGCAATACGCCATCCCATCTGGTTTGCACTTAGTGGGACTATCATTTGTTTTTCAACAGGACAATGACCCAACACACCTCCAGGCTTTGTAATGACTATTTTAACAATAAGGAGAGTGATGGAGTGCTGCATCAGATGACCTGGTCTCCACAATCACCTGACATCAACCAGATTGAGATGGTTTGGGATGAGTCGGACCGCAGAGTGAAGGAAAAGCAGCCAACAAGAACTCCTTCAAGACTGTTGGAAAAGCATTCCAAGTGAAGCTGGTTAAGAGAGTGCCAAGAGTGTGCCAAGCCAAAGGGTGGCTATTTGAAGAATCTCAAATATAAAATATATTTTGATTTGTTTAACACTTTTCTGCTTACTGCATGATTCCATATATATTATTTAATAACTTTGATGTCTTCACTATTATTCTACAATGTAGAAAATAGTAAAAATAAAGAAAAACCCTTGAATGAGTAGGTGTTCTAAAACTTTTGACCAGTAGTGTAGTTGTGTGCTTTTAAACAAACACCATGTGACTGAGGACTACCGCTAAGCTTCATAATAAAAAATTATGTGACTGGTGAAATCAAGAATGCAATCTGCATTATTTTCTAACGTATTGCACTAGTTGACTGCAGGTATTTACTTAAAAAGTAGCTACAAATAAATTGATGGTATTGAAAAACCATCACATGGGTATTTCCAAATACCGCAGTATATGGTACAGTATATGTGGTACATATCTATTTGACTGTACACAATAGCAAACACTCTGAAGAACATGATTCAATTGTAATGAAAGGGAACTGGCCAAATAGGGTTTCAAATCAGTACTAGTAAACTAGGTGCACAACACACATAGCAATTACCTGTAGCATGTAACTAAATCATAGTATTGTCCTCAGAATCCAAATAGAGGAAAAATAAGTAGATGTTAACTTGACATGTCCTAGAGTCACCTACATGAATGCAATATATTTGTTTTGGTGTTGGTATGAGGTCTCCTCTCTTTTAGAACAGTGTGGAGTAGCATAGATTTATTAATCACATGATATTAAAGCTGTGAAAGTTTATTCCACTGCTGAGACTCATCTATCAAGAGTAACTCAAACAAACACATCTGTCAAAATTCATTCACTTCCAATGCAAAGTATGAGACCAAGCTTATTGCATGGATATTTAGCATGCACAATATTGCGGATTAGCATCATTCTATCCATATCGAACATATGGACAACTACCAGCATCAGAGACGAGATTCAAGGGGCTTTGGTTTTTTCCCACAAACTATGCAGTTTAGGGCTTAATGACGACGTCTGGGAATATTGGGCTATTGACTGGTCCAGTACTCATTTAGTCATGTCAGTATTTAGGGAAATATTACGATTATGCTGTGTTCGAAATGTTTATTCAGCCTATGCATCTAGCTATACTGGGTATCGGTTTATTTTAACTATATGTCAAAAAAGCCTATTCCACATTTTAAAGCACATCAAAAACATGACATTTACAGCTATTGAGTTATGTTTAGAAGTCGGTATTCCACAAATACTGTGAATGTTGTGGTACCAGTTTACCAGTTTACTCTAAATGAAACCTAAGGAAGTGGTTGTTTCTACAGTCAAGGTTCTGAGCCTGTTTTTTTATTCTGAGGTTCTGAGCCTGAGTTTATTCAGTTCCTGGTCCTTCCTCTCCCTCAGACACCTTTGCTATTGCCTGATCACTCTTGTAGGGACTCTCTGGGACTGACCTGCAAAACACGGACCTAGTACCTCTGTCATGCCCTGATCTGTTTCAGCTGTCTTTGTGATGGTCTCCACCCACCTCCTGGTGTCTCCTGTTTTCCCAATTAGTCCCGGTATATTTATCCCTGTGTTTCCTGTCTCTCACTCTGTGCCAGTTTGTCTTGTTTTGCCAAGTCAACCAGTGTTTTTCCTAGCTCCTATTTTCCCAGCCTCTATTTTTCCTAGTCCTCCTGGTTTTTGACCCTTGCCTGTCCTGACGCCGAATCCATCTGCCTGACCACTCTGCCTGTTCTACCCTCGAGCATGCCTATCCCCTTGTACTGTATGGACCTGGTTTATGAACTCTCGCCTGTCCCCGACCTGCTTTTTTTACCCCTTTTGTTATAATAAATATCGGCGCTCAACCATCTGCCTCCTGTGTCTGCATTTGGGTCTCGCCTTGTGCCCTTATAACCTCAGTAACAGGAGCCACACACACTGTGCTGCTGTGAACACTTGGGGTAGAGAGGTCTCCGAAATGAGGTTGCAACAACATACAGTATTTGCTAGGCTGTAGGCATTACTTTGAGATGGATAGAGCGAAAACAGAAGATTTATTTACCACCCCTGGAGTCGAGTGTCAACTCAACCAATGTATCCTGCCATGTGTCTCCTACCATGTAGTGTAAAATGTCTAGTGTCAGTCAGCTTATGTCCAGTTTGTTGTTTTCCTTTGCTGTGGGTCTTGAGTGGATATAGTAGACACCACTGGAGGCTTCTGAGGGAAGGACAGCTCACAATGTCGAAGGGTGTAAATGGAATGACATCAAACACATGTAAACCATTTGTTTGAGGTATCTGATACCATTCCACTCATTCTGCTCCAGCCATGTTGGTGGCACCCAATTAAGGTGCCACCAACCTCCTTTGGTAGACACCCAACCGTGTTGCAGACAACCAGGTCGCAGTGGCGTGTATTCATGGATGCCAAGGGAAGCCAGGCTTCCCCCCCCAAAAAAGAAAAGAAAAAAAACATGATTTAACATTTTGTCTCTGTATCATAATTTTCCTTCAATTTGCTAGAGGCTGAATGTATTTCAACAGAAAAGGCATTTGAGCCAATCTGATGCACTGGTCAAAAAGAGTTTCATATTGTTGCCTCCTGTAGCATTAATTGCAAAGGAAGCCAGCGAGAATTTGGCCTCCCTTGATTAAAATGAGTCAACTGTGGTGCAACAAAAAAAAAGTGTCAAGGTAGGCCAGTTTGGATTTGGCTTCACTCCAATCACATCAAAGGCAAAACGTCATAACAGAACTTGAATTGTTGTCGTTGTCCATCAGTGGCTAGCTATCTTAAATGGACTCTTTTCAAAATTAGCCATGGCTGGAGATAGGGATTTGGAGTTTTGGTTTTACCTAACCATTGGCAACTATGGAGAATTATAACAGCGATTCTGATCCAACCATAAATTCATACATTGTGCACCTGGCCTGAGGATGGAAGTTCAGTATGTAGCGAGATGTAGTAGGCTAATGCTAACTAGCTGGCACGTTGTTGCTCATCAAAGGAAGTTAGGCTAGCGAGCAAGCATTTTAGCCAGGTATGGTACGCACTTTTAGGCAACATGAAAGAGGATGGCATTAGCGTAGTAGGGTGAGTCAACATGTTTTGTCTACTTGCACACGCACACGCACACACACACACACACACACACACACACACACACACACACACACACACAAACACACAAATCAGAACCAAGGATAGTCACATATTTAGCTTACGTTGATTGCACTAAATTGTTTTTGGTATCTTTTCACTGTATTAGGCTAAGCATAGGTGATTTGAATGGTGCTGGAATAATGGAGTCAACTCCTGTTTTCATTCAGACTTGTGGTAACTCCCATTGGTTCTAAATAAATGGTTGTTTAGTAGTCAAATGTAATTAACGTTAACTTACTTGACCATGCTGTAGTCCTTTAACTGTTTGTTACATGCAACATGCATTGTGGACTTCACTGGACAGTGGTTGCTCTCCAGTATTGTGAACAAATGTCTTCTTATTGTCTCGGCCTTCGTCCTATATATCACAGTGGCAAGGCATATGAACTAACAGGTTATAGAGCAAACAACACAATTCTCACAACACAGGTTCTAATATGGCTTTTTTTCTGTCTTGGCTTCCACAGTGATTGTTACCCATGCACCGCTACTGCCAAGTGGTCTCAATGTTTAAAAAGTTGAAGTCAAAATGATAAGAGAGGCTTTCTGGAAGGACTATTCTTAGAGCTGGATCCATCCAGCAGACATTTTAAATGTAATTGAAAAATACAACAAATTTAAGCGGATGTGAATAACTGGTCTCACGTACACCCGGCAGCAATTACTCCTTTCACCAGAGACCATCTTTCAGGCCCTTTGTGGAATTTTAAAATGATTGAAAAGAGTGAGTGAATTACACTGAATTAAGCACTCTCGAATAGTCCGTGCTAAATGCTTTATCTTGAGCAAGTCATGCTTAGCACAGGAGTCTTTGTTGTCTTCCTCCCATCCTTGTTGTAAGGGTTAGGACAAGACAACAGAGAGAGACAAATCTCTCCTTAGTAGGTCTGAAAAGAGCTTACACGTTGGTTCGAGTCAACACATTCCCATCTACTAATGAAATGTACTGTGTGTTTAAGAACAGTAACGTAAATCACTTTATGGTTTAACCACAGTTTTTTTCTATACTTTGGTACAAATGAAATTGTACCAATCATATGTTGGCCTACAGCTTGGATCAGAGGTCACATAACTAATGACAACATTAACAAATGTTGACATGGCTTCTAATGCATATTTGTCCCACCGCCTCGCGCAAACTCCCTCAAGGGTTTTGACTGTGCCATCTAAAATGTAAACAATTTTAGCAAAAAAATAAACAGATATGGAGTTGCATCACGTTAGCATTACCTTACGAAGCAGGACCCTATGTTCCAAAGTTTAGATCATCCATATCCAATATATACCCTTTTTTTTTACAATGTTTTAGTTTGATCTGCTCATGATTGGGTTGTTTTAGTATGTTCAGTCATTTGTTTACTGAGATCTTGGATGAATTCATCTTTTATATCTTGCACGCATACTCATGACTGGAATGTATTTCTCATTTGAAAGGAATTCATTTGTTATTTTTGGGGGGCAAATGAGAGCACCAATAATATCTTCCCTGCTATAATAACCCCAATGGCAGCAACCTCAGGTTTTTCCTTTGTACAATTCTCAGCTGCAAACAATCAAACAGCTTTTATCTAGCACATCAATTAATTAATTAAAGTCACTACATCAAGCACTAGCCATGCCTCAAGTCTATCTCTGGATAACTCTGGGGTATGACATGGACTAAATCTCAATGTTAGTACTATATTATTATCATGTTCTTATAACATCCTAGAAGTGAATACCTACTCCTCATGGAAAACACCTCAGTGTGAAAACTCCCATGAAAGGGAGACACTGGAACATACAATAGATAAGGACTATTTTTAGGTATTAAAATCCCCTGAAGGGGCTGGAAAAGGTTTTCATCTCTTAAAATACCTCTTATTTTTATCCTGTAATGCTTAACCTAGAAGATCATACATGAAATGTGCCTATTTTCCTCCCATGTTCAGCATAACAGTATGGCAGAGCATGTGCTTGCCACTGACATGATAAGAGGGGCTGACATTGAAGGCAACTTTCTTCGATCAGCATCAGTGGGAGGACAATCTCTTCCAGTCAGCAGAGGGAAATGAAAGTGCTCTCAAATATAATGGTCGCCTCATTTCTCTAATAGTAATATTAGGTTGGGTATACCACCACAGAGATCTGATTATGTAATAAGTTGGCAGGGGGATGAGATTGGGGGGACGTTGCCAGACATTGGCTAAAGCAATTTCGAGGCAAATAATTGTACATTTTTCAATCCACTTTGCCAGGGTCACAATGTGGGATGTTTTTCCCCTAACTCTACCCTGTGCTGCATGCATCCTTGAATCGTGTCTGGCAAGAGTTAATAGGACATGGGAAGAAGCTCTTGACATGATGGTAGGCAAGACTGTTACATGTTGTCTGAGTCAATGACATGTCTTGAGGTTTAGGACTTCTAAACTCATAATGATATTATATCCTTTAAAATAGGTACAGTACATAAGATTACAATTCCCTGCATCAGTAACCAGGGGTTGGAAGCTTAAAATACAGTGCCTTGCGAAAGTATTCGGCCCCCTTGAACTTTGCGACCTTTTGCCACATTTCAGGCTTCAAAGATAAATATATAAAACTGTATTGTTTTGTGAAGAATCAACAACAAGTGGGACACAATCATGAAGTGGAACGACATTTATTGGATATTTCAAACTTTTTTAACAAATCAAAAACTGAAAAATTGGGCGTGCAAAATTATTCAGCCCCTTTACTTTCAGTGCAGCAAACTCTCTCCAGAAGTTCAGTGATGATCTCTGAATGATCCAATGTTGACCTAAATGACTAATGATGATAAATACAATCCACCTGTGTGTAATCAAGTCTCCGTATAAATGCACCTGCACTGTGATAGTCTCAGAGATTCATTAAAAGCGCAGAGCATCATGAAGAACAAGGAACACACCAGGCAGGTCCGAGATACTGTTGTGAAGAAGTTTAAAGCCGGATTTGGATACAAAAATATTTCCCAAGCTTTAAACATCCCAAGGAGTACTGTGCAAGCGATAATATTGAAATGGAAGGAGTATCAGACCACTGCAAATCTACCAAGACCTGGCCGTCCCTCTAAACTTTCAGCTCATACAAGGAGAAGACTGATCAGAGATGCAGCCAAGAGGCCCATGATCACTCTGGATGAACTGCAGAGATCTACAGCTGAGGTGGGAGACTCTGTCCATAGGACAACAATCAGTCGTATATTGCACAAATCTGGCCTTTATGGAGTGGCAAGACGAAAGGCATTTCTTAAAGATATTCATAAAAAGTGTTGTTTAAAGTTTGCCACAAGCCACCTGGGAGACACACCAAACATGTGGAAGAAGGTGCTCTGGTCAGATGAAACCAAAATTGAACTTTTTGGCAACAATGCAAAACGTTATGTTTGGCGTAAAAGCAACACAGCTCATCACACTGAACACACCATCCCCACTGTCAAACATGGTGGTGGCAGCATCATGGTTTGGGCCTGCTTTTCTTCAGCAGGGACAGGGAAGACGGTTAAAATTGATGGGAAGATGGATGGAGCCAAATACAGGACCATTCTGGAAGAAAACCTGATGGAGTCTGCTAAAGACCTGAGACTGGGACGGAGATTTGTCTTCCAACAAGACAATGATCCAAAACATAAAGCAAAATCTACAATGGAATGGTTCAAAAATAAACATATCCAGGTGTTAGAATGGCCAAGTCAAAGTCCAGACCTGAATCCAATCGAGAATCTGTGGAAAGAACTGAAAACTGCTGTTCACAAATGCTCTCCATCCAACCTCACTGAGCTCGAGCTGTTTTGCAAGGAGGAATGGGAAAAAATGTCAGTCTCTCGATGTGCAAAACTGATAGAGACATACCCCAAGCGACTTACAGCTGTAATCGCAGCAAAAGGTGGCGCTACAAAGTATTAACTTAAAGGGGCTGAATAATTTTGCACGCCCAATTTTTCAGTTTTTGATTTGTTAAAAAAGTTTGAAATATCCAATAAATGTCGTTCCACTTCATGATTGTGTCCCACTTGTTGTTGATTCTTCACAAAAAAATACAGTTTTATATCTTTATGTTTGAAGCCTGAAATGTGGCAAAAGGTCGCAAAGTTCAAGGGGGCCGAATATTTTCGCAAGGCACTGTATCTTCCAATCGATTTGTTCTGAACAGAAATACTTTTTTCTTTCGGTTCCAATGTTCAGTCCAGCAAAATAACGTTCTGAACCAGCTAGAAAAAAAGTACTGGTTTATATAGTTATTTTCTGTTCCTTTTTAAACATATGAAATCAACAGTTTTGATGGCGCAAAATGTGAATAAAATTTTGCTTTAGGGGAGAGAGCAAGAGAAGGTTGATTTGAGGAGGAGGTTTGAAGTGCTGGGCATCTTATGACTTGCTTTATCTGAATTCGTTCCAGAGAATTATTCCCAGGAGTAGCGGCTTCTATGGGGGAACTTTGAATGTCCTTTGAGCTAGCCAGTTATCAACCTTGTGTGCAGAGTGGCACCAGAATTAAAAACATGTCTTACCTTTTTGTAGTTAATAAATCCAATGTGAAACTTGATAACTAGGCCTGTATTGTCCTTAGTAACTAGCATTGAAAAAGTTTAACCAAATCTCTCTCTTTATCTTCTGAATCATGCTTGTAATGTCAGTCCAGTAGCCTATGCTTCGGAGGGGCAGGGGCAGGTAGCCTAAACACGTGCACACACACTGGTGAAGAGTTTCAGCTTGCAAGCAGACATTGGAATAAGCTGAGTGACAGAGTGAGAACTTTGCATAGGTGCTTTGTTAAGTATTTTGTTTGTTGGAACTGAAAAAAAGGCATGGAATGTAAAATAACATTATTAACATTATTAAAATAACAGTTCTGTTCCGGAATATTATAGATCACTTTCGTTCACGGTTCTATTTCTGTTCCTTGAAATGTTATTTTCCGGTTTACTGTTCTGTTCCCTGAACCAGTTCCAACCCCTGTCAGCAACTGACTTTTTAGATGAATATTCACTTCAAATTGTTATGATGCCTGTGTCATTGTTTGTCTCAATAAGTTTATTAAATTGAGTAACATTTACCACATGACTGATGTTTGCTTGAGGCATTGTGCTCATATTCAACCATGCATAATTTAACTGTGATGCAGTCTATACCTAACATTTGAAATACCTGGGTACTGCAATATGAATAAAGTTTCAGATGAGGGAGAGAATCATCCATTGTATAGAGTATCCATAAAACCTGTAAGTGGATCATATAAAACTGGTCATTACAGTTAGTAGCTCGTGTGACTAGAATTCGAGCAACACATTAGAGGACATGCAACAAATGCCAGGGTCAGAGGAAAATTGACACCATCCCCAACCTTAGCATGGTTCCAAACATTATACCCCATTCATGTCGGTAAAGTTAAAGTATCATATTACTTTATAAATCCCAGCGAATTCATTGTCTATGGCTCATGAAGCGATAGGGAATGTTGTTATTCAGGTTAAATTAAATGCATTTGTTTGCAAAGACCCCTATACATCATTGTTGCACAATCTGGCATTTCAGGTGCCCACGAATAGCTGACTGTTTTCCCTTTCCAAGGCAGCACGGAGGTGGCCTTATGTGGTCTTCCTTGTCCAATGGTTTATGTAATCAGAGTTTTTGAAATATCACTCTGAGGATTTAGCCAGGCTTTGTAATCCTCAGCACAGATACTTTTACAAATCCTGTATTTAATTAGATTTCCCCATTAGTCGTCTGAAGCCTAATTCCAGCATAATGCCCACAGTGAGAGTGTGTGTATCCCTGGCAGCCACAAAAACTGGAGTCTGTGTTATACTTCAGTGTCTAGCGGTCCAAGTTCCATTTCACCTTGCAGGCCATATTGGCTTAATTTGACTGAAAATACAGTACAGGTATGTTGGTGTAGTCTTTCCCTTGACTGACAAGTAAGCCATTTGTGTATGAATCATTTCTCAGTCTCACCTACTGAGTGACATATAGAGGAGATTTAATTTCATGTTAGAATTATCAACAATGTCCATATAGGGTAAACTTGAATGGAAATCGGGTTCGATTTGCTTACAGTGATAACGGTTGCGTAACAAGGAGAGGTTGAATTACTGTCAGTCAATAAAAAGATCATCTGAGCAGTCATATTACTGACAGACTGTTAGATTGCTTCATTGATTTTGTGACACACTCGCCGACTTAATACTGTTACCTTGGGGTCCTTATGAGACCGTTGACAACAAAATTACGTTGGAGATTCACAGTGGTCTGCAGTCACAATTGTATATACAAATTCTGAGATTATGGAGCAATTTTGTATTGGAAGGTTGAAAAATGAATTAACTGGACTTACTTTCACAATGTCAGCTTTGTTTAGTGTTTGCAGGAAAATTTGGTGAAAATACGTCTTTATGCTCAGGGTAAATGGTTTTACACAGCTACTCAAGCAGTGATGCGTTTACCTACACTACAGCCTTCAGAAAAGCCTTGGCTATTATGGGTCTTTTGAAAGCAGCTAATTCAGTAATGTGGAGATTCAACCCACATAACCTCTCTTCACTCAAGGGCACCTTATCCCGAGAGGTTTTTGCCACTGAAATATGAAGACCTACATTTAGCGAGTTCAATTATTATTAGCTTGTGAAATAATTCACTATTGATTTTTTTGTTTAACACTGTCTTTGTTCAAATCCATGACATTTTCAGAAGAAAATGATTCTGAAAGATTAGGCCTTGGTGCAGTTCCATCAATAATACCCCACATTTGTCCAGTCCACGCTTGGGCTACCCAGACCCCTCTTTTATGCTGCTGTTACTAAGCATAGTCACTTTCACTCTACCTACATGTACATATTACCTCAATTACATCGACTAACCGGTGTGTCTGCATATTGACTCTGTACCGGTAAATCCTGTATATACACAACTACTGTTATTTTACTGCTGCGGTTACATTTTTCCTTTAATTTTCTATTTTCTACTTATCAATTTTTTACTTAACACTTTTTTTTCTTAACTGCTTAAAGATTTGTTTGTTAAGGGCTTGTAAGTAAGCATTTCACTGTAAGTACCTGTTGTATTCAGCGCATGTGACAAATAGAATTTGATTTAATTTGAAGGAGGTGGTGTGATGGTGTGGGGGTGCTTTGCTGGTGACACTGTCTGTGATTTATTTAGAATTCAAGGCACGCTTAATCAGCATAGCTACCACAGCATTCTACAGCGATGGGCCATCCCATCTGGTTTGCGCTTAGTGGGACTTTCATTTGTTTTTCAACAGGACAATGACCCAACACACCTCCAGGTTGTGTACGTGCTATTTGACCAAGAAGGAGAGTGATGGAGTGCTGCATCAGATGACTTGACCTCCACAATCACCCGATCTCAACCCAATTAAGATGGCTTGGGATGAATTGGACCACAGAGTAAAGGAAAAGCAGCTAACAAGTGCTCAGCATATGTGGGAACTCCTTCAAGACTGTTGGAAAAGCATTTCAGGTGAAGCTTTTTGAGAGAATGCCAAGAGTGTGCAAAGCTGTCGTCAAGGCAAAGAATCTCAAATGTTAAATATATTTTGATTATATATTTAGATTTGTTTAACACTTCTTTGGTTATTACATTATTATTACATTATTTTATATGTACATCTCAAAACAGAAGCATAATTTGATTGATACAGTTGAGAAGGATTTATTTTATTTACCTTGGGAAACAGACCTGCAGCATTCTGGAGATGTTTGCAGTGTCCATATTAAGTCAGTCACACAGCCTCAGTTGTGTCAGAGAAGTTGCTTGAAGTTGTCCTCATGGACACTATAAACATTGGGTTCTTAGAACACGGAACCCGTTACCGGGATCAAATTCGACAACATCCAGGGGAGCTGGAGCGCGCCAAATTCAACTTACAAAATTGTAATATTAAACATTCATGAACATACAATTGTCCTACATAATTTAAAAGCTTAACTTGTTGTTAATCCAGCCACTATGTCAGATTTCAAAAAGGCTTTACGGCGAAAGCATACCATGCGATTATCAGAGGACAGCGCCCCGCATACAAAAGCATTAAAAACATTTTCCAACCGCAGAGGCATCTCAAAGGTCAGAAATAGAGATCAAATAAATCACTTACCTTTGAAGATCTTTCTCTGTTTGCAATCCCAGGGGTCCCAGCTACATAACAAATGGTCGTTTTGTTCGATAAAGTCGTTCTTTATATTCCAAAAAAGTTAGTTTATTTGGCGCGTTTGATTCAGTAATCCACCCGTTCCACTAGTTCAACTTGCATACAAAGGAATCCCTAAAGTTACCGATAAACTTTGTCCAAACAAGTAAAACAAAGTTTCTAATCAATTCTCAAGTACCCTAATATGTAAATAAATGATACAATTTAAGATGGAATATAGTATGTTCAATAACGGAGATAAATAATGAGGTGCGCGCCCTCATCCAAGCGCGCCACAAGACTACAGTCAAAATGAGAGCCACCTTGAAAAACTACAACTAGTACAAGCCTGAAACCTTTTCTAAAGACTGTTGACATCTAGTGGAAGCCATAGGAACTGCAATCTGGGAGCTATATGTTTGTATATCCCATAGACAAGCGTTGAGATGGACAGTGACCTAAAAAAAAATACATTTCTGGATGATTTTCCTCAGGTTTTCGCATGCAAAATCTGTTCTGTTATATTCACAGACATTATCTTACCAATTTTAGCAACGTCAGAGTGTTCTATCTAATGCTACCAATTATATGCATATCCTAGTTTCTGGGCCTGAGTAACAGGCAGTTTACTTTGGGCACATCATTTATCCGAACCTCCAAACACTGCCCCCTAGCCCTAAGAGGTTTTAAATGGACTGACAGCACTGTTGCCAACAACTTATTTCAACAAGATTGTTATAGAAGGCCTACTACCATCAGTCAACCCATAGTACATACAGTAACTGTATTCCAAATCAAAAATCTAATCTAATTTTATTTGTCACATGTGCTGAATGCAACAGGTGCAGACCTTCTTACTTTTAAATTCTAAATTCTTACTTACTTACTCATGCCGTCCCTGGAAGGGGTGCGTCACCTGAGTGGGTTGATTCACTGATGTGGTCGTCCTGTCTGGGTTGGCGCCCCCCTTGGGTTGTGCCATGGCGGAGATCTTTGTGGGCTATACTCAGCCTTGGTAAGTTGGTGGTTGATGATATCCCTCTAGTGGTGTGGGGGCTGTGCTTTGGCAAAGTGGGTGGGGTTATATCCTTCCTGTTTGGCCCTGTCCGGGGGTGTCCTCGGATGGGGCCACAGTGTCTCCTGACCCCTCCTGTCTCAGCCTCCAGTATTTATGTTGCAGTAGTTTATGTGTCGGGGGGCTGGGGTCAGTTTGTTATATCTGGAGTACTTCTCCTGTCCTATTCGGTGTCCTGTGTGAATCTAAGTGTGCGTTCTCTAATTCTCTCCTTCTCTCTTTCTTTCTCTCGCCCTAGGACCATGCCCCAGGACTACCTGACATGATGACTCCTTGGTGTCCCCAGTCCACATGGCCGTGCTGCTGCTCCAGTTTCAACTGACCTGAGCCCTAGGACCATTCCCCAGGACTACCTGACATGATGACTCCTTGCTGTCCCCAGTCCACCTGACCGTGCTGCTGCTCCAGTTTCAACTGTTCTGCCTTATTATTATTCGACCATGCTGGTCATTTATGAACATTTGAACATCTTGGCCATGTTCTGTTATAATCTCCACCCGGCACAGCCAGAAGAGGACTGGCCACCCCACATAGCCTGGTTCCTCTCTAGGTTTCTTTCTAGGTTTTGGCCTTTCTAGGGAGTTTTTCCTAGCCACCGTGCTTCTACACCTGCATTGCTTGCTGTTTGGGGTTTTAGGCTGGGTTTCTGTACAGCACTTTGAGATATCAGCTGATGTACGAAGGGCTATATAAATAAATTTGATTTGATTTTGATTTTACTTACAAACTCCTTAATTAACAAACAATGCTTCAAGAAGTTAAGACAAATAACTGAAAGTATAAAAAACGTATAATGAAACGGCAGCAATAAAATAACAATAGCGAGGCTATGTACAGGGGGTACCGGTACAGAGTAAATGTGCGGGGGCACCGGTTAGTCGAGGTAATCGAGATAATATGTACATATAGGTAGAGTTAAAGTGACTATGCATAGATAATAAACAGAAAGTATCAGCAGCATAAAAGAGGGGTCTGGGTAGCCATTTGATTAGCTGTTCAAGAGTCTTATGGCTTGGGGGTAGAAGCTGTTAAGAAGGCTTTTGGACCTAAACTTTGCGCTCCGGTACCGCCTGCCATGCAGTAGCAGAGAGAACAATCTATGACTAGGGTGGCTGGAGTCTTTGACAATATTTAGGGCTTCCTCTGACACCACCTGGTATAGAGGTCCTGGATGGCAGGAATCTTGGACCCAGTGATGTACTGGGTCATACGCACTACCCTCTATAGCGCCTTGTGGTCGGAGGCCGAGCAGTTGCCATACCAGGCAGTCATGCAACGAGTCAGGATGCTCTCGATGGTGCAGCTGCAGAACTCTTTGAGGATCTGAGGACCCATGCCAGATATTTTCAGTCTCCTGGGGGGAATTGGTTTAGTCATGCCCTCTTCATGACTTTCTTGGTGTAGTTGAACCATTATAGTTTGTTGGTGATGTGGACACCAAGGTACTTGAAGCTCTCAACCTGCTCCACTACAGCCCCATCGATGTGAATGGGGGCATGCTCGATCCTCTTTTTATTGTAGTCATCTCCTTTGTCTTGATCATGTTTAGGCAGAGGTTGTTGTCCTGGCACCACACAGACAGGTCTTTGACCTCCTCCCTATAGGCTATCTCGTTGTTGTCGATGATCAGGCCTAAACTTAATGATGGTGTTGGAGTCGTGCCTGGCTGTGCGGTCATGAGTGAACAGGGAGTATAGGAGGGGACTGAGCACGCACTCCTGAGGGGCCGCTGTGTTGAGGATCAGCGTGGCGGACGTGTTGTTACCTACCCTTACCACCTGGGGGCTGCTGTCAAGAAGTCCGGAATCCAGTTGCAGAGAGGGGGTGTTTAGTCCCAGAGTCCTTAGCTTATTGATGAGCATTGAGGACACTATGGTGTTGAATGCTGAGCTGTAGTCAATGAATAGCATTCTCACATAGGCGTTTATTTTGTCCAAGTGGGAAAGGGCAGTGTGGCTTGCAATAGAGATTGCATCATCTGTGGATCTGTTAGGGCGGTATGCAAATTGGAGTGGGTCTAGTGTTTCTGGGATAATGCTGTTGATTTGAGCCATGACCAGCCTTTCAAAGCACTTGGGTGGGTCTATGATTTCTTGGATAATGGTGTTGCGATCCATGATCAGTCTTTCAAGCATTACATGGCAACAGACATGAATGCTACAGGTTGGTTGTCATTTAGGCAGGTTACCTTAGTGTTCTTGGGCACAGGGACTATTGGCTTGACATCACAGTTCAGTTATGTTCTAAGGACTGCAGGATGATTCCCATGGTACCTCATTGAGCACTGAGCCACTGTGTAGAACCCTGATTTCTGAAATTAATTACATTTTGAGCACCAGTAGGATATATATATCATTATTACCTTGGAGTTTTTATATTGAAAGAGATCTTTAAAATTGTCACCCATTCACAAACCCTAGCAAACACCATGGCATATACAGTACATCAAGGGACAAACACACTCAATTCGTCTATAGTCTTTAGGCTGTCTATGCAGTTGTCATGACTGTCCTGATCAGGTCAGTTTACAGGAGACCACAACCCTACAGATTATCTCTCACCCCCAACAGAGGAGGAGAGATCTAGGGGTCTGAAGATGTGTTTTTGTTTATGACCCCTCACGCCCCTGGTAAATCTCAGGCCACAGACACATTCCTTTGTCCTGTTAATATGTAGAACCAGCCTCAGAATATTAAACATGAAATAAAGGGACTTTGGAACAATGGTTTCCGTCAGCCACAATGGTGGTCATGACGATAGATGGAATATGAAAATGTATGTCATTTTTGTTTTGTTATTAAAGGTTAACGACTTACGGAGGTGGTCCCTGCACAGGGACTGCTCAGCGGAAATTTCAGAGCGCCACCTATAGTACTCGAGTATAGTACTCAATAAATCTCAAACTTTCATAAAAATACACATGCAAGGTACTGAATTAAAGCTACACTCATTGTGAATCTAGCCACCAAGTCAGATTTGTAAAATGCTTTTCGGTGAAAGCATGAGAAGCTATTATCTGATAGCATGCACCCCCCCAAAATACCAGCACGACACGTAAACAACAGATTTTGCGGTAGCCGGCGCTACCCAAAACGCAGAAATAAAATATAAAACATTCATTACCTTGGACGAGCTTCTTTGTTGGCACTCCTATATGTCCCATAAACATCACAATTGGGTCTTTTTCCCGATTAAATCCGTCATTGTATACCCAAAATGTCATTTGCTGAAGGCCTGTCTGATGCTGCGAAAAGCCCATTTACAAGACGCAACGTCACTTTTTAAAATTACAAAAGTCGCCTATAAACTTTTACAAATCACTTCAAACGACTTTTCTAAACCAACTTTAGGTATTAATAAACGTTAATGATGTATCAAATTGATCACGGGGCGATCTGTATTCGATAGCAGCAAGTCTGGAAATCATCGTCCATTTTTTCAGTTTCACAACACACTGTGGTGCGCCTCAAGAAGGGAGGGGTCTATTCGTGTTGTAACAAAGGATAAATGTGTCAGATATTGATAGCAATATCGAGTGGAAGCTGTAGGCGTTTACAGGGTGTTCGCATATATTTTCTGTCGTCTTAAACAACACATTGAATGGCGGACGAATATTTATTTTGTGTTTTTGGTAAACAGTTTTACCAGGGATTTTTACTCCTAAACACGTTCTGTTATAGCCACAGACCCGATTTAACCAGTTTTAGAGACTTCAGAGTGTTTTCTATACACACATACTTATCATATGCATATACTATATTCCTGGCATGAGTAGCAGGACTTTGAAATGTTGCGCGATTTTTTACAAAAAGCTGCGAAAATTCGCATCATCCATAACAGGTTTTAATAGATGACGTTATTACGAAAACATTGTAATGTGAAGAGTTTTCCTAGTATATGTTTGATGTTTGTACATTGTATGGAAAATATCCAAATCAAAGAGAATGTTTTGTGGAAGATGAAATGTTAAGTTAGTTGTCTAAAATTGGATTTGAATAAAATCTAGACCTTGCCTCATTAACTTGGAAAGCCCAGAGAATTGCCCTAAAGGCAGTTACGCCCACTTCTGACGCAAGGGTATAAAACTTACAGAGGAGACTAGCTGCAGCAAGGTCTAAAAAGTCAACGAACCCAGAACGCAACGCAAGTTTGAGGACAAAGAAGTCCTTTTCTACCCAAGCTACGGATGAGTAGCTGTGTCTAAGCGGGTGAATTCAAGTCGAACCACCTAGCCTCCATCTCCCTTCGAATCGTGGTATCGAAAGGGTTTCCTTCCTATGCTGTGAGCTCTGAGTTACAGAGCTGTCTGTCCTCAGAAGACCCCTTCCAGAGCAAAGGGTGAGGGAACAGACTCCTAAGCCCAGAAGGACACTGACCTCGGGAGGACGATCAGGGAGGTGCGCCGGAGTAGTGCGTCATCGAACAGCTGAACGGTCCATGCAGAGAATCCTCTGAGATCATCGCCACGTAATTACATCATTATATTCTGACACATAAGAGCGGCATTTTGGGGCAAGGCTAGGGTTAGAATAGCATAGCTGACAAATTCACCCAAATGCATATTTCTCTTGTGTACTTAATTTTTTCTCTCGTTTGAAATCCTCATTGTGGGTAACACAGGCCATAGTGTGTTGGCCCGTTATACTAAGTTCTTATCAATAGCCTATAATGTGTTTTGTCTATGTGTATCTTTTATCATCATTTTAGCTTTTTAGTAAATACATATTCAACTAAGATTGGTGTGGTACGAATTCATTGGTGAGACCCGGGTCCGTGCAGATTCACGGGCTATGCGACGTTCAGAACGAGATTGGTATAGGCAACCTGTTGGGGCTAGGGGGCACAAGGAGTTCCCTAAAGGGAACACCCACTCCCATTCAGCTGAAAAAAAAATCTTTAGAAATATTTAACTTTCACACATTAACAAGTCCAATACAGCAAATGAAAGATAAACATCTTGTTAATCTACCCATCATGTCCGATTTTTAAAATGTTTTACAGCGAAAACACAACATATATTTATGTTAGATGACCACCAAATTCAAAAACACACACAGCAATTTTTCACAGTCACAAAAGCATAAATATAGATAATCAAAGGTTAGTGATTCATTTTATCTCCATCAGATGACACTCATAGGACATCATGTTATACATGTATTGTGTGTTTTGTTAGATAATGTTTGTATATATATATATATATATATATATATATATATAAAAATCTCAGTTTACATTGGCGCGTTACATGCAGTAATGTTTTGATTCCAAAACATCCGGTGATTTTGCAAAAATACTCACAATAAACATTGATAAAAGATGCAACTGTTATTCACAGAATTAAAGATAAACGTATCCTCTATGCAACCGCTGTGTCAGATTTTAAAAAAAGATTTACGGAAAAAGAATAATCTGAGAACGGCGCTCAGAACCCAAAGAAATAGCCGCCATTTTGGAGTCAACAGAAGCTACAAAAAAAACACTATAAATATTCACTTACCTTTGAATATCTTCATCAGAAGGCAGTTCCAGGAATCCCAGTTCGACAATAAATGACTGATTTGTTCCATAAAGTTCCAAAAAGTCCATAATTTAGCCACTTGTTGTTAGCTTGTTCAGCCCAGCATTCAATCCTCAAAAAGCACGAGCAATTCCTCCAGACAAAAACTCAAAAAGTTCCGTTACAGGTCGTAGAAACAAGTCAAATGATGTATGCAATCCATATTTAGGATGTTTTAAACATTAATCAGCAATAAGGCGCACTGAGACCGAGGCTTTCTGCCAGACCACCCACTCAAAGAGCTATTATGAGCCCCACCTTTATAGTAGAATCATACAACCAGAATCTAAAGACGGTGACATCTTGTGGAAGCCCTAGGAAGTGCATGCTCATCCATATCTAAGATGGACATCAAATGGTACTGTTTTCTAAATTGAGTTCTCACTTCCTGTTTGGATTTCTTCTCAGGTTTTTGTCTGCCGTATGAGTTCTGTTATACTCACAGACATAATTCAAACAGCTTTAGAAACTTCAGAGTGTTTTCTATCCACCAGTAATAATAATATGCATATATTCCCATCTGGGAAAGAGTAGGAGGCAGTTTACTCTGGGCACGCCTTTCATCCAAAAGTGAAAATGCTGCCCCCTAGCCCCAACAGGCTTTAGCTAACCGACTGTTGTAAAATCGATATTCTGATATTCTGTGAGTTAATTTGGTAAACAGAAACTCAATAAAAACTAGTTTTCCCATGGTGCCCCAGGTTAATAATTGGTTAATGAGTTAATAATTGCTTGATTCAGTTAATCACGCAATTAGAAACTTTAATCATTTGATGAACAACAGTCGTCACATTAACTAATACAACGTCACGACACAGTCAATACAAGCTCAGCAACACTGGTACTTTATCAGTTTTGTGACAGCTTAATTTGTGGAATGCGGCTCACTTGGCTAATCAACACTCAATTAGAGTTCACGTTGTGTTTCCTTAATGTGGATGAAAATAACAACTCTTCATCATAGACATTTGAGGGGTATTTAGATTTGTAGTGATGATCCCAAGTCATACCGAATCCAAGCCAACACTGAGTGGATATTTTACTGGGTGAATTTCTTTTCCCTTCCGTGGTAGAATTAAATGGAGAATAAGGCATTTATTGCACATCAAGTGCTTGGCTTGATTAGAGAAATACAACAGGGTAGCCTGAGGCCACATAACAAGCTTTTGAAGGGAGAGCTATGAAAACAATATTACATCTTAAAATACAAAAAGTAACATGACCTCTATTACTCACCCTCGTCTCAAACACACACACCAGACTGCATCCCTAGCCACGTCCTCAGAGCATGCGCAGACCAGCTGGCTGGTGTGTTTACGGACATATTCAATCGCTCTCTATCCCAGTCTGCTGTCCCCACATGCTTCAAGATGGCCACCATTGTTCCTGTACCCAAGAAGGCAAAGATAACAGAACTAAATTACTATCGCCCCGCAGCACTCACTAATGTCATCATGAAGTGCTTTGAGAGACTGTCAAGGATCATATCACCTCCACCTTACCTGACACTCTAGACCCACTTCAGTTTGTATACCGCCCCAAGAGGTCCATAGACATTGCAATCGCCATCACACTGCACACTGCCCTATCCCATGTGGACAAGAGGAATATCTATGTAAGAATGCTGATCATTGACTACAGCTCAGCATTCAACATCATAGTACCCTCCATCACTCATCATTAAGCTGGAGGCCCTGGGTTTCAACCCCGTCCTGTGCAATTGGGTCCTGGACTTTCTGACGGGCCGCCCCCAGGTGGTGAAGGTAGGAAACAACTCCATTTCGCTGACACTCAACACTGGGGCCACACAAGGGTGTGTGCTCAGCCCCCTCTTGTACTCCCTGTTCACCCAAGACTGCATGGCCATGCACGCATCCAACTCAATCATCAAGTTTGCAGCAGACACCGCAGCAGTGGGCTTGATTACCAACAACGAGGAGACAGCCTACAGGGAGGAGGTGAGGGCCCTCGGAGCGTGGTGTCAGGAAAACAACCTCTCCCTCAACGTCAACAAAACAAAGGAAATGATTGTGGACTTCAGGAAACAGCAGGGAGCACCCCCCCCCCCCCTCCACATCGAAGGGATAGTAGTAGAGAAGGTGGAAAGTTTTTATTTCCTCGGCGTACACATCACAGACAAACTGAAATGGTCCACCCACACAGACAGCGTGGTGAAGAAAGTGCAAGAGTGCCTCTTCAACCTCAGGAGGCTGAAGAAATGTGGCTTGTCACCTAAAACCCTGACAAACTTCTACAGATGCACAATCGAGAGCATCCTGTCAGGCTGTGTCACCGCCTGGTACTGCAACTGCACCACCCTGAACCGCAAGGCTCTCCAGAAGGTGGTGCGGACTGCACAACGCATCACCGGGGGCAAACTACCTGCCTTCCAGGACACCTACAGCACCCAATGTCACAGGAAGGCCGAAAAGATCATCAAGGACAACAACCACCCGAGCCACTGCTTGTTCACCCCACGACCATCCAGAAGCGAGGACAGTACAGGTGCATCAAAGCAGGGAACGAGAAACTGAAAAACAGCTTCTATCTCAAGGCAATAAAAATAACAACTCTTCATCATTGACACTATTTAGATTTGTAATGATGATCCCAAGTCATGCCGAATCCAAGCCAACACTGAGTGGATATTTCACTGGGTGAATTTATTTTCCCTTCCGTGGTAGAATTAAATGGAGAATAAGGCACTTATTGCACATCAAGTGCTTGGCTTGATTAGAGAAATACGACAAGGTAGCCTGAGGCCACAAAGCAAAATTGTTTTGATAGGAGAGCTATGAAAACAATATTACATCTTAAAATAGAAAAAAATACCATGATCTCTCTATTACTCACCCTCTAGTCTCACACACACACACACACACCAGACTGCATCCCTAGCCACGTCCTCAGAGCATGCGCAGACCAGCTGGCTGGTGTGTTTACAGACATATTCAATTGCTCTCTATCCCAGTCTGCTGTCCCCCAGGCTGCTGTGTACATAGAGACTCATATCACTGGCCACTTTAATAAATTGATCACTAGTCGCTTTAAACAATGCCACTTTAATAATGTTAATATTTTACAATTTATCATCTCATATGTACAGTTGGAGACAAACTCATTTTCCAACCACTCCACAAATTTCTTGTTAACAAACTATAGTTTTGGCAAGTCGGTTAGGACATCTACTGTGTGTGACAGAAGTAATTTTCCCAACAACAGATTATTTCACTTATAAATCACTGTATCACAATTCTAGTGGGTCAGATGTTTACATACACTAAGTTGACTGTGCCTTTAAATAGCTTGGAAAATTCCATAAATTATGTCATGGCTTTAGAAGCTTCTGATAGGCTAATTGACATCATTTGAGTCAATTGGAGGTGTACCTGTGGATGAATATCAAGGCCTACCTTCAAACTCAGTGCCTCTTTGCTTGACATCATAGAAAATCAGTCAAGATCTCAGTGCAAATCTATCCCAGAACAACAGCAAAGGACCTTGTGAAGATGCTGGAAGAAACAGGTACAAAAGTATCTATATCCACAGTAAAACGAGTCCTATATCGACATAACCTGAAAGGCCGCTCAGCAAGGAAGAGGCCACGGCTCCAAAACCGCCATAAAAAAGCCAGACTACAGTGTGCAACTTTTTGGAGAAATGTCCTCTGGTCTGATGAAACAAAAATAGAACTGTTTGGCCATAATGACCATCGTTATGTTTGGAGGAAAAAGAGGGAGGCTTGCAAGTTGAAGAACACCATCCCAACCGTGAAGCACAGGGGTGGCAGCATCATGGTGTGGGGCTGCTTTGCTGCAGGAGGGACTGGTGCACTTCACAAAATAGATAGCATCATGAAGCAGGAAAATTATGTGGATATATTGAAGCAACATCTCAAGACATCAATCAGGAAGTTAAAGCTTGAATGCAAATGGGTCTTCCAAATTGACAACGATCCAAAGCATACTTCCAAAGTTGTGGCAAAATGGCTTAAGGACAATAAGTGAAGGTATGAGTGTCCATCACAAAGCCCTGACCTCAATCCGATAGAAAATTTGTTGGCAGAACTGAATTAGCGTGTACGAGCAAGTAGGCATACAAACCTATTTCAGTTACACCAGCTCTGTCAGGAGGAATGGGCCAACTTATTGTGGGAAGTTTGTTGAAGGCTACCCGAAACGTTTGACCCTTAGTTAAACAATTTAAATGCAATGCTACCAAATACTAATAGAGTGTATGTAAACTTCGGACCCACTGGGAATGTGATGAACGAAATAGAAGCTGAAATAAATCACTCTACTATTATTCTGACATTTCACATTCTTAAAATAATGTGGTGATCCTCCCTGACATAAAATAGGGATTTTTTACTAGGATTAAATGTCAGGAATTGTGACAAACTGAGTATAAATGTATTTGGCTAAGGTGTATGTAAACTTCTGACTTCAACTGTATATACTGTACTTTATACCATTTATTGCACCATGCCTGTGCCGCTCATCCATATATTTATATGTACATATTCTTCTTCATCCCTTTAGATTTGTTTGTATTAGGTAGTTGTTGGGGAATTGTTAGATTACTTGTTAGATATTACTGCACTGCCGGAACTAGAAACAGAAGCATTTCGGTACACTCGCATCAACGTCTGCTAACCATGTGTATGGGTGTCATGCCCTGACCTTAGAGATCCCTTTTATGTCTCTATTTGGTTTGGTCAGGGTGTGATTTGGGGTGGGTATTCTATGTTCTATTATTTGTATTTCTATGTTTTGTCCTTGCAGGGTTCTCAATCAAGGACAGCTGTCTATCGTTGTCTCTGATTGATAACCATACTTAGGTAGCCCTTTCGCACATGTCTTAGAGGGAAGTTGACTTTGGTTATGGCACATAGCCTTTAGGTTCACGATTTGTTTTGTAGTGTTTATTGTTTTGTTCAGTGTCTTTTCTAAAATAATAGAATATGTACGCTCACCACGCTGCACCTTGGTCAGCTAAGGCAGAGCGGCACCGTTATGAGGGAACATGGCTAGCAAGGAAGGCCGAGAGGCAGCCCAAAAAATGTTTTTTTGGGGGGGGGGGGAACACGGGGAGTGTGGCAGAGTCAGAATTTAGACCTGAGCCAACTCCCTGTGCTTACCATGGTCAGGCACTGTGCTATGGGGTGATGCGCACAGTGTCTCGAGTGAGCATTCACAGGCCGGTGTGCTCGGTGCCAGCATCCCGCATTTGCAGGGTGGAAGTGGGCATCCAGCCAGAACGGGTTATGCCAGCTCAAGACCGCCAGTGCGCCTCCACGGCCCAGTGTATCCGGTGCCTCTGTCAATAACTAAGCCTCCTGTATGTCTCCCCAGCCTGGTGAGTCTTGTGCCTGCTCCCAGAGCCAGACCTCCTGTGTATCTCTCCACTCCAGTGATGATCCATGGCACGAAGCCTCCAGTGATGATCCATGGCACGAAGCCTCCAGTGATGATCCATGGCACGAAGCCTCCAGTGCTGATCCATGGCACGAAGCCTCCAGTGATGAGCCATGGCACGAAGCCTCCAGTGATGATCCATGGCACGAAGCCTCCAGTGAGGAGTAATGGCACGAAGCCTACAACGACGGCCTCCAGTCTGAAGCCTCCAGCGACATCCTTCATTCCGGAGCCTCCAGAGACGGCCTCTTGTCCGTTGCCTCCAGGACTTGTACCACAAGAATAGTTAAACAAAAACACACGCACACACTGTATGTTCAAGTATCCGCATACATACACAGCCAAGGTCAATAAATATGTCAATTTAAAATGAAATCTGTTTTGATGTGGTAGGATTAAATGCTGTGCTGTATCGGTCTGGGATGGCAACCAAAGCTAACATCTTTATCTGCACACCACAATATCTGTCCATTATCAATTACAGGATAGTGGATTTAAATAATCCCCAAATCCCTTTAATTTTATGCACCATGTTGGGAATGTTAACTGAGTGGCTTTTCACCAGGGCAATGGCAAGTCATTTTCTGCCCTATAAACTGTTGTTCTCCTCATGCATCTAATGCTGTCAATCCAGATGTGTAACTGCATAACTCCCAGGTCAAACACCTGTATTCAACTACTCACTCCCTCTTCCTGTAGCTGTTCTCTGTATTGGTAAGGACAACAACTGTGGATACTATTTGTTGATCTAAACCTACATTGCCTAAAGACAATGAACATCATATGAATTCTTATTAACCACACATGTTAGTTAGTCACATGTTAATGTTGTGTAGTGTCTGTCTGTATGAGTTTGATTTAATTATGGGAGTATCTGAGTGGTTTCTATCTCGGATTAAAAAACAATTAGTACATGTCAAAATGCATACCATGTACTCTCTAATGCTTGCTTGCCTTGCAGCTCATAGATTTTTATTGATATCACCGAGGTGGCTTGGACACACACACACACACACAAGCTCCCACACAGCTATGCCCCCACAAGTGTAGGTTTGCCTGCCAATAACTTCCCATCTGAACAAATCGTTCTCTTGTTTCAGTTGTTGTTTACTGGCTGGTGGCTGCACATGCACTTCTTTCCACAGAGCGTGGGCAAGGTCGCCATAACCATCGCTACCTGTTTGTTGCACAGCCTTTGGCGTTGTTACACAGTCTGCTTTTCTAAGCAAATCCCTCCGATTTCCCTACCCCATCTTGACAGTCATAGTCAGCCTTGTGTATTATCCTTGTAATTTTTATGGGCAGATACCTTTAGTGTAGGTTCTTTGAGTTTTTCAATAAATCTGACCCCTTATTGTCCTGGCAGCTTGCATTTTATATGTAAGCATTGACATGATTTCCTCCATAAGGACAGAGGATGACTGAGCTAACATAAAAGACCATGGTATTTTTAACCCAAAGTCAATGGTATACTGTTTTTGGGACTCACTTCAATACCGAGTCTGTTTCAGCCCAACCACAATCTCACCACATGGTTTGGTATAAAACTGAGGAAGGGGTCTGGGGAAATGTAACTATTTCAAAATGAACCCCCTAAGATCAATGACCATAGCTGTGTTTGTAAGACCATGAGACATCCCGAAAATCGGTCTTCTCACAAAATCGTCAGTAGCGTACCAACGGTTTGGCCAACAAACTATTACGAGACTCTCACAAAAACGACGGTGTTTTCCGTTTTGCTCTACGACCCCCACAAGCATCTTGGGACTTGTCTGAAGTCGGTACAACCGATCTGCCAACTTTTGTTTGGAGCATCTGAACAGTTTGGCCTACACACTAATATGACCTCTCTGTGAAAAGGTGAGCCTCTCACGAACACATCGGTTGTTTTGCTCTGCGATGCAGACAGGCCTCACAAGACTCGTCTGAAGGTCCCCCGGTACCAGTTGAAAGTATTCAGAACCCTTGACTTTTTCCACATTTTGTGACGTTACAGCCTTATTCTAAAATTGATTGAATAAATGTTTTCCCTCATCAATCTATACACACAACCCAATAATGACAAATGAAAACAGGTTAAGATTTTTTGCAAATGCATTAAAAACAAAAAACAGAAATACCTTATTTACATAAGTATTCAGACCCTTAGCTATGAGACTCGAAATTGAGCTTAGGTGCATCCTGTTTCCATTTATCATCCTCAATGTTTCTAATACTTGATTGGAGTCCACTTGTGATTCAATTGATGGGACATGATTTGGAAAGACATACACCTGACTATACAAGGTCGCACTGTTGACAAAAACCAAGCCATGAGGTTGAAGTAATTGAGAGCTCCGAGACAGGATTGTGTCACAGATCTGGGGAAGGGTACCAAAACATTTCTGCAGAATTTAAGTTCCCCAAGAACACAGTTGCCTCCATTATTTTTAAATGGAAAAAGTTTGGAACCACCAAGACTCTTCCAAGATTCTCTGATCTGATGAAACCATGACTGAACTCTTTGGCCTGAATTCCAAGCGTCACATCTGGAGGAAACCTGGCACCATCCCTACGGTGAAGCATGGTGATGGCAGCATCATGCTGTGGGGATAGTCAGGATTGAGGGAACGATGAACGGAGCAAAGTACAGAGAGATCCTTGATGAAAACCTGCTCCAGAGTGCTCAGGACCTCAGACTGGGGCTGGTTCATCTTGCAACATGGCAACGACCCTAAGCACACAGCCTAGGACAATGCAGGAGTGGCTTTGGAACAAGTCTACTTGACTGGCCCAGCAAGAGCCTGGACTTGAAACTGATCAAACATCTTTGGAGAGACCTGAAAATAGCTGTGCAGGATCTGCAGAGAAGAATGGGAGAAACTCCCCAAATACTGGTGTGCCAAGCATGTAGCGTCATACCCAATAAGAATCAAGGCTGTAATCGCTGCCAAAAGGTGCTTCAATAAAGTAGTGAGTAAAGGGTCTGAATATTTATGTAAATGTTTTATTTTCAGTTTTATTTTATTTAATACAGTGGGGAGAACAAGTATTTGATACACTACGGATTCTGCAGGTTTTCCTACTTACAAAGCATGTAGAGGTCTGTAATTTTTATCATAGGTACACTCCAACTGTGAGAGTAATTAATTTGCATTTTATTGCATGACATACGTATTTGATACATCAGAAAAGCAGAACTTAATATTTGGTACAGAAACCTTTTTCCGTTTTCTGTAGTTCTTGACCAGGTTTGCACACACTGCAGCAGGGATTTTGGTCCACTCTTCCATCTGTCTCATTAGACCACATGACCTTCTCCCATTCCTTCTCTGGATCATCCAGATGGTCATTGGCAAACATCAGACGGGCCTGGACATACGCTGGCTTGAGCAGGGGGACCTTGCGTGCGCTGCAGGATTTTAATCCATGACGGCGTAATGTGTTACTAATGGTTTTCTTTGAGACTGTGGTCCCAGCTCTCTTCAGGTCATTGACCAGGTCCTGCCGTGTAGTTCTGGGCTGATCCCTCACCTTCCTCATGATCATTGTTGCCCCACGAGGTGAGTTCTTGCATGGAGCCCTAGACCGAGGGTGATTGACCGTCATTTTGAATTTCTTCCATTTTCTAATAATTGTGCCAACAGTTGTTGCCTTCTCACCAAGCTGCTTGCCTGTTGTCCTGTAGCCCATCCCAGCCTTGTGCAGGTCTACAATTTATCCCTGATGTCCTTACACAGCTCTCTGGTCTTGGCCATTGTGGAGAGGTTGGAGTCTGTTTGATTGAGTGTGTGGACAAGTGTCTTTTATACAGCTAACGAGTTCAAAGTGGAGTGGAGAACAGGAGGGCTTCTTAAAGAAAAACTAACAGGTCTTGTGAGAGCCGGAATTATTAATGGTTGGTAGGTGATCAAATACTTATGTCATGCAATAAAATGCAAATTCATTTCTTCAAAATCATACAATGTGATTTTCTGGATTTTTGTTTTAGATTCCGTCTCTCACAGTTGAAGTGTACCTATGATACAAATTACAGACCTCTACATGCTTTGTAAGTAGGAAAATCGGCAGTGTATCAAATATTTGTTCTCCCCACTGTACATTTTAAAAAATGTCTAAAAACCTGCTTTTGCTTAGTCATTTTGGTGTATTGTGTGTGTGTGTAGATTGATGAGGGGAAAAAATGATTTAATACATTTTGGAATGTAACGTAACAAAATGTGAAAAAAGTCAAGGGGTCTTGAATAATTTCCAAATGCACTGTACATGTAAAAATAAAATGTTTCCTGATCTTTCTTTAATCTCTCAGATATAGGACAGACACTTCAGAACAAAATTAATTTAGAATTTTAGGGGAGGACAATCTGTTGTTCCATGTAGTGAATCTGTTATTCAATATGTTTATTTGTGTTTGTATTTTTTAAGGATACCTATTAGCTGCCAAGGAGTATTGGTGTCTCTGAGAGGTATTTGGCCTGGTTTGCTAGCTACCTCTCTCAAAGAGAGTCAGAACATCTTCTGTCTCAGCCACTGCCTGTCACCAAGGGCTCAAATTCAATTCTAGGCCCCACGTTCTCAATATACATCAACAACATAGCTCAAGCAGTAGGAAGCTCTCTCTCATCCATTTATATGCAGATGATAAAGTTTTATACTCAGCTAGCCCTCCCCGGATTTTGTGTTAAACGCCCTACAACAAATAATTTTTAGTGTCCAACAAGCTTTCTCTGCCCTTAACCTTGTTCGGAACACCTCTAAAACAAAGGTCATGTGGTTTGGTAAGAAGAATGCCTCTCTCCCCACCGGTGTGATTACTACCTCTGAGGGTTTAGAGCTTGAGGTAGTCCGCTCATACAAGTACTTGGGAGTATGGCTAGACGGTACACTCTCCTTCTCTCAGCACATATCAAAGCTGCAGGCTAACGTTAAATCTAGACATATTTTCATCTATCATAATCGCTCCTCTTTCACCCCAGCTGCCAAACTAACCTTGATTCAGAAGACCATCTTACCCATGCCAGATTAGAGACATCATTTATAGATCAGCAGGTAAGGGTGCTCTCGGGCGGCTAGATGTTCTTTACCATTCGGCCATCAGATTTGTCCCACTACTGCTCCTTATTGGACACATCGCTGCACTCTATACTCTATAAATTGGTCAACTCTGTATACCCGTCGCTTACTTATAAAACCCTCTTAGGCTTCACTCTAATGCACTCCTCATCCTCCACATACAACACCCGATCTGCCAGTCACATTATGTTAAAGGTCCCCGAAGCACACACATCCCTGGGTCGCTTCTCTTTTCAGTTCGCTGCAGCTAGCGACTGGAACGAGCTGCAAAAAACACTCAAACTGGTCCATTTTGTCTCAATCTCTTCATTCAAAGACTCAATCATGGACACTCTTACTGACAGTTGTGGCTTCTTCGCGTGATGTATTGTTGTCTCTACCTTCTTGCCCTTTGTGCTGTTGTCTGTGCCCAACAATGTTTCTACCATGTTTTGTGCTGCTGCCATGTTGTGTTGCTTCCATGTTGTTGTCATGTTGTGTGGCTACAATGCTGTGTTCTCGTGTGTTGCAGCCATGTTATGTTGTTGTCTTAGGTCTCTCTTTATGTAGTGTTGTGGTGACTCTTGTCGTGATGTGTGTTTTGTCCTAGTATATATTTTTTTTCAGCATCCGTCCCCGCAGGATGCCTTTTGCCTTCTGGCCGTCAATGTAAATAAAAAATGTGTTCTTAACTGACTTGCCTAGTTAAATAAAGGTTAAATAAAATAAAAGTTAGCAGCTACTCTTCCTCGGGTCCAGCAACAATAAGGAAGTTATAAACAATTTAATATATTACATGACATTACATTCCATAACACTTTTCACAACACATTAAGTGTGTTCCCCCAGGCCACTTCTCTATTATCACATATCTACAATACAAAATCCATGTGTGCTATATTGTTGAAAAATAGTGAAGACATCAAAACTATTAAATCAAATCAAATGTATTTATATAGCCCTTCGTACATCAGCTGATATCTCAAAGTGCTGTATTAAATAACAAATATGGAATCATGTAGTAACCAATTATTTTAAAACAAATTAAACTATACTTTAAAGTAGCAACCCTTTGCCTTGATGAAAGCTTCGCAAATGCTTGGCATTCTCTCAACCAGGTAGTCACCTGGAATGCATTTCAATTAACAGATGTTCTTCGTTAATTTGTGGAATTTCTTTCTTTCTTAATGATTTTGAGCAAAACAGTTGTGTTGTGACAAGGTAGGGGTGGTATACAGAAGATATCCCTATTTGGTAAAATACCAAGTCCATATAATGGCAAGAACAGTTCAAATGAGTGAAGAGAAACGTCAGCCCATCATTACTGTAAGACATGAAGATCAGTCAATCCTGAAAATTTCAAGAACTTTGAAAGTTTATTCATGTAGATGTGCAAAAATCATCAAGCGTTAAAATGAATCTGCAGTTTGAGGGCTATTTGACCAAGGAGAGTGATGGAGTGCTGCATCAGATGACCTGGCCTCCACAATCACCCGACCTCAACCCAATTGAGATGGTTTGGGACCGCAGAGTGAAGGAAAAGCAGTCAACAAGTGCTCAGCATATGTGGGAACTCCTTCAAGACTGTTGGAAAAGCATTCCAGGTAAAGTTGCTTGAAAGAATGCCAAGAGTGTGCAAAGCTGTCATCAAGGCAAAGGGTGGCTACTTTGAAGAATCTCAAATATAAAATATATTCTGATTTGTTTAACACCTTTTAATAGTTTTGATGCCCTCACTTTTATTCTACAATGTAGAAAATGAATGAGAAGGTTTGTCCAAACTTTTGACTGGTACTATATGTGTATGTGTATGTGTGTCTCTTCACAGTCCCCGCTGTTCCATAAGATGTACTTTTATAAACAATGTTATCTGATTCTTTTGCTTGCATCAGTTACCTGACATGGAATAGAGTTCCATGTAGCCATGGTTCTATGTAGTACTGTGCGCCTCCCATAATCTGTTCTTGACTTGGGGATTGTGAAGAGACACTTTGTGGCATGTCTTCTGGGGTATGCATGGGTGTCCGAGCTGTGTGCTAGTAGTTTAAACAGACACCTCGATACATTCAGCATGTCAATACTCTATGAGCAAATTGCAGTAAGGCTGAATAATAATTAAATAAACGCAATGTTATCCTCCAAGGCGTCTTAAAATTAAAAATCCTATAGCAAATTGATATGACCCTCTTAAAACAATTCCACATATATCTTTGTAGAACATCTCCCCCCTTATATTTTCGATTATGCTGGGGGAACTAGCTTGGAGATTTGTGAACTCCCCTAGGTTTGGAAGTCTGGTGGAAGACAAATATTAAAGCTGGAGTGCACCAGCAGAAGCAGGAAATCTTGATGTATCCAAACGGCTTTACCCAAGTTAAGTATATCTCAAAGCTTCCACTGAGTCCTAGAAAAGAGTAATGTCCATTTGACACTATTGGGTGCTAGAAGGGAGCAGATGTGTTGCTCACAAAATAACATGAATGCATACCCTCAGCTAAAAGCTTTTAAAGCAAGTTCCTCCATTGTGTGTTGACATTACAGTACTTCAAAAAGGTCTATCAGTAAAAATAATGAATTTGAAGTAGGTATTTTATATTCAACTGGGACTGTTATTTACTTAACTTGGACTTCATTTCACCCTTCAGTGGGTTGTGGTTTTGTTTAGTGTATCTTTCTGCCACATCCAGAACGTTAAAATGAATCCATTGTTTTGCATCCAGAGTAGTTGAAATGTTTGACTCAGAGATCAAATAAAGGTTAAAATGTATCAACAGAATTGGCACTTCTTCCCACTGTGACAGTTTGTCAGAGAAAGGTTGTGGTGTGTCTTTGTGTTAGGTGCTATGTGAGCCCATCTTCAAAGAGGTTTTTTTGACAGCTGTAACATGCAACACAAACTGGATTTCAGTAGACAAAACACTAATAAACCAGGTACAATCAGCCAGAGAACTGTATCGTAAATGGGGGAAATGAACAGAGGGCGTGCAAGGAATGCTGATGAATGCTGTTGCAGTTGGGCTCTCTCTACCTTGGTGGGGAGTTGGTGGGATCTGGAGAGTAGGTTCCATCATTAGGCAAATGCATAAGGGAGTCAACACTCATTTCTGATTCTGGGGGTGTCTGTGTGGCCCAAGAAGCCAAGCACAGCCGGGAGTGACTCGCAAGCAGATTATCTCTTTCATCGCCAAAAATATATTTGAAGCTATGGAACAGTTGGAGCAGTCCTTGAGCCCGCTGCAGATGCAATAATCAACTTTTTAAAAATATGGAGAGAGACATTGCTGTACCCATGGCAAGTATAAGAAGCAACATGTAAATTCTGAGTTGCGAGGCTGCTGAATCTGTATTCAAGTCAAAACATTGTTCAGAGGGAGCACATTCATGTAAGTAATTGGTTCACGTTGCAGTTATTTAAAAGCAAAAAATTGAGTTAAAGAACAAAGAAATAGTTTTCACTCTAGGGCTAGAATTTAAAACCTCTTCTCTTATCTCAAGGTAACCAGGCAATCAAGAGCGCAGTCTGTTTTTTGGGACCATCTCATGGATCAAAATCGGGAAGTAAAATCCCCATGAAAGTTCCTAATGGTGTTAGAAATGGAAAGCTTCACAAGTG
Source organism: Oncorhynchus clarkii lewisi (assembly GCF_045791955.1). Taxonomy (NCBI): domain Eukaryota; kingdom Metazoa; phylum Chordata; class Actinopteri; order Salmoniformes; family Salmonidae; genus Oncorhynchus; species Oncorhynchus clarkii. The sequence goes on along the minus strand of NC_092160.1, from coordinate 16,307,509 downwards.
CTCAGGTTTCAAAAAGAAAGAGAAATTGCATTTATACCCAAAGGGCATTCTTTCACCATCACAAACACATGCTGTATTTGGTATTCTCTCCTCATTTTTTCTCTTAAGGCTTTGAAGTACTGTATAACAACATTCAAGTAAATTAATATGGTTAAGGTAATCTTGGTTAACTCGATTAAGTACTGGGTCCACATGGGTTAAGAGAAGAGATGGAGAAGCTAAAACAATGAGTGGAACCAGAATGAGGAGCTCCACCCTCTCTCTGGCAAGTCTATGGGTTGAATGCCCCCTCCCTTACATAAATTCAAAAGATGCGAAATTGTGATTTGTCCAAATAACCAATGATTAAAAGTCCAAGCACTGCAACTATTGCTGCTCGTAAGCTATTGGTGCCCATAGTATAAAGACCGATCTACGGCAGCATTTATGTTTACGTAGGCTATCCAGGAGATTGTGATTAAGGTAACCACAGGGAAACGGTATAAGGTTTTCAAGAAAATCCCTTTAAAAATATCCACGTTTTATCAAAGTATCCATGTTTTCTCTAACTTTTCTTATGTAAATCAACTACCATTATGTAATGGTAGCATTTCCTTTCAGTGTTTGGCTAATCAAGATACTTGGTAATGGTGTACTCCAGCCACAAATCAGCGATGAGATGTTTAATCATGTCATCGTATGAGTCAATTCCATCGAGAGTTGAGTGACAACTACAGTATGTGTCTATGATAGTGGACAGTGTAGGGTTGTGCAGAGTCGGCTGTTGAAGGAGTTAGGGAATGGAACTCAGCTTCCATCTTTTATTTAACTCATTGTAATGTTCTGTCAAATTAATAAATGCTTTTGGACCTATAACTTCTTGAGTGCTCAACATCACTACCATAATTCCCAAGCAGGCATGGGATTCTGGTGCTACAACATGGTTGTCTGGTGGAAAGAGCTTAATGCAACATCACATCTTTTATAATTGAGAAATTAAGCATCAGAGACAGTTTCTCATTTCAGCCTTATTTAAGTTGAACAGTTCTCAAGTTATCTAACCATCCATAACAGTTCTCTAGTTATCTAACCATTCAGAACAGTTCTCTAGTTATCTATTCATCCAAAACAGTTACCTAAACTAATCATCCAGAACAGTTCTCTTCGGATATTCCCACAATGGGCTTAACTCCCTGGCTTGTAATACCGACCTACAAGGTGCTATGTCATTCATAGTCCCATAATTCCTGCTCAGAAATCATTGCTAACTATACTACATATTTCCACTATTTATACGCCTATAATTTACGATCTCCCCTCCTTTAAGACTCCCATGAATGGTGATGATAGCCTGTGCATATTATTTGCTCATGAGGTTGTTGTTCTCCTGGAATGCCCAGCTTTACCACATAATTGGCCATGAATTGTTGATGCCTCCAGCTATCCTTCTAAACGGGCAGTGGCTTAGCCCCACTGCTGTGTTAACCAAGCAGTTACTTTACTTTACATTTAGAAAAATATTAGGTTCTTTATAGTTGGGAAAGTCAAAGCGGATTCGGACATGTTTTGGTGTCTTACGGTATCTTGCTGCGTATACATTTTCAACCCTTACCTTACTGTAAGCTACCACCTCTCTGCCCAAGACAATATGGTGCTGTAAATAACCACCTCTCTGCCCAAGACAACTTTATGCATGATAGGTTTAAATGCAGGGGTCAACTAGCTACTGCGTATAATACCTTCAGCCATGCCTGTGCACAAACTGCCAACATTGAGAGGCTGCTAGGCAGCACTGATGCCTGTAAAGGAGACAGGTGTTGCTTTCCATGGGGTGAGATGGGGACAATTGTTTCTGGCCCTGACTGTCTCTCTTCTGGGACACCTTAACTCACCTCCATGTTCCCTTAAGTGAGGTAGGTGATGGGTTGAGGGAAGGTGAGGGTGAGAGGGGGTGGAGGTTTTAGCCTTCAGGAGGTTTTAGCCTTGGAGGTGTTTAGCCTTCAGAATCTTTATGTTCAGTAGGCAACGAGTTATAGCTTGGAGGTGTACATTCCAATTTCATTAGGGACTGGTGTTACGATTCAACTCACTCCCTCTCTGTAGACATCTCAGCATTGTACGTGCATCCTAACAGTCAGTGGTGTGTTGCTGATATCATTAATTCTCCCCTCTCCAACTCCAGACACCTGTGGTAGTTAGTAATTGAAGGCTCTGAGATCATTCTCAATTACTTGGTGCATAAAACCAATAGCTGCCTTTTATGACACTGCATCACTTCTCTGAATGCATTGACTTTCTACAATCAATTAATCAGTCAAATGTATTTATAAAGCCCTTTTAAAATCAGCAGATGTCACAAAGTGCTTAAAGACATCCCAGCCAAAAAACCCAAAGAGCAAGCAATGCAGATGTAGAAACATCGCGGCTAGGAAAAACTCCCTAGAAAGGCCGGCACCTAGGAAGAAACCTAGAGAGGAACCAAGCTCTGAGGGGTGGCCAGTCCTCTCCTGGCTGTGCCCAATGGATATTTATAAGAGCACATGGGCATTAAGGCCAGTTCATTCTTCAAGATGTTCAAATGTTCATAGATGACCAGCAGGGTCAAATAATAATCACAGTGGTTATAGAGGGTGCAACAGGTCAGCACCTCAGGAGTAAATGTCAGTTGGCTCTTAAGGTGTCATCAGGCCAGGTAGTCCTGAGGCTGAGGCATGGTCCTAGGGCTCAGGTCCTCTGGCAAGGCAGGGCAGAGGGAGAGATAATTAAAGGGAGCATAACTAAGATCACACAGGACACCAGATAAGACAGGAGAAATAGGGCAGACTGACCCTAGCCCCACCGGCACATAGAATATTGTAGCATAGATACTTAGGACTCTGAGACGGGACGCAGGTACCCCCGGACAGGGCCAACCATGCAGAATATAACCCCACCCACTTTGCCAAAGCACAGCTCCCACACCACCATGGGATGTCAACAGACCACCAACTTACTACCCTGAGACAAGGCAGAGTATAGACCACAAAGAGCTCCCCCACGGCACGAGCCTGAGGGGATGCAAAACTGGACAGGAAGATCACATCACTGACCCAACCCAGTGGAGAGAGGGAAGACAGCCAGGCTGAAACAGCAAGGGTGATTCGTCATTCCAGTGCCTTGCAATTTACCTTCGCACCCATGGCCCAGACCACACTCAATCATAGGACCTCCTGAAGTGAAGAGTTTTCAGTAAAGACTTAAAGGTCGAGACCAAGTCTGCATCTCTCACATAGATAGGCAGACCAATCCATAAAATGGAGCTTTAAAAAATATAGACCTGCCTCCAGCTGTTTGCTTAGAAAATCTAGGAATAACAAGGATTCCTGCGTCTTGTGACCGTAGGGTACTTGTAGGTACATTATGTACGGCAAGACGAAATCGGAGAGATAGGTAGGAGCACATCCGTGTAATGCTTTGTAGGTTATCAGTAAAACCTTAAAATCAGCAATAGCCTTAAGAGGTGTTGAGAAGCTAGCTCTGGAGTAATATGATTTAATTTTGGGGTTCTAGTCAAGATTCTAGCAGCTGTATTTAGCACTAGCTGAAGTTTATTTAGTGCTTTATCCATGTAACCGGAGAGTAAACCATTGCAGTAGTCTAATCTTGAAGTGACAAACGCATGGATTAGGTTTTCTGCATCATTTTCAGACAAAAATATTTTTGTAATGATATGAAGATTGGAAAATGGGTGCTCTTGACATATTTGTGATATGTTCGTCAAAAGAGATCAGGGTCCAGAGTAACGCCGAGGTCCTTCAGTTTTTTTGAGACGACCATACAACCATCGAGATGAATTGTCAGATCAAACAGCAGATCTCTTTGTTTCTTGGGACCTAGAACTAGCTTCTCTGTTTTGGGTAAAGGTAAAACATTGTCCCCCATCCACTTCCTGAAACACAGGCTTCCAGGGTAGGTAATTTTGAGTCTTCACCGTGTTTCATCGAAATGTACAGCTGTGTGTCAACTAAATAGCAGTGAAAGTTGACATTGTGTTTCTGAATGACATCACCAAGAGGTAGAATATATAGTGAAAACAATAGTGGTCCTAAAATGGATCCGTGAGGAACACCAAAACTTATCATATATTTTTCGGAGGACAAACCATTGACAGATAAATCATGCAAGAACTTGTCTGTGTACACCAATTGGGGTTTCCAATCCCTCCAAAAGAATGTGGCGATCAATGGTGTCAAAAGCGGCATTAAGGTCTAGAAGCTCGAGGACAGACGCCATTAATATTTAATTTACCACCTTCACATGTGCGGCCTCAGTACTATGATGGGGTCTAAAACCAGACTGAAACATTTTGTATACATTATTGGTCTTCAGGAAGGCTTTTTCTAAAGCAGTTTTTCTAAAATGTTTGAGAGGAATGGGAGTTTCGATATAGACCAATTTTTAGGTTTTAATTTTTTCCAGCTCAAGGTTTGACTTTTTTCAGGAGAGGCTATATTACCACCACTTTTAGTGTGTTTGGTATACATCCGGAGGATAGGGAGCCATTTATTATGTTCAACATAGGAGGACCAAGCACAGGAAGTAGCTCTTTAGGTAGTTTAGTTGGAATGAGGTCCAGTAGGCAGCTGGAAGGTTTAGATGTCATGACTATTTTCGTGAACATGTCGAGAGATACAGGATTTTAAAAAGTGTCTCCATTGATCCTAGGTCCTGACAGTTCTGTGCAGACTCAGGACAACTGAATTTTGGAGAAATAGGCATGTACAAAGAGTCCGAAATTTGCTATGTAATGATCATTAACTTTCAATCGAAGAAGTTCATGAAATTCCTCATTTGGGGAATGTTACTTTTTAGTTAACTTTCAACAGTATAAAAAATACATTTGGAATTTGGCATTTTGTCTCCTCAATCAGGTTGGAAAAGTAGGCTAATCGAGCAGCAGTGAGGGCTTTCGATATTGCATGGTCCTGTCTTTCCAAGCTAGTCGGATGTCCAATTTGGTGGAGCACCATGTCCGTTCCAATTTTCTGGAAGCATGCTTCAAGGCTCTTCTGTAAACCGGGGAGCTAGTTTCCTGTGACAAATGTTTTTTTGTTTTTAGCAGTGCGACTGCATCCAGGGCAGGGCTCTCCAACCATGTTCCTAGAGAGCCAACCTACTGTAGATCTTCAATCCAATATCAAGGTTGTGCGCTACTGGTGGAGAAGTCAGGTGCAGGAGAGCAGAGAGTTGTGAACAGGCGCACACTTTATTTAGGCAGAGGCAATAAAACAGACAGACGCCACTGCGTCAAAACCTCCAGCCAAAGGTAAAAAGTGCAAGGCGCGAAACAGTCACAAAAATAAGCAAATGTTTATTGTTAAACATCCTTCGTGAAATACCACGGAATACAGGGGAAAAACAAGCCTGGCGGGTAACATGAAACACGTAACTAAAACAATTCCACACAAAGACATGGGGGCAACAGAGGAATAAATACATGCAGTGTGATTAGGGAATGTAACCCAGGTGTGCAGGGAACAAGACAAAACAAATGGAACAATGGAAAAATGGAGCGGCGATGGCTAGAAAGCCGGTGACATCGACCGCTGTACACCGCACGAACAAAGAGAGGAGCCGACTTCGGTGGAAGTCGTGACATCCAACCTCAGCTGTAACTAACCAGGTTCAATTTATCACCCATTAATTATTCGAATCAGGTGCGCTAGATTAGGGTTGGAGCAAAAACCTACAGGACGGTAGTTCTCCAGGAACAGGGTTTGAAAACACTGATCTATGTTATTTCCATAGGTTAAGTTTAGATCGTTGGTTAGGTGGTTAACTGATTTTTGTACTCTGGCCTCCTTGGTAGGTGGAGGGAGTCGGGAAGGGTATCTAGGAGTCTTTGGGTTGTCAAAGAATTTATAGCTTGGCGTTTGACAATCCTTGGTTGGTGTCTGAACAAATTATTTGTTGCGATTGCAAATGTTATAAGACGGTGGCCCGATATTCCAGTGTTATGATGAAAAACATGTAGATCCACTATCTATTCCACTGGACAAAACTAGATTCAGGGTATGATTATGGCAATGCGTAGATCCCGAAGCATGTTAGACAAAACCCACTGAGTCGATAATGGCTTCAAAAGCCTTTTGGTGTGGGTCTGTGAACTTCTCCATGTGAATATTGAAGTCACAAAATGTTAATGTTATCTGCCATAACTAGAAGGACTGATAAGAATTCAGGGAACTTGGTAAGGAACGCGGTATACAACCCAGGAGGCCTGTAAACAGAGCTATAAAATTTTACTGAAAAAGCTACATATATTTCTTGACTAGAAGCTCAAAAGATTTATTTCTCGTAAAATTACATTTGCTGTCATAAATGTTAGCAACACCTCTGCCTTTGTGGGATGTGCAGAGGATATGGTCACCAGGAGAAGAAGCCTTATTTAACGTAGTAAATTCATCAGGCTTGAGCCATGTTTCAGTCAGGCCAATCACATCAAGGTTATGATCGGTTTCCTGTTAGCATCCCACCTCTACTGCTCTTCTGAAGTTGTAGGTTTACTTTTCTGATTTACTTGTAACATCCCTGGGCTCAAAAGGCTTATTTACAGCCTGGTAAAGCTGTGTAACCTAATACTGTACAGCCTACTGTATACAGCCACCTATAGCCTAGCATAGCATAGCATAGCAACATAATTGTGTGGGCATGCATTCTCATGACAGACCCTGTGCAGGTAGGGAGACACACCATCACGCTGAGCAAAATGTGAGGAGGTATTTTTCTGCCCATCCCCACGCATCCTGAGTATTGCAGTGATTAATAGTTGCAAGGCTCATTAATCATAAAGGCCAATCGGACAAAGAGGATCACACTGCACACAGGGGCACGGTGGCTGCCGAGGGGTTCAACTTTGCGACGATAACAGCCACGATGAGAGGAGGGGCTGCGGGAAGTAGATTATCAGTACAAGCGAGGTCAGGGCATGAGAGTATAGAGTATAATTAATGCCCTAGGAGGTAAACCTATGACATGCTTCTTCTGTGCTAACCAGCACAATCCGATACAAGTATAAAGGACAGAAGAGAGAAAAAAGTAAACTGAACTGGGAGAGGGGAAAAAAATCTATGAGGAGCTAGGAAACGGTTTTCTCCCCTTTTCTGGGCTTAGTATTGCTCCGTCTCATCTTATTAGAAAGCTAATGCAACTGTCTGTTCTAATACTGGAGAGCAGCTTTTACAATTTTTCTTTCTCCCTCACACCCTTTTCTATTCACCACTAATCTGTGCTGTGCCAGCAGACGATAAGACTGGGCACGTTCGTCGCTTCCTGTCCGTGGTTTAGCCGGGCTTTGTGAGAGCTTCAGTTGTACAATCATTTGTTTCAAGAACTTTGGAGTAGAATAAGAGAGAAAAAGTTTCAACCTTTCCAGGTGTATTTTACGTTGAATTCTGGTGTAATTCTTATGGTTTTGGGTTGATTTCTGCTTTCCAAAAACCTGAAAGAATGAAAAGTACATCCCTTTTGTTTTACATACATAGAAAACTCAGTCTTAGGGCCTTTGAAGTACACAGAGTGGTGGAGCTTATGGAGGTATTGTTGCTGAGGAGAGGGATGAATTATGGAATGAATTGAAATCTACGTGATTAACTTCTACTGGTTTAGCTATTGTAAGGATAAAGCTTGTGTTACTGGACCTTGAATGCAAACTAAGAACCCCCAGGCAAAATGGGAAGGACTCAAGCTCTACTCCTATAGGGAATTCTTAATAAGTACTAGTAAAAGTATTATTATAGTACAATATATCTTAAACTTATATGGAAATACAATTAAAGACTCATAATTAATTCTCAATGGATTACATTTAATAGTCTCTGTAGACACTAGTAGCTCACAGTTATACTTCGCACACATTTTGATGACAGGTGGTGAAAGACAATAGGGCTCATGATAAGTTACAGCCCCCACTGGTATCTGCAAAATCCTTCGCCCCTGGAAGTCTGCACGGGTTTAATTCACTTTTGAAGAATCTATCCGGCAATAGAACAGTGTAAATCATGTACAGACTTTGCTAGGGATGAAGGTGTTTGGCGTAAACGGGAAAGAGAGACAAGATATTTTATTATTCTTAATTAATATTTGATACCTCTCCAAAATTAAACATGTAATCTCTCTATCCAAGCTTAAATGATACACCATTTACGAGTTGTGGTGAGAAGTAGTTTTAAGGACTTGACATTTCTAGATGGGTATTTAAATACTTACATTGCTTTGTGGATTTGTCAGACTAGGGGATCTCTACTTATTGCATGAAGTCAGTCTTTTGCAATATAGACCGATTCGCAGTGGATTTTGGCATGCCATGCATTTTGTCAAGTGTCCAGTGTTGGCAGCCAACTTGTCTGTATTGATGGTGTATTGATGTTGTATTGTTTGAGAAATTAAGTTGATTTGGCTGACAACACAACTGATGCAATGCTTGTTGTGGAATGAAGCCTTTTCATGTTAAGGTACAGACTCCAACTCCTGGGCCCCGTTTTTCTAAAGTTATCTATCTGGATTTCACCTATAGGATAGAATTAAATTCATAGAAATATAATGAATAGAACAGACAAATAATTGACGTGAATGGGGCGGCCATTCTGTTCATTCTATTTATACGCATCTGCGCTCCCAAGGCACTGCATCTCAGTGTAAGAGGTGTCACGGCAGTCCCTGATTCGAATCCAGGCTGCATCACATCCGGCCGTGATTGGGAGTCCCATAGGCGGTGCATAATTGGCCCAGCGTCATCCGGGGTAGGCCGTCATTGTAAATAAGAATGTTTTCTTAACTTAATTGCCTAGTTAAAAAAAGGTTACATTAAAGAAATATCCTCTCCGATAGCCGAAATCCGGATAGTTAACTTTTGAAAATCTGGGCCCTGAGGATTGAAGAAGTCCTGGACATTGTATTTGGAAAGTATAATCCCTTGGACAAACTCAGCAAGGATAAAACATGACTGGGGTCTTGTTGTCTTGTCAGCAGAAGGGGTTATATTGCATTTCTAAATAGCGTAGCTATTCGAATGAATCTGGCACTTTTTCCAACTTTGTGAAACATGGTACTTGTTCTGAGACCACAACAAGGTGTTGGTTTCTCAAAGAGGGAGCAACACAGGATCCAAGAGCCTACAGTAGTGCACCATTGGAATAATAATGTTGTTTTAAACCACATGGAACATGGAACATCCCTCAGTTTTTCTCATGCATCTCGGCAACAGAGACTGATACTGTTGAAGTCATTCTTCTAGAGGTTTCCCAGTTGGAAATTGGAAAGTGTACACATGCATTGACGCAATCGGAATGCAAAATGGATGAATGGCGTGGGAAGAATAATTTGAATTGGCACATCTCCCCAATGAAAACCATAGTCTAACATTTATGTGGGTACTTTGTCACCTACTAACACATTAAAAGCCCAATGTCTTAATTGGCAAAAGCTTTTTGCTATTTATTGAGCTCATAGGGATAATGTAGTTAGCGTTGGGGGGGGAGGGGGGGGCTCGCATGTCATCTGCACTTCATCATGCCGACTCTACCCCTGGTGGCATGATTAAACTTTCAGGGAGTCACCAGATTTTCTGACACAGGGAGATTAGATTGATCTTGGTCAATCCCTCAGGCACGGACTACACTCCACCTTTGTAACGTTATGTCCATAGAAAGATATCACTCACAATGTAGGCATTGGTGATTCCAAATCTCTCTCAGACCCAGGCAGAGCTAATGCTGCAGTGACTGCTTCCAATTCATGTCATCTACATATGAGTTTTAGGATTGTGCTTTTGTAGAGGGCTTTCATACATGCTGTAAAGGCACAGGGAAGAAGATTTAGGCTAGATGCGGCTTAGATTTTAAAGAAGACCTTTAGTTTAGAAAACTCAATTTCAAAGTGTTCCGGCTGGATTTGAGTCTGACTGAGGTTGAAGCTAAATTTGGATTCATAGTAACAAATGGGATGAAACCCAAAATGTTAAAACAGTTAATGAACGACTTAACTCTGAGATTAAATATAGGAATACTTTAAATGAAAATCACAAAGTGGACATAAAACCCTCCACATTAATTTGCTAACACTTCTGAACTTCTCTTTAGGATCAGAATGTCCAATTTGGCATGTTTTTGAAAGCTTCCCATGTTGTGTTCAAGGGTTTAAAAAACGCTGAATCCCACGCTTTTAAATCAATATCAGAGGAACTGCACGTGCTCGGATTTCAAGCCTTTTGATTTCAGCTGGCACAAAGTTGAACTCCTCAGCTGGGAAACATGAAGCACTATCCATCTTCTCCTAAAGCTGCTTGGAGAGGTTAAGGTTATGGAGCTGTGGAGAGGCTTGAAGGAATATTCAAGATTTTTTGGCTCTGCTCCAAGACATAGTGAGTGTTTCCCTCTATTACCACCGGGAGGATATCAACACTTGTCTGGTAAATCTATACTATTGCAAAAAAACTGGTTTGGCCACTACACAGACAAGATTGTTAAGGTTAAAGGAAAGCAAAGGATTCACACCATTCACACCTGTCCAAATGCCAGAGATATAGTTCATGCAGTGGTGGGAAAAGTACCCAATTGTCATACTTGAGTAAAACATAAAGATATCTTCAAAGAAAATGACTCAAGTAAAAGTCACCCAGTAAAATACTTAAATTACGTGCAATTTATAAAGGCTTCGTAAAGCCTTGATAATTCCTTCATAAGCACTACAAAAGTGTTACAAAGCATCTATAACTATGTCATGCTTCATGAAGGGTTCATAGATGTGGCATAACCCACTATGTCAAATATGATATGAACAAGTGCTTTATAAAGGTTGACATGTTGTGCTGAAGGATGACATACTCTCTAAAATCAAAGTCATGTTGGTCACATTACATCTCATTTCAGGACACTTCTGCCCAGATGTGCGGAAGGTCTGGTGGATCAACTCATCAAACTGGGCCTTCATTAGTTAGGATTAGTTTAAGAAGATACATTGTGGAAATGGGCATGGCTAAGACACAATTGTGACTTTTTGAACGTTAACTAGTGATGATGGGCCCAGTCAGTTCTTTGACAAACTCACCCACTGCCCCGCTGAAAGACCAGCCACAAACTGTTGGCACCATTGTTACCAGGTTGTAATGAAGCCCTGGTCTCCAGCATGGAAACAGAAGAGGAATACCTGGTGAGGTAGTCTCGGGTTGGACTACTCCAAATCATCTTAATTCTGACACACACAAACACAAGCTTTGCAGGTCTATCAACCCATTTAAGTATCTCTCACACCCTACTAGTAACCTGTGGATCATTGGAGAACCTTCTGAAATCAGCAGAACCTTCACCTATTTATTGACACTATGTAGTATCCTGTAATATTTTGTTGGAAATGAGACACTCTCGGTCATTCATAACACATCCCTAAAGACTCAATATTGCATGGCGCTGTAATTAATTTAAAGTCAGACACAGTTGGTCATTAACACTTACAGTACCAGTCAAAAGTTTGGACACCTACTCATTGCAGTGTTTTTTCTTTATTTTTACTATTTTTCCATATTGTAGAATAATAGTAAAGACATCAAAACTATTAAATAACATATGGAATCATGTAGTAACCAAAAAAGTATTAAACACATTTTTGGTGGAGAAGGAATAATGGTATGGGGCTGTTTTTCATGGGTCGGGCTAGGCCCCTTAGTTCCAGTGAAGGGAAATCTTAAGGCTACAGCATACAATGGCATTCTAGACGATTCTCTGCTTCCAACAATTTGGGGAAGGCCCTTTCCTGTTTCAGCATGACAAAGCGAGGTCCATACACAAATAGTTTGTTGAGATCGGTGTGGAAGAACTTGACTGGCCTACACAACCCCATCGAACACCTTTGGGATGAATTGGAACGGCGACTACGAGCCCGGTATAATCGGCCAACATCAGAGCCCAACCTCACTAATGCTCGTGGCTGAATGGAAGCACGTCCCCTTAGCAATGTTCCAACATCTAGTGGAAAGCCTTTCCAGAAGAGTGGAGGCTGTTATAGCAGCAGAGGGGACCAACTCCATATTAATGCCCATGATTTTGGAATGAGGTGTTTGACGAGCACGTGTCCACATACTTTTAGTCATGTATTGTGTATGGTGTCATTTCATGGGGCTCTGAATAATATGGAGTGTTGCTGGCCTTTCACTCCACCCATTCCATTGGTGGCCACAATGCAAATCACTGCATATGGAATACATAATCATCACATGTGCACTTACTGTTCTACAGAAGACCAGCTAACCAAACAGTGCAGGGCTTATGGTACAGAAATGAACATTCAATTATCTGGCAACAGCTCTGGTGGACGCTCCCTCAAAACTTTAGACATCTGTGGCCTTGTGATGTGTGACAAAACTGCACATTTTAGAGTGGCCTTTTGTCCCCAGCACAAGGTGCACCTGTAATGATCATGCTGTTTAAGCAGCTTCTTGATATGCCACACATCTTGGCCAAGGGATGTAAACAAATGTGCCCAACATTTTAGATAAATAAGCTTTTTGTGCATATGTAACATTTATTTCTGTGATTTTGTTTCGGCTCTTAAAATATGGAACCAACACTTTACATGTTGCTTCAAATTTGTTCATTGTAGTAAAATAAAGTATAGATACCCCCCAAAACTACTTAAGTAATACTTTAAAGTATTTTTACTTAAGTACTTTACACCACTGGGTCCATGTTGCTGGAGGTCGTCAAGATGGCTGCCCACACCACCCGTCAGTTGCTCAGCTGCTGTTGGTACGTTTGTTTGTCGGTAGTATTTTGGCAGTCATTCCTCATCGTCCTTTGGCATAAACGTCTGTGGCACCCAGCCCATGGTCCAGTCCATTGCAGGCCACAGAGAGGAAAACATGCATGAGCAGCGAGCCATTCTGAGCAGACGTGTTCAAACATCACTCATGTATGGTCCCTCTCTGGTTGCAAGGTCATCGGCAGTGGTGTGTGACGTGGTCTTCCTCCTCCAGCAGCAGTCCAGTAGAGAGCTGGGAGTTTCATTATAAGGGGCTCAGGTAGCTCATTAGTCAATCAGGCCCAGGTGTGGCAGATCTGGGCCAACTCCTTTCTCCAAGAAGACCAGCCAAGGGGGAGGAATTTACAATAAATCAATTAGGAAACAAGCTTGAGAAGCACAGTAACCCATAGAACATCATGTCAAAGAGTGGAGGCTGGTGGGAGGATCTATAAGAGAACGTGTTCATTGTAATAGCTGGAATGGAAAAAAAGGAACAGAGTCAAACATGTCGTTTCCATATGCTTGACATGTTTAATACCGTACCATTTATTCCGTTCCAGCCATTACAATGACCCTGTCCTCCCATAGCTCCTCCCACCAGCCGCCACTGATGTCAAAGTATAGTGTATGATACAAACTATCTTCCATATAAAGTCACTGCAAACTCTCAACACATTAAATACACTCAAAAAGGGCTGGTCTCCAATTTTGGGAAAATGAAAGGGAGGGCAATATTTGACACTCATATCACCCAGAAGGAATGTCATGACTTGATGCTGATACAAGCTGCTGATAGCCATCCTTCAAGATAAAAGGATACACTTTCCAATCACACCTAAAAAGCTTACTTCCACGTTACTGTTGAGGTGAAAGTGCAAGTGTGGCGCTTCTTTATGAGAACATATGAAAACTGGAGAGCAGCAGAACAGAGCAAAATGCCTTGCAGGGTCTTAGCGTGCAACTAGCACGAAGCACTATTTATCAGGCTTCTCTTCTAGCCGCCCACATGTCTACCTCATATAACCTTGAGTGGGTGGACTACATTTTCTGTTCCATCATAACTACGGGGCTAGCAACCTTCTCAAGATAGGCAATTATGAGGGAAGTGTTAAAGGGATGGGGGATCATTAATAGTTAGACTGAATGATGTTATCAAAGAGGCAAAAATGTATTATTTGAGGGATGGTACATATTCAATAACGGATTCATATGAAGGCTGAGGGGATATGTACCAAGGCCTAAAATGACTCTGAAGATATGCATGCTGAATCAGCAACACACTAGCTATGTCCCTGGGGGCCAATGTCCTTACTTACCAATGTATGATTGGAACAACCTCAATGGGAATTGACTTGATGTGCCAAACGGGTTGAAATGTGAACGCAGCTCTTTTAGGCAGAGCCTGTGGAATAATGTACTGTGCATGACAAGGGGAAACCATTCTAAAATGTCTGAAAGTAACTCTAAGTGGAAATGATTGACTGTATTTAGTTTAGAGGATGTGTCAGACTGGACCCCTAACTCAGACGTTTGCTATAATTCGTAAATGTTTTGTGCCTCCATTAAGTATGTTGTGTTACACTACGTTAAAAACGGAATAATAGTCTGGATACATAAATATGTACTCCATTAAGCAAAAATGGGGACCCGTTTTGGCTCATGAGCACCACTTTCAAAACTACTGGCTGAAATTATACAAAGTTTGAGAGTGCATCTTTGACAAATTAAAGTAGGGAGGTTGGTCCGGGAGGATGAGCGGGCCTATACCACATCCATCTAGTAATTCAAAGGTTGTGCGTTTGAGTCACGTCAGGGATAACTGTAGCATTTTAGCTAACCCTTTTCCTAAACTTAACCTAATTCTCATAACCTTTTGCGTTAAACCTCCTAACCTTTGTTGTAAGTTCTCCTAACCAGCAACGTACATTTTCCTACGACACAACAAGCAGCCTAGTCTCAAAAAAGTGTCACGCTCATCGTACGAAGGAGACCAAGGTGCAGCGTCGTATGCGTACATTCTTCATTTATTAAAGAAAGAAAACTGAACAAACTAACTAAACAATAAAACGAACAAAACGTGACGCTATACGAATAGTGCAGACAGGCAACTAAACATAGAATAAGATCCCACAAACACCAAAGGGAAATGGCTACCTAAATTTGATCCCCAATCAGAGACAATGATAAACAGCTGCCTCTGATTGGGATCCATATCAGACCACCATAAACATACAAATCACATAGACCTACAAAAACCCTAGACAATACAAAACCTCTAGACAATACAAAAACTAGCGTACGCACCCTAGTCACACCGTAACCTAACCAAAATATAAAGAAAACAGAGATATCTCAGGTCAGTGTGTGACAGAAAGACATACAATACCGCGTCTTCGAAGACATATGATAACTTATGTCATCCATTTCCTACGATATTGTACAACCACTATTCCATTTGTATGTAACGTAATGTAACATAACATATCAAACAAAATGGAGGTAGTTAAATGTTAAAATGCTACGAATTGCACTGAGGCCAGGTTGGATGTGTGGGTAACTACCCTGAGCCACACTCACATGCAATAGCCAAAGTAAAATCTAAGTAACTTCATGTCTTACAAGGCCCAGGATGGATCAATAGCTATTGATCAGTCCTGGTTGGCAGGCATTGGACTTCTTCTGAAGAGGTTTTTGACCACATGGTGTATCTAAGGTTAAAAAAAATGCTTTGGAAAAGCCAGCATAGGTATGGATAAAAATAAGTCAGCCTAAGATACAAATTTCAAATGTCTACTTTAAGTGTTTTTCCCAGAATAATTCAGTTACTCCAACTTCTATGATTTCCTGGTTATCAATGTATTTCTCTTTTGTCTGTGTGATTGTATGGTAGTCATTCAGGTCTTGTCAAATGTTAAACCTACATTAACAATTGTATTTAACGCTTTATAAATGCACTGATGTCACTTTAATAATGTTTGCATACTGTTTTATCCGCTTCACATGTATATACTTTATTCTAGTCAAGGCTCATCCTATATAACTACTGCTGTACACACCTTTTAGATTCACACACTGTCCATAATGTCTATACACACCATCATATACAGATATTTATATTCCGGACTCTGACATTTTAATATTTCTATATTTCTTAATTCCGTGCATACTGTTTTGTATTGTAAGGTATTATTTCGCTACACATGCAATTTGATTTGATTGAATGCTTATAGAAGTTTCTGTGCAATCAATCTACCTCGCATACACCCCCCCCCCCCCCCCATCAGCCCTTGAATCATCTTTATAATACAGTTGAGAAATATAACAGAATATCCCTATGTGTTATTGGACAGTACCACCTAATCATCACCCTTATGTGGTTCTTGGCCATGAGTGTTATGGCCCAGGGAACGGTGCTGGGAATTCCTCGGAGCTGACAGGTACAAACAGCCTTTCAGACTGTGGAGGCTCCCCAGTGGACCTGATCTCCAGTCGCCACTACACTTCAGTGCACG
This sequence comes from Oncorhynchus clarkii lewisi, assembly GCF_045791955.1. NCBI lineage: Eukaryota > Metazoa > Chordata > Actinopteri > Salmoniformes > Salmonidae > Oncorhynchus > Oncorhynchus clarkii. Next base: position 16,291,244 of record NC_092160.1, on the reverse strand, counting down.
CTGTCTCCCAGCCCATCTCTCTGTGGAGTCCTGCTCCAAGATGAGAGGAGGAAGGTGCTAACCTAGTGATAAGGTTGGCCACCCTTCCCTCATCACTCGCAAACAGGACATCGCCATCGAAATCCCCCAAGTGTGTAATAGTGGGAGCTTCTTTCAAGCAATACTCAAAAATCTCCAGCTTAAAAACAAAATGGAAATGGGGACACATTGGCACACACTGCCGCGCTGCTGTGGGAAGGTGGAGCCAATCGTTCACGGTCCAGGCACATGTTTCACCCAGGAGTCGAATTTAGATTTTCTTCGAAGACCCTGAGCTAGGTTGCAGTCACAGTGATATCTATTGCTTTGCCATAATAACGCTCAGTGGTGGCCAGGTAGAATACTCTAGTCACATTGGCACAAAAAGAGTGAGTTGGAAAATAGTCAATCTTTGTTTAATTTGTGGAGAACAGTATATACCAGTACATAATGTAGTATCAAGAAAAAGACTTTGGACATATCTGTGCATATCAATCTTCGAGATTAAATCTGTGAGGCTGGTGGTCTCGGATAGGAAGACCGGGAAACCTCTTAACTGCATTACTTATCGCTATATCAAAGTTTAATGGTCATGAAAGCCATTTTACAGTCTTACGCATTCTCTTTGTATGCCATTACCTGGTCTCAATGAGACCCCCTAGAGCTAAATGTTACATAGAAAAACATTAAAGGAGACATTAGACAGTCTCAGTTTGTCAGGCCCTTTCATTCATTTCCTATTTTTCTTAATTTCCTTCTCCCACTCATGAGGCGGGAGTGTATGTACAGTCAGGTCCCAAATTATTGGCACCGTTGAAAAACAGTGAGCAAAAAAGACAGTATAAAATAAATAATACATATACTGAGATATATTGTCTACTAAAAAGAAGGGGAAATAATTTTATTTGATACTAATACAATTGCTCAGAGAAAGATTTTGTTTAACAAGTAATTGTTTTTCCCAGAATTGGGGTTAAAAGTATTGACACCCATGTTTTCAATACCTTTCAACGCCTCTCCTTGCGAGGAGGTACTGTGGGTACTGTGGGTACTCTCCTTGCGAGGAGGTAAATAGGTACTGTGGGTACTGTGGGTACTCTCCTTGCGAGGAGGTACTGTGGGTACTGTGGGTACTCTCCTTGCGAGGAGGTACTGTGGGTACTGTGGGTACTCTCCTTGCGAGGAGGTACTGTGGGTACTGTGGGTACTGTGGGTACTCTCCTTGCGAGGAGGTACTGTGGGTACTGTGGGTACTCTCCTTGCGAGGAGGTACTGTGGGTACTGTGGGTACTGTGGGTACTCTCCTTGCGAGGAGGTACTGTGGGTACTGTGGGTACTCTCCTTGCGAGGAGGTACTGTGGGTACTGTGGGTACTGTGGGTACTCTCCTTGCGAGGAGGTACTGTGGGTACTGTGAGTACTCTCCTTGCGAGGAGGTACTGTGGGTACTGTGGGTACTGTGGGTACTCTCCTTGCGAGGAGGTACTGTGGGTACTGTGGGTACTCTCCTTGCGAGGAGGTACTGTGGGTACTGTGGGTACTGTGGGTACTCTCCTTGCGAGGAGGTACTGTGGGTACTGTGAGTACTCTCCTTGCGAGGAGGTACTGTGGGTACTGTGGGTACTCTCCTTGCGAGGAGGTACTGTGGGTACTGTGGGTACTCTCCTTGCGAGGAGGTACTGTGGGTACTCTCCTTGCGAGGAGGTAAATAGGTACTGTGCCTATTTTGAAAATGTTTTATGAGATTGGAGAATACATTGGGAGGGATCTTAGACAATTCCTCCTTACAGAATCTTTCTAGATCCTTGATATCCTCTGTCTGTGCTTATGGAATGCCTTTTTCAATTCAAACCATAGGTTTTAAATGGGGTTCAAGTCTGGAGACTGAGATGGCCATTGCAAAATTTAGATTTTGTGGATGTTGATGTGCTTGGGGTTATTGTCTTGTTGGAAGATCCACTTGTGGCTAAGTTTTAGCCTACTGGCAGTGGCAACCATGTTTTTGCCTAAAATGTTCTGGTCCTGGGTAAAGTTCATGATGCCTTTGACCTTAACAAGGGCCCAAGAATCAGTGGAAGCAAAATAGTCCCATAACATCAAAGGTCCACCACCATATTTTACAGTAGGTATGGGGATCTTTTCTGCTTTAATGCATCCTTATTTCAATGCCAAACCCACCACTGGTGTACGTGGCCAAAGAGCTCTATAAACATGTCATCCAACATATGTAAATGTCTGGAGTTTTCTAAATGGCATTGGCACTTGGATAGGATTCGGTGCTATGGTCAGATTACATGAAAATAGAGCTCTTTTGCCATGCACACCAATGGTGTAGGTATTCAAGTAGGTATTCAAGAGTATGCTGTGTCTCAACCGATGGCAGGCACAACACAAACACCTCAGATTTTGAAAAATAGGGTCTAAGCTACAACATATGTGAAAAATAATAATAATTTGAGTTTATGCGTTTCTGTAGATAATTGACATTAAATGCAAAAAAAAGAAATAATAATAATAATTAAGAAATTATACATTTTGAAAACCCTGTTTACAAGATTTTATATGATATCAAAATCAACGCTTGATCTTTTCCAGTGATGCAAAACGGGTCAACTTTGATCACCTTTATCTCCTCAATGTTTTGGCAAAAAAAGTAATTTTCTGACCATTTCTACCATGGGCAAACATGTATGATGGGCAGTTTTGTTCAGATCAAAAGGGGAGAGGTGAAAAAGTGATTGAAATCACGATCCAGTATTGAAAAATAACATTTTTTATATGTTTTTATTCAGAGGTGTAACAGTATTGCTTCCGTCCCTCTCCTCGCCCCTACCTTGGCTCGAACCAGGGACCCTCTCTGCACACATCGACAACAGCCACCCTCGAAGCATTGTTACCCATCGCTCCACAAAAGCCACGGCCATTGCAGAGCAAGGGGAACAACTACTTCAAGGTCTCAGAGCGAGTGACGTCACCAATTGAAACGCTATTAGCGCGCACCCCGCTAACTAGCTAGCCATTTCACATCGGTTACAGAGGCAGCTGCTATTCAATCTTGCATACTTTTTTTTACATTGCTTTCTTGGAAGCAAATATCTTTGTACACTTTTCTTTTACACATACTGTAGATGTTTCCGTTGTTCCCTCAGTATAGTCACTACAATACCATTTATCTGAACAGGCAGTACAGCATATAATAACAGATGGCATTTAACATTTCCCCCCCCCCTCTCAAGCTAAAACTAAAATCGCTTCAAATTCCATATGATTTATTTCCTAATAATATCATAGCTGACTGTGAAATTACCAAGTGGATCTGCATGACTATGTGCTAGGACTGAGTTGCCATTGAGAGGGCAGCAGTGTGCATTTTGAATGACTACACTAGACTGACTACTATGTGCCATCTGCAGATCACATGAATTAGACTGTGGTTCATTTGATATGAGCACTGAATCAACATTGTAAGTGGTTTTACTGAGTGGGATGTGTTCAGTTCAGGGTGGATGAATTATACATAAAGGAAGACTTCTAAAAGCAGCGTTGGTAGTAGTAGAGTGGTTCACTGGAAACTGTCATTTGGTTTATGTGACTGGAAACCTAGTGCTAACTACTGTAACAGCCTTCCCATATACAAATTTAGTACCCTAGTACGCTGTACAAGTCTACACTAGTAACAGCCTTGTATCTCTAGAAATGGTTTGGCTCAATTTTGCAGACATATTGTAGTTTAAGGAAATGTACAGACATCCTTTAGGTTTGCATTTACTGAGTGGAATTGGTATCAACAACGAACTGATTTCTCACTACCAGAGTAAAGTAGTTCTTGAAATTCAGGAAAGAGAGCAGTGACAATTTTCAAAAGCGTTCTAGACCTGCTTTATTTGTTCATGTGAAGCCTTGGGCAAGTCTCACCTTGACATATAGGTCTGCTTTTGGCACAACTATGAGATAACATATTCTGCAGGAAAATCTATAAATACACAGATAGACCTGTCAGTCTGCGGACTCAGCTCGGGTCGAGCTGTCTGACTGTGTTTCTGGTGTGGAGAGAGAGAAAACACAACGCCCCGGGCTGATAAGGACTGGCACTGATATGGTGGCCAAGCTAATTAGCCAAAGAAGAAGCTAATCTACCAGGGAACACTAGGTGAACAACCCCAGTGGAGCTGCCTGACATGGGGCTGCCATCGATAGCTGATAGTCGAGCCGAGTTCAAGTGATTTTTTTTGTGGGAAATAAAGTGTATTTTCTCAGACCGCCATCTGGCTCCGAGACAAATGTGTATAGCAGTGCCAGTTTCACTTTGGATCCAATTCTTGGAGGTCTCTTTGATGCAAATTGTATGTGCATACAGTGCACTACTTTAACCAGCTGCACACTAACTCTTTCCTCCATTGTGTTGCACATGTACAAAATTAGACTGTAGAACAGTAATGAATTATTATTACAGTATGTCAATTGTTACTGCATTTCTCTCTTAGCTGGCTGTTGTTCCGTGTCAAGTCCAGCTATTCGGCTAATTTGGACTGTGGCTGGAGCACTGTGGGGCAGCTGCAGCTCGATGCCTCCTGGCAGTTCTATTTTTTAGAAAGTGCTCATTAAATCCACAAACCAATTTGTTTGGGGGAGAGGAGGGGCAGGCTGAAGGAGCAACATGCACAATGGATCCAGTTTCTCTGTTGGCCCCCTCAGCAACCCCCAATGAGATGCCACTTGTGGCACAGTGCCAGTGTCCGCTCAAAGCTGGTCTTTCATTGGCTCATACGCATAAAAGGAGGATTTGTTTTTGCTAGAAAGATACTCTTCTCATTTCCTCCACACCGTGTTTGCATATTATGGACTGTGTAGCGTACGTGGGATTAATTAAAACCTCTCATGTTATCACTGTAACAAATTCAAATGAGATTTGCATGATGCTCCTTATGCACATACAGTGGCTTGCGAAAGTATTAACCCCCTTGGCATTTTTCCTAATTTGTTGCCTTACAACCTGGAATTAAAATAGATTTTTTGGGGGGGTTTGTATCATTTGATTTTCACAACATGCCTACCACTTTGAAGTTGCAAAATATTTTTTATTGTGAAACAAACAAGAAATAAGACAAAAAACTGAAAGCTTAAACGTGCATAGTTATTCCCCCCCCTCCCCCTCCCCCAAAGTCAATACTTTGTAGAGGCACCTATTTCAGAAATTACAGCTGCACGTCTCTTGGGGTATGTCTCTATAAGCTTGGCACATCTAGCCACTGGGATTTTTGCCCATTCTTCAAGGCAAAACTGCTCCAGCTCCTTCAAGTTGGATGGGTTCCGCCGCTGTACTGCAATCTTTAAGTCAGACCACAGATTCTCAATTGGATTTAGGTGTGGGCTTTGAATAGGCCATTCAAAGACATTTAAATGTTTCCCCTTAAACCACTCAAGTGCTGCTTTAGCAGTATGCTTAGGGTCATTGTCCTGCTGGAAGGTGAACCTCCGTCCAAGTCTCAAATCTCTGGAAGACTGAAAAAGGTTTCCCTCAAGAATTTCCCTGTATTTAGCTCCATCCATCATTCCTTCAATTCTGACTAGTTTCTCACTCCCTGCCACTGAAAAACATCCCCACAGCATGATGCTGCCACCACCATGCTTCACTGTGGTTATGGTGTTCTCGTGGGATGAGGTGTTGGGTTTGCGCCAGACATAGAGTTTTCCTTGATGGCCAAAAAGCAACATTTTGGTCTCATCTGACCAGAGTACCTTCTTCCATATGGTTGGGTAGTCTCTCACATGCCTTTTGGGTGAACAACACATGTGTTTGCTTATTTATTTCTTTAAGCAAAGGCTTGTTTCTGGCCACTCTTCCGTAAAGCCCAGCTGTGTGGAGTGTACGGCTTGAAGTGGTCCTATGGACAGATACTCCAATCTCCGCTGTGGAGCTTTACAGGTCCTTCAGGGTTATATTTGGTCTCTTTGTTGCCTCTCTGATTAATGCCCTCCTTGCCTGGTCTGTGAGATTTGGTGGGCGGCCCTCTCTTGGCAGGTTTGTTGTGTTGCCATATTCTTTCCATTTCTTTGTAATGGATTTAATGGTGCTCCGTGGGATGTTCAAAGTTTCTGATATTTTCTATAACCAAACCCTGATCTGTACTTCTCCGCAACGTTGTCCCTGACCTGTTTGGAGAGATTCTTGGTCTTCATGGCGCCGCTTGCTTGGTGTTACAGACTCTGGGGCTAATCAGAACAGGTGTATATATACTGAGATCGTGTGACAGATCATGTGACACTTAGATTGCACACAGGTGGACTTTATTTAACTAATTAAGTGACTTCTGAAGGTAATTGGTTGAACCAGATCGTATTTAGGGGCTTCATAGCAAAGGGGGGGACTACATAAGCACACACCACTTTTCAGTTTTCAATTTTTTATAATTTTTTGAAACAAGTAATTTAAAAAATATATATTTCACCAATTTGGACTTTTATGTGTATGTCCATTACATGAAATCCAAATAAAAATCAATTTAAATTACTAGTTGTAATGCAAACAAAATAGGACAAATGCCAATGGGAATGAATACTTTGCACGGCACGGTACAGTAATGTACAGTGTGGAACCTAGGTAATTATTTATAACAGCACTCTCTGCTATTGGATTTGAGACTCATTGAAAATGTACAGACAAACAAATTTCAGAGATTAACCTCACTGGATGAATTGAGGCTGGGGGTTGGGATTTGAGCCGGAGCAAAGTGACAAAGTAATTGGATTGCGACAAGCGAGCAGCGTAATTCCGTGGATTTAATAGAGCTCCATTCCTCATGTTATTTCCCAACAGCACAATAATAGACAGAGCATGATTACAGTTTCATGGATGACCGTTTCGTAGAACATGTATGGACAGAAGCAATCTCAAAGCACAATTTTGACGTTCTGCTCTGTATCTGAGCTTCATGTAGCAAATGAGACTAGTAAAGGCATTATCGGTTTTGATGATGAGTTCATTTTTAGTGTCATTCACATATAATGTATGATCAGGCTTGAGTCAATTGAATATCCGTGAGTTAATAGAATCCAAAGGGAAATCTATAATACTCTCTACATCTTCTGGAATTCAGAAGAGCAGTGTCTGATGGCTTCAAGGCTGATTCCAATACTTAAAGGGGTAATCTGTGAAGAATAAAACGTACAAATGCCCCAAGAAGTTAGTTCAACTGTTGTACCCCATTAGAACACAAGTTAAAAGCTTATTTAACTGCATTGTTTTTAACAATCCGTATCCGAATCAGAATTAGAATCAGCTTTATTCTCCAAGTTTATTTACAGATACTCAGAGCGCTGCTAGTGATATACAATTATTATAATTTTTTAAACCTTTATTTAACTAGGCCTACCCTAGCCAAACCCTCCCCTAACCCGGACAACGCTTGGCCAAACATTTAGAGACAGTGGAGTTTAAACAAAGTTTACATACATTATATACAACTAGGTAAAGTGAGCATAGAGCTAGCTATAAGGGGTGGCAGGTAGCCTAGTGGTTTGAGCATTGGGCTAATAAATGAAAGGTTGCTAGATTGAATCCCTGAGCTGACAAGGTAAACATCTGGCGTTCTGCCCCTGAACAAGGCAGTTAACCCACTGTTCCTAGGCTGTCATTGAAAATAAGAATTTGTTCTTATCTGATTTGCCTAGTTAAATAAAGGTTAAATAAGAGAATGAGCTGTATAGCCTTACAACCAGTGGTGGAAAAAGTACCCAATTCTCATACTTTCAATTAAGATACCTTAATAGAAAATAACTAAAGTTATCCGGTAAAACACTACTTAACAAAACATCTAAAAGTATTTCATTTTAAATATACTAAAGTGTCAAAAGTAAAAATATAATTCATGAAATATGCTTAAGTATCAAAAGTAAAAGTATAAATAATTTCAAATTCCTTACATTAAGCAAACCAAACAGCACCATCTTGTTTATTTATGGCTAGCCGGGGGCACACTCCAGCACTCAGACATAATTTACAAATGAAGCATGTGTGTTTAGTGAATCTGCCAGATCAGAGGCAGTAGGGATGATCAGGGATGTTATTATTTATTTATTTACTATATATTTTTAACCTTTATTTAACTAGGCAAGTCAGTTTAGAACAAATTCTTATGTTCTCTTGATAAGCGCGTGAATTGAACCATTTTCCTGTCCTGCTAAGCATTGAAAATGTAGTGAGTATTTCTGGGTGTCAGAAAATGTAGGGAGTTTTCTTTAGGAATATAGTGAAGTTAAAGTAAAAGCTGTCAAAAATAGAAACAGTAAATTAAAGTACAGATACCACAAAAAACTGCTTAACTAGTACTTTAAAGTACTTTACACCACTGCTTAAAACAATGGTTAAAACTATAGTTTAGGTCTCATGGATTGGCCAGTCCCTGCCTCCATTGCTCTGTCTATAAATGTGAGAGTAGGTATATTTCTCTTGCCCCATTCTTCATCTGTTTACCAAAATAGTGGCTGGTTGCACGCCTTGTTGTTTTTCTAAACTGCAGATTGCCCGTTTAAAGGGATATTACTGTCTAAAATCAAAGTTAGTTAGATTTTTTTTCAGACCTCAAAAGTAGTCTGATGTCAGGAGGAATCAATGTCCCAGCGTCATCAGCTTAGTAGATCCAGCTATCAACTCTAAATTAATTGGTAAAGATATGCACAGAATAAAATCAGAAAATTATATGTTGGTTCTATTTTTAATTCATTTTCTTTTGAATTTTACCCCTTTTTCTCCCCAATTTCGTAGTATCCAATTGTTGTAGTAGCTACTATCTTGTCTCATCGCTACAACTCCCGTACGGGCTCGGGAGAGACGAAGGGCGTCCTCCGATACACAACCAACCAAGCCGCTGCTTCTTTAACACAGCGCACATCCAACCCGGAAGCCAGCCGCACCAATGCGCCGGAGGAAACACCGTGCACCTGGCCACCTTGGCTAGCGTACACTGCGCCCAGCCCGCCACAGGAGTCACTGGTGCGCGATGAGACAAGGACACCCCTACCGACCAAGCCCTCCCTAACCCGGGCGACGCTAGGCCAATTGTGCGTCGCCCCACGGACCTCCCGGTCGCGGCCGGTTACGACAGAGCCTGGGCGCGAACCCAGGACTCTGATGGCACAGCTGGCGCTGCAGTACAGCGCTCTTAACCACTGCACCACCCGGGAGGCCTCTTTAATTAATTTTCAACATTGTATCTATACAACATATGATCTGGGACATGGACAATTTACAACATTATTCTACTTTTGAGGTGTAACAAAACTTCAGACAAACTTTGATTTTGAAGCGAAATGTCCCTTTAATCCCCTGTGTGGGTTAAACCCAAAGATCAGTTAGATTTGCCCATTTATTTAGGAGATAATTTTTCATGGTTGAGTGTTACCTGCCCTTTATGATTCACCCATCTAGTCCAGTAACAGATTTAATTGTTAATGTATGCACTTGCTTGTGTCTCTACTACCCATTCCCTTTTGCCCTCTCTTGAATACTGCGGGCGTGTTCCTCTGGCTAGGCGTGTCTGACGCATACCAGATCTTACAACTCCTGGATAGGTATTTAAAGTACAAGCTAACCACATTGCATGTTATAGCAATCTGGTGCCCGACGGCACAGTCAATGAGAACCATTGGTTGATGCATGTGACGTCTGAGCAGGGGAATGCGACCTACATCTTCACCACTTTGGGCTGTCAAACATGTGACACATGCAGGTTTTTTTGATGCAGGCACTGTGTGATGAAGTGATGCTGGTCTCAGTCTGTGTTGACCAGAAGGGGGAGCCATTTTGTTAACACAGTGCCCTGCACTGTCCCCCTATGTAGTGGCACTGCATATAATATTTGTGAATCCTCATTTCCTTCAGCTCACAAGATGGTGAAATGTAATGTTTGTGTGATTACTTATTATGCTTTGTAAGAGATCTAGGTACGTAACATAGGCCTACCTCTGGTCTCCTACATACAGCGAGAGCTGCATCTGTGTAATACATTGTGTGTGGGAGAAGAGGTTATGAGGGATGTACTCTTTAACATAAAAAATCTATAATCAAAGACTTGCCAAGGTCTGAAAAGAGCTTACATGTTACACTGTTACCTTTTTCAAGTTTTACATTTATGTAAATACTTCAGAAGTGAACCTATTGATTCATCACATTTTTATTTAATTTGAAGCACAATTAATTAATCCCTGCAAATCTAAGCAGGGTGCAATAAGCTGACATACTGTATATAATTATTTTCAGATAATGGATCATTTAGCTATTTCATTTAGAATTGTAGGTATTATAAAAAATATATAAAACGTATATAAAAAAAATGTATAAAATAATCAATTTGGCTCATAGAAACACATTGAATAACACATTCATATATGGCAAAAAAGAGAGTCAACAAATAAATCATAAGGAATAAGGTTTTGAAGTGTCTGTCCTATATCTAGGAGATATACTGTATATATACACTGAACAAAAATATAAATGCAACATGCAACAATTTCAATGATTTGACTGAGTTACAGTTCATATAAGGAAATAACGAAATTAGGCCCTAATCTATCGATTTCACATGACTGGGCAGGGGCGCAGCCATTGGTGGGCCAGGGAGGGCATAGGCCAATCCACTGGGGAGCCAGGCCCAGCCAATCCGAATACATTTTTCCTAACAAATGGCTTTATTACAGACAGAAATACTCCTCAGTTTCATGTTGTCTGCAGTTGTGAGGCCGGTTGGACATACTGCCAAATTCTCTAAAACAACATTGGGAGGCAGCTTATGGTGAAGAAATTAACATTAAATTATCTGGCAACAACTCTGGTGGACATTCTTGCAGTCAGCATGACAATTGTATGCTCCCTCAAAACTTGAGACATCTGTGGCATTGTGTTATGTGACAAAATGACACATTTCAGAGTGGCCTTTTATTGTCCACAGCACAAGGTGCACCTGTGTAATGATCATCTTGTTTAATCAGCTTCCTGATATTCCACACTTGTCAGTTGGATTGATTATCTTGGCAAAGGAGAAATTCTCAATAACAACATTTGAGAGAAATAAGATTTTTGTGTGTATGGAAAATTTAAGCTCAGGAAACATGGGACCAACACTTGTGCATTTTTTGTTGTTGTTCAACGACAGTGTGGTTTCTCTTTGCTTATTTGAGCTGTTCTTGCCATACTATGGACTTAGCCCTATTTGATAAAAGACCATCTTCTGTATACCACCACTACCTGGTCACAACACAACTAATTGGCTCAAATGCATTAAGAAGGAAAGGCACACACGGCACACCTGTTAATTGAAATGCATTCCAGGTGACTACCTCATGAAGCTAGTTGAGAGAATGCCAAGAGTGTACAAAGCTGCCATCAAGGTAGCCTGGCTACTTTGAAGAATCTAGAAATAGCAAGAATAGAAAATATATTTGGATATATTTATCACTCTTTTGGTTACTACATGATTCCATATGTGTTATGTTATAGTTTTGATGTCGTCAATATTATTCTGCAATGTAGAAAATAGTAAAAATAAAGAAAAACCTTGGAATGAGAAGGTGTGTCCAAACTTTTGATCAGTACCAGTTACCTTCAGACTAGTGTTTACCGGTTATCTTCAAAACAGAAAACACTGTGTTCGTGACGGTCTCCCCTTTCCATACATTGGTCATAGTAGTTTGTAGGCCAAACCATTCAGGCATTACAGATGATTTCGTGAGAAGACCGATTTTCGGGGTGTCTCAAACATTGCTGTACCTCGGCCACGTTCCACCGCAGATGTGGAAGGCCGCCATAGGTGGTTGCGGTGGATTAAGACGCAGCCCAACAGATATCTCTAGCTTAAACTGATGGATATTGATGGGGATTTTTAAATTTAAGAAAAATGTATTGGCAGACTGATACATCAATTTACTTAGCTTTGTGCCAATTAACTGTACTTGGACATTTAAACACGTATCAGTTCAAGTAATGTTATGTATTTATAATGAGTATAGAAACAGACTGTGTTTTAGCCCAATGGCAACCACTCTACTCAACATGTGACCAATTGCATATACAGTAGATGACTCAGGTAAAAATACTCCACTCGCCACACATAATGACCATACATGGCTGGTTTTAAGACACTGAAGTGAGCGCGCTTAGTCAAATTCACCTGGGTACAGTTATTCTAGGGAGGCGAACAAGTTAAAATGTCACCAGGGACAACTCTCACCATTTGGTTAAAATAAGTGAATAGCAGACACAGCCTTAGCTCTATTCCTCTTCATTGCACACCATTTCATGGGAAATATACCTTACGTTTCTGAGGACGTTTCTGCCCTCAACTTGGTCTTTTTGTTTCTTTCCCACGTCTTATTAAATATTTAAACAAGTCTGACAATGCCTGAAAAGCTCAACCTACCATGAAAGAATGGAAAATGCACGAGAGGACTTCGAAAGAACAAACCCAGGAGAGAGAGAAAAAATATATTTCATCAAAGTAATCACAGGTTACTACGTGTGTGTGTGTGTGTGTGTGTGTGTGTGTGTGTGTGTGTGTGTGTGTGTGTGTGTGTGTGTGTGTGTGTGTGTCTCTCAGAGCAAAATAGTTGAATAGTTAATTGTTGACAGCATACAAATAGATTTGATTTTCACATAACATGCAGTATTCTGGGTAAGGGATGCACTCGCAACCACCACAACCACCAAGATGCACAGTCAGCAAGATGCGTGACCAAATGATGAAAACATCATTATAAACGCCAAGTGTGCTTGATAAATAGTGAAAATCAGCACAAAAGCAATAATGCGTTATAATGCACATGTTGACATGACAGCAGTAAAAAATAGTCAATTATTATCAGCACGTGCTTACATGGTGTGCATATTCAAGCAATGGCATCAATTGGAAAATGTCCATGTCACATAAACAAGGAAAGATGGTGAGTGCATTGCTAATGTTGTTGTATTTGGAACATGGTAGTTTGTTGGTGATGTGGACACCAAGAAACTTGAAACTTTCGACCCCCTCCACTACAACCCTATTGATGTTAATGGGGGCCTGTTTGGCCCGCCTTTTCCTGTAGTCCACGATCGTCTCCTTTCTCGCTCACATTGACGGCGTGGTGTTACCACAATTCCATGTATCTGACTTCCTCCCTATACACTGTCTCATCATTGTCGTGATCAGGCCTACCACTGTTGTGTCGTCAGCAAACTTAATGATGGTGTTGGAGATGTGTTTGGCCACACAGTCATGGGTGAACAGGGAATACAAGAGGGGACTAAGCACACACCCCTGAGGGGCCCCAGTGTTGAGGACTAATGTGGCAGATGTGTTGTTGAATACACTTACCACCTGGGGGTGGCCTTCAGGAAGTCCAGGATCCAGTGGCAGAGGGAGGTGTTTTTTCCCATGGTCCTTAGCTTAGTGATGAGCTTTGTGATTTAAAAAAATGCTTTATGGCGAAAGCATACCTTACGATTATTTGAGAACATAGCCCGGCAGACAAATCATTACAAACAGTAATCAGCCAAGTAGAAGAGTTACACAAGTCAGAAATAGAGATAAAACTAATCCCTTACCTTTGATGATCTTCATATGGTTGCACTCAGAAGACATTCATTTACTCAATAAATGTTCCTTTGGTTCGATAAAGTCTCTTTATATCCAAAACCCTCCGTTTTGTTCACCCGTTTTCTTTAGTAATCCACAGGCTCAAACACAGTCCAAACAGGCAGACAAAAAAATCCAAATTGTATTCACAAAGTTCATAGAAACATGTCAAACGATGTTTACATTCAATCCACAGGTTGTTTTTAGCCTAAATGATCTATAATATTTCAACAGGACAATAACGTCATCAATATAAAAGGTAGACAAGAAATGCACATGCGCATGAAAAAGCTCTGTGACACGTCAGGGTCCACTCATTCAGACTGCTCTTACTCCCTCATTTATCAGAATACAAGCCTGAAACAATTTCTAAAGGCTTTTGACATCTAGTGGAAGGCATAGGAACTGCAATTCGAGTCCTAAGTCAATGGATACTGTAATGGCATTGAATAGAAAACTAAGTACTTCCTGAATGGATTTTTCTCAGGTTTTCGCCTGCCAAATCAGTTATGTTATACTCACAGACACTATTGTAACAGCTTTGGAAACTTTAGATTGTTTTCTATCCAAAATCAACCAGTTATATCCATATCATATCTTCTGGGTCCGAGTAGCAGGTCATTTAATTTGGGCATGCTTTTCATCCAAAATTCCGAATGCTGCCCCCTACCCTAGAGACGTTAAAGGCCTTGCTCATATCGAGCGTGATCACACAGTCGTCTGAAACGTCTGGTGCTCTCATTTATGCTTAATTGTTGCACGCCTCGAAGCGAGCATAAAAGGTATTTAGCTCGTATGGTAAGCTCGCGTCACTAGGCAGCTCGCAGCTCGCAGCAGCTCGCAGCAGCTCACAGCAGCTTGCAACAGGTTCCCTTTGTAGTTTTCAAGCCCTGCCACATCCAACGAGTGTCAGAGCCAATGTAGTAGGATTCAATCTTAGTCCTGTATTGACGCTTTGCCTATTTGATGGTTCATCTGAGGGAGTTGCGTGATTTCTTATAAGCATCCAAATTAGTGTCTCGCTCCATGAAAGCGGCAACTCTAGCCTTTAGCTCGGTGCGGATATGTACGTATGTACAGTCACTGTAGGGATGACGTCATCAATGCACTTATTGATAAAGCCGGTGACTGAGGTGGTACATTCCTCAATGCCATTGGATGAATCCCAGAATATATTCCAGTCTGTGCAAAACAGTCCTGTAGCGTAACATCTGCGTCATCTGACCACTTCCATATTGAGTGAGCCACTGGTACTTCTGGCTTTAATTTTTGCGTGTAAGCAGAAATCAGGATGATATAATTATGGTTAAATCTGTCAAATGGAGGGCAAGGGGGAGCTTTGTAAGCGTCTTTGTGTGTGGAGTAAAGGCTGCACGTGACATGCTGGTACAGTGGTTCTTCCTTCTTAAGGGACACCTTAGCGGGACACCTTCAGGTGATACTGGAGGGTGCGCAATACAAATAAATAATAATAAAAATGATGGATATTAAACATTTAGGTACATTTAAGTGTCTTATATCGGTTGAAAGCTTAACTTATTGTTAATCTCCCTGCACTGCATCTACCCCTAAACTTTGTTTCAACAAGTAAACATTTTTTTCTATTAAATCCTCAGATACCCTAAAATATAATCAAACTATAATATTTCTTACGGAAATAAGTATGTTCAATAGGAAACCAATGTTAGCAGGTGCATCCTGTCTTCATGGTAAGCCAACACTGATTTCCAAGACTGTGTCCTTGTACTAAAACTGATATTTCCTATTTGTTTTAGAAGTTACAAGCCTGAAACCTTGTACATAGACTGCTGACACCCTGTGGAAGCCATAGGAATCAAATCAAATCAAATGTTATTTGTCACATACACATGGTTAGCAGATGTTAATGCGAGTGTAGCGAAATGCTTGTTCTTCTAGTTCCGACAATGCAGTAATAACTAACGAGTAATCTAACCTAACAATTCCACAAGTACTACTTTATACACACACGTGTAAAGGCATAAAGAATATGTACATAAAGATATATAAATGAGTGATGGTACAGAACGGCATAGGCAAGATGCAGTAGATGGTATCGAGTACAGTATATACATATGAGATGAGTAATGTAGGGTATGTAAACATAAAACTGGCATAGTTTAAAGTGGCTAGTGATACATGTATTACATATAGATGGCAAGATGCAGTCGATGATATAGAATACAGTATACACATATGAGATGTGTAATGTAGGGTATTAAACATTATATTAAGTGGCATTGTTTAAAGTGGCTAGTGATACATTTTTTTGACATCAATTTCCATTATTGAAGTGAGCTGGAGTTGAGTCAGTATGTTGGCAGCAGCCACTCAATGTTAGTGGTGGCTGTTTAACAGTCTGATGGCCTTGAGATAGAAGCTGTTTTTCAGTCTCTCGGTCCAAGCTTTGATGCACCTGTACTGACCTCGCCTTCTGGACGATAGCGGGATGAACAGGCAGTGGCTCGGGTGGTTGTTGTCCTTGATGATCTTTATGGCCTTCCTGTGACATTCGGTGGTGTAGGTGTCCTGGAGGGCAGGTAGTTTGCCCACAGTGATGCGTTGTGCAGACCTCACTACCCTCTGGAGAGCCTTACGGTCGTGGGCGGAGCAGTTGCCGTACCAGGCGGTGATAAAGCCCGACAGGATGCTCTCGATTGTGCATCTGTAGAAGTTTGTGAGTGCTTTTGGTGACCAGCCAAATTTCTTCTGCCTTCTGAGGCGCTGTTGCGCCTTCTTCACAACACTGTCTGTGTGGGTGGACCAATTCAGTTTGTCCGTGATGTGTACGCCGAGGAACTTAAAACTTACAACCCTCTCCACTACTGTCCCGTCGATGTGGATAGGGGGGTGCTCCCTCTGCTGTTTCCTGAAGTCCACGATCATCTCCTTTGTTTTGTTGACGTTGAGTGTGAGGTTATTTTCCTGACACCACACTCCGAGGACCCTCACCTCGTCCCTGTAGGCCGTCATGTCGTTGTTGGTAATCAAGCCTATCACTGTAGTGTCGTCCGCAAACTTGATGATTGAGTTGGAGGCGTGCATGGCCACGCAGTCGTGGGTGAACAGGAAGTACAGGAGAGGGCTCAGAACCACCCTTGTGGGGCCCCAGTGTTGAGGATCAGCGGGGTGGAGATGTTGTTACCTACCCTCACCACCTGGGGGCGGCCCGTCAGGAAGTCCAGTACCCAGTTGCACAGGGCGGGGTCGAGACCCAGGGTCTCGAGCTTGATGATGAGTTTGAAGGGTGTTATGGTGTTAAATGCTGAGCTTTAGTCGATGAACAGCATTCTTACATAGGTATTCCTCTTGTCCAGATGGGTTAGGGCAGTGTGCAGTGTGATTGCGTTTGCGTCGTCTGTGGACCTATTGGGGCGGTTAGCAAATTGGAGTGGGTCTAGGGTGTCAGGTAGGGTGGAGGTGATATGGTCCTTAACTCGTCTCCCAAAGCACTTCATGATGACGGAAGTGAGTAGTCGTTTAGCTCAGTTACCTTAGCTTTCTTGGGAACAGGAACAATAATGGCCCTCTTGAAGCATGTGGGAACAGCAGACTAAGGTTTGATTGAATATGTCCGTAAACGCACCAGCCAGCTGGTCTGCACATGCTCTGAGGACACGGCTGGGGATGTCGTCTGGGCCTGCAGCCTTGCGAGGGTTAACACGTTTTGTGTTTTACTCACGTCAGCTGCAGTGAAGGAGAGTCCGCAGGTTTTTGTAGCGGGCCGTGTCAGTTGGACTGTATTGTTCTCAAAGCGAGCAAAGAAGTTGTTTACTCTGTCTGGGAGCAAGACATCCTGGTCTGCGACGGGGCTGGTTTTCTTTTTGTAATCCGTGATTGACTGTAGACCCTGCCACATACCTCTTGTGTCTGAGCTGTTGAATTGCAACTCTACTTTGTCTCTATACTGATGCTTAGCTTGTTTGATTTCCTTGTGGAGGGAATAGCTACACTGTTTGTATTCGGTCATGTTTCCGGTCACCTTGCCCTGATTAAAAGCAGTGGTTCACGCTTTAGGTTTCGCACGAATGCTGCCATCAAGCCACGGTTTCTGGTTTGGGAATGCCTCAGGATATGTAGTTTCCAGTTTACATAGAGTCAAATAAAGTTTGTTCAGTGCCATCGATGTGTCTGCTTGGGGGGGAATATATGCGGCTGTGATTTTAATCGAAGAGAATTTTCTTGGTAGATAATGCAGTCGACATTTGATTGTGAGGAATTTTAAGTCAGGTGAACAGAAGGACTTGAGTTCCTGTATGTTGTTATGATCACACCACGTCTCGTTAATCATAAGGCATCCCCCCCCCCCCCCCCCCGCCCCTCTTCTTACCAGAAAGATGCTTGTTTCTGTCAGCGGAAGGCGTGAAGAAACCAGCTGGGTTCACCGACTCCGATAGCGTCTCTCGAGTGAGCCATGTTTCCGTGAAGCAAAGAACGTTACAGTCTCTGATGTCTCTCTGGAATCCTACCGTTGCTTGGATTTCATCAACCTTGTTGTCAAGAGACTGGACATTGGCGAGTAGTATGCTAGGGAGTGGTGTGCGATGTGCCCGTCTCCGGAGCCTGACCAGAAGACAGCTTTGTTTGCCCCTTTTACAGCAACGTTGTTAAGGTTCGCCGGCTGGGATCCGATCCATTGTCCTTGGTGGAAGGTAACGCTTCGGGAAAGTCATATTCCTGGTCGTAATGATTGTGAGTTGACGTTGCTCTCATATTCAGTAGTTCATCCCGACTGTATGTAATGAAACCTAAGATTACCTGGGGTACCAATGTAAGAAATAACACGTAAAAAAACAAAATACTGCATAGTTTCCTAGAAACGCGAAGCGAGGCGGCCATCTCTGTCGGCATCCTGGGAGCTAATTTTATACTTGCCATTGTAAGAGCATGGTCT
The DNA here is from genome assembly GCF_045791955.1 of Oncorhynchus clarkii lewisi. Classification (NCBI taxonomy): domain Eukaryota; kingdom Metazoa; phylum Chordata; class Actinopteri; order Salmoniformes; family Salmonidae; genus Oncorhynchus; species Oncorhynchus clarkii. The sequence goes on along the minus strand of NC_092160.1, from coordinate 16,272,708 downwards.
TTCTCAACAAAATAAATTCAGGTTGGTTTTTATTTGGATTTTCTCCTAGAATATCTATTGTGTTATATTCTCCTACATTAGTTAAAACATTTCTACAAACCTCAAAGTGTTTTCTTTCCAATGGTACCAATTATATGCATATCCTGGCTTCAGGGCCTGAGCAACAGGCAGTTTACTTTGGGCACGTCATTCAGGCGGAAATTCTGAAAAAAGGGGCCTAGCCCTAAGAAGTTTTTAAAGTTACGAGTTTATGCTGCGACTGTTTGTGGTAGATGGTGGCATTCTGTCATTGCACCGCACTATCACAAGGGGAATTAGAACTCTGATCTATCGGTAGTCTAAACTGTAGCAATTAATGGAGGCATTTTCAGTCCGAGAGTCTCTCCTCTGGCACTAGAGTCCTGCATCAGGCATCGACAACAAAAACTATTGGTGGTCCTGGAGTTAAGAGAGAACTTGGATAAATACAGTGGGGGAATTTCACTTGACATGTGGACTGACAATTTTCCCAAAAATAGGCACGGTGGGATTTTGGTTTCTCTCCCTCTAAAAACAGAAACAAATAATTATAAATAACAAACTGGCTATATTTACAAATTAGTAAGAATGTCTCATCTCATGTTCAAGAATGGCCTTTTTCTCTTTATTCAGATTACAATCGCTCACTTTCGGTTATTTGAAATGACATCATCTCCAAAATCTTGTTATTTTTTAAACAAAGCAATTATTATTATTAACCCTGCATTATAATTATGTAAAAGCCCATTAGATATTCTCACATATCAGATTTGCCCTAACTATGCCCCTTAGATTTTAATTTAGAATCCTCCAATCCTTTAAATGTAATAATTGGTGGAGAGTTAGGTGGAGTTGAAGAGGGTGAGGAACGAGATGGAGTCACAATCCATGCCAGGCAAACATGCAGATGATTATTTCAACTACATTTTAGTTGCAAAAAGTTTGATTGGGTTTAAATCAGGAGACCTACATGCAGAGATTAATTTGTTTTTTGTTGATACACTGTAGGCCTACAGTAGGCAACATGAGTTTCACTAATGTTGAGAAATGTGCTTTTAAAAGTGTTGTAGGTCTTATTTATTAATTTGTATTTAACCTTTATTTTCCTACTTAAATGTCTACTTACTCTGCTGGCATCTTGACCCAGTTTATGCCATCATTTGCAATGCATATCATAATGAATTACTATGGGAATAAATGGAAGAGGCAAGTGGAGGGGGAGGGGGGGGAGTAAGGAACTTCTGTCGGCACTGGAGGCCATTTGAAAACATGTTTTCACAAGGGCTATTAGCAGGACAATAGACATGATGTGGTCCCAAAAACACCGATTGTGGCTAATCTCTGGCAGATGATTACATGGGCTGCTTTATATAATGAACATTTATTGATTTATTCATTTTTCCATATTTTCTCATTGTTTCTGTGATCAAAAAATAAAATTAACATTCAAATTAAATTCTTTAAGAGTCCTGTTTAAGTAGTATTTTTGTATTGTGATACTTTAAGGAAGACAATTGATCAACAATGACTGACACAATGGCTGGCAAATAGGTGTGGCAATATCATCTGCAATTATCCTCCATAATTTTCCATCCAAGTTGTGAGACCCCAGTGGCTTGTCATTGTTGATAGACAAAACTTTACGGAATTAAAAATTACAATAGTCTTTTATAATTTGATCAGTTATACTTGGATGTGTAGTGTCAGCATTTGTTACGGGCATGTCATGCTTAAGTTTGCTAATCTTGGCAATAAAAAATGATTTAAGTAGTTGGCAATATCAGTGGGTTTTGTGATGAATGAGCAATTTGATTCGATGAATGATAGAGCTGAGTTTTCCTTTTTTCCCAAAATGTAATTTAAGGTTCTCCAAAAGTTTTACTATCATTGTTTGTCATTTATCTTTGTTCCGTAGTGTAGTTTATTCTTTTTTTTATTCAGTTTAGTCACACAATTTCTCAATTTGCAGTACATTTGCCAATCAGTTGTGCAGTCAGACTTATCTTCCATTCTTTATGCATCATCCTTCTCAACCTTAAAATGTTTCAATTCCTCATCAATCCACAGGGATTTAACAGTTTTTACAGTCATTTTTTGCATGCTTATTAGTAACTGGGATAAGCAATTTCATAAATTTGTCAAGTGCAGCATCTGGTTGCTCCTCATTACACACCACAGACCAACAAATATGATTTACATCAACAACATAGGAATCACTACAAAAGTTATAGTGTGACCTATAATGCACTATTTTAGGCCCAGCCTTTGGAACTTTGGTTTTCCTAGCTTTGGCTACTATATTGTGATCACTACATCTGATGGATTTGAATAATGACTTGAAGTACATTTCTGCAGCATTAGTAAAGATGAGATCAATACATGTTGATGATTTAATTCCTGTGCTCTTTGTAACTACACTAATAAGTTGACTGATAACCTGAACAAGCACTAGTTACAGTTTGAAGCTTTCTCTTGAGTGGGCAGCCTGATGAAAGCCAGTCAATATTTAAATCACCCAGAAAATATACCTCTCACATACATTATCAAGCAATTCACACATGTTATCCAGATACTGACTGTTATCACTTGGTGGTCTATAGCAAATTCCCACCAGTATAGGCTTTGGGTGAGGCAGATTAACCTGTAGCCATATTACCTCAACAGTATTTAGCATGATATCTCCACTAAGCTTTATAGGAATGTGGTTCTGAATATAAATGGCAACACGTCCACCTTTGGCTTTTCTGTTGATGTCATAACCATATATTTATACCACTGTATCATCAAAGGTATTATCTAGTAAGTGAGTTTCAGAGATTGTCACAATATGAATGTCATCTGTTACTAGCAAATTATTGATTTCGTATTTTTAGCACTTTTCTGGGATGCTTGATTGTTTTCATTGCTTTACTGGGAAGCTTAGCAAAAGCAGACATGCTCATGTTATTTATGTTAGTGCAGGGTGAGCGGCACACAGTGGACTTCCTACTAGGGCACACTGCTTCAGTGCTAACAGTATCACTCTGGTTTATAGACACATGATTACTGCATACAATAGCTGTGGGATTTTTTTATTTATACATTTTTTAGTTAACCTTTATTTAACTAGGCCAATTGTGCGCCGCCCTATGGGACTCCCAATCACAGCCTGATGTGATACAGCCTGGATTCAAACCTGGGACTGTAGCGGCACCTCTTATATTGAGATGCAGTGCCTTAGACCACTGCTCCACTCGGGAGCCCAGATAAGCACGGGATCAGAAGAGACATTCAGGGCAGTAAGAGGGATATAAATTAAGTTACTTACATTGTGTCTTCCAGCGCACCTAGGATAATGCACAAGTAGGCCAGAGTAGACTGATAAGACTGTTTGGATTTAGTGGACTGATATAGGGTAGGCTTACATAATATTTTGAGATTCTAATTACAATAGATCAATACAATATAATGGCCTCCCTGTTCTTCATTCATAAATATGCATCGTTCGCTTCCCCTCGGTCATTAACTCACCCATTCTCCCTTTTTCTCCCCATCATACTTTATTTCATTTATTTAATCTGTTATATGTGTGAAATTAGTTCAAATCAAATTTTATTGGTCACATACACATGGTTAGCAGATGTTATTGAGCGTGTAGTGAAATGCTTGTGCTTCTAGTTACGACAGTGCAGTAATAGCTAACAAGTAATCTAACAATTCCACAGCAACTACCTAATACACACAAATCTAAAGGAATGGAACAAGAATATCTACATATAAATATATGGATGAGTGATGATCGAGCGGCATAGGCAAGATGCAATAGATCATTTAAAATACAATATATACATATGAGATGAATATGTAAACATTATTAGAGTGGCATTATTAAAGTGACTAGTGATCAATTTATTAAAGTTGCCAATGATTTCGAGTCTGTATATAGGCAGCAGCCTCTCTGTGTTAGTGATGGCTGTTTAACAGTCTGATGGCCTTGAGAGTGAGAAACATCTTCTGTCTCTCGATCCCAGCTTTGATGCACCTGTACTGACCTCACCTTCTGGATGGTAGCGGGGTGAACAGGCATTGGCTCGATGGTTGTTGACCTTGATGATCTTTTTGGCCTTCTTGTGACATTGGGTGCTGTAGGTGTCCTGGAGGGCAGGTAGTTTGGCCCCGGCATTGTGCAGACTGCACCACCCTCTGGAGAGCCTTGCGGTTGTGGGCGATGCATACAGCCCGACAGGATGCTCTCAGTTGTTCATCTGTAAAAGTTTGTGAGAGTTTTAAGTGACAAGACACATTTCTTCAGCCTCCCAAGGTTGAAAAGGCGTTGTTGCGCCTTCTTCACCACACTGTCTGCGTGTGTGTATCATTTCAGTTTATCCGTGATGTGTACGCCGAGAAACTTAACTTTCCACCTTCTACACTGCTGTCCCGTCGATTTGGATAGTGGGGGGCTCCCACTGCTCTTTCCTGAAGAGTTTTGTTGACGTTGATTGAGAGGTTGTTTGCCTGACACCACACTCCGAGTTCCCTCACCTCCTCCCTGTAGGCTGTCTCGTCGTTGTTGGTAATCAAACCCACTACTGTTGTGTCGTCTGCAAACTTGATTAAGTTTGAGGTGTGCATGTCCACGCAGTCATGGGTGAACAGGGAGTACAGTAGGGGGCTGAGCACCCACCCTTGTGGGACCTCAGTTGCGAGGATCAGGTTGAGTTTCAGATTTGAGGCAAATATCGGAGTGTTTATCAACTGGGGCACAGCCAGGCCGGTGCCAGAACGAGTAATTTGTAGAGGCATTTCATTTCTACAGGGGGGCACGTTTTTTTGACGAGACCTCATATGTGGATATATGTCAAACATATATATAATAAAGTATTCAATATTTTGTGGAGTGCTTTTGTTACAACTATGAAACAGAAAGCATTGGAGATGGAACCTGTTATAATTCATTATGAATATAAGTGTTGATAAGACAGCAGTTAAAAAGTAAGTTATCAGTTGGTGCATGTCCATGTCACATGGCCTAAACAATGAAAACTGAGCCATGCGTCCTCCGAATCACAACCCAACCAAGCCACACTGCTTCTTGACACAATGCCCATCTAACCCGGAAGCCAGCCGCACCAATGTGTTGAAGGAAACACTGTACACCTGGTGACCTGGTCAGCGTGCACTGCACCTGGCCCGCCACAGGAGTCACTAGTGCGCAATGAGACAAGGATATCCCTGCTGGCCAAACCTGGACGACGCTGGGCTAATTGTGCACCTCCCCATGAGCCTCCCGGTCGCAGCCGGCCGCGACAGAGCCTGGACTTGATCCCAGAATATCTGGTGGCACAGCTAGCACTGCTATGCAGTGCCTTAGACCACTTTGCCACCTGGGAGGCCTCAGTGATGACATTTTGTGCTGATAATGGCCTGTAGAATTCTCAACGGCTTGTTCTATTACAAACGGCTGTCTCACCTTTATATTTGGTTGTGGTGTGGGCACCAGCTCAGTGCACACAGTTCTGACTTTTTTGCTCTTAGGCCTCAGAGGTATAGGTTCAGGTTGAGGCTCAGACTCAGAAGAATACCCATCATGATTAATTTCTACCCCACCATTGGAGTCGTTTTCATTCAAATTTTGTAACAACGCTAATGAGTGCATTCATTAGTCTTGGTCTTCTTGCCATGGTAAATTATGCACGCTCTCACTGTGTACTCCAAGTAGGCAAGAGTAGACTGACATTATAATTCGAATAGATCGATACAATAGAATGGCCCGCCCTGTTCTTCATTCACAATTGGTGATTACATAATTATGCATCGTACGCTTCCCCTCGCTCATCAACTCATCCATTCTCTCCCATCATACTTTAGCCTACTTCATTTATTTCAGCTGTTATTATGCGTGAAATTAGTTTCAGGATAGTTTAGTTTCACTTTCGAGGCAATTATCGAGGTGATTTTCAGCTGTGCATGTCATCTTCAACTATCTGTAGAAGGAGGGGACTGTTCCTACTGTCAAGAGGAGGGGCAACAGGGAAAACTATAGAAGAATTGGCCTCTGTCTATATCACCAGTTCTGTTTATGATATTAAGATTTTAACAATGGCAGTGTGTAGTTACATAGGAAAAGTCAACGACAGAGGGGGGCATGACTTTAAAAATGGCAGAGTAATATTTTTTTTAAATTATTGAGCAGTCCAAATGACTGCTTTAGCATTTATCGTGTGTTTTATAGTAATGACATGTCATTTAACTACCCTTTGAAAGCGGCATGAACACAACCAGTCATGATATTTCCATCTGATTGTAAAACAAATCACTTCAAAAAGTAGGTTACCTTTGCACATTAGTCCAAAATAGTATCTGAAACAGCACTGTTTTGTCTTACAATATATAGCCCTATGTATTTGATGCGGTCTGGCAAAAAAATAAAATGTCCAGGCAGCATCAGATACATGGGCTACACATACTGGCACTGAGAAGCACTGTTTTGCTTGCTCGGATGCTTTATCTGACAATGATGGGTCTTTTTGTCAGCGCTCATCTTGGTCAAATAAATTAACAACATTTCAATATTTTATTTGGACAGACAAGGAGGTACGTTATGGGCAGGCCTCCTAAGGCCATTGGCATGGCACCTTCAACTATCTGGAGAAGGAATGTCAGGAGAAGGGGGGCAATGGGGTTAAACCATAAAAAAATCACATGCCCTCCTAGAAGTGGTTATAACAACAAGTGTGTTTTATAGACATATTTAAGAAAAGTCAAGGACGGAGGGGGGCATGACTGGCAGAGTAATCATTTGTTTAAATTCATGAGCAGTCCAAATGACAGTAGTAAGACAGAGGGGCTCTGTTTCGCTTGCTCTGATAATTTATCTGAGATTGATCCATCTTTCTGTTGTGCACGTCTCGGTCAAATAAATTATCAATATTTTAATATTTTATTTGGACAGGCAAGGAGGTACGGTAGGCTGGATATCCTGTTAAGCGTATAACACCGACAATAATACAGGATACTGATCAACAGACACGAGCCATAGAAAAGGTACGAAAAATCATGGCATCAAGCATCAACTACATTTTATGAATTGCTATCCAGTCAGACAGCAGGTGATCATTTTGAATGGTGCTCATGAACATACAGTCTCTGCCTAATTGGCTTCGCTAGCCTACTGTGAGATTGTATTAGAGCGTAGAGGTCTTTGCATTTCAGATGCCATTTGGTACCATCTTGGCATTGAGCCGGGCAGTTCTGCCCTAGCACATGCCTGTCAGAATTGGCTTTGATGTCACGTCACTAAATAAACATCTGTGACTCACTTCTGGCAGGGAATCCATTGTGACAAATGTGTGCCCTCATGGCAGTCTGGATGCCACATATTGACTGCGTACTGGCGACGGGTTGAGGCTGGTGGCAAAGACTTCCCATGTCACATGCCAGAGGGACATGCCAGAGATGGTTGAGATAGAGGAAAAGGCTGTGTCATTGTCTTTAGCAAAGGGCAACCATCAATAACTTGGGAGATAGTTTCAGATGATAGCTGTGTTTGATGTTTGTCTGTCTTTCTAGAGATTCTAGGAGAATGTGATGGAGGTCAAGTAGGATAGGAACAAAGGCAGATCTTACGATAAAGATCTTCAGCTCTGATGACGTTAAATTGGCTGACATTTCTGCCTTTCTCTCCTCCTCTGCCTCTCTCTCTGTGTTTGGAATATAACAGTCTGACGATGTACTGTTATTTCTATAGAATTTAAATGCAAATCTATTCCCCCTTTCACAATGTTACCCAAGCAAGGTTCAGAGCACAGTCAAGGTGAAATCAACTGAACACATGATCTTGCTATGGAAGCAAGTGTGGTTTCCACGATACCATCAGACACCATCCCATACCAAAGAAATGCATCACATCAATTGAAATCACAGGTAGATGCTTATGGTTTTCAGATATACTGTATTTCCTTTCATGCATTAGCATCCAAAGGCCAGGCAATCTGTAAAGGCTTAAAGAATTGTCCTGGTTGAGGAGGATGTGTATCCGGTTAGCATTGTCTCTTGAAATGTATGCCTTATTCCAATGTTTTCTTGCAAATAAAATAGAAAAATATCCAATGACAAGGCCATATTCCATTTCAATGAAAAGTCTCAGACAGATAAACATGTTCCCTGCCTAGCTAAAAGTATTATCCAAATTAAAGAATCTGTCTCACCACTGAACTGAACAGTTCTTCCTCCTAAACCGTATTAATTAAAACTACAGCACATTCGCCTTAGACTCTATGAAATGGATATACAGCTTTTCGAATGAACAGAGCCGCTCTGCGCCATACATTCTCTTGATTGCTGCTCTGGAGCGAAAACAACTCTCTATTTCACTTCATTTTAACAGTGAAATGTAGAATCAGTCTAAACACAGAAAAGGTATCATCCAAAATATCTGTGAAGGTCCAACTATTTTCTTTTCTCTCAAATAGTCGGCCTTGACCTACTTCTGACCTTGACCTACTCTCCATTCATCACCTACCAGGATCAATTTTAGAGTTTGATTTGAATGATATACCAAGTGAATTGGGCCAGCTTTCCCCTGGCTCATATCCAAAACATTGCGCCATTAATATACAGTTTAAATGACACATTTTGAGTGAGTGTACTCCACCAGATGCATCTTAAAATTAGAATAATCACCAGGCATGGCGGTGTTTAGACGAGTCGTGCACCTGCCATCGGAAATGTGCCATATCAATCAAACCTGAGGCGCTAATGATCATCTGCCAGAAGTTCTAGCAGAGGGGACTTCCAACTACCCCCAATCTGTAACCCCGCTCCTCCTCCACAGTCCTAATAGCTCCGGTGCTTTGTCTCCCCCCATCCGCTCTCCTCACTCGAAGATGAATTATTCTCATCCACAATGGAGGTCTGACAGGGTTCACTGTGCCTTTGTCAAAAATAGACAAATAAATAGAAAGGGGAAATTCCAAAAGTAGCGTGCTCGAGACACAGCCCTGTTGCGCACCAACCTTGTTGCAGGCTTTAAGTACTGGGTGATAAATGGCCTCATTGACAATATCAGTGTTCCGTCAGGGTGCATCAGAGGTGCTGCTTAACCCATGTGTTGTCTTAAGTGTCAAAAATGACCCGCCACTATATTTAATAGCAGAGAAAATTTGATGACTTTTCCTAGATTAGTGACATTAGAATAAGTGAAGCACTGCCTTTGTTCATATTTCCATGAAAGCTGTACACCACCACGGTACAAATATTTTCTTAGGGGCATTTTTGACCTGGCAGTTATAAAATAATTTACACACCTCAAAAACCACAAATACACACACACAAAATGAGAAATTGAGATGATGTGTGCTACAGCTCCCGAAGAGGAAGATCACCATGGTTGGCACAGTTAGAATAAACAAGCCTGAGCTCCCCCCTGCACTCCTCGCAACAAGTGGGAGAAAGGTATTCTCATCAGTTTGCTTTCTCCCCTACAACCACTCTAGTTTCTCATCTCCCAAAGAGGAACAAGATTGTGGTCCACCTGAGCACACTGCACAAAAAGGCTGAGATCAGTGATCGTGAGAACAGGAAGCCAACCGTCATCCTGGACTACAACCACAACAAAGGAGGCGTGGACAACCTGGACAAGATGAATGGAACTTACAGCTGCAGGAGGATGACTTTCTGCACATTTCTGCTATTTTAATAGGCTATACAAGTGCTCTTGCTAAATAATGATGTTTACACCTATGCAGTACCTTAAGCAATAATAATAGTTATAATAAACCTCTACTCTAAACAATTATGACGTGTGTTGTAATAAAAAAAGAGTGGTGTCGACTGATTATATACAGTCTTTATGCATTGTGAAGAGGGAAACCCAGATATTCACAAAGTTTGTAATGAATGACAGGTTGTTTCTTCATGCAAAATAGATTTGGGGTTTAGCATTCAATTCAGCTGCTTTATTTTAGGTGTTTTGTGATGGCGAGTCATTTTTTACCCTTAGGACAAGGGGAGTATACAGAATGCTGAGACTACACGAGGGTTAAACTTTTACTGCAGTGGCCTAAATCAGGGTCACACAGAGTGTTTCTTGGTAGTCTTAAACAAATCTACTTGAAACAAAAGTATACACCTCACACACATGGTTAGGGGCTTTAAAAAGAACCAACAGGACCCCGAACAGCATCTACCCCCCTCTGCATTGACCCCCATTTCTCTTGCTGCTGCTGTTTATTATCTATCCTGTTGCCTAGTACCTTTATTTCTAGTTAAATGTACTTCTCTACTTCAATTGCCTTGTACCCCTGCACATCAACTTGGTACTGGTACCCCGTGTATACAGTATAGCCAAGTTATCGTTACTTGTTATGTATTTATTCCTCGTGATTATTTTCTATTATTTTTCTCTCTGCATTGTTGAGAAGGACACTGTAAGTAAGCATTTCACTGTTAGTCTACACTTGTTGTTTAAAAAGCAAGTGACAAATACAATTTCATTTAATCAATGTTTACACAGACATGGCTCCTCGGGTTCCTCAGGGATATTTTCAACATTGGACTAAGCTACACAGGACATGGGTCACATGGCATCTGAGTACTGGTTTTCTGGAGGAAGGGTAGATAGTCTTTTGGGGAAAGGCTCTGGTGAGTGAAGGAGTACTGAGTAGCCTAAGCCCTGTGTGGTTCAGAGTGTTGAACCAATGACGTAGTAGTATGCTGTCCCGGGTTATGGAAATAGACCAGTCAAGCATCAGAGCGCTGGAAGTTCAAGGCTCAGATGGAATTACTGTGATGAGCCTAAACAATTGTATAGTGTAACATCACAGCATACGTTTGCTTTAAATACAAAACAGCATTTTTAGATTTCAACAATTGCATTCATGTGCATGTCATTATTTATCTACTGAATTGGGGTCCCCTTACTGAATTTATGTTTCAGAAATGCATTTTCTAATCTAGGTTGCTATTAAAGACTGAGTATCTGCTGTGGGTTGCAGTCTGTTGAAGATGGCCAAACAGAAAGTGATAGGTACAGTAGCAAGCCTCAACGTCTGTGCGGGGGCTGAGATAGATCCATAGAGCATTCATTGGACGCCTCCACACATGTGCTATGGGAAAAGAGATTCAAACGCTCTTAAATGACACAGATGTCCTCTTTATCCCACTCAAACATCAAGACATCTCCGATCAGCAGGTGGTAGAACACTTCTTCTTCTGAACAAACTAATCTGAGCAGACTAGTTGACACCCACTTTACTTTTTCCACCAATTTGTTGAGATGCCGGATCAAATACTGTAACACTATCATATTATGGTTTGCAGCTATCATAGAAAGTCCATTGATTCTTAGCATGTGGCATGACAGTAAAAATGGAGGATACAATTTTACCCGTAAAACATTCTAAAGGAAGCAAATTAACACTTTGTCAAATTCATAGGCCTTTTATCCGAATGAATGTGCACAGAGTGTTAGTCATGCAGTATCGAGCTAGACTCTCCATCACTGCGGGGTGGTGGAAGCCTTGCTCCCAGAGGCCCTTGCACTTGTTGCTGCACACACACATACATCTAATTTCCCCTGGATGTTTTGTCATTAATTCGCATTGACAGCTAGGACATTGACACACACCTCAAATAACACAATTACATCCATGCCCTGACTCACAGTGGCAGTACGAGGATATTATACACCATCTCTGGCATACCTTGGGATTTGGGTCCTGTATATTATTAGTTCAATGATATTTATTTTACTTCAAAGCTTAATAATACATTTTCTGATAGTGGTTGCTCTGAGTCTACCCGTAGGTTACCCAATTGATAATTGAGTGTCACAGCACTACATGAGGCCCATTTTTCAGTATTTAGTATCAGGTGTGGTTCCCTGTTAGATTGCTTGAATACTTTGAAAATGCGGCATTACTTCTGTCCCTTCTTTGAGATAATCACTGCTCTTACATTAATAGGTAGGGGAAAGATTGAGTTTCACTAAACAGCTTCCACTGTCAGATCAGTGATTAGATAAAGTATTTGCACGGGACAAATGCCTTGTGCAGTACATTAAACAGTTACTTGACTACTAGACTACCTGACTATGAGAGGAATTGTACTTAGTACTTTGATTTCCAGGTGTGGGTGTTGCTGAGTTGCCATGATTAGAGGTGCTTAATTTAAATAGCTTCATCACAGCTTTATGAATGAGTAATATGTCAAATTGGAGCTTTGGCCTGGCACTGATGAAGCAAATTAATCTTGACAACAATGATGAGGAAAACCATGGCTGATTGACAACATAACTTTCACCTTCATCTTTAGACTTTACTGTGTTTATATCCTCAAAAGTTTGTGGTATGTGTATGTGTTGGTATGTGTGTATCTGTTGCAGGGTGTAACATTTTTCAAATCAAATATAGTAGGTGTCATTCATAGAAAGCAGTTGGTCATAAGACCTGGATTGCATTTTAGCTGTAATGAAATGATATTTAATTCATGGATTGGAAAAAAAAAGAAAATAAATGTGCAGGCTTTTTTCGGCATGCAAAGTAACTGAGTGAGTTGTAAATTCACTTCAAAGCAGAAATTTCTCCGCTTCTCTCTCTCGCTCTCCTCTCTCTCTCTCTGTACAATTTGTTTGTGTTAGCCTACAGTCTAATCCGCAGCAGACATTTTAGCTCTGGCAGGTTGTGTGGAACTAATCCAAGCTGCAGCTGCCCTGCAGGGGCTGGGATTAATAAACCCAGGCAGGAGGCGTGGCCATCTACCCAAATGGTCCCTCAGCTGACCCCTCTTAGACTTGATATTAACCCCAACAACCAAACACTTCAATACTACCTGCCACCGCCACCCTTTTCTGTAACTGAAAGTGCTTTTGTAGTGTTGTGTATTGGTGGTGAATGCTCGTTTTGAATCTCAGGTCCACTCTGGCAGAGCTGGACCATGTACTGTGTTACATTAAGAATTGTTTGTGTAGAGTAGAAACAGAGAAAGCCCTGAATGCAGAGTATTGTTTGTCTCCAAAGGCATTCTCCAGAGAGAAAATGGGGGCCACTTATAAACCCTGTCATTAGTTAATATTTATTAGACTCCAGGAAGACAGAGTCTGGAAGAGACAGCAGAGTGCATGGCCAAATCCAACCTCATAATGATTTCATACAATGGCCACCATTAACGTCCAGCAGAGTTTGCACAATGGAGCCACAGAGCATCTTATCCAGGTGGGTCTCCACCTCCAACTGGCCTTTCAGCACATCTCTCAGTTCCCCCCACGGGGACCTGGAGGAAGGCCAGTGGTCCATCTCTTTCCAAGAAAAGGGAATTTATTATTTGGTGGAGATGCCCACCCATGGTGCCAATACCTGCCAGAGGAAAGGGAGCCATCTGAGGTAGGGCAATGAGAGGAAGCCAAGTTGGGTCTGGAAATGAGAGATGCTTAAAGATACAGTATATGTGATATAAAATAGTTATTATAACACCTTCTTTTCTTTTAACATTTATATCTACATTTCTACAGACAGATTCAATTCCTGTGGTTTTGCAGCATGCTAGGAGAAAGATACTGGAGCTAAGAAAAGAGAAAGCTTTGCAGAGACTGTAGCAGGAGGAGTTATTGAAACACATGTTTATCTAGTCTTGTGTTTACAGTATGTGATAGATGCCTCTATTTACAGTAAGATCCTGTTTAACATGACCTATGTGTTCTTGGTGTACTAGCAGGTCTCAAGCCGAGCCTCTTAGTCACACTGGCACCCTGTGTGTAAGCCATGTTAGGAACATTCATTATGATCCCTACAAGGAGGCACCTTTTTCCATTGGCAAGTTTCATTGATTAAACCTTGGTGATATTTTACTGACGTGATGATACTCAGCTCACAGACTATTGTTTGATCCATTTACATTGTATTATACTGGGACTGGAATTACTTTCCGTCATTTCATTAAATGGAAAATGGAAAATGTCGGTTACAAATTTACTGCGGAATTGGCGAACGGAACGGGCATGTGATTCGTCAATCCTTGTTACCTTTGAGCCCGAATGGATCGGTGCTGCTGACAGTGGTGTCAGTGTCACCTCCAAAATGGAGGTAATGTACTCTGAACTGCAGTGATTTCATCAGAGTGAACTTAATTAAGCAACTTTATTATCCTGACATTAGTAGAAAAATATTGTGAGGGAATGTCTTCTCAATGTCTTCTCCTGTGGATTGAAAATTAACAATTTAATATTAGATCTGTCGTGAGGTGACAAACCATGTAAGTAGAAAAGTCAGGATGTGGAAAGTGAAATCCCGAACACTGCACTACTCTTCAAAGCCACCATATGACCCAGTTTATTGGTTGAAAGGAGAAGGATGCCAAGAGTCCTGACTTGAGACTGTCATCAAAGGGCCCTCATGGATGTTGTTTGACCTGTTGCTTATTGGCAGCCACTAGCCCCCTTAGGCCCCCAGGGAGGCCCCAGATTTAGCATTGGTTCACCCACAAAGCCAGTAACCCCCCCCCCCAAGCCAATAGCAATTACAGAAAGCCATAATATTTGGCCCCGCTTCCAGACAGGATAATGTCGCTTGCATCCTGGGGTCTGTGTGTATGCGTGTGTGTTTGTGTGCGTTTTTTGTGCCATTGCAATTGTCGTCCCCAGCTGCCTCCCAGACACCCAATTGTCCTCTATAATCTCAGACGTGTTATTACTTTTGACATTTACAAAGCCATATTTACATTCCCAGGTTTATATTATCCCCTTCTCGTTTCCTCAGATTTAGTGTATGTAAAACTGTGTTGTTGGATTGGCCCCGAATTTCATATTAGCACTGAGTGAAACAGTGATTGAATCAGTGAATATGGCTTTGTAATTATACATTATACATTTGTTCCCTGTTTTAAATTATCACATTTTTAAACACAACCACTTTCTAAGTCAGTGTTCCTGGACTGCAGTTGTTGAGGCTGCTGTGTGATATCCACTGTGCTTTTCTTTTTTTTAAACTTTACTTAACTAGGAAAGTCAGTTGAGAACAACATTTGTATTTACAATGACAGCCTAGGAACAGTGTGTTAACTGCCTTGTTCAGGTGCAGAACAACATATTTTGTCAGCTGAGGGATTCGATCTAGCAACCTTTTGGTTACTGGCCCAACGCTCTAACCACTAGGCTACCTGCCTCCCCTGCTTATGTAAAGCAGGCCTATGATCTGAGAGATTGTAACAGCTACAGATACATGTATTCTGCTGGGCCTTGTTCAGACAGGGGGAGTCCACTGTTTAATGGTGACCAACATGCTCATTTGTTACAGCCTCTGCCTTGTACATATTTTGCGCTGTGCATCAGAACGGATAGATTCAGCACGTGAGAGCCAAAAGCAGGGACAAGAGTTAGGGCTTTTTTTTCACAGAGGTGTAGGTGGAACTTTTAATGAAAATACCGCAACCATGACTAGGTCTAGGGGCAGGTTTTAATGTACCACATTTTCTACCCACTACCCCCTTTCAGATATTAAGAAAATACGATATAAAAATACATTATTGGTTAAGAAGGCAGTGTTTTGTCAATATATAAACAGAATAGCTCATTTAAAGTTGAACCAAATAAAGCTAAAATGATTATATGACACTAATCCAAAGCTCCCTAATAGATCATTTGACCTTCCTGAAAAAGGCAAAGGGAGGAATTTATGTAATGATATCCTAAAACATTCTATCAAGTGGGAGTTATACAACTGTAAAGTGGATAAAGACATTATAACCGACTGCAATAATGCAGGCACTAGGGATTGGGGTGTGAGCGTTCGTGTCTGGGCAGAGGAGATGTAGTCATTGTTTGTGTACATCTGTAAGTTGTTAGTATTTGGTGTGGGAAAAAAAATGGGAGAGAAAATATAACAAATACTTATCCCCGATTGCAGTTTGGAGTTGTAGTCAGTTTCTCCCCTTAAACATCTCAACAAGTGTTACAGATTCATTTGAAGGTGTCAGATAGTATTTTTTCACCACGACAAGGTGTTATTTTAGGATGAATAGGGAGAGATTTGATTTCCTCATGGGAGGAAAGCTGGTCTAGCACTGACCAGTTCTTACTACCTGCAGTATAGTCACTTACTTTCATTCTCCACTGGAGAAGAACTAGGTTTCTCAACTGGCTGTACATGTACAAATATACAACATCCAGGAACTAGTGTTACAGGCATTGCAGGTATTGCCATATTCCTTGACAACTTTATATAATCTACCCCAGCCCCTCACACATGTACAGTTGAATCTACAGTACAGCTTCTCTCCGCATGCTTGAAGTGAGAGTACTTTTACACACGTTAACTATGCCATGACTAAGTGGAGAAGTGGAGCCTCTATAATATAAATTAACACCGTGTTCAAATTAGGGCCGGGGCGATATCAGTATCGCGATACTTGAAAGCACGAAGCGGATTTAACTTCTTTAGGAAAACAGCCCTAATGTTGAAAACAAACATCATTATGTTGTCATCCAAAGACACATTTATTTATTATCCAAGCTATAGCAAACAATATTTTACATCCAGCAGGTTTTTAAAGGAACAAAGAGTTTGGTCTGCTTTGTGTTTTCATGGTTGCCATGGAAAAAAATATTACAATACTGGTATTGTCCCAGTCTTACTTCAAATGCAGGCCTGGGTAACCCAGCGAATTCACCCCACAGGCACTGCATAGTTGGCTTCATACTGATGTACCTCCCAATGAAAATAAACCTCAGCAGCTCTGAAGTGGCACCAAACAGCAACTCATTACGGTTGCCCATTGTCCGTGCATGAAAAAGAGCTGTAGCACCCCTGCTGTAGACCTCTATGTACGGTGTCTATTTTGGACACCCAAGCTGACTTCTGACATCTATTATTTGAAAAAGTGACATGGTTTATCAGTTTATAAACATCAGCTGGATTGTCAGGTGACTGTTTATCCATCTGTAAATGTGTTTTCTTTGTGTATCTGCTGTATATATTAGTTCATTATCATATTTAGTAAAGGACAATATTTTGATAACTATATGCTGAGATATTGAGATTAGAGTATTAAATATAATAATGTTTGAGGGTGTAGAATAGATCAGTTCCAGAGTCTGGTAGTAGAATGGATAAATTCCAGAGTCTGGGAGTAGAATGGATCAGTTCCTGAGTCTGAACGTAGAATAGATCAGTTCTAGAGTCTGAACGTAGAATGGATCAGTTACAGAGTCTGAGCGTAGAACGGATCAGTTCCAGAGTCTGGGGGTAGAGTCTGGGCATAGAATAGATCAGTTCCAGAGTCTGGGAGTAGAACAGGTCAGTTCCAGAGTCTGAACGTAGAATAGATCAGTTACAGAGTCTGAGCGTAGAATGGATCAGTTCCAGAGTCTGAGTGTAGAATAGATCAGTTACAGAGTCTGAGCGTAGAATGGATCAGTTACAGAGTCTGAGTGTAGAATGGATCAGTTCTAGAGTCTGAACGTAGAATGGATCAGTTCCAGAGTCTGGGGGTAGAGTCTGGGCATAGAATAGATCAGTTCCAGAGTCTGAACGTAGAATAGATCAGTTACAGAGTCTGAGCGTAGAATGGATCAGTTACAGAGTCTGAGCGTAGAATGGATCAGTTACAGAGACTGAGCGTAGAATGGATCAGTTACAGAGTCTGAGCGTAGAATGGATCAGTTACAGAGACTGAGCGTAGAATGGATCAGTTCGAGAGTCTCTTAAGCTCCTAGGGTTGTGGCCCCCTTCAAGTGATGGACCAGACCAGAGTACAATGCATTCTATGGCAGGTCAAATGCAATGGTCTTCCCCACTGTTTGAAGAGAGAGTACTAAAGGGGGGCGGGGGGTTGTTTGTGTTGGAGACTGACCTCAATGTCTGTATTGTCTGTATTTTTGTTCCCCACAGGGTATGGGTGCGGTGTACAATGCATACCAGACCACAGGCCTCCTTGTGTGGCTTGGAGAAGTGTTCAGATGCATTGCTGGTGTTGTCTACATTATGTCTCCATCTTTGCTTCAGATCTGATACTTTCTTTTGATAAGGAGTACAATGCTTGAAAGATTGACACAAGGAGTCAATAAAAGAAGTCCCAACGTCCACTATAACATGTAAAGATCGGCAGGATAGGGAGGTAATGTATGCTTTCTCATGTCGTTACTCAGCTGCTTAGTTGCCGGATGTTGATGCCTTTCTATGTACAGTCCAAGGGACGCTTTGCTGCAGTATGGAGACAGCAGAGTGCCGTGTCGTACCAAGAACTAAGTTCAACGCGAGTTCAATTCTTATCTTCTAACATTGGGATTTTAAGGGAATTAATATCAAAGTGGCAAGATGAGGCATTTGCATTTCTTTAGAAAATATACAGTACAGTGTGTTTTGATATTTGATTGGGAGGTCACATGTAGATCCTCAGTGCAGTGTCAGGTAGCCTAAAGAGTAGAGCGTTGGGACAGTAACCAGAAGGTCGCTGGTTTGAATACCTGAGGCGACAAGGTGAAAAATCTGCCAATGTGCTCTTGAGCAAGGCACGTAACCCTAATTTGCTCCAGGTGCACTGTACTACTATGGATCCCCCTGTAGAAAAACACATGTCACTTCACCTATCTGGTGTATGTGACAATAAAACATGTATTCGATTTGTGACTCAATTATAAGCTACCTCCTATATCCCAGCCTGTGATATTTACCAAATCTGGGCCTCAACTGTAACACCTCTTTGCTTCATTTGTATCATGTCACTTTTGTTTGGGAGCCTACATCTGAAACAAATGTCCATACGTCTGTCAGATCCATTAAAGCTATTATCACCAGAGCATTGCTGTTGGGACTCCAGACAACTTGTCACTCAGTCAAACAACAAGGCCTCCTCTCTACCTTTCTTCTTCACTCCACAGTTAAAACCTCAGAGTCCATACAGGATCCCATGTTAGCAATAGAGGCAGCAAAAAGAATCAGGGTGAACACAGCCACTTTTACATTGGTTTTTAGGTCCCCTATGTTTCCACCAGAAATGATTGTAAATGTAGCTAACGCTCAGGCCCACTTAGTCATAATGTGATGGGGAGTACCTTGACTTGCGCTGTTGATAGAACATAAAGATTGGTTTTCTTTTGGGGAAATTACTTGAGTCAAAGACGTTGGATTGAAAATCAAAAAAGGGTGTTGTCTCGCCCCACAAGAGACACTTAAGGACCTGTAATTTATCTATACACCACAGTGATGTATGGCTTCTCTTAATGTGAGGAACGAATAGGCGGCAAGGTGGGATTATTTGAGTCACTTTGATTAAGGCTCCGCAATGAGGGTTAATTAAAGTGTGTTTTTCCCTTGGTTGAATTCTAATTTAAGCAATAACCGACTGTGCGCAACATTAATTTCCAATCGCCAATGGCCACTGCGTGTCTGTGAGAGTGTGTGTGCATATCCTTGGGTACAAAAGTGTTTGAAATGAAAAATGTAATTAAGATTGTGGCAGTGCAATAGAAAAAGGATGGGTTACCCGATGCCTTTCGTGTGGGTTTGTGCCCAATTACTTTTATTTCAAATGATCCTACATTTTAGTGCCTCTGTTTGTCAGAACAACCATCTCACTGAAATACTAGGTGAATTTAGAGGCTATCACTGGAATTTAAATGACAGCGATCCTGCGTACGATGGAATATAATGGTGCCTTGTATTAGTGATACACTCTAAAAAGCAAAGGTTCCTGGAGTATCCTTTAATTCTTCAAATTGAAACTGTGGGGGAACCCCTATAAATTCCTCTTTTAATGGATCCTCGAAAAACCTTTCGAATTAAACTTTTGGGGTACATTTTTTAACTACCGCCCCTATTATTATTAATAATAGTACGCATAACAAGAACATTATTTTTGTTGTCATTGTTTGTGATTTTTGTGGAAAAGGAAAATAAAAAAATCTAAGTATGAGGTAAACTCCCAGCAGAGGCAGAAGTCCAATGGGTACAGTTGAAGTTGGAAGCTTACATACATTTCAGTTGGAGTCATTAAAACTTGTTTTTCAACCACTCCACAAATGTATTGTTAACAAACTATAGTTTTGGCAAGTCAGTTATGACATCTATTTTGTGCATGACACAAATACTTTTTCCAATAATTGTTTACAGACAGATTATTTAACTCATAATTCACTATATCACAATTCCAGTGGGTCAGAAGTTAACATACACTAAATTGACTGTGCCTTTAAGCAGCTTGGAAAATCCCAGAAAATGATGTCATGGCTTTAGAAGCTTCTGATAGGCTAATTGACATAATTTGAGTAAATTAGAGGTATGCCTGTGGATGTATTTCAAGGCCTACCTTCAAACTCAGTGCCTCTTTGCTTGACATCATGGGAAAATCTAAAGAAATCATCCAAGACAAAAGATTGTAGACCTCCACATGTCTGGTTCATCCTTGGGGCAATTTCCAAATGAAGGTACCATGCTCATCTGTACAAACAATAGTACGCAAGTATAAACACCATGAGACCATGCAGCCGTCATACAGCTCAGGAAGGAGACGAGTTCTGTCTCCTAGAGATGAACGTACATTGGTGTGAAAAGTGCAAATCAACCCCAGAACAACAGCAAAGGACCTTGTGAAGATGCTGGAGGAAACAGGTACAAAAGTATCTACAGTATATCCACAGTAAAACGAGTTCTATATTAACAAGACCTGAAAGATCGCTCAGCAAGGAAGAAGCCACTGCTCCAAAACCGCCATAAAAAAGAAAGGCTTTTGTTTGCAACTGCACATGGGGACAAAGATCGTACCTTTTGGGGAAATCTGATCTGATCTGATGAAACAGAAATAGAACTGTTTGGCCATAATGACCATTGTTATGTTTGGAGGAAAAAGGGGGAGGCTTGCAAGCCAAAGAACACAATTCCAACCGTGAAGCACGGAGATGGCAGCATCATGTTGTGGGGGTGCTTTGCTGCAGGAGGGACTAGTGCACTTCACAAAATAGATGGCTTCATGAGGGAGGAAAATGATGTGAATATATTGAAGCAACATCTCAAGACATCAGTCAGGAAGTTAAAGCTTGTTCGCAAATGGGTCTTCCAAATGGACAATGACCACAAGCATACTTCCAAAGTTGTGTCAAAATGGCTTAATTAAGGACAACAAAGTCAAGGTATTGGAGTGGCTATCACAAAGCCCTGACCTCAATCCTATAGAAAATGTGTGGGCAGAACTGAAAAGCGTGTGCGAGCAAGGAAGCCTACAAACCTGACTCAGTTACAGCAGCTCTGTCAGGAGGAATGGCCCAAGTTCACCCAACTTATTGTGGGAAGCTTGATATGAAGGCTACCCGAAACGTTTGACCCAAGTTAACCCATTTAAAGGCAATGCTACCAAATACTAATTGAGTGTATGTAATCTTCTGACCCACTGGGAATGTGATAGATAAAAGAGATAAAAGAGATAAAAGCTGAAATAAATAATTCTCTCTAATATGATTCATTTCACATTCTTAAAATAAAGTGGTGATCTGAATTTTTACTAGGATTAAATGTCAGGAATTGTGAAAATTAAACGTATTCGGCTAAGGTGTATTTAAACTTCGGACATCAACTGTATATCCTCTGTTGTGTAGATGTTAATGTGTTGATGTTTTCCGTATCCAATGATTTTCCTGTGCATGGTGGTCGAACAGATTTCCTGTTATATTCATCAGATGTGTAGGGAGGGTGAAGTCTATGTATCCCCAAAATTGTAATTATACAGATGATTAACAAAACATGCACACAACAGTATTCATACCTTGGTTTTTGTTGTGAATAAAAAAAAAAAAGTTTTGATAATGGTCTTCGTACACACACCTTGTTCATAATGTAGAGGCCTATGGTATATTCATTGACGAGGTAAGGGAGGAGGATGGTAAATAAGATCTGCATAACATACCAATAACAATTGACATACAGTACCTTTGTATGCCTCCTTGTCTGTATACCTGCAGACACAGACACAAAAGTGAGCAGTTCAGTCATCTGCACCCAAAACAAGCTAGCCCTCAACATATTCTTATAGCCTACATATTCTTACCTCTTTGTTGATTGATATCCATTGAACTGTGTCCAGTTTCTGTTTTAGAGGGATTTGCACAAATAGATAGATGGTATCATCATAAAACAATATAATTTTAGATCATACAAGGAACAAACCTTACCTTAAATTGAGGAGATCTTTACGGTTTTCAGTAAAGTGCCTGCACCTGCTGTCCTTCCAAATTCAAATCCAAATGTTTCAGTTGGTCAGTAGGGTTCCTGCAAGAACCCTCACAAACTAAGCATGTTTCTTGATGAACCCCTCCTCCTACGAGGTTCTTGGAAGAACCTTTTGGGGGCTATTTTCAGTACCAAGAACCTTAAGATTCTTCGAAGAACTTTGAGGATCTTAGAAGAACCCTAGTTGAACCCCTCGTTTTTTAGAGTGTAGTCACTCTTGAATGAGATTGAATTACACCCATACGTTACAGCTGAAATTACAGATATTACAGAAATTACCCTGCACATTGTGCACCAATCCCTTCTGGTATATTCAGTTATTCTGACTTTACTCCACTCCAGTACCCATGGGTTAACAAACCATGCTGAAGTGAAACTTCGTAAAATGTGACACAAAATTTTGAAAATACAGAAGCCTATTAAAATATAAGTATGGATCTGTAACAGAGCAAGCCTCTGAGTTTACTGGCTAGAAAACAACCACTTCGCTTTTGTTCCCTTCGACAGCAGCTTTGGACCTTTTTGACGAGTTCAACGAATTAGACAAGTGGGATAAAGCCTATGATCGATTGCCATGGGAATGCACAATGCCAGTCAGGAATCCATCCATTCTAATGTATCAACTCTCACATTTAAATATATTTCTCCCTCTGCCGTAAAAATGGCATAACAATATCAAATTGATGTATTCTAAGCATGTTTCCCATGATTTATACCCCACACGAGAATAGATTGGAGACTCACTGAAGAGATTTTTCCCCTCTCCGATGAACTAAAATACATTTATTGAATAAAGTTGACAAGCAATTTAAGACGCAACGTTTTCTTTGTCTCTGTGGATTTATTTTGTAGAATACCTTAAGAGAATCACTTTGTCTTCCACTCTGGTGTCTCTAAAACTCCCACCAAAATATGATGCTTGGCGATTATGCTTTTCGTGCCAGTGGGTAACTTCAAAAGCCAGAGACTGAGGTGATGTTGTTTCTGGTCCATAGTTCATGAGGGCCATACTATCTGCTTAGTTACTTTACTTTATTAATAGAGATGCATTTTGATTGGATTTTGATGTTATACTATCAAGCATATGAAGCACCTGGATGAGTGCTACATACAGTCAACCATTGTTTGTATTTCAATATGTACATATCCCACGGACTTTGACTGTCCAATTTTCCTTTTTCAGGTGAAATCCTTTTTCTCTTTTTCTTTCTGATAGTGGGGGCAATTCCCACTCCTCTTGTATTTTTACAAGCTAACTGCTCAACCAAAACATCCTATTTTTCTAATTGGAAAAACAACAGCCTTGAAACGTCTCTTGAAGTAGGGGGGTTATACTCATCAGAAGGTGAAATCAACCTTCCTTGACACATGGTAGTTCTACTCCCTTCTCATTGATAAGGCCAAGGCTACTAAAGACATGAAACTTTTGGATCTTTCCAACTGACCTTGCAGTACACTCTCACTGTATGTCTTTCTCTTGTCTGTCCCTGTCAGGTCAGTTTGATTGCCGATATAGGACATAGGATATTTTGAAAATGACAGATTCACAGCTCATGTGATCTGCTAACCCTGACACGAACGCACACACACACACACACACACACACACACACACACACACACACACACACACACACACACACACACACACACACACACACTTGACACCTCATCAGCCAAGGGCAAGCTGCCAACCACCCCCTGCTCTGCCAGTCTCAGAGCAAAGACAAGTTGTGTGTTAAAGTGCTCTGGGGTCTTGGTCAGATCTACCCACCAGTAAAGAATACTAGATGCACTCTGACGTCTTCTGTTACTATACTTGGTGTTCCTTTTCCATCATCAATGTCAGGAATACATCTCCTAAAGCAAACTGTCGACCTCTTCTCTTTCTAGGTGTATGTTTTATGTAAAATATCCTCTGAGTGGCATTGCTGAACTACTGATGGGTTGAATTTGAAGTTAGGGCAAAGCTTTTATTAACTATTTTAGGTATCTACAATGAACAAAAATATAATATATGTTTCATGAGCTGAAATAAAAGATCACAGAAATTTTCCATACTCACAAAAAACATCTTTCTCTTAAATGTTGTGCACACATTTGTTTACATTCCTTCTAGTTAGCATTTCTCCTTTGCCAAGATAAGTGGCATATCAAGAAGCTGATTAACTCAGGGATTGGCGTGAGGAGAGGAGAGCTCCTAACAACAAAACACTTTTTTTCACAGCGATAGGTTTGATAAATTCACCTCTGAAGGCGAAATGTGTACTTACATTCTGAAATCTTGCTCTGTCAGTTGGCTTTTCTTAGCCGATCATTCACAGTATCGCTCCTGTTGTCTCTAGAGAGTTGAAAACAGTATGTATGGGACAGGTACCACGTCCAGTGAACAGGACGTGCTACCTGAGACAACAGTTCCATAGCCGCAGGCAGAAATGTTGAAACTGGAGCAGCAGCACGGCCAGGTGGACTGGGGACAGCAAGGAGTCATCAGGCAAGGTAGTCCTGAGGCATCCTGAGGTCCGAAAGGAAGAAAGAAATAGAGAGAGCATACTTAAATTCACACAGGACCCCGGATAAGACAGGAGAAATACTCCAGATATAACAGACTGACCCTAACCCCGGACACAAACTACTGCAGTATAAAGGCTGAGACAGGATGGGTCAGGAGACACTGTGGCCCCGTCCGACGATACCCCCGGACAGGGCCAAACAGGCAGGATATAACCCCACCCACTTTGCCAAAGCACAGCCCCCACACCACTAGAGTGATATCTTCAACCACCGACTTACCATCCTGAGACAAGGCCGAGTATAGCCCACAAAGATATCCGCCACGGCACAACCCAACAAGGACAGGAATATCACGTCAGTGACTCAACCCACTCAAGTGACGCACCCCTCCTAGGGATGGCATGGAAGAGCACCAGTAAGCCAGTGACTCAGCCCCTGTAATAGGGTTAGAGGCAGAGAATCCCAGAGGAGAGAGGGGAACTTTGCTCCAGTGCCTTGCCGTTCACCTTCCCACTACTGGGCCAGACTACACTCAATCATAGGACCTACTGAGGAGATGAGTCTTCAATAAAGACTTACTTAACCTGTTGGTACTAGGGGGCAGTATTTTAATTTTTGGGAAAAAAAACGTTCCCGTTTTAAATGGGATATTTTGTCAGGAAAAGATGCTAGACTATGCATATAATTGACAACTTTCGATAGAAAACACTCTAACGTTTCCAAAACTGTAAAGATATTGTCTGTGAGTATAACAGTACTGATTTTGCAGGCGAAAGCCTGAGAAAAATCCAATTCGGAAGTGCCGCAGGTTTTGAAAGCGCTGCGTTCCAATGACTCCCTATTTGGCTGTGAATATACCATCAACGAGCTTACGCTTTCTACGTATTCCCCAAGGTGTCTACAGCATTGTGACGTAGTTTTACGCATTTCTGTTGAAGAATAGCCGTAGGCGGCCACATTGCATGAGTGGTCACATGGTGGCTCCGAGAGAGATTCTCGCGTAAAATACAGAGGTAGCCATTACTCCAATCATTCCTAGTGAAAAACGAATGGTCCCGACGGATATATTATCGAAGAGATATTAGAAAAACACTTGAGGATAGATTCTAAACAACGTTTGCCATGTTTCTGTCGATATTATGGAGCTAATTTGGAATATTTTTCGGCGTTGTGGTGACCGCAATTTCCGGGCGATTTCTCAGCCAAACGTGAAGAACAAACGGAGCTGTTTCGCCTACAAAAATAATATTTGGGGAAAAATGAACTTTGCCTATCTACCTGGGAGTCTCGTGAGTGAAAACATCCGAAGTTCATCAAAGGTAAACGATTTAATTTGATTGCTTTTCTGATTTCCGTGACAAGGTTGCCTGCTGCTAGCAAGGAATAATGCTATGCTAGGCTATGATAAACTTACACAAATGCTTGTCTAGCGTTGGCTGTAAAGCATATTTTGAAAATCTGAGATGACAGGGTGATTAACAATATATTTCACTTGTGATTTTCATGAATTGGAATATTTTCTAGGAAGATTTTTATCCGTTGCGTTATGCTAATTCGTGTCAGGCGATGATTACGCTCCCGGATCCGGGTTTGAGAGTCACAAGAAGTAGGTTGAGACAGAGTCTGCATCTCTCACATGGATAGGCAGACCATTCCATACAAATTTAGCTCTATAGGAGAAAGCCTTTCCTCCAGCTGTTTGATACAACATTTTAGGGACAGTAAGGAGGCCTGCGACCAAATCGGAAAGATAGGTAGGAGCAAGCCCATGTAATTATTTGTAGGTTAGCAGTAAAACCTTAAAATCAGCCCTTGCCTTAACAGGAAGCCAAAGGCTAGCACTGGAGTATGGAATGTAATCAAATTATTTGGTTCTGGTCAAGATTCTAGCAGCCATGTTTAGCACTAACTAAAGTGTATTTAGTGCTTTATCCAGGTAGCCAGAAAGTAGAGCATTGCAGTAGTCTAACCTAGTAGTGGCAAAAGCATGGATACATTTTTCTGCATTATTTTTGGACAGAAAGTTTCAGATTTTTGCAATGTTCGTCAAAAGAGATATCAGGGTCCAGAGTAACGCCAAGGCCCTTCACAGTTTTATTTGAGACGACTGTACAACCATCAAGATTCATTGTCAGATTCAACAGAAGACCTCTTTGTATATTGGGCCCTAGAACAAGCATCTGTGTTTTGTCCGAGTTCAAAAGTAGAACATTTGCCGTCATCCACTTCCTTATGTCTGAAACACAGGCTTCCAGGGAGGACATTTTTGGGGCTTCACCATGTTTCATTGAAATGTACAGCTGTGTGTCTTCCGCATAGCAGTGAAAGTTAACATTATGTTTCTTACATCATCAAGAGGTAAAATAAGTAATGAAAACAATAGTGGTCCTAAAATGGAGCCTTGAGGAACACCAACATTTACAGTTGATTTGTCAGAGGACAAACCATCCACAGAGACAAACTGATATCTTTCCGACAGATAAGATCTAAACCAGGCCAGAACTTGTCCGTGTAGACCAATTTAGGTTTCCAATCTCTCCAAAAGAATGTGGTGATCGATGGTATCAAAGCAGCACTAAGGTCTAGGAGCACGAGGACAGATGCAGAGCCTCGGTCTGATGCCATTAAAAGGTAATTTACCACCTTCACAAGTGCAGTCTCAGTGCTATGATTTGGTCTAAAACCAAACTGAAGCGTTTCGTATACATTGTTTGTCTTCAGGATGGAAGTGAGTTGCTGTGCAACAGCTTTTTCAATTTTTTTTCAGATGAATGGGAGATTTGATATCGGCCGACAGTTTTTTATACGGTAGATTCAAGGGAATACCTCCCAGATTGCAGTTCTTATGGCTTCCACTAGATGTCAACAGTCTTTAGAAAGGGTTTCAGGCTTTTAAAAAAATATGAATTAGTAAATGTAGTTTTTCAAGGTGGCTCTCAGTTTGGACTGTAGTCTTGTAGCGCGCATGGATGAGGGCGCGCACTTCGTTATTTATCTCCGGTATTGAACATACTACATTCCGTCTGAAATTGTATTGGTAACTTTTGGGATTCCTTTGTATGCATGTTGAACGATTGGAACAGGTGGATTACTGAATCATACGCGCCAACTAATCTGACTTTTTGGGGATATAAAGAATGACTTTATCGAACAAAACAACCATTTGTTGTGTAGCTGGGACCCTTGGGATTGCAAAAAGAGGAAAATCGCTAGCGCCCCACCTATCCCAAAGAAGTTTTTAAAGTCCCCAAAATGTGGATATTACCTGCCATGACTACAAGGTCCGATAGGAATTCAGGAAACTCGGTGAGGAATGCTGTATATGGCCCAGGAGGCCTGTAAACAGTAGCTATAAAAAGTGTTTGAGTAGGCTGCATAGATTTCATAACTAGAAGCTCAAAAGACGAAAATGTTTTTTTTTTTGTAAATTGATATTTGCTGTCGTAAATGTTAGCAACACCTCCACCTTTGCGGGATGTGTGGGGGATATGGTCACTAGTGTAACCAGGAGGTGAGGCCTCATTTAACACAGTAAATTCATCAGGCTTAAGTCATGTTTCAGTCAGGCCAATCACATCAAGATTATGATTAGTGACTATAACTGCCTTGGAAGTGACGGATCTAACATTAACTTGTTGGGGATAGGGGGCAGTATTCCCACTTTGGATGAATTGCGTGCCCATAGTGAACTGCATCCTACTCTGTCCTAGATTGCTAATATATGCATATTATTATTACTATTGGATAGAAAACACTAATATTGTTTGAATTATGTCTGTGAGTATAGCAGAACTCATAGGGCAGGCAATCTTCCAAACAAGAAGTGAAATTCTGAATGTGGGTCAAATTTGACGTCATCGTCCCTTCCTTTCCCAACAAGATATGGATCTGATAGCACTTCCTACGCCTTCCACTAGATGTCCTCATTCAGTAGAACGTGGAATGGAGCTTCTGGTGTGAACTTTGACCGAATGGGAGGGGAAATAGTCACGGTCTTGGCAGAATGCAATTTCCCTGTGGCGCATTTCTCTGTGGGTGCCACCGTCGTTCCATTTGGCTGCAGATGAAAACGTATGATCTGGTTGGAACGTTATTGGATATATATGAAAATAACATCCTGAAGATTGATTCTCTACTTAGTTTGACCAGTTTATTCGACCTGGAATATATCTTTTTGAAGTTTTCGTGCGAGTTGTCCTGGACCAGCGTCAGCTTTTGGGCACGTGAGCTGAAAGTGCTAGCAAATGCAGCTAATTGGACACTAGTATTGGACATTATGGAACAAAACAAAGATTTATTGTGGAACTAGGACTCCTTGCACTGCATTCTGATGAAAGATCATCAAAGGTAAGGGAATATTTATGTTTAATATTTATTTATAGTATTTCTGTTGACTCCAACATGGCGGAGAAATACTTTTACGTCTGAACGCTGTCTCAGATTATTGCATGGTAGGCTTTTTTGTAACGTTAAAAAAAATCTGACACAGCGGTTGCATTAAGAACCAGTGTATCTTTAATTATATGTAGAACATGTATCTTTAGTCAAAGTTTATGATGAGTATTTCTGTTATCTGGCGTAGCTTTCTATAATTCCTCCGGATATTTTGGAGGCATTTCTGAACATGGCGTCAATGTAAACCGAGATTTGTGGATATAAATATGCATATTATCAAACAAAACATAAATGTATTGTGTAACATGTCATATGAGTGTCATCTGATGAAGATTTTCAAAAGGTTAGTGATTCATTTTATCTCTAATCCTGCTTTTGTGACTCTATCTTTGGCTGGAAAAAATGGCTGTGTTTTTCCTTTGATTTGGTGGTGATCTAACATATGTTGTGTTTTCGCTGTAAAACATTTAAAAAATTGAACATGATGGGTAGATGAACAAGATGTTTATCTTTCATTTGCTGTATTGGACTTGTTAATGTGTGAAAGTTAAATATTTCTAAAGAATATTTTTGAATTCCCTGCGCAACTTTTTCAGCTGAATGGGGGGGTGGAGTTCCCCTCGGGGATCGCCTTGTTAAGTAGCCCTATTTTGAGATGTGAGGTTTCACAATCTCTTTCAATAATGGCAGGAATGGAGGAGGTCTTTATTCCAGTGAGATTGCTAAGGCGAACACCGCCATGTTAAGTTTTGCCCAACCTAGGTTGAGGCACAGACACAGTTTCAATGGGGGTAGCTGAGCTGACAACACTGACTGTGCTAGTGGCAGACTCCACTAAGCTGGCAGGCTGGCTAACAGCCTGCTGCCTGGCCTGCACCCTATCTCATTGTGGAGCTAGGGGAGTTAGAGCCCTGTCTATGTTTGTAGATGAGATGAGAGCACCCCTCCAGCTAGGATGGACTCAGGCACTCCTCAACAGGCCAGGCTTGGTCCTGTTTGTGGGTGAGTCCTAGAAAGAGGGCCAATTATCTACAAATTCTATCTTTTGGGAGGGGCAGAAAACAACAGTTTTCAACCAGCGATTGAGATGTGAGACTCTGCTGTAGAGCTCATCACTCCCTCTAACTAGGAGGGGGCCAGAGACAATTTCTCGATGCTGACACATCTTTCTAGCTGATTTACACGCTGAAGCTATGTTGCGCTTGGTGACCTCTGACTGTTTCATCCTAACATCGTTGTTGCCGACGTGGATAACAATATCCTATACTCTCTACACTCGCCAGTTTTAGCTTCAGCCAGCACCATCTTCAGATTAACCTTAACGTCGGTAGCCCTGCCCCCTGGTAAACGGTGTATGATCACTGGAAGATTTGTTTTAAGTCTAATACTGTGGGTACATTACACAGGTGCATATTGTGCTGTGGACAGTAAAAGGCAACTCTAAAGTGTGCAGTTTTGTAACACAACACAATGCCACAGATGTCTCAAGTTTTGAGGGAGTGTGCATTTGGCATTCTGACTGCAGGGATGTCCCCCAGAGCCGTTGCCGGAGAATTTTAATGTTAATTTCTCTACCATAAGCCTCCTCCACGTAGTTTTAGAGAATTTGGTAGTACCTCCAACTGGCATCACAACCGCAGACCACGTGTAACTAAGACAGCCCTTCACCTGCGGAATCGTCTGAAACCAGCCACCCGAACAGCTGATGGAACTGTTGGTTTGCACAACTGAATAAACCATTTTAGGGAAGCTCATCTGAATGCTCGTCGTCCTTACCAGGATCTTGACCTGACTGCAGTTCTGCATCATAACCACCTTCAGTGGGCAAATGCTCACATTCAATGGCTACTGGCACACTGGAGAAGTGTGCTCTTCAAAGTGTGTATGACGGAGTGTGAGCGAGTGGGTTTGCTGATGTCAACGTTGTGAACAGAATGCCCCATGGTGGTGGTGGGATTATGGTATGGGCAGGCATAAGCTGCAGACAACAAACACAATTGCCTTTTATGAATGGCAATTTGAATGCACAGCGATTCCGTGACAAGATCCTGAGGCCCATACTCGTTCCAGTCATCCGCCACCATCACCTCATGTTTCAGCATGATAATGCATGGTCCCATGTCTCAAGTATCTGTACACTGTTCCTGAAAGCAAAAAATGTCCCAGTTCTTACATGGCCTGCATACTCACCAGCCATGTCACCCATTGAGCATGTTTGGGATGCTCTGGATCAATGTGTACAACAGCGTGTTCCAGTTTCGGCTAACATCCAGCATATTCGCACACCCATTGAGGAGAAGTGGGACAACATTCCACAGGCTACAAACAACAGCCTGATCAACTCCACGCAAATAAGATTTCGCGTTACGTGAGGCAAATGGTGGTCACACACTTTTTTTAAGGTATCTGTGACAAACAGATGCGTATGTGTATTCCCGTTCATGTGAAATTCATAGATTAGGGCCTGATTTATTTATTTTAATTCACTGATTTCCTTATATGAATTGTTGCATGTTGCGTTTATAGTTCTGTTCGGTGTAATTGCTATTAGTTATACGATACTCGTAAGGATGAGATAAAGCTTGACATGAACTGCATCCATTTTCCATGTTAACAAAATATAACAAGTAGTAAGCAGTGGACACACACACAGATAATAGTGAACAGCAGTTGAAATAGCAATGGCTCCTTTCTTTGTAGAATAACACTCTACTCTTTGCCAAAGTATTCCTTAGATCTTAAATCCACCGATCATAAAGGATGTTCAACACATAAACTGTTTATTCATGAGTTCAGTTCTGTTAGTTGCAGGGAAGTCTCAAGTAAACAAACAGCTACTAGAGGAAAAACAAACTTCATTGCTGGTGTTTGATTTTCTATATTTGTTTCCTGAAAATGTTCTGGGTCGAAAGAAATTTACATTTTTATTGATGTCTATAAGTTGAAAGTGAAGATGCAATATGTAGACATAGACTAACACACAGACATAGTGGACATCTACACCAGTGTTTCCCAACCCTGGCCCTCCAGTAGCCCCAACAGTACACATTTGTATTGTAACCCTGGACAAGCACACCTGATTAAACTTGTAAACTAAACATCAATCTCAATGAGGTGTGTTTGTCCAAGGCTACAACAAAAATGTGTACTGTTGGGGGTACTCGAGGACCAGGCTTGGGAAACACTGACCTACATGATGGCTTTGACATGTAAAACTCTCACTCAAACTATGATGTATTGATGTAAGAATAGTGACATTTTTTCAGGAAAAAAATCCACCACCTCTGATGTCCTGCTAAAACCATTGATTTTTGACAACTCTGCTTTGGTTCCTACAGAAAATGACATGTGACACGGCTCAGCGTTGTTACTGTGCATGCATGAATTGGATGATTCACCCCATTGTTCGCTTTCTTGCTCTGTTTTACAAAGTGCCTGAAGGGTTTAAGAAGAGGAATTGAGAGCCGTGAGGGCTGTCTAGCTATCTCAGTCTCCAGCTGCGTCTGAAATAGAAAATTGTGGAAACTTAAAGTAAACAAGAAGCACTAAAGTGTAATATGGGTTGACAATGCCTCCTGATTTCCACATTAAGAATAATAATTCACACTTGCCCATGTGGAATTAATGTACAATACAGTATGTCTCTAAACTGTGTACTGTATATTTGAAGTGTATATGACATGTACGGTGTGGAGACAGGAGTGCATGTATTGTATATTATACAGCATTGACAAAATCAAATTCCTTCCAAGGATATAGTTATTATTTCTGATATGCTCTCGAGATGAATTACAATGACAAGCCAGGCTAGTCTTTTGAAATGTTGTTGTTATGTGGCAGGGATCCTTGGGTAAGCAGGAACAAATCCTTGTTATTATTGACGTCGGGCCCGGCTTGCGTTGACACTTTTCCGCATGGTGACTCAGTGTCATCTTTTCTGCATGTAATCTTTGTGTCACCTCGACAATCGAAGGGAGACGATTCTCTCGCTCCATCTCTTCTGCATCGCTTGTAACCCAATTAACTTTTCTCTTATCAATCCTCCACTTCTGTGTTTAAGACTCTTGTCATTCAGAAGACCAGGACAATATTTTCTGTATATTAAATGCCAACACCTAACATTAAGTTGATGTTACATCAAGTGATGCTGGATTTTAAGTAAATGGCCATTATGAGTCGTGACTGTGTAGTTACATGTAGTCATGACTGTGTAGTTACATGTAGTCATTACTGTAGTTACATGTAGTCGTGACTGTGTAGTTACATGTTTAATTTTTTTTATTTAACTAGGCAAGTCGGTTAAGAACAAATTCTTATTTACAATGAGGACCTACCTCGGCCAAACCCGGATGATGCTGGGCCAATTGTGCACCGCCCTATGGGACTCCTAATCACGGCCGGTTGTGATACAGCCTGGAATCGAACCAGGGTCTGTAGTGACGTCTCTAGCACTGAGATGCAGTCCCTTAGACCACTGCACCACTCAGAAGCCCAATGTAGTCATAAACCTAGCTGGGATAGATTTAAAAACCTGGTATTTAGATTTAGGCCTCATGCGTTTAGGTTAACATACAGTACCAGTCAAAAGTTTGAACACACCTACTCATTCAAGGGTTTTCCTTTATTTTTACTATTTTCTACAGTACATTGTATAATAATAGTGAAGACATCAAAACCATGTAATAACACATATGGAATCATGCAGTAACCAAAAATTGTTAAAAAATATATTGAGATTCTTCAAAGTAGCCACCCTTTGCCTTGATGACAGCTTTGCACATTCTTGGCATTCTCTCAATCAGCTTCATGAGGTACTCACCTGGAATGCATTTCAATTAACAAGTGTGCCTTGTTCAAAGTTAATTTATGGAATTTCTTTCCTTCTTAATGCGTTTGAGCCAATCAGTTGTGTTGTGACAAGGTAGGGATGGTATACAGAATATAGCCCTATTTGGTGTAAGTCCAAGTCCATATTATTGCAAGAACAGCTCAAATAAGCAAAGAGAAACAACAGTCCATCATTACTTTAAGACATGAAGGTCAGTCAATCATGAACATTTCAAGAACTTTGAAAGTTTCTTCAAGTGCAGTCGCTAAAACCATCAAGCGCCATGGGGAAACTAGCTCTCATGAGGACCACCACAGGAAAGGAAGACCCAGAGTTAGATTTTTGGAGGACGCACGGCTCTCGAACTTCGCCTCTCCCAAGTCCGTACAGGAGTTGCAGCGATGGGACTAGACTGTAACTACCAACTGGATACGACGAAAGTGGAGAAAAAGGGATTAAAAATAAAAAGTTAACAGCCAACATTCTGGGACAAAGACATGTCTTATATGGGCAGAAATTTTAAAGTCCTGTTAATCTAACTGCAATGTCCAATTTACAGTAGCTTTTACAGCAAAAAATACCATGCTATTGTTTGAGGATAGTGCACAGCAACTGGTTTGATACATTCACCACCGAAGGTAAATAATGTACCTACTCTTATTTGTCATCCTGAGGGTCCCAGAGATAAAATGAAGTGTAGTTTGTTTGAAAAAACTGGGTTCTACAGTTTGACCCCACTGCTATCTCTGGCTCCACACCCACCCCGCCCGGCCATCTAGATGTGTGAAGGTTAGTGTCTTTTCTGTAAGGAACTTTATAAATTTATAAATTGACCAATTCAGCACATTCAGTCAAACCCCTGGCAGACTTGATACAAAATATTGTGTAGTGATGTAATTTTTCACTGGATCAGTCTGACATTTTGCACACACACTGCTGCCATATTTGGACAACATCTAAATTACAACTAGGATCCTATCAATGTATGGCCTTTCTCTTGCATTTCAAAGATGGTGAAGAAAAAATATGGAGAACGCATGTTTTTCGTTCAAATGATCTTTTATCAGGTATAATGTGATATGTTCTCCTACATTAATTTCACATTTCCACAAACTTCAAAGTGTTTCCTTTCAAACGATATTAATAATTTGCATATCCTTGCTTCAAAAAAAAGGGTCTGAATCCTTAACACTTTTTGGGTTACTACATGATTCTATAAGTGATATTTCATAGTTTTGATGTCTTGACTATTATTCTACATTGTAGAAAATAGTAAAAAGAAAAAGAAAAGCCCTTGAATGAGTAGGTGTGTCCAAACTTTTGACTGGTACTGTACACCTCCAGTCTAATATTCACCTAATATTACTGTATCAGATGAGCCACTCACATCAACAGTACAGCTACCAGGTATTTTGTACCACACCACAGTTGCCTTCCCAAATCTTTGCAGTGAAGTGTCATGTTGCTTTTACAATGCTTTGGTAATATAATTGATATTCCCAGACAAGTCTGATTGTCAGATCCTGACGTCATTACAGAAACATTTCGGATCAGGATTATAGACTCATCAGTTTTCTCTGTTTTAAAGTACTTTATGAAATGTAGTGGTAGTGGGCCGTGGGGAGGGACAGTCAGCCTTGGTGGCTGCAGTCATGTGTGACAGTCCTCTCTCTGCAAGCTATCTTTCGCTGCATATTTCATTCTCGCTCACCTTTTATTGGATCTAGACACTCCAAATGTCACTGATTCCTATCATTTTTATCCCCTAAGCCTCACAGTACAGAGAAAAACAGAAAACCCATTGCCCTATACTTTGAGAGTCAAGGCAAACAGAAAGCACATTCCCAAGAGTGCACTGCACACCACTTATGATCTGTATCACAATTAGAAATCAAAGGTCTGCCTGTCAGTTCAGTGCCAAACAGTTCACCATTGTTACCCTTTCTCCATCTCTGTTAAGAATGGGCCAGAGAAACGGTAAATGATAAGGATCATTTGAATGATCGTCAGTGTCTTTCATGAAGGGCTGAACAGTTTGATTGGTGCGTGAAACAGCAAGAGGCATCCATGCTTTGTTAAGTCACACAGAGATAGCCACAGCATAAAGGTGTACCGCTGTAGGAAGAAGCAATTTAGTGATGTTCGCAATTAATATTAAAACTGCAGACTACATATTTTATGCAAATGATGCAGAGCAACGAAAATGAACATATAAACAGTCAATATAAAATACATAGTTAATTCATTCAATAATTACATTTGTTATTTTAAACAACACAAGGTCACATGCAAATAGAATAATATACACAGTTAATTCGGTGTGATCAGTATTTCTATCGTATAACTTTGTCACTGACTTGACTTTAAACACAAAACTGAGTATTTGAAGGTTAAAGGAACTGATGGTGTCTAGTTTATTCAGAATTCCAGCTGAATTGGACAACCACAGATGAGCCACAGTGCCTTCAGAAAGTATTTATACCCCTTGACCTTTTCCACATTTTGTTGTTACATTCTGAATTTAAAATGGATTAAATATTATTTTTTTTGTCACTGACCTACACACAATACCCCATAATACAAATAATAAAAACACATGGATACTATTTGCAAGAAGGCAATAAAGTAATTTTTTCCTGAATATGAAGTATTACGTTTCGGGCAAATCCAATACAACACATTACTGAGTACCACTCCTCATATTTTCAAGCGTAATGGTGGCTGCATCACGTTATGGGTATGCTTGTTATCTTTAAGGACTGCAGAGTTTTTCAGGATAAAAAATAATTGAAACGGCACAAAGCATAGGCAAAATCGAAGAAGACAATCTGGTTCAGTCTGCTTTCCACCAGACAAGATGAATTATGTGGGTTTTTTTCACAATATTTGTAAATGACTTTGTACATTATGTTTCTGCAACCGTATCTTACGGAAGAAAAGAGCTTCTGGATATCAGGACAGCGATCACTCACCTCGGATTAGACAACGATTTCTTCAACAACAACAACAAGCAGGACTCAAACGATATTCTCCCAACACCCCAGAGGGCAGACATCCCAATTATTCGCAAAATTAAGCGACGCAGAGGACGAAGAGCCGGATGCCTCGTCCGGACCCGCAGAAGACAACTAGGAAAGCTGCCGTATGCAATATTACTCGCCAACGTGCAATCATTGGACAATAAACTAGACGAGGTAAGATCACGAATATCCTAACAACGGGACATCAAAAACTGTAATATCCTATGCTTCACGGAATCGTGGCTGAATGACGACATGGATATTCAGCTAGCGGGATACTAGCGGGGGGGGGGGGGGGGGGTCTGTGCATATTTGTAAACAACAGCTGGTGCACGAAATCTAAGGAAGTCTCTAGATTTTGCTCGCCTGAAGTAGAGTAGATTGTGATTAAACTGCAGGCCACACTACTTGCCTAGAGAGTTCTCAGCTATACTTTTCGTGGCTGTTTATTTACCACCACAGACTGATGCTGGCACTAAGACCGCACTCAGTCACCTGTATAAGGAAATAAGCAAACAGGACACCACTCACCCAGAGGTGGTGCTCCTAGTGGCTGGAGACATTAATGCAGGGAAACTTAAATCAGTTCTACCAAATCTCTATCAACATGTTAAATGTGCAACCAGAGGGAAACACATTCTAGATCACCTGTACTCAACACACAGAGACACGTACAAAGCTCTTCCTCGCCCTCCATTTGGTAAATCCGACCACAACTCTATCCTCCTGAATCCTTCTTACAAGCAAAAATTAAAGCAGGAAGATCCAGTGACTGGATCGGATGAAGCAGATGCTAAACTACAGGACTGCTTTGCTATCACAGATTGGAACATGTTCCGGGATTCTTCCAATGACATTGAGGAATACACCACATCAGTCACTGGCTTTATCAATAAGTGCATTGAGGACGTCATCCGAACAGTAACTGTACGTACATACCCCAACCAGAAACCATGGATTACAGGCAACATTCGCACTGAGCTAAAGGGTAGAGCTGCCGCTTTCAAGGTGCGGGACTCTAACTCGGAAGCTTACAGGCAACAGATCCACAGATGATGCAATCTCTATTGCACTCCACACTGCCCTTTCCCACCTGGACAAAAGGAACACCTATGTGAGAATGCTGTTCATTGACTACAGCTCAGCGTTCAACACCATAGTACCCTCAAAGCTCATCACCAAGCTAAGGATCTTGGGACTAAACACCTCCCTCTGCAACTGGATACTGGACATTCTGACAGGCCGCCCCCAGGTGGTGAGGATAGGTAGCAATACATCTGCCATGCTGATCCTCAACACTGGAGCTCCCCAGGGGTGCGTGCTCAGTCCCCTCCTGTGCTCCCTGTTCACCCACGACTGCATGGCCAGGCACGACTCCAACACCATCATTAAGTTTGCTGATGACACAACAGTGGTAGGCCTGATCACCGACAACGACGAGGCAGCCTATAGGGAGGAGGTCAGAGACCTGGCCGGGTGGTGCCAGAATAACAACCTATCCCTCAACGTAACCAAGACTAAGGAGGTGATTGTGGACTACAGGAAAAAGAGCACCGAGCACTTCCCCATTCTCATTGATGGGCCTGTAGTGGAGCAGGTTGAGAGCTTCAAATTCCTTGGTGTCCACATCAACAACAAACTAGATTGGTCCAAACACACCAAGACAGTCATGAAGAGGGCACGACAAAGCCTATTCCCCCTCAGGAAACTAAAAAGATTTGGCATGAGTCCTGAGATCCTCAAAAGGTTCTACAGCTGCAACATCGAGAGCATCCTGACCGGTTGCATCACTGCCTGGTACGGTTATTGCAAGGCACTTCCGAGGGTAGTGCGTACGGCCCAGTACATCACTAGGGCAAAGCTGCCTGCCATCCAGGACCACTACACCAGGCGGTGTCAGAGGAAGTCCCTAAAAATGGTCAAAGACCCCAGCCACCCCAGTCATAGACTGTTCTCTCTACTACCGCATGGCAAGCGGTACCGGAGTGCCAAGTCTAGGACAAAAAGTATTCTCAACAGTTTTTACCCCCAAGCCAAAAGACTCCTGAACAGGTAACCAAATGGTTACCCGGACTATCTGCATTGTGTCCCACCACCCACCAACCCCTCTTTTTACGCTTCGGCTACTCTCTGTTCATCATATATGCATAGTCACTTTAACGATACCTACATGTACATACTACCTCAATAAGCCTGACGAACAGGTGTCTGTATATAGCCTTGCTACTCTTTTTTCAAATGTCTTTTTACTGTTGTTTTATTTCTTTACTTACCTACACACACACACATACCTTTTTTTCCCGCACCATTGGTTAGAGCCTGTAATAAGCATTTACCTGTTGTATTCGGGGGACATGTCAAATAAACTTTGATTTGATTTGATCAACTACCAATTTGACAGTTTGAAGAATTTAAAGAATAATGGGAAAATGTTGCACAATCCAGGTGTGAAAAGCTCTTAGAGACTTACCCACAAAGACTCACAGCTGTAATCACTGCAAAGGGTGATTCTAA
Organism: Oncorhynchus clarkii lewisi; assembly: GCF_045791955.1. Lineage (NCBI taxonomy): Eukaryota > Metazoa > Chordata > Actinopteri > Salmoniformes > Salmonidae > Oncorhynchus > Oncorhynchus clarkii. The sequence goes on along the minus strand of NC_092160.1, from coordinate 16,233,233 downwards.
CATATATTGACTCAGGGGATTGAATATTTAATAAAGATATGTGTTTTACAAGTTTTTTACAAATGTATTTTTCTCCCACTTTGACATTACAGATTATTTTGGATAGATCTGTGAAAAAAAAGACAATTAACAACATTTGAATCCCACGTTGTAAGACAACAAAATGCGGGCAATGTAAAAGGGTGTGAATGTAAAGTTCGTTGTTGGAAGGATTGGACCAAGGTGCAGCGTGGAAGGCGATCATCATATTTATTCATGTGAACCAGCAACAAAACAAGTAAAGAGTAACAAAAAGAACATGCAGCTTTGTAGTGCAAAAGGCTACAATACAAAAACAAGATCCCCCAACAAACAGGCGGGAAAAGGCTGCCTAAATATGATCCCCAATCAGAGACAACGATAGACAGCTGCCTCTGATTGGGAACCATACCGGGACAACATAGAAATAACAAAACTATAATGCCCACCCTAGTCACACCCCGACCTAACCAAAATAGAGAACAACAGATCTCTAAGGTCAGGGCGTGACAGTGAATACTTTCTGAAGGCACTGTACTCGATGCTCAACATGTGTAGAGGGATTTTCTGCACACCCACATTACCTCCTTAAAATGACACTTATTCATGTCACTCATTGGATACATGTACTGTGGTTGAAGTACCCACAGCTATCAGTGTGAATAATAGAAATGCATAAATGCATAAAATGATGTATGCAATCTCTAAACACGCCATCATCAACACAATCCTCTGTGTATTGTGCAAAATGGGTGGGTTGTGTGAAATCATCTGCTCATGATTTAGGGTACTGTGTATTTGTTTTGACCATAAGACAGTCAAACCTATGAGTTTTGAATGAGGTTAATGATTTGCAAGTCTAGAAGTCTACAAATGTAGTGTGTGGCACATGAAAAGAAAAATCCATGTATTATATTGATAATAACAAGTCTATTTTCTATGAGGTATTTATTTATACGTATTCCTGTCAGTGTCTTGAGCCTGTCAAACAGCCACTTGAAACCTATTAGTAGAATCACACAGACAGCCAAGTCAACGCTATAAATCAGAAGTGACACATCCATGACCTGCGGTGCACCTGTGGGATACAAAATACAATGTTGAATACAACATGATCATTTGACAGACACGAGGAATTGATGGACCTCTTGAGATTCAATCAGCTTCGATGTATTATTTTAGTACAGAGTTGGACCTATTCTGACGATACTTTGTTTTTAAAAAGACACCTGACAACATTTTTACTTTCTAGAACCTAGCTTAGAAGAAGTAATGTATATTTTTGTTTTAACACAAAATTATTCTGTGGAGATTCGACCAACATAAGTTGGTTTATTTAATAAATCTCATTCAATGGAAATGAGGCAGTTGACTTTGGTGGGAACTGCTGCAAATGTCTCTTACGCAAGGATTCTCTTAACTACTTACGTAAGTGCAACTGCTGAAGACGTCACTGAGGACAGCACAATGAGCCCATTTTGAGGAGTCGACGTCAGATCAACCATCCAATTTTTTGTTGAAATCTAGGTTAAAATAAGACTCCCCCCCCCCCCCCCCCCCGGTAGTACATTTTACAGGGTACATCTTTTGTTGACAGAACACTCGCTTTAGTTTTTGCCCGACACAAAGAGAACTTGTTTGAGGAGAATAAAGCTGTAACCTATGAGGTGGAAAATCATACCTGCGTACTGATCAATCAAACTGTAAACAGTAACGCTTCTTGGCAAGCCTTTCGGGGACACAGCTGAAGACAAAAACTCTGGCCTGATTTCATATCGTGTTCGAACCTTTTTATCTCACTGGCATAAGTCTCAAAAAACTTGCCAGTGTGTGCAATGCTGCATAAGACAGGTTTTATTTAATTTCATTTGGTTATCTCTGTAATGACCTTGCAAGAAATCTGTACCCCATTCTCAAAATTCACAAAAGTTAGGTCCCAAGGAGTTGTGAGACTTTGAAGAGATCCGTCAAGATCAAACCCAAACTATGTCCCTTTCTCAAATTTGTGATATCTATTTCACAAGGTAACAATTAAATTTCAGCTGTCAGCACTGGAGATATTAAACTGTCTTCCTCTGACAGTGACCTTGGCTGGTAAGACAACGGCTGTCTGGTGAAGCCTCATGCTGGTTGAAGGGTTTGCTTGTTCCGACTTGTGTAGGGTTGGCCATCTGGGATAGTGGAACCACACACAGTGGAACCACACACTCAGCCACTGGTATAGGCACTATCATCACATTATTCTACCAGCACCATTCTACCAGCACCATCACATTTTCACAGGGCCTAGGAAAGTCAGTGACCATCACATGTACAGAATGTTGCTTCTATGGAACAATATGTTTGGAATATTTGAAATGTATTAACCAAGCTAATGTCTGAATTATAAAACACAGCAATGTCTTCCTTCAATTCTGAACCTTCAGCCTTCAAGGAATCTGTCGATTTTACACCGTGAATATATATATTTTTAAAATGTTTTTCCAGTAAATTTAACAGACTCCAGATTTATGAGAATATATCGCTTGTTGTCCTTGTCTCTTGAATACAAGCCAGAACAAAACAGCAAAACCTTGTGAACATCGACTGAATGATCTGTAGGCTACTAGAACATGAGTCATACCATAAATTCCAAATAAGTTATTTACGGATACATTACCTTATTGTCTAATATGTTATTTTTAATTGCAATATTTTAAGTTATTGACCTCTATGGACTGTTATGTAGCCACTCAACATTATACCCAACTGCATGGTGTCCATATTAGAGTCATTCAGAAGTGGAAGTGAAAGACGTAGAATGTTACCACAAAAAAAAATGTTGAGTTCCCAAAGAACCTGCAGTGGGTCAGTCAACGAGATAAGATCATTACACATCTTTAAATGAATCTGCAAAGATTCAAATACTTACAGGACTGCTGACAGGTCTGCTGTATATTGTTCCATAGCTATACACCACACCTTTGGCTGTCTATTTTAACACCATTTTGGGGCAAAACACTGGATGCTCCCAGCTTTTTTTCTAGTCAAAACTCCTGCCATACATACTTCACTGCTACTTATCTCCCTTTCAAACCCAGCCTGCTTAAGTCAACTCTGTCTGCGTGGATGGAGGTGTATGGGTGTGTTTCCTGGTGAATGACAACCCTGCCACTGGAATGGCACCTCAGATCCCATGCATTATTAAAGAATGTCAGCTCTGCCTCTGTGTTTGCATCCAGAGACCCTGTGACGATGCACAGAGGCACACTGCCATGCGTTATCATGGACTTGGAATATCAAAGATAAAGAAGAAAATGAAAAAGGAATTTCAATGCATAGGGATCTGGACACATGGTTTTCATTCCTGTCCATGCCTTCCATCATGCCGTTTAGTATTTATTCAATCACCTAGACAGAGTTTCTACAGTTCTGGTGTGTTGGTTTAAGTTGGGGTACAGTATGTGCCAGGACTTAATACGGAAGTGTCAACCTAAAAACCTAAACAGAAAACAGAGGTAGTCTTAAATCCCGTATGACCTGTGTTGATATGGATTTTAAGGTTCTGAAAGTCCACCAAAAGCCTCAACACAGTATCAGTCAAGTCAGTGCAACATGGCTAAACTTCAATACAAAGCATAGTCCTTTTTGTTGTTGTTGCATTCTACCTTCTATAACTCTGACATGCCAATTCAATATTGAATGTAATGAGGTGATTGCCCCTGTCGTCTCATGCTATGCTTCTATTCTATTTTTATGTCACGTTTGAGTTTCCAGCATTCACATGCAAATATGTTGAGTCTATCATTCCTTTGGGAGGGGTTACTGTAAAACACAGCATACGCCAAAAGCGGACAGAAATAGGAATGGCTGCCCTGGCACATTTGAAGATATGAAATCACTGAGAATAAGATCCATCCCGTTAGTTGTTTTTGTTGTACACTTTAATTAAGGTCTCTTACCACTGGATTGCATCATTTAATAAGTTCCAGGTTTTGGGCGATATGATGAAATCATCATTAAGCACATTATTGTTTTACCCTCAATCTGCTTTTTATTTATTCATTGAATTTGAAAACATACAAACTACCTACATTGTAGCCGCTCAACATTTACATTACATTCAGTCATCTAGGAGACACTCCATCCAGAGCGACCTACAGGAGCAACCAGGGTCAAGCGCCCCATCCAGGGGCACAAGGACAGATCCCCCAACCAGTTTAATCGGGGACCCGAACCAGCGACCTCTCGACCACCGGCCCAAGCTCCCAACCGCCAGGCCACCAACCATCCAAGATCCCACAACAGTTCCCCTAGAGAGCTGCCCCTCAACCATCCAATACCCCCCCCCCCCTGCCCGCCCACAGTCCCCCTGGAAAAAACCTCCCCCTCCACAAGGCTAACTGTATGTGTTTGTGTGTGCATGTGTGGCACTTTTTACATGTGTGTGTGTGTATGCACGTGCAAATGTTTGAATGTATGCACGCATGTGTACGTGTGTACAAGTGCTTGTGTGGCATCAGCCAAGGGGAAAACAGGAATTGGAAGAAACAGCATACCTTTTTAGTGTCAATTAAACATACTGTTTTTGTTAGTTGTTTTTTTTCTATATTTTTTACTTTCAACTTTGACCGTCATTTTCCCGTCCTCCCAGCAACTTCACTCCCACTTGTCCCATCCCAACTAGCCCATCCCAACTATCTCTGCTGGCCACCCTCAATATGTTAGTTAGTTAGAGGTAAAGTGCTGTGTTACATGATATGTATAGGTCATATGGTTGATGCTTCAACACCTGCATTGCTTGCTGTTTGGGGTTTTAGGTTGGGTTTCTGTACAGCACTTTGAGATATCAGCTGATGTACGAAGGGCTATATAAATACATTTGATTTGATTTGATGCAACTTTTTTCAGTTCTGCCCACACATTTACTATGGGATTGAGGTCAGAGCTTTGTGATGGCCACTCCAATATCTTAACTTTGTTGTCCTTAAGCCATTTTGTCACAACTTTGGAAGTATGCTTGTGGTCTTTGTCCATTTGGAATACCCATTTGCGACCAAGCTTTAACTTCCTGACTGATGTGTTGAGATTTTGCTTCAATATCCACATAATATCCCACCTCATGATGCCATCTATTTTGTGAAGTGCACCAGTCCCTCCTGCAGCAATGCACCCCCACAACATGATACTGCCACCAACGTGCTTCACGGTTGGGATGGTGTTCTTTGGCTTTACAAGCTTCCCCTTTTTCCTCCAAACATAACAATGGTCATTATGGCAAAACAGTTCTGTTTGTGTTTCATCAGATTGGAGGACATTTCCCCAAAAAGTACCATCTTTGTCCCCATGTGCAGTTGCAAACCGTAGTCTGTCTTTTTTAATGGCGGTTTTGGAGCAGTGGCTTCTTCCTTCCTTCAGGTTATGTCAATATAGATACTTTTGTACCTGTTTCCTCCAGCATCTTCACAAGGTCCCTTGCTGTTGTTCTGGGACTGATTTGCACTGAGGTCTTGGCTGAAGTACGTTCATCTCTAGGAGACAGAACGCGTCTCCTTCCTGAGCGGAATGGCGGATGCGTGGTCTCATGGTGTTTATACTAGCGTACTATTGTTTGTACAGATGAACGTGGAACCTTCAGGCATTTGGAATGTTCTTCCAAGGATGAACCAGACTTGTGGAGGTCTACAATTTTTTTTCGGAGGTCTTGGTTGATTTCTTTTGATTTTCCCATGATGTCAAGCAAAGAGACACTGTTTGAAGGTAGGCATTGAAATACATCCATAGGTACACCTCCAATTGACTCTAATGATGTAGCCTATCAGAAGCTTCTAAAGCCATGACATAATTTTCTGGAATTTTCCAAGCTGTCAACTTAGTGTATGTAAACTTCTGACCCACTGGAATTGTGATACAGTGACTTAGAAGTGAAATAATCTGTCTGTAAACAATTGTTGGAAAAATGACCTGTGTCAGGCACAAAGTAGATGTCTTAACCGACTTGCCAAAACTATAGTTTGTTAACAAGACATTTGTGGAGTGGTTGAAAAACAAGTTTTAATGACTCCAACCTAAGTGTATGTAAACTTCCGACTTCAACTGTGATATATATAAATATAAATAAATACAGTGCCAGTCAAACATTTGGACACACCCACTCATTTAAGGATTTTTATTTTTTTAAACTATTTTATATATTGTAGAATTGTCACACTCTGACCATAGTTTGCGTTGTTTGTTTCTGTGTTTTGGTTTGTCAGGGTGTGATATGAGTGGGCATTCTATGTTGTATGTCTAGTTTGTCTGTTTCGATGTGTTTGATCTGATATGGTTCTCAATCAGAGGCAGGTGTTAGTCGTTGTCTCTGATTGGGAACCATATTTAGGTAGCCTGTTTTGTATTGTGGGGTGTGGGTGATTGTTCCTGTTTCCAGTGTTTACGTTACGGGACTGTTTTGTCTTGTTCATTTTGTCGGTTTATTGTTTTTTGTTCGTTGTTCAAGTATTCTATTAAAATGGATAATCATCACGCTGCATTTTGGTCCTCCTCTCTTTCACCTGACGAAGAACGTTACAAGATTAATGGTGAAGATATCAAAACTATGAAATAACAAATATGGAATCATGTAGTAACCAAAAGTTTTAAACAAATCAAAATATATTTTATATCCTTCAAAGTAGCCACCCTTTGCCTTGAGGACAGCTTTGCACACTCTTGGCTCAAACAGCTTCATGAGTTATTTTTTAATTTTACCAGGTAAGTTGACTGAGGACACATTCTCATTTACAGCAACGACCTGTGGCATAGTTACAGGGGAGAGGAGGGGATGAATGAGCCACACCATCACACCTCCCCCTCCATGCTTCACGGTGGGAACCACACACGCGGAGATCATCTGTTCACCTACTCTGCGTGTCACAAAGACATTGCGGTTAGAGCAAAGGACAGATTTTTCCACGAGTCTAATGTCAGTTTGTGTTTCTTGGCACAGTCAAGTCTCGTATTATTAATGTATGTTAGTAGTGTTAGTATTTGGGCTGCAATCTGAGGTGCAGTTAACTCTAATGAACTTATCCTCTGCAGCGGAGGTAAGTTTGGGTCTTCCTTTCCTGTGGCTGTCCTCATGAGAGCCAGTGTCATCATAGCGCTTGGTTCTTGAAATTTCCACATTTGACGGCCTTTCATGTTTTCAAATAATGATGGACTGTAGTTTCTTTGCTTATTTGAGTTGCTCTTGGCATAATATGGACTTGGTCTTTTACCAAATAGGGCTATCTCAAATATATATATTTTTTAATTTGTTTAACACTTTTTTTGATTACTACATGATTCCATATGTGTTGTTTCATAGTTTTGATGTATTCACTATCGTTCTACAATGTCTGTAATAGAATAAGCATGTCAATAAAATGCATTTCTATAGCTATTTTTTATGAAGGAGTACCAAAATGGCTGCGCGATGGCTTCATTGCAACACCCCCTGATAATCATCCAGGGTTTATACACATCACTCGTTGCTACCCAAGCCGGCTGATCGTTAATTCTATCTGTTAGGTTGCCAGAGTCGCAACCCGGCAACAAGTATTTTTGTTCAATATCTGTAGACGTGACCCAGTCGTTCATTCTAAATGTTCCATTGCCTTGCACCTTAGTCACTGTTACTAGCCGGCTACCAACTGGTACTCTACCCTGCACCTTAGAGACTGCTGCTCTATGTACATGAAGTCATTGAACACTGGTCACTTTAAACTAGCTACATTTCATTTTGTTTGACCTGTTTTCAATTGAAATGTCTTTGTGTACATCCATAAAAATTACGTTTTTTTTCATGATTTTGTCTGGATGAGAAAAGATGTCCGTCTCACCCTGACACCGTAGTCCTCAATGGGACAGGGGAAATCTAATTTTAATATTTGTCACGAATCCCGCCGAAGATGGTGCCTCTTCCTGTTCGGGCGGCGTTCGGCGGACATCGTCACCGGCCTACAAGATGACACCGATTCCCTTTTCTGTTTCATTTAGTTGTGTCGATTAGTTGCACCTGTTTCGTGTTTAGGTTTTGGTTGTGGGCTATTTAAACCCGGTAGGCCCGCAGGCTTTTGTGCGGGATTGTTTTTCTTTTTAAGGTGTGATAATATTTTGTGGATTCCATTTTTCCGAACAGTTTCACCCTGTGTGTTGGACTGGGTCTTTATGCACCCTTGTGTGTGTGGCGTGACCGTCTCTGGTTTTTGTAAATAAAAGATCCACATCTTTGAACTACCCTGCTCTCTGCGCCTGACTCCTCCACCCACTACCTCTAGAAGCCGTTACAGAAGCCCGCACCAACCATGGAGACAGCAGGAGCAGTGACCACCCCTCTTCCATCGATGGAAGAGCGCGTCCTCCATCACACAGCCGTCCTCCATCGGATCGGTTCAGCGATGGACCTGATGATGGAGAGGATGGAGCGATGGGAGAGGAGTGGTCTCCCGACATCCACCCCAGCTCCCCCACAGATGACGCAACCCACTCTTCCAACGTCATCGTCTGGTCCCAGCGCGTTGAGTCTCGTGCCCCCGAGGGAGTACGATGGAGCGGCAGCTGGGTGCCAGGGTTTTTTGCTCCAGCTTGTGCTCTACCTGGCTACCGTTCATCCGACTCCCTCGGGTGAGGAGAGTGTTAGCCTCCTCGTCTCCTGTTTGACGGGTAGATGGAGTTGGGAGGAGCTGCATCTAGGGGGACCGGGGGAGGACGCTCCTCATGCACCTACTGCGGCCGGAGAGGACACACTTCAGACCGGTGCTGGAAGAGTCCATCTGGGAGTTGAGATTGCAGGCGGAACACTTCTTGGCCACCCCAGGTGAGTAAGCACCAAACTCACCCAGAGCTCCCTGTTGGTCACGTTTTATTTTTTTCCCTGCATTTTTTCCCTCTCTCCAGCATGAGGCGCTAGTCGATTCAGGCGCAGCTGGGAGTTTTATGGATCGCGGACTCGCCCGTAAGTTGGGGATTCTGTTGGTGCAGATAGACCCACCTTTCCCTGTGCACTCCTTAGATAGCCGACCGTTAGGGTCAGGGCTGGTCAGGGAGGCCACGATTCCGCTGGACATGGTAACGCAGGGGGATCATAGGGAGCGGATCAGTTTCTACCTTATTGATTCACCTGCGCTTCCAGTGGTGTTGGATTCCCTGGCTGGCTATTCACAATCCCCTCATTCCCTGGAGACAAGGGGCTCTTCAGGGGTGGTCAGAGGAGTGTTCAGGTAGGTGTATAGGAGTTTCCATCGGTGCTACGTCGGTGGAGGGTCCAGACCAGGTTTCCACTGTGCGCATTCCCCCAGAATATGCCGATTTGGCTATCGCTTTTTGTAAAAAAAAAGGCAATCAAATTACCACCCCATCGACGGGGGGATTGCGTGATAAACCTCCAGGAGAACGCTGCACTTCCCAGGAGTCACGAGTACCCATTGTCACAGGAGGAGACGTTGGCTATGGAGACATATGTCACGGAATCTCTGAGACAGGGGTACACCCGTCTCATCTAGTTTATTTTTGTTTGAAAAAAAGGAGGGAGGACTGCGTCCGTGCATTGATTATCGAGGTCTAAATTCGATCACAGTGGGTTTTAGTTATCCGCTACCTCTCATCGCTACGGCGGTGGAATCATCCACGGAGCGTGTTTTTTCACAAAACTGGACCCCAGGAGCGCGTATAATCTGGTGCGTATTCGGGAGGGAGACAAGTGGAAAACAGCGTTTAGTACCACATCAGGCCACTATGAGTACCTCGTCATGCCGTATGGGTTAAAGAATGCTCCAGCCGTCTTTCAATCCTTTGTAGATGAGATTCTCAGGGACCTGCACGGGCAGGGTGTGGTGGTATACATTGATGACATCTTGATCTATTCTGCCACACGCGCCGCGCATGTCTCCCTGGTACGCAAGGTACTTGGGCGACTGCTGGAGCATGACCTATACGTCAAGGCTGAGAAATGTGTGTTCTCCAAACGAGCCGTTTCTTTCCTGGATTATCGCATTTCCACCTCGGGGGTGGTGATGGAGTGTGACCGTGTTAACGCCGTGCGTAATTGGCTGACTCCGACCACGGTAAAGGAGGTGCAGCGGTTTTTATGGTTTGCCAATTACTACCGGAGGTTTATCCGGTAGCGGCGTCTATTACCTAACTTCTGAAGTTGGGGGCCGGTGCGTTTATGGTGGGAGGCCGAGACAGAGCTTTCAACCAGTTGAAGGCGTTGTTTACTGACGCGCCCGTGTTAGCGTTCATAGTGGAGGTGGATGCGTCCGAGGCTGGGGTTGGAGCCGTGCTGTCACAGCGCTCGGGCACGCCACCGAAGCTCCGCCCCTGCCCTTTATTTTCTCCGCTGTGTCCGGCAGAGCGGAACTATGATGTGGGGGACCGGGAGTTGCTAGCTATGGTAAAAGCCCTGAAGGTTTGGAGACACTGGCTTGAGGGGGCTAAGCACCCTTTCCTCATCTGGACTAACCACCGCAATCTGGAGTATATCCGAGACTGAATCCGCATCAGGCTAGGTGGGCCATGTTCTTTACCCGATTTAGATTTACGATCTCTTATAGACCAGGTTCCCTCACCACTAAGGCCAACGCACTGTCCCGTCTCTATGACACTGAGGACCCGTCCATCGATCCTACTCCCATCCTTCCAGCTTCTAGGCTGGTGGCTCCGGTGGTATGGGAGGTGGATGCAGACATCGAGCGGGCGTTGCGGTTGGAACCTGCACCTTCACAGTGTCCGACCGGTCTCAGGTACGTGCTGCTTGGTGTCCTTGATCAATTCGGTGGGCTCACACACTACCTTCTTCAGGTCATCCTGGGATTGCGAGGACAGTGCGGGGTCTTAGGGGGAAATACTGGTGGCCCACCTTAGCCAAGGACTTGAGGCTCTGTCTCCTCCTGTTCAGTGTGCACCCAGAGTAAGGCTCCTAGGCACCTGCCTAGAGGGAAGTTACAGCCCCTCACGGTTCCACAACGGCCCTGGTCTCATCTATCGGTGGACTTTCTTACTGATCTTCCCCCATCTCAGGGGAACACTACCATTCTGGTCGTTGTGGATCGGTTCTCTAATTCCTGCCGTCTCCTCCCATTGCCTGGTCTCCCTACGGCCCTACAGACTGCGGAGGCGCTATTTACCCACGTCTTCCGGCACTACGGGGGTGCCGGAGGACATCGTATCTGATCGAGGTCCCCAGTTCACGTCCCGTGTTTGGAGGGCGTTTATGGAGCGTCTGGGGGTCTCTCTGGTTATCACAACGAGAGTAATGGGCAGGTGGAGAGAGTGAACCAGGAAGTGGGTAGGTTTCTGCGGTTGTATTGCCAGGACCGGCCAGGAGAATGGGCGAGGTACGTCCCATGGGCGGAGTTGGCCCAGGACTCACTCTGTCACTCCTCCACGAATATGTTGCCATTCCAATGCGTGCTGGGCTACCAGCCGGTCCTGGCTCCGTGGCATCAGAGTCAGACCGGATCTCCTGCGATGGAGGAGTGGGTACAGCACTCTAGGGAGACCTGGCGGGCAGTCCAAGACGTTCTCAAGCAGGCCGGTGGACGGCAGAAGAAGAGCGCTGACCGCCACCGCAGTGAGGCCCCTGTGTTCGCACCAGGGGACAGGGTCTGGCTCTTGACCCGAAACCTGCCGCTCCGCCTGCCCTGCCGGAAGCAGGGGCCGCATTGTGTGAGGCCATTTTAAGAGTCCTGAGGAGGATAAACGAGGTGTGTTATAGATTACAACTTCCCTCTTACTATCGCATTAACCCCTCGTTTCATGTGTCTTTCCTCAGGCCGGTGGTAGCTGTTCCCCTACAAGAAGGTGAGGTTCCGGAGGTCCCACCGCCACCTCTGGACATCGAGGGGTCCCCGGCGTATATGGTACGAGCTATTCTGGACTCGAGATGCCGGGTGAGGGGCCTGCAGTACCTCGTGGACTGGGAGGGGTACGGTCCAGAGGAGAGGTGCTGGGTATCTGTGGGGGACATTTTGGATCCTTCCCTCTTGAAGGACTTCCACCGCCTCCACCCGGATCGCCCTGCGCCTAGCCCTCAGGGTCGCCCTCGAGGCCGGAGTCGGGGCGCTGCGGGAGCCGCACGTCAGGGGGGGTACTGTCACGAATCCCGCCAAAGAAGGTGCCTCTTCCTGTTCGGGCGGCGCTCGGCGGTCGTCGTCGCCGGCCTACTAGCTGCCACCGATTCCCTTTTCTGTTTCATTTAGTCGTCTGATTAGTTTCACCTGTTTCGTGTTTAGGTTTTGGTTGTGGGCTGTTTAAACCCAGCCGGCTTTTGTGCGGGCTTGTTTTTCTGTTTAGGGTGTGTGAATATTTTGTGGATTCCATTTTTCCGAACAGTTTCGTCCTGTTTGTTGGACTGGGTCTTTATGCACCCTTGTGTGTGTGGCGTGACCGTCTCTGGTTTTTGTAAATAAAAGATCCACATCTTTGAACTACCCTGCTCTCTGCGCCTGACTCCTCCACCCACTACCTCTAGAAGTCGTTACAATAATGTTGCAAAGGTCAGAGAGACCGACAGCAAGGTTTATACAAATCTCTGATGTTGAAAACCAAATTCTAGTCTAAAAGAATTGGGGGATGATGTCTAGATGCTTTTTAACAGCGGAGATCAAGTTTATAAAATCGCCTGGTTGGACTGATCATGGATTGAGCAGGCAGATGGAACAGAGTAAATATGCATGAGAGCACGGACCAATTCATAATAGAGACAGCCGCACAACACAAACGGTATGAAATGTCTGAGGCACTAAAAGGCTCAATTGACAAAATGTTGGGAAAAATATACCACTCGAGTGCCCACGCTAGCATAATGCTCATCACTGCCCCCACCATCCTCTTTCCCCCTCTTTTTAAGCTCCCTTTCTCTCTTTCTCCCTTTTCCGCACGTTTGAGGATGCTTCGATCCCACATGGTGTGTGTGGGCGATCAACCCATAAAAGCAAAGGGACAAGCAAACCACAGGTGAGTCACGCTGCTTTGCTTTTATCTGGCCTGCAAACAGTCAACGGGCACAGCCCTTTGCCAAAGGTATTTGTGATGGGTCATTGAATATACTTAGAACAAAGACGCACTTCAAAATAGAACCAAAGACGCACTTCAAAATAGAACCAAAGACGCACTTCAAAATAGAACCAAAGACACACTTCAAAATAGAACCAAAGACGCACTTCAAAATAGAACCATAGCCAGGAGTTGTGACGAAGTCTACAAATGTTCTCCCCATTGGAACATTGGATGGTGGTATGCTTTGTGTTCTCAAGTAGTCCCATGTCTTCATGTTGGAATAACTGTAAAAGTGTCTGCTAGATGGCATATATTACATTAACTGTCCTCAGTTTACTAATCTCTGGCGTGTTGCCAAATGTGTGTCACAGGTTCAGTGGATGATAAAAAAATTTATGGGAATACAATTGATTTTACTGACACATCCCACCAAGCTAGAGAACCATCATCATTTTGAAATCATGGTCCTCACATTCTGGTAACTTAAGAAATCAGACTAATTGACAGAGATGACATAGATCATTGGGAAGCACCCTATCCTTTCTCCAGAAATGTGTACTTGTTCACTACTTCCCACACATCGAAAAACATTGGATTGGTGGAGGCATGGGCCATTGGGATTTTCCACCATATGTCTTTTAAGGTATACCAGTAATTTCCATTTAAATCACTTAAGATGAGTTCCTTTCAGAGGAAGGAAGGAGAGATCATTGGGACAGATAATTAAGTTTGTCCATCACATAAGGCACTTACTATAGTCAAATCAAATGTTATTTGTCACATGCAACAAATAAAACAGGGGAATGCTTACTTACCAGCCCATAAAACAATGCAGTAAGAAAAAGTGTTAAAGCATTTACTCAAATGAGCTGAAGTAAAAAAATACATCAAAACATTTAAATAAAAAATAAGATCATAGAAATAAAAAAATATTTAAAGAGCAACAATAAAACAGTAGCGAGGCTATATACAGGGGGAATCGCTACAGAGTCAATGTGCGGGGGCACAGGTTAGTCAAAGTAATATATACATGTAGGTAAAGTGACTATGCATGGGTGATCAAATCAAATTGTATTGGTCACATACATATGGCTAGCAGATGTTATTGCGAGTGTAGCGAAAAGCTTGTGCTTCTAGTTCCGACAGTGCAGCAATATCTAACATGTAATCTAACGGTTACACAACAACTACCTAATACACACAAATCTAAGTAAAGGAATGGAATAAGAATATATAAGTATAAATATATGGATGAGCAATGACAGAGCGGGCATATCCAAGATGCAATAGATGGTATAAAATACAGTATATACATGAGATGTGTAATTCAATGTAAACATTATTAAAGTGGTATTACTAAAGTGACGAGTGATCCATTTATTTAAGTGGCCAATGATTTCAAGTCTGTATGTAGGCAGCAGTCTCTGTGATAGTGATGGCTGTTTAACAGTCTGATGGCTTTGAGATTGAAGCTGTTTTTCATTCTCTCGGTCCCAGCTTTGATGCACCTCTACTGACCTCGCCTTTTGGATGGTAGCAGGGCGAACAGGCAGTGGCTCGGGAGGTTCTTGTTCTTGATTATCTTTTTGGACTTCCTGTGACATCGGGTGGTGTAGGTGTCCTGGAGGGCAGGTAGTTTGCCCCCGTTGATGCGTTATGCAGACCGCACCAACCTCTGGAGAGCCTTGCGGTTGTGGGCGGTGCAGTTGCCGTACCAGGCGTTAATGTAGCCCGACAGAATGCTCTCAATTGTGCATCTGTAAACGTTTGTGAGGGTTTTAGGTGGCAAGCCAAATTCATTCAGCCTCCTGAGGTTACTTTCAAGTTTGCAGACAACAGTAGTAGGCTTGATTACCTACAATGACGAGACAGCCTACAGGGAGGAGGTGAGGGCACTCGGAGTGTGGTGTCAGCAAAACAACCTCTCGCTCAACATCAACAAAACAAAGGAGATGATCGTGGACTTCAGGAAACAGCAGAGGGAGCACTTCCCTATCCACATCGACGGGGCAGCAGTGGAGAAGGTGGACAGTTGTGTCGTGGGTGAACAGGGAGTACAGGAGGGGGCTGAGCACGCACTCTTGTGGGGCCCCAGTGTTGAGGATCTGCGAAGTGGAGATGTTGTTTCCTACCTTCACCACCTGGGGCGGCCCGTCAGGAAGTCCAGGACCCAATTGCACAGGGCGGGGTTGAGACCCAGGGCCTCTAGCTTAATGATAAGCTTGGAGGGTGTTGAATGCTGGGCTATAGTCAATGAACAGCATTCTTACATGGTATTCCTCTTGTCCAGATGGGATAGGGCAGTGTGCAGTGTTATCGTTATTGCATGGTCTGTGGACCTATTGCGGCTGTAAGCAAATTGAAGTGGGTCTAGTGTGACAGGTAAGGTGGAGGTGATATTATATTTGACTAGCCTCTCAAAGGATGGTGTCGTCAAAGACAGGTCTATGGGGGTCAAAGACAGGTCTATGGGCGTCAAAGACAGGTCTATGAGCGTCAAAGACAGGTCTATGGGCGTCAAAGATGGCATCAAAAGCTTTTTAGATAGAAGATAAACAAAGGATTATTACAAGTGTAGCCCAAACACACTTTTAGATTGTTATTGTATTACGGCTGAGTGCAATCGGAGCATCGCAGTCAACACACCATAGGCAACAGCTAAGCTGTGAAATTTTTATACCCGCCTTGAAAAAAATACAACCTTCTTCCAAATTATAACTCTCCCAAATCTAATAAACGAATGCCTTGGGAGCTTTGAGGTCTACTTTTTCCCCTAGTTTAACTGTTCGATTCAGCCATAATAGCTATAATGAAACTGAAAAAAAGACAGTGTTGACATCACTGTAAGTATGGCTTATTATCAAATTGCTCTAAAACAGCTCCCGGTGTATGCAGCCCTTTAGGGATAGTCCTGGTATGAAAATTATTCTTTAGTAAATGCGCCTCTCTGTGCTTCTGGCCTTGGAGAAGGCCTGGTTGCCAGTATTTATGCCATCATCTCGTATCAATGGGTACTTTGTCATGCTATATTTTCATGGTGAGGCAATGAAGCATAGCAGGCCCTGGTGAGAGGTCCGTTGATATTTATTATCTTCGAGCTGGCGTAACAATTCTATCCCCACATTTACTTCAAAGTGTTCCCGAGTTCTTGGTGTCTCTCCTCTACACCAAAAGAAAACACTGTTGTTTAGGAGCTAGAAAACAGCTATTATTGTGTATTCCATTATTTTCATTGTTAGTTAACTTGGTTAAGTTTTAGTGGGACACAACACCAACTTTGCTGCCCTAAGTCTCTTACTTTATGCCAGAATGACAAATGAACTGTCCATTTCTCACCAAAATCGACGTCCAAATACCAAAACCATTTAAATAGATTTTAAGTTCACACATCATAGATGGCACACTATTTCCAGCATTGCTTTACATCCTTGTCAGAGATCCTCACTCAAACAGTATTCCTTCAGATCTTAAAGGGGCTTCTTGCTTCAGATCTTAAAGGGGCTTCTTGCTTCTGATACATTTTAGTAATATAGTAGATGCTCTTACACAGAGCGCACGCACATATTATTGTACTTTTTCCCCATGGGAATTGAAACCACAACCCTGGCGTTGCAAGTGCAATACTCTATCAACTGAGCCACACGGGACCATAGCATGGATCCATATAACTTTTAAAATGTACTAACTGCTGCCCGTGCATCCATTGAGGTTGTATTTCTGTAAGCCTGGAATCCATCTGAACATAGCTGAAACAAAAGTGAAAAGGATTGATATTTAGTTGGGATTTCAGGCTATATTTCTCTATGACCTACTCACATCTCTGGTCCCTCTGGAATCAAGGCAAGCGTAGGGGAGGTATAACAGTGTGTAATTGTATTGGCCTGATATCTACTATAATTACCAGAGTCCTATGGGCTCTCTCTGGTCTCAGGGTAAGCATATGGGGGAGTGGGGGGGCATGGAGAGCATCAACGACATGGTCCATGACAACACCATGCTGCAGACAGAACAGTAACCTAGGGATCAGGTTCAAGGCCACGCAAGAGACCATTGACTCCCAGAGGGCCAGACTCACATAGTGCCTTATTGACCAGGTCAGCCTTCTGGCTGAAGTGGGTACGTAGAGAGAGAAAAATATTAGTCTTAATTCACACTGCACCATGATGATTCAATATCCAGGCTAGTGGGATAGGATGTGCTCTTATAGGGGCTTCTTCCTTCAGATCTTATAGTAGCTTCTTCAGATGTTGCACATCATATGCTACTCTGGGGAGCTTGAACTATCCTGGAGGAACATCCCATGGCAGCTTGTCTCTCAGTGGGTGAGCTGGAATGAAGAACCAATAACCCTCTTATTATGATACTGCAAAAATGCATTCTACCTCCAAACACAAACGTATCCATAGCCCCATCAATGAGCAGTCAAAGCAGAGAAGAGAGCCAGGGGAGTGAATGGTAGCATTTTAACACTGTGGAGTGAAGCAATTCCCATGTAAGTGGAAGTTGAAAAACCAGAGAGAGAAGCACGGAATATTACGAGTTTGATGTTCCCGCATTAGGAATTCACTCCACACCAACAGGCACTATTATCACTGACATTGAACATAATCTGGGTTTCTAACTTTGTGTCAAAGTGTTATTCTGGGGAAGACTTCTAACTCTGATTTAAGCCCTTGGAAAGCACATGGGAGACAGTGAACAGAGCTCAGTGTGGCTTTGAGAGGCACATCAAAAGAAGGAATCTAAAATTCTTCAAATACAATGAGAAGCCTGCTTTGCAAGAAGCTTTGATGTATATTGTTCTCATATTCCAAAATGATTTAATCTTGTGTTATACAAAATATATGCAGGGACTGATAAACTCTACAATCCCAATCCCGATTCCCAAACATGGCGTAGCTTTTCTAAGCACTCACATTGCTTCAATACGACGTCCCCAGTTACATTTTCAATACTACGTCCCCAGCAAATGTTTCGATAGCACAGGAGGCATATGCATATTAATGAGATTAACAAAAGGACATGTGCACTGGAATGTCATGACTGAGAGAAAATGCCATCACCTAATTGCATATTATTCCCGACATGTATCCATACACAGCTGTTCCATGTTGCTATTTATTTATTGGTTGCTGGTTGCTTTATTTAATGTTTAAATGGCTTTGTTTTATTGGCAGAGCTCTCCATAAACATTGTGAGAGTGCCGACTGGAAAATGTAAAAACAAATATATATATATATATATTATAATAACAATATAAAACGTTTAAGATGTTGTACATGACTGCCAAGCTACAAAAACACCAACGTGTTTTCAGAATGTTCTGGGGCAGTAAACAGAATGTTCCCTCAACGCCAGTGTATAAAACTAGACCCATTGAGGTTCTGCACTTATTTCAAAGCCTTTGCAAACATTCTTAGACCCCCCCCCAAAAAAAACATTTTGCTGGGTAGAGCAAACTTTTTATGATTATCAAATGTATAAGTGGGTGACAATCATGAAATTATAAATATTTATGAACAATTTACCTGCCATCTGTAAACAAAATAGAATGGAAATTGAATTTGAATGATTAATCAATCAAACAGACCTTGATGATGGGGAGATTATTATTCAGTCATAAAACACTCATGAATTGGTCATGGAGTTCCAATAAAACCTGAGAATGACCTTGGTGATGCAAGCAAAACAATTATGTGCTGAAATCAATGGTGGGTGCTTTGACAAATGTTACCATCATGGCAACTGCAACAGAGGCAGTTCCTGTTCCTATATGATGACTATTTGATGAAACACTTACGTTTGAATGATTGTTTTGGGGTTGAGGAAAAAAAGCGATCCTCTTGTTTTTTTCGGGGATGCTTTCACACCATTGTCCTACTTCAGTCCTGTTTGATACTATACCAGTCTTCAACAAACTCGCTTTGCCTATGGATGTTTGAGTCAAAACCTGAAAGCCAATCAGAATGCTCTGCAGCTCCTCTGGACTTGAGCACTAACGATATCTTCATAGAAATAGGTTGTCCATCGTTATGATGTACTGTATATAGGCCATGATACCTACAGGTCAGGAGTGGTCAACTCATTTCAAACTCACAGTTAATACGTTTAACATCTGTGATATCAGTAGTAATGAGCAGTCAAGGTGCCCTAATGCTGATAAACCGAACTGAGAAATATTAAATGTATAACCGTTTTATATCACAATACTCCAATCCTGCAGAAGAGTGTTATGCGCGAGTGTTTACAGATAAGTGATTCTGATTAATGACTAAAGAGGCAATTGACAGGCAAAATCCTACCCTTATGACTACTTCTCAGCCCAGATTGCAGTAGATATGAAGTCAAGGGTGGAATTATGTGACAATTATGCCATAGTGTTGATGCTCGCACCTGTTAGTGGCGGTACCTCAAGCGGGTCCCTCGACTAGAAACAAAAATGGATAGCTTTAATCACTCCTTTTTAATGGTGAGAATATCACTTTTTATTGTTTTGGGTTCTGAAATATCTTTACAGCTTGGAAAAATGCAATCAACCGTCAGAAACAATTACTGTCATAATTGTGATGTATTAAAGGCAATTAGATGCTGGTGCTTGCCTTATTACTGTAGATCGTAGGGGTCATTTAGTGCTTAACTGACTCGCCAACAGAAACAGGAAACCACATAGCTCCCAGCAGCCTCGCTGTTCGTTTCCCTGGGGCAGGATCTAGTTATTGATCCTGGCAGGTGCACATTTCAGGATTACTTTTAGTAGGTATCTTGGGACAATAGGAAAGGAATGAGAGAAAACTAAGCAGAAAACCACAAACAGTCAACATTGGAGGTCTTAGTGGGAGAAAGCATTGGTTGGGTGGAGGTTGTTTTGACATGAAGGGTCAATGTTCATGCGAAAGTGCTGAAATGGCCAAACAGCAATATAAAAGCACTTACTGCAAACTATTATTATAGATGTGTTTTTTGGGATATTAATAATTAATAATGTAAGACATGTGGCAAGCATTAATGACAATTTTGTTGTGTCAGGGATTGATCTTTTGTAACAAATTGTGTGTGTGTGGGAGGGAGGGGGGGGGGAGTTCTCTCACTAAAGGGCCTAACAAATCTAAAATAATGTCATACACATCATATTGAAAGGCCTAGATAATGTGAAATAGGTGTCAGACAGGGACATATTGGACATTCTCCTGACAGGGCAGCACATGTTATATGGGTGTTCAATGCCTTCAAACTGCAGAATTATGTGTTACAGAGAGAGCAGAGTGATGTTCAACTACTGTCCTGTCCTTTCAGGGGAGACAGATTCACATCTGCTGCTAGTTTGCACACAAGCTAAGTGCATACTGACCAACATGGTCTCATTAGAATATACAAAAAATTTGAGACATTCTGGAAATGTGCCTCTGGGAAATGTGCTGTTGTCAATGGTGGTGGAGGCACTGCAACGACTGTCCAAAGACATCAAATATAATGTTTTTACGCCATGCATTAGCCATCTCAGAGCTTTGAATTATTATAGGCATAAGTATCACATAGGGGATTCAGTGGTAGAACTAAAGTGCAGTGGTGGGGCTTAAATGACGCATTTAGTTTCAAGTTTCAAGTTTTATTAGTCGTATGTATGGGATACACATGTCTAACGCAACCTCCAATTTTCTACCATTATCAGCAACACTTTTCCAGCCTGTTATCAATAATACCCAATTAGTGACAAAGAAACTTGGCTTAATTGTTTCTAATTTCATTTTTCAACATGGAGCTTTAACATGATCTGATTCAGGAGGCACACGTTTTTATCAGATCTCAACATGTCAGCGCTTTCTGACCATTTCATTTCAGTCTTTTGATTAATCCCCATGAGCCATGTGCTTCCTGCGCTCCATTCCGAGTTTCATAATGCCTCTTGGGTAATCAGGACTATCATCAGATATTTTTTTTTTGTAGAAGATCAATAAATTGTAAGGTGCAGGAGATGAGATAATTTAATGTTCTAAAACATATGGAATATTGGAGAGCAGCCTGGGGCCCCTCAGAGAATTCTAAACCAGGGGTTCACAAACCTTTTACCTCGGGGGCCCCCTTCCAGCATTGGGGAACATCCCGTGCATGTGGCACGTCTATTTCTATGGGCACAAGCAGTATTAATGACAAACTATTCACACCCCTCTTGTTGGTGGAGAGAATTTTACAGGTTTAAAGGTTATTCCCTGCAACTCTACAAACGTTGTCATGGGGTGCAAAGAAAATGCTGCAGTTTTGAAACAAATTTTCTTACAATTCTTTACATTTTGCCATGTCTAACGTGTATTCATTTGATATTTGAGTGACAAAAAATAATACCCGAGGGGTTAAAATCCTGAATAAAAAATGTTAGCTGATATGGGCTATTTGATCCGGACATTTCTGACAAGTTATAAATATCTCTAAGGTATACAATGACTAACATGACAAGAGGAACTAATAATGCCCCTTGTGCTATTACAACTTTAAAGAGTGAGTCCCTTTAAAAAAGGAGGGACCCACAGTTGGAAGGTTGAAGAACAGCCTGGGGCCCCTCTGAATGAATGTTCTAAAACATGTGGAATGTTGGAGAACATCCTGGGGCCCCTCAATTATATAAATTTAACTATGCAAGTCAGTTAGGAATAAATTCTTATTTAAAATGACGGCCCAGGAACATTGGGTTAACTGCCTTGTTCAGAGTCCAGAGCGACAGTTTTGTACCTTGTCAGCTTGGGGATTTGATCTAGCAACCTTACGGTTACTTCCCCAGCGCTCTAACCACTAGGCTATCTGCCACCCCTAGTTCCATATAGTCTGGTGTACACTACATGATTTTGTCCCGATTTAGCAAAGTTTTTGAGATTGGAGACAATTTCCATGTCGTTGACTACTCGGGGTGCGCGGCTGTCACCCGTGCTCGTTTAATGTGAGTGGGTCAGAGACGCAATCTGAGGGCTACCGATCCCCTCTTTGAGCACACCCAGACGTCACAATATTTTCAAACGTTTGATTTTATTGGTACAAAATCTTCAATGCTCTTGTAGTGTAAGGTGTGCATCGACAAGATTTGAGAACGATGACCAGCAATAGCCAATGAGAGCTCGCCAGAGAAGAAGCCAGTGAGATGATAACATTGTATCGCATCACCCAGAATGTGTAGACTCTCAGGAGCGATGACTACTACTAGTATGTGTGTATACTTGCAAAAGTGTCAAATCGTTACAGCTCTGACAAGCTCTTTACACAAAATGTTATTCAATTCAAAATGTATTGGCTAGATATTTCAACTTTGTATGGTAAGCGTGAATGTCTGGCTGAAAACATTTATGAGGCTGCTTTGAGGCACAGCTTGTTGTAGCTACGTAAAATCTAATTAAATCACCACATTGTTGTTTTGGTGAGACAGCGTGGTGGTATGGAGAGTCCTCAAGACCAAGTGAAGAATCTTGTGTGTGACACCCTATTTGTGCTACATCGTTTAGTGTGTGTACCACTACGTTGGCAAGACAAAAAAAAACTATAGGAAAGGCGATGTTAGGAATTTAAAGTTGTGTATTGTGCGCCCGGCATAATGAACTGATGTGGATCACTTTAAATGACCCTCAGCAAAGATTTCAAATCTGAACTCCCAACCAAGTCCCATCAATGCCTACCTTTGTCTGTACATTATGCATTGAATCTATTCTATTGCACCCCGAAACCTGCTCCTTTTACTCTGTTCCCAAAGTACTAGACAACCAGTTCTTATAGCCTTTAGCCGTACCCTTATCCTACTCCTCCTCTGTTCCTCTGGTGATGTAGAGATTAATCCAGGCCCTGCAGTGCCTAGCTCCACTCCTATTCCCCAGGTGCTCTCATTTGTTGACTTCTGTAACCGTAAAAGCCTTAGTTTCTTGCATGTTAACATTAGAAGACTCCTCCCTAAGTTAGTTTTATTCACTGCTTTAGAACACTCTGCCAACCCGGATGTCCTAGCCGTGTCTGAATCCTGGCTTAGGAAGACCACCAAAACCCCTGAAGTTTCCATCCCCAACTATAACATTTTCTGACAAGATAGAACTGCCAAAGGGGGCGGAGTTGCAATCTACTGCAGAAAGAGCCTGCAGAGTTCTGTCTTACTATCGAGGTCTGTACCGAGATAATTTGATCTTGATCTTCTACTTTTAAAAATCCACCTTTCCAGAAACAATTCTCTCACCGTTGCCGCTTGCTATAGACCACCCTCTGCCCCCAGGTGTGCCCTGGACACCATATGTGAATTGATTGCCCCCCATCTATCTTCAGAGCTCGTGCTGCTAGGTGACCTAAACTGGGACAGGCCATCCTACAATCTAAGCATGATGCCCTCAATCTCACACAAATTATCAATGAAACTACCAGGTACAACCCCAAATCTGTAAACACGGGCACCCTCATACATATCATCTTAACCAACTTGCCCTCCAAATACACCTCTGCTGTTTTCAACCAAGATCTCAGCAATCACTGCCTCATTGCCTGCATCCGTAATGGGTCTGAGGTCAAACGACCACCCCTCATCACTGTCAAACGCTCCCTAAAACACTTCAATGAGCAGGCCTTTCTAATCGACCTGGCCTGTGTATCCTGGAAGGATATTGACCTCATCCCGTCAGTAGAGGATGCCTGGTTATTCTTTAAAAGTGCCTTCCTCACCATCTTAAATAAGCATGTCCCATTCAAAAAATGTAGAACCAGGACCAGATATAGCCCTTGGTTCACTCCAGACCTGACTGCCCTTGACCAGCACAAAAATATCCTGTGGCATTCTGCATTAATTAGCCTCGAATAGCCCCTGTGATATGCAACTTTTCGGGGAAGTTAGGAACCGATGTACACAGGCAGTTAGAAAAGCTAAGTCTATCCTTTTCAAACAGAAATTTGCTTTCTGTAGCACAAACTCCCAAAAGTTCTGGGACACTGTAAAGTCCATGGAGAATAAGAGCACCTCCTCCCAGCTGCCCAAAGCACTGGGGCTAGGAAACACTGTCACCACCAATAAATCCACTATAACTGAGAATTTCTATAAGCATTCTTCTACGGCTGGCCATGCTTTCCACCTGGCTACCCCTACCCCGGTCAACTGCCCTATACCCCCCACAGCAACTCGCCCAAGCCTCCCCATTTCTCCTTCTCCCAAATCCAGATAGCTGATGTTCTGAAAGAGCTGCAAAATCTGGACCCCTACAAATCAGCCGGGGTAGACAATCTGGATCCTCCCTTTCTAAAATTATCAACTGAAATTGTTGCAACCCCTATTACTAGCCTGTTCAACCTCTTTCATATCGTCTGAGATTCCCAAAGATTGCAAAGCTGCCACAATCGCCCCCTTCTTCAAAGGGGGAGACACTCTAGGCCCAAACTGCTACAGACCTATATCTATCCTATCCTGCCAAGTTAACAAACAGATTTCCAACCATTTCAAATCCCACCGTACCTTCTCCGCTATGCAATCCGGTTTCAGAGTTTGTCAGCCACGCTCAAGGTCCTAAATGATATCATAACCGCCATAGGTAAGCGACAATACTGTGCAAGCTTATTCATCGACCTGGCCAAGGCTTTCGACTCTGTCAATCACCACATTCTTACCGGCAGACTCAACAGCCTTGGTTTCTCAAATGACTGCCTCACCTGGTTCACCAACTACTTCTCTGATAGAGTTCTGTGTGTCAAATCGGAGGGCCTGTTTTCCGGACCTCTGGCGGTCTCTACGGGGATGCCACAGGGTTCAATTCTCAGGCCTACTCTTTTCTCTGTATACATCAATGATGTCGCTCTTGCTGCTGGTGATTCTCTGAACCACTCTACGCAGACGACACCATTCTGTATACTTCTGGCCCTTCTTTGGACACTGTGTTAACTAACCTCCAGACAAGCTTCAATGCCATGCACCTCTTCTTCCGTGGCCTGCAACTCATCTTAAATGCAAGTAAAACTAAATGCATGCTCTTCAACCGATTACTGCCTACATCTGCCCACCCGTCCAGCATCACTACACTGGACAATGCTGACTGAGAATACAACTTCAATTACCTAGGTGCCTGGCTAGACTGTAAACTCTCCTTCCAGACTCACATTAAGAATCTCCAATCCAAAATTAAATCTAGAATTGGCTTCCTATTTCGCAACAAAGCATCCTTCACTCATGGTAACAAACATACCCTCGTAAAACTGACCATCCTACCGATCCTCGACTTCGGCGATCTCATTTACAAAAAAGCCTCCAACACTCTACTCAAGAAATTGGAAGCAGTATATCACAGTGCCATTTGTTTTGTCACCAAAGCCCATATACTACCCACCACTGAGACCTGTACACTCTCGTTGGCTGGCCCTTGCTTCATACTCGACGCCAAACCCACTGGCTCCAGGTCATCTACAAGTCTCTGTTAGGTAAAGCCCCTCCTTATCTCAGCTCACTGGTCACCATAGCAGCACCCACCCGTAGCATGCGCTCCAGCAGGTATATCTCACTGGTCACCCCCAAAGCCAATTCCTCCTTTGGCTGCCACTCCTTCAGTTCTCTGCTGCCAATGACTGGAACGAACTCCAAACATCACTGAAGATGGAGACTTATATCTCCCTCACTATCTTTAAGCACCAGCTGTCAGAGCAGCTCACAGATCACAGCACCTGTACATAGCCCATCTGTTATTAGCCCATCCAACTACCTCACCCACATACTGTATTTATTTATTTATCTTGCTCCTTTGCACCCCAGTATCTCTACTTGCACATTCATGTTCTGCACATCTATCACTCCAGTGTTTAATTGGTATATTGTAATTACTTTGCCACCATGGCCTATGTATTGCCTTATCTTACCTCATTTGCAGACACTGTATATAGACTTTTTCTACTGTATTATTGACTGTATGTTTGTTTATTCCATGTGTAACTCTGTGTTGTTGTATGTTTCGAACTGCTTTGCTTTATCTTGGCCAAGTCACAGTTGTAAATGAGAACTTGTTCTCAACTAGCCTACCTGGTTAAAATAAGGTGAAATAAAAAATACAAAAAATGCAATTTGCACAGTCAATTTAAGAAATACCTTACTCTAGCATTAGTTCAGGCTAACAGCCATAACACAGTTGCCATGCAGTGGTACAGTAGGTATACTTTTTTGCCCAGTGAGCCAATAATAGGTGTTGATGGACAGTTGAGTAGACCAATCACGTCAATGAGGATTGGTCGATTGCATAGCGATTGGAGAGGCTCCAGGTGGACTTGCTTGACCTCTTTCCAAATAAGGGGAACCTATCTCCACCTTCTAAGTTTTTAAAGAGCAGGGGAAACTAGCTGAATATGTGCATGAATTTCATGCAAGCAGAATATACTTTAGCAGGTTCCCATTTAATAGAAGCTCCCTTTTCCTACACCCTGAGGCCGCCGCTGTGGCCTTAGATCATTGGGCCCAGTTTCCCAAAAGAATCTTAAGGCTATGTTCATTGTGGTTCTAAGATGAACTTAGCCTTTAGACGCTGTTGGGAAACCCAGCCTGGCCATTTGAGCAGTACAAACTGACAATATGTCAATATGTTATTCTCTTTTAAGCATGTTATCAGTGCCGAACTAGAATGTCAGCCCGCCAAATTATAAAACGGTGTCCTATTTTGATGTTGCCCAAATCTTGGTGGGCTCAGAAAAACGTAATGCACAGCCAATCGGCATGCAGAACACGAAAGAGGGAATTGGAAGGAATGATTTGAATAATAAATGGTCATAGACAGGAGAAGAGGGAGGAAAGAGAACTGCATCAGCAGATCTGGGTCAAATAAATAGGACAGGGGTGCTTCGTTCATGTAGCCTGTGAAATTCTGACTAGTCACCCTCTTTTCCACAGGCTGTGTGAGCAAGTGGAAAACAAAGAACTCAGCACTTGACTAGTAATGCCAAAAGCCCCCTCTGGATTAATTTACACACTGCTTACCACATCACATTTATCTGCACTCTGCACCTTCCGTTCGTCTCCCACTGTTGACTATATCTCTGGATCACCATCTGTACGTTAATGGCCAGCTTAAATTTATATTCTTCTCACCCTGATGCTCTATAATGAATCTATAGCACCACCATGCTTTGGCTGTCAACTTTGTTGTTTTTGTGGTTCCTGTGGCGACAAACAAATGTGACATCACTTAGGATTGCCCCCACTGTCATCCCTTCTCATTCCCCAGAAACACCAGACATCTGCAGATTTTTGACTGTGCGGAACAGCATTAGACAGACAACAGAGCAGAGAAAGCACCACGTAGTGCAGAACTGCCACAGCCAATGAGAAATGCTTGGTATATTTGCAATGATAATAGAAAGCACAACGGGCCCATTGTTAAATGGGGAAAGCTACTGTAGTGGAATTGCATTAAAAAGTATTTTTCCATGGGTGTAGCGTTAATATCTGATTTTCCTTGGGAGGTAATCATCTTTCTTCTGGTCCTCAATCAGTGACACTAGTGCACGTGACAATAGACTGAAGAATCAAAGACACAAATTATAATGATTTTCTTAAGATCCGCAACAATAATATTTTAGCTCTTAACTCAAATGTGCGAAATAATTATTAATTAACTTCAATAATTTTCATAAAATTCACCATTCTATGTCCACTACCTTTGGGCTATAGTCTGTCAATTTCCATTAATTGGGTGTCATTAATTTATATTTTCCTGCTAGATTGAAACAGTTGCAGCTGGTACATGTCAAGCAATTGAAATAGTTAAAGAGGGACTGCACAAGTCTTAGATCAGTCTGAATGAGGAGGATCATGCTTCAGGGAACTCGCTCAATTGGTGGAAAATCTGATATTAGAATTTTCAGTGAACTATCCCTTTAATCTTGAAGTATAGGCTATAGGTCACGTGTTTAATGTAGAGAAGGTTTAAATACATCTTTGCCGTCAATCTCCACACCTGCCCCAGACACCTCTGATATGGGCAAGATGCAGTAACCAATATGTTGAGGGTGAAAAAAGTGAAAATATATTCAAATGTATTGAGGGCTTCATGTCCAAGGGAGCCAAACAAGAACCAAATCAAATCAAATGTATTTATATAGCCCTTCGTACATCAGCTGATATCTCAAAGTGCTGTACAGAAACCCAGCCTAAAACCCCAAACAGCAGGCAATGCAGGTGTAGAAGCACGGTGGCTAGGAAAAACTCCCTAGAAAGGCCAAAACCTAGGAAGAAACCTAGAGAGGAACTAGGCTATGTGGGGTTGCCAGTCCTCTTCTGGCTGTGCCGGTTGGAGATTATAACAGAACATGGCCAAGATGTTCAAATGTTCATAAATGACCAGAATGGTCCAATAATAATAAGGCAGAACAGTTGAAACTGGAGCAGCAGCACGGCCAGGTGGACTGGAGACAGCAAGGAGTCATCATGTCAGGTAGTCCTGAGGCAAGAGATGAGTCTTCAGTAAAGACTTAAAGGTTGAGACCGAGTTTGCGTCTCTTACACGGGTAGGCAGACCGTTCCATAAAAATGGAGCTCTATAGGAGAAAGCCCTGCCTCTAGCTGTTTGCTTAGAAATTCTAGGGACAATTAGGAGGCCTGCTTCTTGTGACCGTAGCGTACGTGTAGCTATGTACGGCAGGACCAAATCAGAGAGATAGGCAGGGGCAAGCCCATGTAATGCGTTGTAGGTTAGCAGCAAAACCTTGAAATTAGCCCTTGCCTTGACAGGAAGCCAGTGTAGGGAGGCTAGCACTGGAGTAATATGATCACATTTTTTTGGTTCTAGTCAGGATTCTAGCAGCCGTATTTAGCACTAACTGAAGTTTATTTAGTGCTTTATCCGGGTAGCCGGAAAGTAGAGCATTGCAGTAGTCTAACCTAGAAGTGACAAAAGCATGGATTATTTTTTCTGCATCATTTTTGGACAGAAAGTTTCTGATTTTTGCAATGTTACGTAGATGGAAAAAAGCTGTCCTTGAAATGGTCTTGATTTGTTCTTCAAAAGAGAGATCAGGGTCCAGAGTAACGCCGAGGTCCTTCACAGTTTTATTTGAGACGACTGTCTTATTTGAGACGACTGAACCGTGGCTGCATTTAAATTATTCACTGATTGAATGATCTTGCGACTCTTGTATCAAGCACACTGGGATGATTGAAAGCCCTCAACACTCTACCATCAGAGCTATGCGTTTGAATTGAAAAATAATTATATGCTGGACAAAACTATGTTCCTCACATACCTACCAGGAACAATGCACATGCTGGAAAATTACAGTGTGTTTCTCACATATATATTGCAAGCAGGGTTGAGTATCATGTGAGTTGATCTCAGATAAATGGAATAATAAGCATCTCAGATGTGGTAAATAATGAATGAGGACACACATTACTTAATTCCATGTTGAGGCTTTGAAGATGGAACATCAACATGCATCTATCCATGAGATCAATAATGACGAATAGTTTCTCTCTCAATAGCTTCATGAATGAACATCACGCTACATAAGACTCTCTGGTGATTTTAACCAACTGACTGTTACACACTCGCTAGCTACAAGGGACACCTTCACTTGTCCTCACATACAGTAGTTCTTGTTGTAAATCCAACTTTTGAAACTCTGCAAATTACTAAGCTCACGTGGAAAGTTCAAATAAAGTCGAATGGGTGTGTTTGTTTGTGCTTGTACATTTTTTATTGTCATTACAAGACAGCAGCCTGCTCAGATAAGGCTTGATTGAATAGACAAAAAAAATGCTGATAACGACAGAAACAAACATCTATTTCATCTCTCGCCATGTAAATCAGTGGGGCCCAGCTGTGAAGTACAACGGGCTCTGCAACAAAAAGGGGCTAACTAAATACAAGACGTTACCCGCATTGCATTACACCAGGAGGGCAAGGAAATGAGGCGACGACTACACACTCTGCATTTAGCTTGCATCCCAAATGGCACCCTATTCCCTATAAGGCACTACATTTGACAAAAATGGGGCACTATATAGGGAATAGGGTGCCATTTGGGATGTATTCTTAGTCGGGCCGCACTGAAGGTATAATTACTTTGCCATGAAAATACAGGAGAGGGATAAAAAATAACATTGCTGAATCCACACTATGACGTGATGAATGAGGGAAAGAGTGTAAGAATGAAACACGCACCATCCAACCATTCTTATTATATTGTGTGCATTTATCATGAGGACATAATAAGCAGGCCCACACAACAGTCTAGTATTTGTGAATTCGAAATAATAAAAGATCTGGGCTATTAACTTCTTATTATGTATGTCATATAAAAATACCATTTGATGTATGGTGGTGGTTACTGGTTACTAACAGTCAGTGGTAGTTTGAAAAAATATTTAGCTTCAGAAGAACTATGTTAAGTGCAATTCATTTCACCTTTGTTACCTGGAAATGGTGATTTATTTAACCAAACTGTGGTTAACTGTGTAAAAGCGTGTAATGTATGACAGAGTGGTAGACCATTATGCTAACATGAAAGAGAGGGGGATGGCATTGGAGTTTCTCGCGCGTGTGTGCGTGCAAACAGAAATCAGAACCATGGACAAGCAAATCATATTTAGCTTATGTTGATTGGACTAAATTGTTTTTGGTTGTCACTGTATTAGACTAAGCAGAGGTGATTTGATGATGTTGAAATGGTGCTGAAGCTCCTGATGTCTTTGCAACTTAACTCTCTGTGGTTCTAAATCAATAGTTGTTTAGTGGTCCGAAAATGTCGGAAACGTTAACTTGCTTAATGGTTAGGTCATGTAACTGTCATCGGACAGAGGTTACTATCCGGTTTTGTGATTAAACAAAGGTGTGGATGAATTTATTCTCTCACTGTTTTCTTATTGTCTCGGCCTTTAGGCCTATATATCATGGTTGCAAGGCATATGAATTAACAGCAAACAATGCAATATCACAACACATGTAGTGTAGGTTGTAATAATCTTTAATTTTTTTTGCGGGGTGGGGGGCTTCCCCCCCACCCCGTCCCTAGTGATTTTACCCACGCACCGCTACTGAATACACTACAAGTTTTATCCTGCTATAGGGTGATCAAATTAAGATCCTACAACTGTACTCTGTACTGTTCAAAATAACACTTTTTATTACAAACATGTGTACAATTCTTCTCCCACTACATTTGCAAAAAATGTGTTGCCATTGTTTCTCTTTTCCCTGCAGCCATCGATGTCGGTCCTCAGAATCTCTCCAACCGGGAAGAGTGGACCCTGACTGGAACCGTGCTGTGTGATGTCTTCAGTCCCGCACACAATTGACTGTAAATTCCAAAACCCACCTCCCATCAAGCAAGTGTTCAAATGTCTCCCACTGCAGATTGACCTGTTTAGCTCCCCTTGTGCTCAGACCTGTCGGGCCGGGGAGGGGGTTGGAGGGGGCTCGCAGGGATTGCTCAATGATGTGTGCAAACTGACATTTCACACGGCCATATTTAATACTATTTTCAAGCCCTTGCTGCCAAGATCTCCTGCAGCTCTCTGCAGATAGAGTGATTTGTGGTCCATCAACAGGTTCTGTATAAGGCCACACTGATTTGCCTCATTCACAAGATGCCCAGAGAAGCATGAAACAACGGGGGGAAGGCTGCTTACAGTAGGTAGAGAGAGCAGTTGCCGGAACCATGATGACAGTGTACTGTTATCTTTAAATTAAGTATGAAATCTAATTGTTATATTTGCGTAACTTAAACCTGCATATTTTCTATTATTTGATAACACTAAGATACTGTATAAATACTAGCAATTATCTTCTCAATGACAAGAGCAATTTAAAACAGGCAGGACTTGTGTTGACGAGATGACAACACCAAAGTAAAATATTTATACAGTGGCTTTGATTAATTTACTTTTGAAGTGGCATATGTCGACTGTATTAAGCAGATGACCACTATGTGTAAATGAAGCAGGGTTTAACCCTTGTGGTGTTTTTGTTATTCACCCAATGTTTGCAGGTCTGATGGACCCACAACATTATTGCATTTTAAAACAATGATTGCTAAACTACCATTAAAATATCCATCATGCCACATGTAATTATTGATTATTGTGGACGTCACATCAAGGGACATTTGCCTTTTGCTTATTATTTGACCCTGCTGGTCATCTATGAACATTATTGAAGGCCTTAATAGCCATGTACTCTTATAATCTCCACCCGGCACATCCAGAAGAGGACTGTCTACCCCTCAGAGCTTGGTTCCTCTACAGGTTTCTTCCTAGGTTCCTGTCTTTCGCTAGGGAGTTTTTTTTTTCTACAGTGCTTCTACATCTGCATTGCTTGCTGTTTTAGGCTGAGTTTGTCTTTATAAGCACTTCGACATCTGCTGATAAATCCAATTTTATTTTGTTTTGCAGCGCGCAAGACCATTCAAGAGTGTTGACGTCAGTTCAGGTGCGGAATTGATCAGTAGAATATGCATCTGTACAACAAATGGATGAATTTGAAAACATGACATTTAATTTTGAAAAGCCCAAGCATATTCTAAGATTCGTGACTCAATATTGTTGAAAAGTGTGACATTCACTGCTCTCACCTGAAGTGACTTTCATTTTTTCCAATCTCATTTAAATCGACCTGAGGCACTCTAAGTACTCTCCAGCATCTAATTAAGTTGGACTTCAAGATTGAATTCCTCCATTCTTTGTTTTATCATGTGCAGGCATTTACCTTGAGCAGTCTCAGGCACTTATATAAGACCCTTTAATCAAGGTGAAATTCAGATGATAGTTTGGAGAGTCAGACAATGTTGTTTCATGTGATCCCACTCTTTAGAGCCACCTTTCTCATAAAATCCTAATTTCCTCCCTTTTGTTGATGTTAATGATTTGATTTTGATGAATCCTAATTCATCACGTAGAAAACAAGTGGTTTATCTGACATCCTTGCCACAAAGATCTATTCCATCATAGGGGTGGATTGCATTTATAAAGCATATCCCATGAGCCTTTGCTTCTCATTTCACCCGCTCTTCTATTGGGCTATTTTCAGGGTTGGTATTCAAATGAAGGGTATTCATTGGGTTTCCAGGAAACATGGCGGTGTTGAGAAATCACATTAGATTATCATGGAGAGCACCGGTCTCTAAAGATTTGCTTTGGCATGCTGAAGTAAAGCAAATGGGGTTTACACACCTTTTTATCAAACCCAGTCATGGAGATGAGGTGTAGATCTGCTTTAATTTGTATGAAACTACCTACATGGATTCTGATACTGCGTAAGTTTGTCTTCCTTGACTATGAACACACTGAACAAAAATATTAAACAAAACATGTAAAGTGTTGGTCCCATGTTTCATGAGCTGAAATAAATGTTCCCAGAAATTCTCCATAATCACAAAAAAAATATTTCTCTAAAATGTTGTGCACTAATTTGTTAACATCCCTGTTAGTGAACATTTATTCTTTGCCAAGATTGTCCATCCACCTTACAAGTGTGCCATATCAAGAAGCTGATTAAACAGCATGATCAATACACAAGTGCACCTTGTGCTGGGGAAAATAAGAGGCCTCTCTAAAATGTGCAATTCCCTACACAATGCCACATATGTCTCAAGTTGAGGGGGCATGCAGTTGGCATGTTGAGTGTAGGAATGTCCACCAGAGCTGTGGCCAGTGAATTAAATGTCCCTTTCTCTACCAATGTCGTTTTAGAGAATTTGGCATTACGTCCAACCGGCTTCACAACCACAGACTTAGTGTATGGCGTCGTGTGGGTGAGCGGTTTGCTAATGTCAACATTGTGAACAGAGTGCCCCAATGTGGCGGTGGGGTTATGGAATGGGCATGCATAAACTATGGACAAAGAACACAATTGCATCTTATCGATGGCAATTTGAATGCAAAATAAATCTGTGAAGAGATCCTGAGGCTCGTTGTGAGGCCCATATATTTTAAGGTATCTGTGTCCATCAAATGCGTATCTGTATTCCCAGTCATGTGAAATTCTGATTTCCTCATATCAAATCAAATTTTATTTGTCACATGCGCCAAATACAACAGGTCAAATCAAACGTATTTGTGACCTGTAGACGTTACAGTGAATTGCCTACTTACAAGCCTTTAACCAACAATGCAGTTAAGAAAATACAGTGCCTTGCGAAAGTATTCGGCCCCCTTGAACTTTGCGACCTTTTGCCACATTTCAGGCTTCAAACATAAAGATATAAAACTGTATTTTTGTGTGAAGAATCAACAACAAGTGGGACACAATCATGAAGTGGAACGACATTTATTGGATATTTCAAACTTTTTTAACAAATCAAAAACTGAAAAATTGGGCGTGCAAAATTATTCAGCCCCTTTACTTTCAGTGCAGCAAACTCTCTCCAGAAGTTCAGTGAGGATCTCTGAATGATCCAATGTTGACCTAAATGACTAATGATGATAAATACAATCCACCTGTGTGTAATCAAGTCTCCGTATAAATGTACCTGCACTGTGATAGTCTCAGAGGTCCGTTAAAAGTGCAGAGAGCATCATGAAGAACAAGGAACACACCAGGCAGGTCCGAGATACTGTTGTGAAGAAGTTTAAAGCCAGATTTGGATACAAAAAGATTTCCCAAGCTTTAAACATCCCAAGGAGCACTGTGCAAGTGATAATATTGAAATGGAAGGAGTATCAGACCACTGCAAATCTACCAAGACCTGGCCGTCCCTCTAAACTTTCAGCTCATACAAGGAGAAGACTGATCAGAGATGCAGCCAAGAGGCCCATGATCACTCTGGATGAACTGCAGAGATCTACAGCTGAGGTGGGAGACTCTGTCCATAGGACAACAGTCAGTCATATATTGCACATAGCTGGCCTTTATGGAAGAGTGGCAAGAAGAAAGCCATTTCTTAAAGATATCCATAAAAAGTGTTGTTTGAAGTTTGCCACAAGCCACCTGGGAGACACACCAAACATGTGGAAGAAGGTGCTCTGGTCAGATGAAACCAAAATTGAACTTTTTGGCAACAATCCAAAATGTTATGTTTGGCGTAAAAGCAACACCCTGAACACACCATCCCCACTGTCAAACATGGTGGTGGCATCATCATGATTTGGGCCTGCTTATCTTCAGCAGGGACAGCGAAGATGGTTAAAATTGATGGGAAGATCGATGGAGCCAAATACAGGACCATTCTGGAAGAAAACCTGATGGAGTCTGCAAAAGACCTGAGACTGGGACGGAGATTTGTCTTCCAACAAGACAATGATCCAAAACATAAAGCAAAATCTACAATGGAATAGTTCAAAAATAAACATATCCAGGTGTTAGAATGGCCAAGTCAAAGTCCAGACCTGAATCCAATCGAGAATCTGTGAAAAGAACTGAAAACTGCTGTTCACAAATGCTCTCCATCCAACCTCACTGAGCTCGAGCTGTTTTGCAAGGAGGAATGTGAAAAAATGTCAGTCTCTCGATGTGCAAAACTGATAGAGACATACCCCAAGCGACTTATAGCTGTAATCGCAGCAAAAGGTGGCGCTACAAAGTATTAACTTAAGGGGGCTGAATAATTTTGCACGCCCAATT
Organism: Oncorhynchus clarkii lewisi; assembly: GCF_045791955.1. Lineage (NCBI taxonomy): Eukaryota > Metazoa > Chordata > Actinopteri > Salmoniformes > Salmonidae > Oncorhynchus > Oncorhynchus clarkii. The sequence continues at coordinate 16,197,687 of NC_092160.1, read as the reverse complement.
TTTCAGTTTTTGATTTGTTAAAAAAGTTTGAAATATCCAATAAATGTCGTTCCACTTCATGACTGTGTCCCACTTGTTGTTGATTCTTCACAAAAAAATACAGTTTTATATCTTTATGTTTGAAGCCTGAAATGTGGCAAAAGGTCGCAAAGTTCAAGGGGGCCTCTGGATGAGCGTTTTCTGTTTGCTTATAGCAGTATACTTCTCATTGAGTGCGGTTCATTTCAACTGTAGCTCAGTAAAATCAATTAAATTGTTGCATGTTGTGTTTATATTTTTTTTAAGTATATATTGTCAAAAAATTGTTATGTCATGGTTATGGCCTTTTATGACTCTTAGTTTTCCAGGAACGTCATCCTGTGAGTTCTCATATTGAATGTTCCTGGAACGTTTTTAGAAAGGGATGTTCTTAGAACACTTACAAAATTCAAGTTGTGTTTATATTTTTGTTCAGTATAACGGTAACTTGTTCTAAGAACATCCCTTTCTAAAAACGTTCCAGGAACATTCAATATGAGAACTCACAGGATGATGTTCCTGGAACACTAAGAATCATAAAAAAAGGTCACAACCATTTGACAATATATACTGAACAAAAATATAAACATGCAACAATTTCAACGATTTTACTGAGTCACAGTTCATACAGTATAATGAAATCAGTCAATTGAAATCAATTCATTCAACTCTAATCTATGGATTTCACATGACTGGGCAAGGGCGCAGCCATGAGTGGGTCTGGGAGGGCATAAGCCCACCCACTTGGGAGCCAGGCCCACTAACTGGGGAGCCATGCCCAGCCAATCAGAATGAGTATTTCCCCACAAAAGGGCTTTAATACAGACAGAAACACTCAGTTTCATCAGCTGTCCAGGTGGCTGGTCTCAGATGATCCCGCAGGTGAAGAAGCTGGATGTGGAGGGCTGGCGTGGTTACATGTGGTCTGTGGTTGTGAGGCCAGTTGGATGTACTGCCAAATTCTCTGAAATTACGTTAGAGGCAGCTTATGGCAGAGAAATTACCATTAAAATTATCTGGCAACAGCTCTGGTAGACATTCCTGCAGTCAGCATGCCAATTTCACACCCTCTCCAAACTTGAGACATTTGTGGCATTGTATTGTGTGATAAAACTGAACATTTTAGTGGTCTTTTATTGTCCCCAGCACAAAGTGCACCTGTGTAAAGATCATGCTGTTTAATCAGCTTCTTGACATGCCACACCTGTCAGGTGGATGGAATATCTTGGCAAAGAAACATGGGACCAACACTTTACATGATGCTTTCATATTTTTGTTCAGTAAATGTTTAGGGTATTTGAAGGACCAGTGTTTGCCTTATAATGTAAAAATCTGAAGGGCATCATTATTTGAGATGAAGGGAGTTCCCAAATATTTCTTAGGCATTATGCCCGGATAGAAACTGTCAGTCTCTTGTTGGCTGAGGACAATACATCCATTCACAATTTAAACATTTCCAACCTGTTCTTAATCAGACTAATACATGACAGCTGGTAGGTCATAAAGTACAGAGGTGTTAGTATTTGTTCATCATTGCTATCAGACAGAACCACAGCAGGCACAAATGCCTCGTCATTCTTTGAAATAGTCCACCCAGGTAGGAAAAGCCTTGCTTGTACTTGGACAAAAATAGGAGAATGAGGATGTAAGTAACTAGTGCATTTCGCAAGAGGGAAGGATGCCCGAAAAGGGCTCTCCAGAGTAGAGCTGTTACTAAACATTATCTTGGGACTCTTCCACCAACCAAGGATATTGGTTCACAGTCTCAACATGGAGGACGAGCTCATCAACCTATTACAGACATTTTGCATTTGATCTGGGTTATGGCATGGACGCATATTTCATGGAAAACTGCTCCCAGCTTGTACACTCCTTGGCTCCAATGTCAGCATTTAACCCTGCACGTTACCATGGAGCTCGGTCACGATGGAAACCCACTAACTCATAACGTAATCATTTTCTTCCCTGGGTAGCATCCTATGGCTGTGTGAGCCTGATAACCAAGGGCCGACAGCACTGTCTATGATGTATTCTTTATAGGATGCATATAAAACTTATGAAACTGGTTTGGTTTATGTCCCTGCGGTAGTCAACCTTTTGGGAAAGCCTCATTGTGTGCATCCATCCACTATTCTTTACTCTGTGGACATCATACTTGCATTGTACATAGACATTATTCAGAAACTGTGTGTTGAGCTACAGTTTAAGGTTCTTGACCAACACTTAAACACCTGATTCAGCACCCCCCCCCCCAAAAAAAAATGTAATGATTTAAATTCAGTTAAGCGTGCATAAATGGAATGTAATGCCTCCCCCTTTCCTCGATGTGTATTCTGACCTTCAATTTAAGCATGAGAATATTCACCCATTATTTGTTCTGGGTGGAGATCCAATAAATTAAGGTGTGGTGGTGCGTCTTCAGATATGCCGTACCCTGAACTTGATTTCATTCCCTCATAATTCCACCACCTTTACACATTAATAAGGTCACGGGAACCTGGTGGTTTCAAGTGTAAAAAGCATCTACTCCCCCCCCCCCCCCCCCCCATGGAAATAACAGCATTCTACATGCTCTGTCATTTATAAATTGATAAGAGCTATTGATAAGATCTAGATAAATGAGTCATTCAGTTGGAGAATATTTTTTCCTTAAGATCCCTGGAGATGAATATGAAACCTGTCATATGGAAGCAAACAGTCATATCAACATTACATGTATTGGGGACTGTTTTCCACAGTGAAGTACGCTTTAAATAGCTATTCCGTTGTTCATATTGCTTGTGTGCCCTCGTAATGTGCTGGATGGAATTTGGAGGCCCAAGCTATAGGCTTCTTTAGGGCTGAACCTGCCAAGTTAATGTATGCACTTTATTTTAATTACATTCCCGGGCTATTCTGTTTCATTTGACACTTTGTATCATGTAAAATATTAGCCACTGTCACTTATTGTTAGTGTTCTTCAATTTGTACTGTAGCTTACAGTTTGCATAATTCCATTCCGTTGACCTTTCTTTCCTCTGTCACGTCTGTGTAGTTGTTCCTGAAGATCGCTAGCATTAGTGGCTAACATTGTGCAATACTTTGGGACATGTAGCCTATTTGAATCATTATAGTACAAAGACAAGACGTAGGAGGTTAAACCTGGAGCAGACTGGACCGTTGTCACAGTGCCATGATTACTGAGGATTAGGGTTTAGATTTGTAGGACTTTTGTTCAAACCTTACTGTACACTTTTTTCCACCTTCCAATATTTCATGGAATAACCTTGAATATGAAAACTCAGGATTAATCAAACACTATTTGAGTCATCAATATATTTCGATAAGGCTCGCCAAACTTTTAAAAAATAAATAATCTAATTATACACCTGAATACAATGGATTCAGGTTACAGTGAACTGCTTACTTACAAGCCCTTAATTAACCAACAATGCAGTTCAGAAAATAAAAGTTAAGAAAAGATTGACTAAACAAAACAAAAAAAGTTACAAAATAACAATAATGTGGCTATATACAGGGGGTACAGGTATTGATTGAGTCAATGTGCGGGGGGTTAAGGTTAGTCGAGGTAAATTGTACATGTAGTTTGGGGTAAAGTGACCTGCATAGATAAACAGTGATTAGCAGCAGTGTAAAAAAAGGGGTTGGGGGTGGTCTATGTCCAGGTAGCCATTTGATTAATTGTTCAGCAGTCTTATGGCTTTGAGGTAAAAGTTGTTAACTTCAGGTGGGTCTATTTTTCGCCACTTCCTGTCTGATGTGCACAAAGTAAACTGCCTGTTGCTCAGGCCCTGAAGCCAGGATATGCATATAATTGGTACCATTGGAAAGAAGACACTGAAGTTTGTGGAAATGTTTTTTATTTTTTTGAGAGCCCATGTTCTTACAATGGATAGTCTAGGGGCACATAGCGGCAGGGTAGCAACCGGAAGGTTGAAAGTTCAAACCCTCGAGCTGACAAGGTACAAATCTGTCATTCTGCCCCTGAACAGGCATTTAACCCACTTTTCCTAGGCCGTCATTGAAAATAAGAATTTGTTCTTAACTGACTTTCCTAGTTAAATAAATGTAAAATAAAATAAATATCCAAATCCAGCTCCCAGATTGCAATTCCTATGGCTTCCACTAGATGTCAACAGTCTTTGTTCAAGTTTTCAGGCTTGTTTCTTCCAAGACGAGGAAGAATATTAGTTTTAGTACTGGGACTCAGAGTTGGAAATCAATCTGTCCGCACGTGAAGAAGATGTGCACCTGCTAATATCGCTATCCTATTGAACATACTTCTTTCCATATGAAATATTATAGTTTAATTACATTTTAAGGTACCTGAGGGTTAAACAGAAACGTATTTGGACTTGTTTTAACAAAGTTCAGCGGTAGCTTTTTGGATTCCTTTCTCTGCGTGTTTAACGAGTGGATTACTCATTGATATCGCCAAGACTTTTTTGGGATATAAAGAAGGATTTTATCTAACAAAACTACACTACATGTTGTAGCTGGGACCCTTTGGATTGCAAATCAGAGGAAGATTTTCAAAAAGTGAGTGAATATTTCATCGCTATTTGTGAATTTCTGAAACCTGTGCTGGTTGAAAAATATTTTGATGTGGGGCGCCGTCCTCAAACAATTGCATGGGATGCTTTCGCTGTAAGGCCTATTGTAAATTGGACAATGCAGTTAGATTAACAATAATTTAAGCTGTTAACCAATGTACCTAAATGTTTAATATCCGTAATTGTAACTATTATTTGAATTGCGCGCCCTCCAATGTTTACCGGAAGTTGTCAACAGGTGTCCCGCTAGCGGGACCCTTTTGTCTTGGACTTGTTGCTCCAGTAACGTTTGACATGCAGTAGCAGTGAGAACAGTGTATGACTTGGGTGGCTGGTGTCTTTGAAATTACCTAGTATAGAGGTCCTGGATGGCAGGAAGCTTGGCCCCAGTGATGTACTGGGCTGTATGCACGACCCTCTGTAGAGCCTTACGGTCGGATGCCAAGCAGTTGCCATAACAGGCGGTGATTAAACCGGTCAGGATGCTCTCGATGGTGCAGCTGTAGAACTTTGAGGATCTGTGGACCCATGCTAAATCTTTTCAGTCTCTTGAGGGGGAATAGCTGTTGTCGTACCCTCTTCACGACAGTCTTGGTGTGCTTGGACTATGTTAGTTTGTTGGTGATGTGGAGACCAAGGAACTTGAAGCTTTCAGCCTGCTCCACTACAGCCCCGTCGATGAGAATGGGGGCGTGCGCGGTCCTACTTTTCCTGTAGCCCACAATCTCCTTTGTCTTGAGCATGTTGAGGGAGAGGTTGTTGTCCTGGCACCACATGGCCAGGTCTCTGACCTCCTCAGTATAGGCTGTCTCATCGTTGTCGGTGATCAGGCCTACCACTGTTGTGTCATCAGCAAACTCAATGATGGTGTTGGAGTCGTACCTGGCGATGCAGTCATGAGTGAACAGAGAGTACAGGAGGGGACTGAGCACACACTCCTGAGGGGCCCCCATATTGAGGATCAGCTTGGCGGATGTGTTGTTACCTACCCTTACCATCTGGGGGTGGACCATCAGGAAGTCCAGTATCCAGTTGCAGAGGGAGGTGTTTAGTCCCATGGTCCTTAGCTTAGTGATGTGCTTTGAGGGCGCTATAATGTTGAATGCGGAGCTGTAGTCAATGAATAGCATTCCCACATAGCTCATTTTGTCCAGGTGAGAAAGGGCCGTGTGGAGTGCAATATAGATTACCTCATCTGTGGATCTGTTGGGGTGTATATTTTATCTGCATCTTAACTTAGTGGCAAACAGCAGTAGAAACAATAACAAAGTGTCTCCCTGCTCCTATTTCAGTAAAAAGCTGAGGGATGGGGCTGGAGATATTTAACCTCTCAAATTCATACAGAACTATAGATGCAAGTACTGACCATCCATGATGGTCTATGATCCGTTTTTATGATCCGTTTCCACTACCATGTACCCAGTTCGCTTTGGATAAAGGCATCTGCTAAATGGGATATTATTGAAGTCTACTTTGTCTCTGCCTACTAGCTGCCCAGTGTAGTTACCATTCCTTTCCAATCGATGATGCCAAAGCTAGTATAATTCATTACTCTAGCAGCAGGGACATGGGATTAGTGATAATATTATAATAATATTTTTTACTTAAGGCGCTGGCATTAGTCAATGTCTTAGGCTAGGCTAGATGTATTAAATTAAAATTAAATTAACTTTATTCAATGCCTTTGCGTCTAGATATGTGTGCCTTATGGAAGAAACGACATGAATTGGACAAGGTGTACAGCATCTCATCCCTACATCTTGTCCAATTCTCTCGTGCACATAAGGTGAACCGGTGATATGTACCTACCCACTACTGACATTAACCTTAAAAATGTATAATCAAGCAACATTTTACCAATTATTTAATTGGCATATCGGCCGCTGACTGGTTGAATAACCTCTTCTGCCTGGAAGTCCTTCATAAAGATTAGTAACATGTCCAATAAATACATCGCCACCCAGACAGACGGACAGGAACCTGACGATGTAATCCAGCCACCATCCGCTGGGATTTCGTGCTTTATCACCTACAACACACTCCTACTCTAGCCTTTACCTGGCAGCATCCCCGATCACACCAGTTTGTGTTTGCCTACGCCGACCCTCTAGCTGAGGTGTTTCAGGCAGCATATCTGTGTTACTACTACGAGAGCAAATGAATTACTTAAAAATCATACAATGTGATTTTCTGGATTTTTGTTTTAAATTCTGTCTCTCACAGTTGAAGTGTACCTATGATAAAAATTACAGACCTCTACATGCTTTGTAAGTAGGAAAACCTGCAAAATCGGCAGTGTATCAAATACTTGTTCTCCTCACTGTAGCTGGTGTTATAAATCATAGTATTTCCATTCCCATTTTAAAGTGTCAGATCCTTTAAAGCGGCAGCTCTACCCTTTAGGTCAGTGTTGCCTGTAATCCATGGCTTCTGGTTGGGGTATGTGTGTACAGTCACTGTGGTGTACTCCTCAATGCCATCGGAAGAATCCCAGAACATATTCCAGTCTGTGCTAGCAAAACAGTCCTGTAGCTTAGCATCTGCTTCATCTGGCCACTTTATTGACCGAGTCACTGATGCTTCCTGCTTTTACTTCTAAGCAGGAATTAGGAGGATAAAATTATGGTCAGATTTGCCAAATGGAGGATGAGGGAGAGCTTTGTACACATCTCTATTATACCTCACATCTGTGTGGAATAAAGGTGCACAATTTTTTTTCCCTCTGGTTGCACATTTAACATGCTGGTAGAAATTAGGTGAAACAGATTTAAGTTTCCCTGCATTAAAGTCCCTGGCCACTAGGAGCTCCGCCTCTGGATGAGTGTTTTCCTGTTTGCTTATGTCTTAGTGACAGCATCGGTATGTTGTGGAAAATAGACAGCTAGGAAGAACACATCAATTATTGGTAAATAGTACGGGGTCTACAGCTTATCATCAGATACTACCTTAGGCAAGCAAAACCTTGAGACTTCCTTACATATCATGCACCAGCGGTTTACAAAAAGACCCCTCGTCTTATCAGAGGCTCTTGTTCTATACTGCCGGTACAGTGTATAACTAACTGTACAAGCCTAGAGGTGTGTTTTGGGTCATTGTCCTGTTGATAAACAAATGGATTGTCCCACTAAGCACAAATCAGATGGAATGGCATATCACTCCAGAATGCTGTGCCTTGAATTATAAATAAATCAGTATTACCAGCAAAGCACCCCCACACGTCACAGGGGGGGAACCACACATGCGGCTATCATCCATTCACCTACTCTGCGTCTCACAAAGATACGGCGGTTGGAACCAAAATCTCAAATTTGGACTCAGACCAAAGGACAGATTTCCACCAGTCTAATGTCCATTGCTCATGTTTCTTGGCCCAAGATAAATCTCTTATTGGTGTCCTTTATTAGTGGTTTCTTTGTAGCAACTCAACAATGAAGGGCTGATTCACAGTCTCATCTGAACACTTGATGTTACTTGAACTCTGTGAAGCATTTATTCTGAGGCTGGTAACTACAATGAATTTATCCTCTTCAGCAGAGGTAACTCTGGGTCTTCCTTTCCTGTGTTGGTCCTCAGAGCCAGTTTCATCATATGTCTTGATGGTTTTTGCAAGAAACTGTCAAAGTTGACTTCATGTCTTAAAGTAATGGACTATCATTTTTGTTTGTCTTTTTGAGCTGTTCTTGTCATAACATGGACTTGGTATTTTACTAAAGAGGGCCATGTTCTGTATACCACCCCTATCTTGTCACAAACAACTGATTGGCTCAAACACATGGAGGAAAAAAATCCAGCATTTAACTTAAGGCACACTTGTTAATTGAAATGCATTCCAGGTGACTACCTCGTGAAGCTGGTTGAGAGCAAAGCTGTCATCAAGGCACAGGTAGGCTACTTTAAGAATCTCAAATATATTTTGATTTGTTTAACACTTGTATTACTACATGATTCAATATGTATTAGTTCATAGTTGATGTCTTCAGTATTATTCTACTATGAAGAAAATAGTGAACATGAGAAGGCATCAATGCTTGACTGGTAGTGTATTTATTGTCTAGGCAAGTAAGCTATGAACAAATTATTATTTTCAATGACAGTCTAGGAACAGTGGGTTAACTGCCTTGTTCTGGGGCAGAACGACAGATGTCAGCTCAGGGATTCAATCTTGCAACCTTTCGGTTACTAGTCCAATGCGCTAACCACTAGGCTACCTGCCACCCCTGCATTTCTGATACCTTTTTAGACTTTTTCTGGTAGATATTTTCTTAGACCCCATTTCCATCTGTTTATCCAGAAATCAATGCCTTTACCTATGCCAAAATATACGTTTTTTCATTACCCCAAAATATATTCTTAGCTTTCATTTGACACCCAACTTGAAATGCGCCTATGAACTTGGGTCCTTTTACATGGAAATTCTCATATTTTGTTTAACAGATTTTGATGCAACAAGGATTAAATACTCTTTAAGTCAAAAAGTGCTAGGAAAATGGCATAGAAAACATTCATGGCTCTATTTTCAGCTGGTGTTAAGGAGGTGCCAGTGTCAAGTGCACGTTAGCTTAAAATGTAGTAATTTATAAACTGTCGCACTGGCATTTTCCACCCCTTACTCGAGATTTGGCAATTTACACGTCTAACATCAGCTCGCTCGCCTGAGGTGGGAGGGGTGTCAATATTTGAGGTGTGTGCTTAATATTGTGACAGTTTCATGCAGGGCTAAAGGAAGTTAAGACCAACCAAAGGCAGGTCTTAAATTAATGGTTACGCAGTTAATATTGGCAAAGAGTGGAATCACATCCATGACACACAGTGCCCATGGAACGAGAGATGTGCCTTTAGTGCCGGTGAATCTATATAGAAACTATTAGTTACGACCCCATTTAGTTTAATTTGATGCAAAACCTACCTTCCCCTAAATCAAGGCTGGTTTAGCAGCTTTCGCATAGGTGCGTCTTTTTATCCTGGCCATGCGTTAGCCACGTAGCATATGAATAGAGGGGTTTTCTACTGAGTGCCTTGAAATATTGTGGAAGGTTTTGCCTTAATGGTTTTTCATGATTCACAATTCACAATTCACATACTTCATTTTAGTAGGACATTCATCCCCATTTTAGTCTGTCAATCCCCAGTAGGCCATTTTTGATAATCGTTCTATTACCGAAGCCGCACTCCTCTATAACGGTTTTCTTTAGGTGAAGTAGAGGCGGACCAAAATGCAGCGTGGTTGTTATTCATTGTACTTTAATAAAGAAACTGTACACAAATAAACTAACAAAACAACAAACGTGCGAAAACCTAAAACAGTCCTATCTGGTGCAAAACACAGAGACAGGAACAATCACCCACAAACACAGTGAAACCCAGGCTACCTAAATTTGGTTCCCAATCAGAGACAATGACTAACACCTGCCTCTGATTGAGAACCATATCAGGCCAGACATAGAAATAGACAAACAAGACATCCAACATAGAATGCCCACTCAGATCACACCCTGACCAACCAAAACATACAAAGCAAACTATGGTCAGGGTGTGACATCCTCCAAACTATTCAATCCTTCTATAATAATTTGTTCTTAACCGACTTACCGAGTTAAATAAATGTAAAAACAAAATGAAAATTACAAATTAAAAGGTTTTTTCTTTGTAAGTGACTCGCACAACGGCAACGATACAATTGACAGGAGCCTAGTATTTTGTAGATGTACAAATGTAATGCTTAAAGACATTTAGGCACAGTGCCATGGAACAAGAGATGTGATTTATGATATAACCTTCTGACCATCTTGGACAAGTTGTTTTTCATTGAATTAAAAACCGAGCATAGAGCGCCAGAGTTTTTGTCCAATGCAGACAACAGCAGCCTATCAATAAAGGTTTGATTTGTGAGACTGCTTTGAAAAAATAAATCATCCCCAAAGCTTTAATAAAATATAAGTTTACTAGCAGCAAAACAGTGAGTACATGATAGCAAAACAGTGAATCCATAGTTTACTTTAATATTATATGCCCACTGGGAGCAATTATGGTGCCTTTAACTATATTTAGAGATAATTTCATTATTAGAATTATTCTCTTTTTAAGTCTTATCAATAGTGAATGTAATATTGCTTATTGACAATGTTTGAATTGTCCATAACTCAAACATATACAGTATATATTAGTGTGAATGCTATGTTCAACCATATCCAATATCTACAAACACGTTCAACATATTTAGCAAAGATGGGATAAGCCTTCATACATTATTTTGTTTCTGTAGGCTACTTAACTAGGCTATGACTGACTAACTTTCAATTGGATTTGATGACAACTTGCTAAATTAAATACACAACTTGAAGCAACCACATATGGAGCACGTTCCCATTGGCCAGTGAGGGGGGGGGGGGGGGGGTTGAGCCCCGACACACCCACAACTTGTTTATTCTTCTAAACCTAGCCCTTTATGCAAAACGACTAGCTACTGCGCTCAACTCCTGTTGTGATAACAGCTCAAATATTTCTGACACCTACTGAACCTATAGTGCTAAGATTAACCGTTGAGCTGTGTTTGTTAAAATAGAGCCCTCGGTCTTTGAGTTCCCACCTAACATTCAGTATGCTCCCAGTGTACTGGCGCCTCGGGTTCACTTTTTACTGAAAACTCTCATCCTCATTCAATTCACATGTTGCTATCTGCAGGAAACAGAGGGATTATATTGAAATGCTATATGCAATGTTTCACTCATGATGCTTGTGTGATGCGTGCCTATAGTCCTGTCACATACATGTCTGCTTCCTCTTCAGTTGATGTCAAACTAGGAATGTGGTGGGAGGAATAACTAATTTACTTCCATAAATGACACACTTCAAACATCATTTTGTACTTTTTATACAGCAATATACGACAGTCATTTTAAAGGAGTATTCTAGGAATATTGATCTATACACGGTACAGTAACTTCATGGTTAGTCTTATACTAACCAGTTTAACCTTGAACATTTACATTGATGACCTATTGCTGATCCACAAGTCAGTGGATTAGTAGCCTGCATGAGGCAATCAATGTTGTTCATATGGTCTGGGATGAACATACGTAATGTTCAAGGGAACATAGCAATACAAAAACACTAACGTTCTGCAGTATGCTCTGTTCATAACATTGTAACAAGCGTGCATAAACCACAAACTGGCGAATAATACTGCTTTGATAGGACAAACATACAGTGTCAACATAAGCTCATGCTGAGTGGCGCAGCATTCTAAGGCACTGCATCTCAGTGCAAGAGGCGTCTCTACAGTCCCTATCACATCCATCCATGATAGGGAGTCCCATAGTGCGGTGCACAATTGGCCCAGCATCATCCGGGTTTGGCCGTCATAGTAAATAAGAATGTGTTCTTAACTGGCTTGCCTCGTTAAAATTAACAATTAAAAATGAATAGACAAATGCAAACAAATGAATAGCCCTGTAAGAGCCAACAGTCAAAAGAGCAAAACGAATGACCTGAAAACCTACCTGAACCTCTGGTTTGGTTTTTTGCTCTGTCCACAACCAAGTGGGAAGGTGGTAATTACTAGATGTGAAGTTGTAAATACCAGCTGGATACATTCACTGGCTTTGAACTCGTTGAGAAACACAGATTGGCTCATGGCCAACAAGCTGTGTCAACAGTAAACCAAAAGTACAACTATCATGCTTGTTGTCACGTTGTATAAATTGGAGACAGGCACAGGAATACGTAATAGGGGGGTTTTAATACTCCACACAAAAATACAACATGCCATGAAAGGAACAGGGACGAAGCCCAAAACAAACACGTGCACAAAAACACAGGGATGTAACCCAAACAAAAGAGCGAGGTTAAACCTCAACTAGATGGGACGAGACCCATAGTAACATGTGAACAACAATACACAGGACAAGACCCGTTATAACAAGTACACAATACATGCAGATGAAAGACCAAACAACAAAGCACAGGTACTCACAAGACCAACAGACATGGGAACAATAACCAACCAGACAGTTGTGAACAGAGGGAACATATATAAAATTACAATTACTAATCAGGGGGGAATTGAAACCAGGTGTGCGTAATGAAACAGGCCAGTGACGTAGACCTCCGGAGCTGGTGCACGGAATGGGGGAATCCGTGACACTTTTAAACAAATTATAGTGTTCAAAAAGAATATTAATAGATTTATTTTGTAAATAATGTTTTGCTGTTGCATTTAACTGCTGAAAAGTACACAATTTTCCCCCTAGTAATTACTAGTTGGAGGGTTATTCAGGTGGATTTTTCACAGTGGTATGAGGTAAATACCACCTTCCCACATGGTTGTGAATGCAGCATTAGTTGAGCACTACTTTGTAGTGCCTTTCCATTCAGCAAAGGTGACCTTTGCAAGGCAGATACTGAGAGACAGGCAACAAATGAAGATGCACCTGCACAAAGGTCATTGGCTCAGCTCAAAAGGACATCACAGAGAGGGCTCTGACTGAGGCCATCGATTGAGAGGTCGTGGACCGTCATGTGAATAACAATGACACAAAGTTGTCTTTAGCCAGGGTATCGACAGCCAACTGCGATAAACATTGGGGTGTATTGTGGTGTTGCGGACTAAATGAAATCCCCATGTAGGTATTGACAGGGGTATTTTGGTTGTTTTAGTTTTTTTGTAGAATAAGTTTAGTGTTGGTGCAAAATCGAGTTGACATTGTACTGAACTCAAGCACAACAACTGCAGATATTAGAACAAAATTATAATTTTGATTAATTGTTCACTGTGACTGTGGAGGTTCTGGAGGTTCTGTGCCTCTATTTTGTGAATTGCAGTAATTATGTGATTAGAAACTGTGAGTTTATTGGTCCATTTGAATAAATTGTTTGTGTGTTCTTAGTGGTTGCAGGTATGACTCTAGACAGCGTACCTCCACCAGGTTACGTCACAGCAGGCATGCCTATAAGTATTACTCTTCATGTATCCTAAAGTGAGGCCATACGTGAACCTGGGGAATGATCAAAAAGAATAACAAAAAGCAAAGCTAAGCTGGCTTTATGAAGACGTCTCAGAGGACAAGATTACTTCAAGTGTTGGCTATGTTATAGCCTGTGGTGCTATTCTTATGAAAAGCCATCACGTATATCAGTAGAGATGGACACATTGATAGTGAAGAAGGTGGATTTTGTGGTGTTTATTGAGCAGGTGATTCATTAGAATGTCCAGAAGCTGGACACAATTGTATCTGTGGCTGCAAGGTTTTTGGGTATCCAGGAATTAACAGCTGAAACATTGCAGGGAATACTGACAGAAGATGCCCCCCCCCCCCCTCCCAGGGCCCTGAGCATGTGTAGGGGTGTGATTTGGATGGAATATGACAGAAGGAGGAGGAGTTTTTCAAATGTATTTATGTATTTTTGTTTTTGTATAATGTAGTTTGATTTTCCGATTTCACATTATTTTCTCCAGTTCGCTACCCGTACAGCAGGTGGTAGCATGCACATTAAATTAGTGCGAGAGCCATTATATCAGAGAAGAAGAAGAAGTAGAGCTGGCCGGACCATGAGTGATAAGGGGATGACTTCTTGGATTAGACACGCCACACAGTTCCTAACACGTAACTTTGACTGCAGTGCTTTCAGAGGTCAGAAATGGTCTTGTTTGATTTGTGATTGGTCATATCTTTTTTGTCCCTTGATCATATATTTTATAAAGGGGTAATGGATGTGGTTTGGTTTGTCATTGAGTATTTAGAATGAACATTCAATAGAATACAAATTATTTGAATATTCAAGTACTTCATTGTTGAGAAATCGGTGTCCAGAAGTTTACAATTTTTGGGGTTAATTTAGCAGATGCTCTTATCCTGAGCGACTTACAGGCTCAATTAGAGTTAAGTGCTCAAGGGCAAATGGACAGATTTGTCACCTAGTTGGCTCGGGGATTTGAACCAAAGACCTTCGGTTACTGGCTCTTAACCACTAGGCTACCTGCCGAGGACATGGACTTTCTCTGACAGACAACTTTTATGCAGCTGTATACAGAAAGTGTCATGTCAAAACTGGATAAACAACATGTTAGCAAGGCCGCTTCTCTGAAACGATGTTGCAATTATACCAGTTGACATACTGTAGGTCTTGGTGTGCAGAATTGTATGTTAACTAAGCTGAAGATATCATTCCATCAAAACATCATGGTTCATTGTAACTTCACCTCGCCCATAACTTTGAGAGTGCACTTCATCAACATCAATTAACGTCTACATAAACTTTGATTGAGACCGGCAATCAAGGACATTTTAATATGTAGGTCTTCCAACAAATCTCTCACTCATTTCCATGTGTTGAGCAGATTAATTAGTTCATGTTTAATGGAAAGGAGAGGGATTTCAAGTGCTGTCACTTTGAATAAGGCTTGCGAAAAGAAGAAGAATTGTGACTGTATCAGTACCCTATAGCAATAAGTATACCTTCCTACAAGCCACGTAACTAATTCTACCATATAGCTCACATTCATGGTACCAATTATATGATGTTATAATCATAGCCAGGGATGTATAAATACACATGGATGTATACAGCTTATGAAATTACAGTATATTTCAATTGAGCCATTCTTGGAAATTCGTTGTCCGTGTAGATATGTTAATTTGCTGTACACAATCAAAGTAATCCCATTCATGCAATTCAATGATGTACTATTCGAATTGACCACACGGTGATTTAAAAACAAATGGTATGTAAATAAAATAACTAAAACATAGCATACTTAATTGTGTTCCTCTCCATGTGAGTGATATACAGTACCAGACCAAAATTTGGACACACCTACTCATTCCACTAGGCTACCTGGGGCGGCAGGTAGCCTAGTGGTTAGAGCGTTGAACTAGCAACCTGAAAGGTTGCAAGATTGAATCCCGAGCTGATAAGATAAAATAAATGTTGTTCTGTTCCTGAATAAGGCAGTTAACCTACTGTTCCGAGGCCATAATTGAAATTAAAATGTTGTTCTTAACTGTTGTTCTTAACTGACTTGCCAAGTTAAATAAAGATGAAAAAGTTTTTCTTTTTTTCTTTACTATTTTCTACATTGTAGAATAATAGAGTCAAAGACTTGACAGGATTCGCTCCAAAATACTTAGCCAACTGTCAATCACTTGCCAAACAATAATAATACAATGGAGCACTGTCAGAGTGACCATCGGGTTCTTCGTCACCTCCCTGACCAAGGCCCTTCTCCCCCGATTGCTCAGTTTGGCCGGGCAGCCAGCTCTAGGAAGAGTCTTGGTGGTTCCAAGCTTCTTACATTTAAGAATGACGGAGGCCACTGTTTTCTTGCGGACCTTCAATGCTGTAGACATTTTTTGTTACCTTTCCGCAGATCTGTGCCTTGACACAATCCTGCCTCGGAGCTCTACGGACAATTCCTTTTGCCTCATAGCTTGGTTTTTGCTCTGACATGCACTGTCAACTGTGGGACCTTATATAGACAGGTATATGTCTTTCCAAACCATGTCCAATCAATTTAATTTACCACAGTTGGACTCCAATCAAGTTTTCATCAAAAATTTCAGAAAATCTGTTTTCGCTTTGTCATTCTGGGGTATAGTGTGTAGATTGATGAGAATTTTTGTTTATTTAATCCAGAATAAAGAATAAAGCTGTAACATTAAAAGTCAAGGGGTCTGAATACGTTCTGAATGCACTGTAATTGACTTTTAACCACTATTATATAGTTGTTATTATATAGTTTTAAACAGTATTTTACAGTTGACTTTAAGGCACTATTTTAAAATTCACTTTAAAGCACTATATTCTCGGAACTTAAAAGTTTCAAGCGCCAATGCCTGTCAGAAATTAGAGGAAATATTTTCCAGAAGTTGAAAAGCATTCTCTCTGTAAATGTGTTTTTGTTTTGAAGTACTACTGTATCGAACTAGAGCTGAGCGATTTAGTACTTTTTGAGGTCGGTTCGGTTTCGGTTCGACTATTAAAAAGTTGTTATGGTTTTCGGATTCAATTAATTTATTTTGCATTAAATGCACTGTACAGTACATTATGTGGATTGAATGCTGTAACAACACAGAATGAAACCATGAATAAAAGTCCCATGATGGTAGTGACTCGGATCCTGAGTGGGCAGCGGTCTAAGGCACTGCATTGTAGTGCTAGAGGCGTCACTACAGACCCGGGTTTGATCCCAACTGGCCAGAGTTTTCCGGGTTAGGGGAGGGTTTGGCTGTGGCAGGCCGTCATTGTATATAATAATTAGTTCTTAACTGACTTGCCTAGTTAAATAAAGGTTAAAGACAAAATGAAAATGACTGCTTAGCCCTTATTAACCATAATGTATTCATATTACTTTAAAATATATATATTTGATGACTTTATTATTTCATTCCAAGTCATCATCTCATCTGCTGCCTATGCAGTCTGACAAAATCACAATTACAGTAGTTCTTAAAAGTAAATAAGGCATACCTTTATGACTGCTGAATAGCAATTGTCAATCACTTACATCATGTATTTTAAGGCTCACGAAGCAACTGCTTTCTATCCCTCTCCATTACACATTCTCTCTTCTCTCAGTCTCTATGTCTGCTTCGCACAGACGTGAGCGGCGTGCAATGGATTATGGTCATTATAGTTAATTAACACATTTCCCTCGCTAAACTATGTAGAATAGTAACTTAACATCAAGCTTACAGAAGAAAAAAAACAAAAAAAAAGACTTCTTTAAAAAATGAAAAAGAACCGACATTTCGGTTAATCACGCAGTACTAACAGGAACCTTATGAGCTTGTGCTGTTTTCTCATGCATAAGACATTTTGATTCAAACCTCTAAGCTTTCACCACGTAGACACAGATAAATAGGTTAGGCATCTTTTTTTATTAGATCAACTTTAAGCAGTAGCAGCCCTAATCCACCCTAACATATACTGTATCCACTCCACCCAATCAAGACTGTGGAACGTAGCTTTAAGTGCTGCCTTTTTATGCTGCCATTTTTTACAGACTGATCGATCACACAGGCTGAGTATAGTGGTCTGCAGCTTTCTAATCTAAGAGAGCGTGAGTCTACCTTTTGACAGGTAGGACTACATTTTGGAGGATAAAAAGCTGCATCTGTGATTCCTCAGGAGTATTCCTGGCTTCCTTGGCCTAGTTTTGTATGAAATATGTTATCCGAGCAAGATCTCTGTGCAGCTCTCACTAAATCTGACTGACCTATTCAGGCTGTCAGTCCAGTCAGTTCTATTCAGGCTGTCAGTCCAATGAGACCTCATTAAAATGTGTGGTGGTGAGAAGATATGTAGAAAGCCACAACCTCACCTTCCATTATCAGAGCATCAAAAGATGTATTCCCACATACTTATCCGCTGCTCAATGTTTTAGTGGAAAATGCCTATTGTCAATTTTTAAGACCATAATAAGAAAAAGGCCGGTATTAAGATATGTCCTGATGAAAAATATATCACTGTTCAACATGCCAGAACATCTGAAAGCAATACAATTTAATAATGAAGTTGTGCAGAAGAAACGGCAGCTGAAAAGATGCTACTTTAGAACATGTCCCTAATACATACACAGCCTTTCAGTCCCACTTCAAACTTATCTAACCTTAGTCTGCATCAACAATTAAACTACTGTTCCAATAGGCTCAACAGTAGCCCAACTTGAGAGTATGAGAGAATCAGCACTTCTGATTGGTTGCCCTACAAGTATTTGTTTATTTGTTTACTTTGACCGGGGAGACAGTCTTTGAGTACCTTTGATGTGAGGACTGTGATTTAAAATGGGAACGCAGCACTGGTGGAACGTCCCAGATCGTCCCTCCCCTATCCTCTCCAAGCTGTTATTGGAAGCCATATCCCATAAAGCAGTGGGGCACACAATCATAATTATGAGACATTTGTGAGGGGAATTCAACTAACATTATAGCTGGCCCACCAATCCCCCAGTCTGCTGCCCTACTGGGCCTCTAGTGTCATAAAGGACAATATGGCCACCTCAAGGTCCATTGCGAACCCAGCCCAAATTAATCTCCAGCCAGATATAAGCAGCTTTGTGTGTTGACAGGGACTGTGTCTTAGGACCATCTTGCACTTTGATGCCAGCAACAATGGCGCAGAGCAGATTCGGAAATGTTTACAGAGGGGGCCAAAGGGTGGGACTGGGAATTCTCATATCACCCAACAGGCAATTTCGTAAACAAAAGCTAGGGAGCAATGAATGTGGAAGGGGTTCGTGGGTACACATAAGCCTCATGTGTGAGGGAATGCAGACATGAGTCCACCTCGCGGAGCTCTGAGCAGACGTAGACTTGCCAACCGTAGCAAAGAGGAGAGGAAAAAAGCATTGATGTACTCCTCTGCACCAGTGTGAACAACAGCCATGGTTTAGACTTGGCCGTACTCAAACATGCTGCACATCAAATACCTAAACTTGAAATACGTCTGTGCTTTTTTTCATTAACTTGGTGTCTTGCTTTATCTTGGACCTAATATTTCCAATTCAAGAGACATTCATCTTGCAAGGGCCACAAACCATGAATTCATGTCACATTGTTGGGCCTCCTAAAGTTTGCAAAAACAAAAAACAGGTTATGGAAAGATCTACTTGTCATTATCCAGGTAATAGAAGAGATATTGAATAATCCCAGTACACCCTGCTGTGAATGTGTTACTTATTCTTGCTCTGCTTATTTAGCTGGGGATGAGAAGCATAACCAGCAACTCTTGGAGGATAGTAAAAGTAGTCTTGAGAAATACTTATTTTGTTTGGACGTGTACATTGTAGACTTCAGGGTTTTCATATGATTATTTATCTACAGGTGAAGAGCTATACATGTTCAGTAACAAGCAAATAACAGACACTGAAGTAAAAATTCAGTCAGGCAGTTCCTCATTGATTTGAGGAGCTATATTGCAGTTATTATAGTGGAATAATATATTTTGTGGTTTGTCTGTTTATGTTGTCTTTCAAACCATGACCATCAAAGTATAGTTGAGAGAGCTGTAAAATTATAAGATAGCAAAATGTATCCAAATCTATGAGTATTTCAACCAAATACATTCAAATACATGAAGAACCACATTAGAAAGCACCACAGACATGTATTTAATCAATCTATGTTCTATGCAGTAACAAACTCACATACTGTAATATACCATGGAATCGTAATGTATTCCACCCACACTGAGGCCAGTGGGAAATGTGTTAGACAACATCTCGTAGACGGTTTTGATCTGGGCTTGTGTTTGGAATGTCTCTTTAACAACCCTTGACAGCATCTTCCAGGGCCAGAGTGAAACCATCCAACAACAGAATGCTTTCAAAACTAAACCAACCCCGAAAAATCTATATCCAGGTCCAAATTTCTGGAGTTAATTTAACAAGCGTGGGGACAGAGTTGAATAAGCGTGAACTGTGGAATATAAACGAAGAAACCAGGCCATAGAACATCACTACCTATTTTCAAGCAAACAGTAAACAACGCTGTCTCTACAACATCCCAGGTGGTTTTCATGGCCAGTTTACAGTAGGAAAACAAAAAGCGATATCACATCACAGGCCAACAAAAATCTTCTTTTTTTTCCTCAAAATCTTCTGTAATTGAAAACATAGGCTTTGCACATTATCCGTGAACTGTATTGGACGTAAGCCTTTCTCACTTGACTGAAAGAATCACAATTATATGCCCAAAATAATTTCAGCAAACACTCTAATTACCACTTAAACGACCCACACCTCCCCTGCCCACTTCATGGAAGAACTAAAGAGTCGGACAGTAATAGTGGTCCTCTGTAGCTCAGTTGGTAGAGCATGGCGCTTGCAATGCCAGGATAGTGGGTTTGTTTCTCAGGACCAACCATACGTAAAATGCATGCACTTTGGATAAAAGTGTCTGCTAAATGGCATATATTATAGTAACCGATAGGCAACATGTTATTCAAATTCATTATTAAGACCAGGTACGCATACAGTCCTCGAGCACGACAGCCAGCACTTTGTATTCAAAGCCGCATTCAGTCCTCATGCAGTTACATTCAGTTGCAGCTCATGAATAACATCAAACAGACCATGAAGTGCATAGAAATGGAAAATGTGCTAGCTATGAGGGTGTACCCAGACAGTTTAAAGTACCTTTGAGGATCTTGACATGTGGATAAAGGAAACCCTGTGTTGTGTCTCTGATGATGTGATGATTATGGTCCTACCGGACATAATATGAGACACAACTTCTTACATCATCACTGAGCACTATACAGAATATGCATAACCATTCAAATGGCTGGGGGCGGGGTGGGGGCACAGGTGAAAGTTTAATCTTGGTTATGATTTATGTGACAATATTATCTTCTATTTTAATTCCTAACATTATTTAAACTAATGCAGAATTAGCTGACATTCCTTAATCAGAAGAGGAGTGACCTACTATATTTATAGCTAAAGCAGATAAAACTGTTGTCAAAAGGCAAGCCAGGATGTATACTCTGCATTTCACTGGACAAGGCATCAAATAGAAGTTCCTGTTCTAGAACCCAAACCAGAGAGCATCAAATTCTGCATGGCTCTTCTGGGGTGAAATGCAGTGCAAATTCAAGGATAACAAGGGACTTGGTTATGGTGCCACTACATTCCTGTCAAAGAACTGTATGTGCGTACAAACTCACTTCAGATTAAAGTAACGCTCTGATTATAAGGAATGTAACCCACTTGTCAATGACCAACATGATTTGCATCCAAATGACTATTAACAGATACAGTATATTTAATAATTATCTCATCCAATGGTAATTGCATGGTGCAAGAGCTTGTGATGTCTAAGCTACATGAATGACAAGGGCAAGGCTGCCTTTTCAAATTAATTTAGTCTGGATTCTCCCCTAAGTGTTGCAAAGTACACATGCTCATTATAGCACCCCGAGTGGCAATCCAGCTCCTGCTAATCCACCCACAAAACCCTGAGGGGAGTGCAACCTCACCTACCAACGCCTAAGCCAATTAAAACGGACTTCCTATTACCATAAGGAAGTGTAGGAATGTGTGGAACCCCCTCCCTATTCATGGTTACTGTGTTGCCATTGTCTTCAATTATTTTCCCCTAATAATACACAGGTAGTGTATGTACTGTAGCCTAATAAACCAGGGTTGAGCTCCATTTCAGAAAAAAATGCAGACAGGATAGAATGTGGTACACCACTATAAATCATTATTTATTTTTCTGGCACACAGCTTTTGTGTTCTTTGAACAATGTCGCCCAGATGACTATGATGGAAGTTGAGTGGTGGTGGGGTGCATCCCAAATGGCACCCTATTCCTAATATATATTGCAAGACTTTTGGCCAGAGACCTTAGGGCTCTGGATTCTCATTTATAAACCGTTGGTACAAACAAAATACACAAAATATGTGTGCACCAGTTTTCATGCAAAGTTGGCATTCATAAAAATGATACTTGACCCGAGAATGTGCTCACTACCCGTAAACTTTAGACCATGCATACACATATGCTAGTGTTTGAAAATATTGTGTTGCAAGCTGGCAAGTAGGAATTTTGTGCAAATCGGGGATATGATGAAAAGCTTATTCATAAAAAACTAAAAACGTATTATCAAAAATGCAGCCATTTGCCGTCAGGTTAGCGACAAGAGCGAAAATCTGTGTTTATAATTTTTTTAAATCTAAAATAGTTAGACATAGGAATCTTTTTTCACATTTTATTTTTCATAACCATTGCTCATTTTCTGGCCCTTATGGGTTCATGTTCCCGAAAGGAGCCATACAACAAATTCACATCCGCTTCTCTTAATTGGACGTGGTAGCCTAGTAAATAGATAGGCTATATGAAATATCATAGGCAGCGTGGTTTATAATACCAGTATGCAGTCAAATATACACTTGATCTTTTACATTGAAGTAGGCCTTAGTAAGTTACTTTAAGTACTGAAATTGCATTTTTTGTTGTTGTTGCCTGCCTTAGACAATGTTTCAGAATTCGTGGGCAGTCAATCATATTTAGGTATGGGAAAAGTAGAAGCAAAACATCAGGGGCTCAACTTGCACTGTCATCCACCCAGTTTTATCATTGCACTGTGATACAAAATGAGGCAAAGGTGTGCTTTAGGACCATGTGGACACATCAGAGCGGTCGGGTAGGCTGTTTGGAGGTTGCATTTGGCTGGATTTAGGACTGTGCAGACACCACAGAGCGGGCGGACATTCTGTGTGAAGGCAAAGCTTCTAAAAATCTGTCTGGAAAGGCACAGGAGAGTTGAACATTGGCAGCTGCTTGCTGTCAGTGTGTATGTTTTGCTCTCTTTCTCCGAGTTGTAAAAACAAGCAGAGCAGAAAATGTCTATTCTTTAGTTGACTGATATAGCTGGCAAGTTAACTGCTGTTGAAATTAACATAAAAAATAAGTGTTTATTCCCAGTGTTGATCTAGTAGTGTAGCTAACTTACTGACATGTAAAGTTAGCTAATTTTTCATCCCCTCTCAGCTGAGGTGAATTAATTAGCTAGCTAGTAGCTACCACATCCAGTTCAGCTCTAGCCTCTAACTATCTAGGTATTAATAACCACCTAATATCGCAATCTAAAAGCTGTTGTTTGTATGGAAATGTTTTTCAGACTTAGCTTTGTCCCATTTCAACAGAAGTAAATGAACTTGGCTAGCTTTCGCTAAGCTGGCCAAAAGTTTGCTAATGTTATCTAGTTAGCAAGGTATTTTTGCCTCAATCACACTAGACCTGAATCAAATGATTAAACCAGCAGCCGAATGTTTGAAGGCCGATATTAGGACTTTTTTTCAGTGCAATGTGAGTTTGTATTAGTCAGTATAGCAATGTAACATTATTGAGCTGTCAGTTTCCTTAGCTAATTCCCTACATTTCACACCGACACAGTACCTAATAAATACTGCGCTTCACTGTCATAGTGCCAGTCAGTACACAACACTATGCGCATCATGCCTTAGCAGGATCAGATGGTGACAGGTGTCCCAGCAGGGTCAGACAGCCAGGGAAGACCAGTCTACAGAGCTCACGTGAATTTTGCAGTATATTAACAATATCAATGAATGATACATTTATTATATTCTTGGATAATATAATGTATAAATGTACACCAAGGTAATTCTTTATCATGCCTCATTTTAGCAGGATCAGATGGTGACTGGGGTCTCAGCAGGATCAGGCAGCCAAGGAAGACCAGTCTGTGGCAGAGCTAAGGTACATTTAGTCAGATATGACACTTTATTTTCTCTGTGCAACAAATACTGGACAAGCCAGATGCTTCAAAGATTGAAACTATTTTAACGCAGTCTGACAAACCTCCAACGTTGATTTCCAAAATGTATCAAGGGTTCATAGAAGCTTTTCCTGATCACACAACATGTAAAACAAAAATGTGAGGAAGACCTGGTATAATCTATTGATGAAGATGAATAGATATAGATATGTTTGAATGCCCAGTGATGTTCAAATAATCTGACATAAATTACTGCAGTTGAAGACCATCCATAGAACATACTATATATATGTCAGTGAAACTGAATAACATGCATTCAGAAATGTCATTCCTCTGCTGGATGTGTAAAAGGCAAAAAGGGACATATTTGCATATGTTATGGTCTTGTGAATTCTGGCAAAGAGCATGTTTTATCTCAGCATGTTGTCATGATGTGGCGCTTTCTGGGTATAGATCGTGGCATCCCTGTCTTTCGCCTTCTCTCTCTCTCTCTCTTTCTCTTTCTCTCTCTCCTACACCCAGGTTCTGTTATCTCAGGTTGTAAATTCCTGGCGGAGACTCTCTCCCCTTGGCCATGCAGAAAGAGAGACACATAGAGAGAACAAAGGATTTCACATGGCGAACTCATAAATCCACAGAATGTGAATTTCATACAAAATGTCCACTTGTGAGAAGGTGGGAATGGTCTGTGGACAACCTCTTGAAGCTAGGGGGCACTATTTTTATGTCTGGAAAAATAATGTTCTTAAAGTAAACGGCCTATTTCTCAGGACCAGATGATAGAATGTGCATACAATTGACAGATTAGGATAGAAAACACTCTAAAGTTTCCAAAACTGTAAAAATATTGTCTGTGAGTATAGCAGAACTGATATTGCAGGCGAAAGCCTGAGAGAAATCCAATCAGGAAGTGACTCTTATTTTGAAACCTCTGTGTTCCTATGCATCCCTATTTCCCATTGAAAGGGATATCAACCATATTCCTTTTGTGTCAACAGCCTTTAGACATAGTTTCAGGTTTTGACATAGTTTTGAAGAATGAGCGTGAACGACCACATTGTGTAAGTGGACAGGTGGGGACTCTCAGAGTGATTTGTGCGCAAAAGAGAGAAGATATCCCGCGGTCCCGGAAGCGGTCTCGGAAGATATATTATTGAATAGATATTTGAAAAACACCCTGAGGATTGATTATAAAAAACGTTTGACATGTTTCTGTATGCATTATGGATATAATTTTGAATTTTTCTCTGGTTGTCGTGACCGCTCTTTCCGGTGGATTCCTGGGCATAACGCACCAAACTAACGGAGGTATTTGGATATAAAAAATATCTTTATGGAACAAAAGGAACATTTGTTGTCTAACTGGGAGTCTCGTGAGTGAAAACATCCGAAGATGTAAGGTAAACGATTAATTTGATTGCTATTCTGATTTTCGTGACCAAGTTACCTGATGCTGGGTGTACTTATTGTTTTGTTCAGCAATCGATAAACTTACACAAACACTTGTATTGCTTTCGCTGTAAAGCATAATTTCAAAATCTGAGACGACAGGTGGATTAACAAAAGGCTAAGCTGTGTTTTCCTATATTGCACTTGTGATTTCATGAATATGAATATTTTCTAGTAATATTATTTGACTGTGGCGCTATGCTATTCAGCGTTGTTCGTGACAATTCTCCCGGATCCGGGATGGGTGGTTCTAAGATTAACCTCTCTGCGCACGGAACCCGCTCGCGGGCTGAAATTCCACAACATACGGTGATCGCTACATAAATAGTCATATTAAACATTCATGAAAATACAAGTGTCTCACATGTATCGAAAGCCTAGAATCTTGCTAATCCAACTGCATTGTCAGATTTAAAAAAGGATTTACTGCGAAAGAATACGATGCGATTATCTGAGCATAGAGCCCCATAAAAAAAAAAAATGTAATCAGCACAGGCGTAACATAATCACAAACTGCATTAAAATAAATCGTTTACCTTTGACAATCTTCATCTGTTTGCAATTCCAATGCTCATTGTTACACAATGAATGATCTTTTGTTTGATAAAATCTGTTTTTATAGCCTAACACGAAACATTTTATGAACCGCTTGTGTCGTGAATTCCGCCTCATTCCATTTTCGACGACACATTCCAGGTAAATAACCCACACAGAACGTGACTTTTCCAGTCATGTTTGCTTCACTGCAATCAACTGGTTTGTTTGTAACACAATCAAACCTGATGGGCCATTTCGCGGGACATATTGACTGAAAGAAACAGATTTGAAGACAACAAGTCATTGTGCACCAATGATTTGCCAGCTGTTTCATTGATTGACTGTCCTTTAACCCAATGACCACTGATCGTCTTGAAATCTAGCTGGGTAGATAGCCAATGAGCTGAGCTAAACGGCAATACGCCATGTTTATGCGTTGCAAGACCAACCCATGTAGTAAGCTCCAACGTAAAGTGAGTCATTCGCTGGAGCTACGCATATTACGCACGCATTGTTTGGTGAACGCGCAGATTCAAGGAAAGCTAAATCTAAGTCTAGATATACAGATGTAAACACAATTTTAGAATATATTGATTGGGAAGGTGAGACAGAGATTGTTATAGAACGATTCATTTAGCGATTGTGAAGGAATATTTTTTGAATGGGAGAGGACATCGTTTTGGACTGGTAAGTTCTTATCATGCTAAGGCCCTTGTTTGAAATTAATAATATAAAATATTATTTGTGATTTTTATTTTATTTTAGAAGCAATATATAATCATGTAATGTCATGAAATGTCATGAGATGCTTGTGTCTGCTGCCCCACCCAAACCCACATGAAATAGCCTATTTGAGGCTGTTGAGGAGAGGGCAGGACCACATCAATGGCCAAAGTTAAATGGAGATAGTAGATACAGCTGGTCTGTTGTAATATAATAAAGACAGTAGATCTAGCTGGTCTGTCATAATATAATAGAGACAGTAGATCTAGCTGAAATTTCATAATATTAAAGAGACAGTAGATCTAACAGGGAATAGTAATATAATAATATATTCAACCTAATATATTCAACCCTCAACCTTCAACTCTCTATATATTTCTGTTTATCATACCTGTTGATACAGGGCTCATATGTGAAACTATTCTAACTGAACATTTTCTTTCAGAGTGACACTGACTCCGAATGGGAGTCTTATCCGGTGTCCTGTGTGAATTTAACTTATTCGATATAGGGGGCGCTCTTTTAATTTTTGGATGAAAAACGTTCCCGTTTTAAACAAGATATTTTGTCACGAAAAGATGCTCGACTATGCATATAATTGACAGCTTTGGAAAGAAAACACTCTGACGTTTCCAAAACTGCAAAGATATTGTCTGTGAGTGCCACAGAACTGATGTTACAGGCGAAACCTAGATAAAAATCTAACCAGGAAGTGCCCCATTTTTTGAAAGCCCTGCATGCCAATGACTCCTTATATGGCTGTGGAGGAGCTAGGAGTCAGCTTACGTTTTCCCCAAGGTGTCTGCAGCATTGTGACGTATTTGTAGGCATATCATTGGAAGATTGACCATAAGAGACTACATCTACCAGGTGGTCGCTTGGTGTCCGTCGCAATTATTGCGTAATCTCCAGCTGCAGTATTTTTCGTTTGCCTTTGATGAGAAACCGACTGCCAGGAATTATTTTTCATCTAATAGAATTGTGAAAAACACCTTGAGGATTGATTCTAAACAACGTTTGCCATGTTTCTGTCGATATTATGGAGCTAATTTGGAAAAAAGTTTGGCGTTGTGTTGACTGCATTTTCGTTTTTTTTTCTTAGCCAAAAGTGATGAACAAAACGGAGCTATTTCTCTTACACAAATAATCTTTTTGGAAAAACTGAACATTCACTATCTAACTGAGAGTCTCGTCATTGAAAACATCCAAAGTTCTTCAAAGGTAAATGATTTTATTTGAATGCTTTTCTTGTTTTTGTGAAAATGTTGCCTGCTGAATGCTAGGCTTAATGCTATGCTAGGCTATCAATACTCTTACACAAATGCTTGTGTAGCTTTGGTTAAAGCATATTTTGAAAATCTGACCTCTTACTTCTACCCCCTCCTTTTTCGAACATTCTGTTAAAAATCGCGCAACTTTTCAGCGTCCTGCTACTCATGCCAGGAATATAGTATATGCATATGATTAGTATGTGTGGATAGAAAACACTCTGAAGTTTCTAAAACTGGTTAAATCACGGCTGTGACTATAACAGATCGTGTGTTTCATTGAAAAATGCAAGAAAAACTGATCTCTGAAAGCTAAAAATAATTTCCATAAGTCACTTTCATGGGTTGTTAAAAGAGGACAAAACTTAATATCGACCTGCATGCAATTCATACAAATTCCACACGATGTCGCCATTGTCGTCATTTTCAATTGAATTTTTTGTTGGAAAATCCAAGTATCTGGCATCCGTTTCTTCCAGTCTCCACCAGGACGCTGTAAATGTGGACAATGGCAGCCATTGATTTGCAGACGAGGAGCTATTGAATATACATCGCCCTGTAATCATTTTGATAGATTATAAACGTTTACTAATACCTAAAGTTGGATTAAAAAAGGATTTCGAAGTGTTTTGTGAAAGTTTATCGTCGACTTTTTTAATTTAAAAAAATGATGCAGCGTTAAAAAACGATGTTTTTTTCTGAATGACACAGCTTCCATAGAAAGCTATTTTGGGTATATATGGACCGATTTAAACGAAAAAAAGACCCAATAGTGATGTTTATGGGGCATATAGGAGTGCCAAGAAAGAAGCTCGTCAAAGGTAATGAATGTTTTATATTTTATTTCTGCGTTTTGTGCTGCGTCGGATAAGCAGAGTCTTTGTTTACGTCGCATTCAGGCATTTTCAGGTGGTGCATGCTATCAGATAATACCTTCTCATGCTTTCGCCGAAAAGCATTTTAAAAATCTGACTTGTTGGCTAGGTTCACAACGAGTGTAGCTTTAATTCAATACCCTGCTTGTGAATTTTGATCAAGGTTTGAGTTTTAACGAGTACATTTAACGAGTACATTTAGCATTTAGCGGTGCCTCAAGTATATGCGTCTCAAGTAGAATCAAGAAGTTAACAAAACGCTAAGCTTGTCTCTCAATATATTTATTTCATTTCATTTGCGATTTTCATGAATAGGAAACATTGCGTTATGGTAATGAGCTTGAGGCTATGATTGCGCTCCCGGATACGGGATTGCTCGACGCTAGAAGTTAAGTATGCTCTCTCCAATTCTCTCTTTCTCTCTCGGAGGAGGACCTGAGCCCTAGGACCATGCTCGAGGACTACCTGGCATGATGACTCCTTGCTGTCCCCAGTCCACCTGGCCTTTCCGCTGTTCCAGTTTCAACAGTTCTGCCTGCGGCTATGGAACCCTAAACTGTTCATTTTTACTCTTGAGGTAAAAATGTTACACCCTCTACAACCACTGTGATCTCCACCCGGCACAGCCAGAAGAGGACTGGCCACCCCCCATAGCCTGGTTCCTCTCTAGGTTTCTTCCTAGGTTTTTGCCTTTCTAGGGAGTTTTTCCTAGCCACCGTGCTTCTACACCTGCATTGCTTGCTGTTTGGGGTTTTAGGCTGGGGCTATATAAATAGATTTGATTTGATTGAGGACCGAGGGTCTTCCAAATATTGAAAGTGTGTAAACAGTTACCCATGTTATTTTGAAAATGTATATATATATTTTTCTCATACATTTTTTTACATTTATTTTTCTAAATTTTTTGGGGGGGTTGTGTTAGAATACCATTTTGGTATTATGTATATAGATATTTGTTTCAAAATGTATACCTTCACCAATTTGGCCACTTGGGTACATTTGGGCTATATGTGTGGGACACCTGGGTGACTTCATGATAAATGTCATGTAGCACACTCATTTTGGAAGTTATCATTCTGAAACTTTTCACGAGTACTGTTGCCCTCTTATATTTTTCACTGAAATTGTCCCCATCATCCTATCTGAATGTTTGTTTTATCTTGTTCATTTTAAAGATGATGATACAAAAATAAAAATAGAAAACGTATGTTTTTTTTCATTGTTTATCTAAACCATATCTATTGTGTTATATTCTCCTACATTAAATCCACATGTACACAAACTGCAGAGTGTTTTCTTTCAAATGGTACCAAGAATATTAATATCCTTGGTTCTGTGCCTGAGCTGTAGGCTGTTAGATTTGGGTATGTCTTCAGGCGGAAGTAGGGAGGAGCTGACGGTATGACGAGTGTGTTTCTTTTGGTGACCTCAAAGAGGACAGGAAACACACATAACTATATCTCTGAATGTGTACATTTCTCAATTATGGGGTTTGCATCTAATTATTGTATAAGATGAATGAGTAAAGATGAAACTATTTGTGAAATTATGTAATGTTAAGTAAAACCTTTAATGTGAGATAATTTTAAAGAAATAGAAAAACACTCTGAAGTTTCTAAAACTGTTAACCTCTTGGATCTCTAGGGGCGCTATTTCATTTTTGGATAAAAAACGTTCCCGTTTTAAGCGCAATATTTTGTCACGAAAAGATGCTCGACTATGCATATTATTGACCGTTTTGGAAAGAAAACACTCTGAAGTTTCAGAATCTGCAAAGATATTGTCTGTAAGTGCCCCAGAACTCATTCTACAGGCGAAACCAAGATGATGCGTCAACCAGGAAATGAGCAGAATCTCTGAAGCTCTGTTTTCCATTGTCTCCTTATATGGCTGTGATTGCGCAAGGAATGAGCCTACACTTTCTGTCGTTTCCCCAAGGTGTGACGTATTTGTAGGCATATCATTGGAAGATTGACCATAAGAGACTACATTTTCCAAGTGTCCGCCTGGTGTCCTGCGTGGAAATCGGTGCGCAAAGCCAGGTGCTGGTATTTTTCCATTTGATTGAGGGGAGAAACCATGCTTCCACGAACGATATATCATTGAAGAGATATGTGAAAAACACCTTGAGGATTGATTCTAAACAACGTTTGCCATGTTTTCAGTCGATATTATGGAGTTAATTTGGAAAAAAGTTCGCGTTTTGAGGACTGAATTTGCTTTTTTTTTTTGGTAGCCAAATGGAATGTACAAAACGGAGCTATTTCTAATACACATTAATCTTTTTTGGAAAAACTGAGCATCTGCTATCTAACTGAGAGTCTCCTCATTGAAAACATCCGAAGTTCTTCAAAGGTAAATGATTTTATTTGAAGGCTTTTATGTTTTTGTTGAAATCTTGCGTGCTGGATGCTAACGCTAATGCTAACGCTAAATGCTACGCTAGCTAGCTACTTTTACACAAATAATTGTTTTCCTATGGTTGAGAAGCATATTTTGAAAATCTGAGATGACAGTGTTGTTTACAAAAGGCTAAGCTTGAGAGATGGCATATTTATTTCATTTCATTTGCGATTTTCATGAATAGTTAACGTTGCGTTATGGTAATGAGCTTGAGTCTGTATTCCTGATACCGGATCCGGGATGGGGAGATCAGAGAGGTTAAAATAATGTCTGTGGCTATAACAGAATTGATATGGCAGGCGAAAATCCGAAGAAAATCCGACCAGAATTTTTTTTTCAGCTCCCAGGCCCTTATTTTGTAAACCTATTGGAAACCTCTATGTCCGTCACCCAAATTGCAATTCATATGGCTTCCACTAGATGTCACCAGTATTTATTCAAGGTTTCAGGCTTCTTTTTTGAAAAACAAAGTATTTGGAGTTTCTGTTGGGAGAGCACCTGGACCAAATCAGTCTTTCGGCGCATGAGGGAGAAGGCGTGCACTTACGAATTTTCCTTTCCTATTGAACATAGTACTTTCCGTCTGAAATATTATAGATTATTTACATTTTAGACTACCTGAGGATCAAATAGAAACGTTTGACTTGTTTGGACGAAGTTTACCAGTAGCTTTTTGGACTCCTTTGTCTGCATGTTAAACAAGTGGATTACTGAAATCAATGGCGCCAACTAAACAGACCTTTTGGGATATAAAAAATGATTTTATTGAACAAAACGACCCTTCATGGTGTAGCTGGCACCCTTATGATTGCAATCAGAGGAAGATCTTCAAAGGTAAGTGATTTATTTAATTGCTATTTGTGATTTTGTGAAGCCTGTGCTGGATGAAAAATATGTTTATGTGGGGAGCTGTCCTCAGATAACCGCATGGTATACTTTCGCCGTAAAGCCTTTTTGTAATCTGACAACACAGTTGGATTAAGCTTTTAAATGATATAAGACACATGTATGTTCATGAATGCGCCTTCCAATTTCACCGGATGTTGTCGGCTTTATCCCGCTAGTGGGACCGAGCCCAAAGATTAACTAAGTCATTGGCCCTCCCCAGTGAGCACAGACATGAACTAGCGTCACAGAAAATCATTTTCTATTGTTCCGAATAAAACCCCCTCCTGAGGAAATCCTCCTCAGGCCACGCGTACCTCGATGGACACCGAGGGGGCACAGGTTTGAGTTATAGACAGAATAATAACAAATCTTAGATACTAATTACTAGTCTGCAGCCAGAAATTATGCCAACCTGGGATGTGAAGACCGACAACCTCCGAAACATCTATCTATGAGAACATTTCTGAACGGTACTCTGAAGTATCCATTCTAACCACGTAAGTCTTTGATCTTCAGATGGGCAGAGAGAGAGACGGTGATGAACTGACTCTCCGCAGACTGACGATTCCAACAGAGATCACCACAACACACTGGGCATGAATATATATTGATTGTAATTATTCCCGAATGAGTGAGTGTTCATGTGCGAAGGATTAGCTTTTCAATTAATATAATTATCAACTGTGTTGTTGTAATACCATTTTGTCTTTCCCGCCTGTTCTCAGTCCACACCCACTTCCCTTTCTCCACCAAGCCGTCATATCGGCTTAGCCCACTAGGGAACCTCCCCTATCATTTCCTTGTAACCATATCTACTGTGTTGTTTGTTTATGCATTTCTGTGATTATTTAGTTAGATAGTAAATAAATTATTAAGACAATTGGTGTATGGATGATTCATAGTAAAGGCTGGGTTTGTGAGGATAACCAACAATTTACAACGTTTGGAATGAGACGTGAGGTAAAGAATAATTCATTAATTAGAAGACTAATTGATCAGATATCAAAATATCTGAAGAGTTATATTAGGAAAATTATAACTTTGCAATCTGACGATTTTCCTTGGTGCCCCGAATTCCTTGTAAATAACATTTACATGATTAGTTTAATCACGTAATAATAATTACAGAAAATTGATTTGATAAAATAATAGTCTTCACTTTTAACAATGCCTAAGACACGATGATGTCTACAGATTCTACCTATATTTATTTGCTTGGAAATGTTGATACTGGAGATGTGTAATCAAGCATTTATAGAGGCTAGAAAATGCATTGCCATTAATTGGAAAGTTGGTTATCCTCACGTAATGTCACAATGGATGGCAGAAATGTTGAGTTATGTATCACTAGGTCTGATTTATTAGACGGTTATGTTTATACTGTGAAAATTTCGTAAGGTCTGGATGCCTTATATGGAATACTGTACGACAAAAGGAGTCTGTATTGAAAACATGCCCACGTCATTTAGGCAATGCCTAGCTGCTGGGCTGCTCATCCTGGCCCTGGGGGTCACTCTGGCCTTGGCCTAACACCCAAAACCAATAATGTTTCACTAAGATCCTAAAGCTAAGTGGGGTTGGGGCGTTGCAGGGTGGTGGACCCCTAGGGGCAGGATGGGGGTGACCCAGCTAAATTGTGCACAAGTAAAAATAACTCTACAGTACTATTAGTCCTATGAGATTAATTACAGTGCATCCTGAAAGTATTCAGACGCCTTGATTTTTTTGTTCACCATACAGACTTCTTCTCAAATGAATTAAATTGTTTTTTCCACTCATCAATCTCTTCAACAGATTCAACAGTTTTCAGTTTTTTTGCAAATGTATTAAAAATAAAAAACAGAAATATAACATTTACCTAAGTATTCAGACCCTTTACTCAGTACTTTGTTGAAGCACCATTTACAGAGATTGCAGTCTTGAGTCTTCTTGGGTATGACTCTACAAGCTTGGCACACCTGTATTTGGGGAGTTTCTCCCATTCTTCTCTGCATATCCTCTCAAGCTCTGTCAGGTTGGATTGGGAGTGTCGCTGCACACCTATTTTCAGGTCTCTCCAGAGATGTTAGATTGGGTTCAAGTCCAGGCTCTAGCGGGGCCACTCAAGGACATTCAGAGACTTGTCCCTGTCTTGGCTGTGTGCTTAGGGTCGTTGTCCTGTTGGAAGGTAAACCTTCGCCCCAGACTGAGATCCTGAGCGCTCTGGAGCAGGTTTTAATCAAGGATCTCTCTGTACTTTGCTCTGTTCATCTTTCTCTAGATTCTGACTAGTATTCCAGTCCCTGCCGCTGGAAAACATTCCAACAGCATGATGCTGCCACCACTATGCTTCCCTGTAGGGATGGTGCTAGGTTTCCTTCAGATGTGACGCTTGTCATTCAGGCCAAAGAGTTAAATCTTGGTTTCATCAGACCAGAGAATCTTGTTTTTCACGGTCTGAGAGTCTACGGACAATTCCTTTTGCCTCATAGCTTGATTTTTGCTCTGACATGCACTGTCAACTGTGGGACCTTATATAGACAGGTGTGTGCCTTTCCAAATCATGTCCAATCAACTGAATTTACCACAGGTGGACTCCAATCAAGTTGTAGAAACATCTCAAGGATGATCAATGGAAACAGGATGCACCTGACCTCAATTTCGAGTCTCATAACAAAGGGTTTGAAAACTTATGTAAATATGTTTTTTCTGTTTTTTTTTTTTAATAAATTGGCAAAAATTCTTAAAAACTTGTGTTCAGTTTATCATCATGGGGTATTGTGTGTAGATTGCTGAGGAAAAATACATATTTAATCCATTTTAAAATAAGGCTGCAATTTGAAAACTTTCCGAAAGCGCTGCAAATGGAGGATGTGCTGTTTCTGTGTGTTACTGTACATGTGTAGTTGTATGTTTTTTTTGTTGTTGTTTTTTTACAAACCTTTCCCTTGGGAATTATCAAAAAGAAGGTGGGAAGGAAATTGTGTCAGGAGAGAGTTGAGTTTTACCACAGGTATGTATGGCGTGCGCCAAGTTTGTAGATCTCATTATTTTTGTAGACTTTTCAGAAATGGCGCATGCAGAAATGTAGTGTGAAATGTACGCAATGTTTATAAATGAGGCCCCCTGGTCCAAAGTAGTGCACTATAAAGGGAAGAGTCTATAATCATACAATATAGGCTCTGTTTCACACGAAAGTGGTCCATCTGACTTGATCATTATAGTCAATACAATACAATACAATACAATACAATA